>NW_027507748.1:531694616-532894616 GCF_037356315.1 Lithobates pipiens
GAACTGATTTGGAGGTGTCGTTAACTTATCACTGAAACTCCCAGCAGTTCACATAGGGCAGTGTGAACTGTCGCCAGGAGGCATGTGATGCGGGAACCCGCAGTAGATTTGCAGCGTTCCCGCATCGCAGCAGTGTGAACCCAGCCTGAAGGCTGCTTTGAGTGCATCTCACAATGCAATACGTGCCCTCAACAACTTGTTTAGAAGCACTCTACAAAAGTGTGGGAGACATTAAAAGTTGCATATTACAGGCTTCTTTGGATTTTAGGGCTCTTTGGGTACTTGCCGACACTAATGTCAGAAGTTCAATCCAAGCACCACCTGGCTGGTAATCTGGTGTTTGTGAACATCAGTACCTAAGCCATATGAGTAGGCAGTGCAGGTATTCTCAGTAATGTGATTTATGGCCCATTGTGGTCTCCCAACTATTTTCAGAATAGTGGGAGGGTGAAGAAAAGACAATGGGGGTTATTTACTATAGGCAAATCCACTTTGCACTGAAATTGCACTTAGAAGTGCAGTTGCCCTAAATCTAAGGGGTAGATCTAAAATGAGTGGAAGCTCTGCTGATTTTATCATCCAATCATGTGCAAGCTAAAATGCTGTTTTTTATTTTCATTGTAAGTCCCCCTCAGATCTACAGCGACTTTACTTTCAAGTGCACTTGCAGTGAAAAGTGGATTTTCCTTTCGTAAATAACCCCCAATGTGTAATAACCCCCAATGTGTAATAACCCCCAATGTGGGGCGGAATTAAAGCAAATCTCTTACTTTGTCCTCTGAGGTCAAATCACAGGTTTGCTTAAAATAATTTAAAAAAAAGTCAAAGTCTAAATTTATTTAAACACCAGGGAAATGTCCTAATTATTTTGGTTACATAACTACTTTATGTATCTATTGAGTTCAACTTCAAAACAAAATGTAAGAAAACATTTAAATCACAAAACCTGTAATGTGAAGCCCTAATGACATACTGTATACTGCCCTGTACCTCATATAAAGTAGTATTTAAAGTGGTTGTAAACCCTTACAAACCACTTTGACCTACAGGTAAGCCTAGATTATGGCTTACCTGTAGGTCCAAGAAATATCTCCTAAACCTACACGGTTTAGGAGATATTTGCCAAAAGACAGGCATCGCTGTCTACGGCGCATGCGCCGTAGACAGCGGGGCGCAGGCGCACTGAGCGCGCCACTGTCAACGGCGATATGCCGCGAGTGGCGGCTCCCGTGCGCATGCGCGGGAGTGACGTCATCGCGGCTTTGCCGAATGACAGTGGCGAGACCCACCGAGAAGATGGATTCTCCAGACTAAAGGGGACAGTGGTGACTTTGCTGGCTCCTGTGTCAGGTAAGTGACACATAATGGACTACTAGGCGATGCATAGTAGTCCATTATGCTTTACCTTTGCAGGGAATCAAAGAGGAAGTAAACCCATCAAAGTGTTTGCAAAATCTATTTAAAAAAATAAATAAATTATACTTACCTGGTCTGTGCAGTGGTTTTGCACAGAGTAGCCCCAACCCTCCTCTTCTCAGGTCCCCTACTTAATGCCCCATACCAAGCTGCTTGCTACGGGCGCACTTGTACCTGCTCAAGCCCATAAGACACAGATTGCGACTCAGCCCCACTCCCTCCTCACTGGCTGTGACTGACGGCAGCGGGAGCCAATAGCTCCCGCTGCTGCATCTTGAGATCAGGCTCAGGTAAGCATCAGGGAGGCTGAGGAGGAGATGCATACTGAATGGTTTTTACCTTTGTTTTCTTATTTATTACAGGTACTTATGTAGCCCGTCAATTTACGCAGGGATTTACATATATATTGTACACTCACATCAATCCCTGCCCTCAAGGACCTTAAATTAATGGTCCCAAATTCACATTCATACATATATTAGGACCAATTTAGACAGGAGCCAACCAACCTACCAGCATGTCTTTGGAGTGTGGGAGGAAATCCATGCAGGCACAGAGAGAACATGCAAACTCCAGGCAGGTAGTGTCATGGTTGGGGTTCAAACCAAGGACCCTAGTGCTGCTAGGCAGAAGTGTTAACCACTGTGGTGCCCCATAGAATGCGTGAAGGTAAAAATCCTTCAACCACTTTAAGCAAGCCTGTCAACCCTAGCCCACAAAATATATCTCTTAAAAGCAGACCAAGTGCTGCTCAGTTCAAATTAGTGCCTGTAAGTGCCCAAGAAGCACCAAAATCCTAGGCCATCTGTAGTATGTCACTTGGTAAAAGATAGAAATGCATGCCCTCTTCAACTCTACATAAAATGGTGGGTGAGACTCCGTTTTATGTAAAGTTGATGAGGATACGCATTGCATTTTGAGATGCATGGTAGGCAGCCTTTGGTGTCTTTTTTCAGGTCAAGCTGGGCATACTGCAAATGTCTGGGTTCAGAAGTTCCCTGCAGGGACAGACTGAGATGTTGGTTGCCCTTGACAGGGCATTTTCTATATTTTTAAGGTTATTTGTGGGGTTCTTGGGAAAGGAAGTAGGTTAACAAGTATATTCAAAAAAACATTTTTATTCAAAATCATAAGGCTCAAATGTGCCGAAATCGATTCTAGCTTGTTTTTTTTTTTATAGAAGAATACATTGTTCATGAGCCAGCTGATTGATAGCTCTGTGTTTTAGCAAATCTCCCTCACTAGTGACTTTCGCTGCACTGACATATGGCAGCGACAGAGAATTGGTCAAAGGATCTTCGCAGCTATTAGAAGAGTAATGTTGATTAGTTGTCTTCAGGGGGCTGTATAGACTTTACATTAGTGACTTTTCCATTGTAAAGCAGTTCTGCTCAGGACTTCCCCACACAGCAGATCACGTGTCTTTGATGAATGACAGAGCTCTCTGGCAGTAAGGACAAAAAACACAAACATTAGCAATTAATCTAATACAGTTGCCAGTACTAAAAAAAAAAGTGCTCGGTTCCAGAAGATTCTGCAAATGCTTTCCTTGAATTGAATTTGTGGCAATTTCAAGACCCACTTCCTCACCTAATAAGGCAAAGAGAAGCCTGTTAAGTGCAGAATCCAAGTCACATTCCATTGCTCTGAATACTTTAAATCATAGCATATCGTTGATCTGTGCACCGCTTTTTAAAGCCCATCTCCAGTATTTGGGAAACGCCAAGAGGACTGGCCACAAATGGATGGACTGGAACACCTGTGTGGGGACAAGTCCAGGTAGAAGGTGGGCATGGCAGTGAAAGACACATTTTTTTTTATTTTTGAAAAAGTCAAAACTTCTCAGAAGTCATTAACAAATGGATTTAATGTAAAATAACCAATTACTTGGTCTACTAACTACTATTATAACTTTAATGTAAAAACTATAGGCGACACTTTTTTTTTCTCTGTTAGATTATTTTTTGCCATCTATGTTCCATAAGGGAGATTTACCGTCACATCCTGTCCCATAGCCAAACAGGAAGTGATAGGAGATCCCTGAAAATTAAGGGAATCCCTTGGGGTCCCCCAGGTCACTAGAACTAGTGACCTTATTGGAGGATTTCCCCTCTATTACTTTTCTGGGGACAACCCAACATTTTGGATTTTCTTTCACTTTCAATGATAATGGTAAACTAGATAGAGAGGGTAAATCTCTCTATGACATGTAATCCCTCTACAAAAAAAAAAAAAAAAACATAAAGTTTTGACTTTAATTCTACTATAAACATAAACATTATGGTGTTGATTTACCAAAGGAAAATAGACTTTGCACTTTGTAAAGTGCAGTTGCTCCAGAGCTTAGTAAACAAGGTAAAGCTTTACTTTGGATAGATGGAGTCGGCAACAATGTGATCCATATAATATATTTATTGGTTACACAAGAGTAACAATAAAACAAAAAAGCTGATATGTTTTGGCAAGAGCCTTAGTTGTATGACCAAGGCTCACGCCAAAACGCATCCGTTTTTTTTTTTGTTTTTTTATTGTCACCTTCATGTAACCAATAAATATGCTCTATGGATCACATTGTTGCCGACTCCATCTATCCACTTATCTTGTTCGAGTGTGAAAGGACACACTGTGCCTGGGCACCTTTGTGTGTATCTTGTAATTGTATTGGGCTGTCCTTGTTGTGTGCGTTGCTCCCATCAGACTTTTATTGAAAGCTTTAACTTTGCAGAGAATACCCAAAAAAAAAAAAACACAACAACAAACATACACACATCATTTTTGCTTGCACATGATTGGATGATAGAAGTCAAGCAAGAAGGTAAGTATTTCGTCTTTTTTTTTTTTTTTATTAACCCGTACCTGTCCTTTAACAAAGACTGCCACGGGCCAAAAAATGTGACATTTTTATATGTCTACTAATGGAGTGCTTCTTGTGGTACAATAAAAGTTGCCCATGCCAATTAATTTGTTGCATGGTAGTAGGTGGTAATGAACCGGATTCAAGCACTTTTACCCCAGCATACGCCAAAACGTAGGTGTAAATCTGGTGTAATCTTCTGCTGGGATCATCCTAAATATTCTTCTCTCTATCCTGTTACACCAAACTGGACGTCCATATGCATCCCTCTCCTCAGGCCGCTGTCTACCCACCTACCTTACTACAGTGTTTACATCAGAACATTGGTTCATGTACTTCATTATTTTGGTGCAAGTGATCAGACAGACAATTATAAAAACTGATGCATTGGCCCTTTATACTTGATTTGGTGCAGCTGATGCCACACCACAGGGTACCTGTCTTCCAACATTGTTAATTTGGTATGTGGAAAACGCGCCGATATTTCCACCACAAAACTGACGTCTTTCCCTTTTGTTCATTTTTCTGTTTCTGCCAAGTCTTTAGCCTTGTTTCACATGTGCTGCTACAGAACACTATGGGGTCTCATCTTCAGAACTGTGAGCTACGGTTCATCTATTCACACAAGTGACTTGCAGCGTAATATTAATTAAGCCTCGTTGAGTGCTTAGTAATCATTCTGGTTTCCATTTAAAGCATTCTTTGCAGAAAAAAAATAAAAAAGCCTAGTGATGTCGCAGGTGTCTTTTATACTCCAAGCACTTCTACCCGTCATCAGGCATATAGCAGCTGCTCCCATTAGTAATGTGGAGTAGAAGAACCTCTTATTCCCCTATCCTATGTCAGCCACAAACTTAAAGCAATTGCAGAGACTTTGCGAGAAGCTCATAATAGCTATATTTGGGCTCTCTTCTAGGTAGTTCATGAAAATAGTTTGCCTATAAGAAGCAGCAGCATACGGCAGAGAGAAAGTCACATAGCACTATGCTACAGATTTATCATCCAAGTATAAAGCTGTTAATGATGTGGCAAGAAGCTGGCCAGTATGTGCATGTCACTTAGCAGTAAATTATTTGCAGGCCACTAAGAGCAGACAGTCCCTGTGATTACCAAAGGCTCCTCATTACATTGTGTATGCTCTTACTCTTCTTATTTGCATACAATGTTGCTGGACGTTGTAGGGGGCATAAATTCAATTACAAAAACGACAGGTGTCACCGCAAGTGTGAGCTGCGAGGAAGAGCACCAAGGAGAAGGTGATGATGTAAGAGCGGCTGCAGTCCTCGCACTTATACCTTGCTCTTAATGGTTGCTATGTGACTTTAGCTAGGCACAGACACATGCTGACATGTGATGTATAATTCTGTGCTCAGACACCTTGTCAGGTTCACTTGAAATGCTACATTTTTACTGTCACATAGATTAGATATTATTTTATAGGTTACATATCTACTGTATTTCTAAAAATAAAGGGCAACCCTAAATCTTGCCATACTCGCCTAGATTTTTTTCTTGTTGAGCCCATAAGCTATCCACCGCTAGCTATTGCACTCAGAAGCCATTGCACCCGCGACTGCCTAAATGCAGTGGTGTCACAAACAGTATGGTGGATTCTTATTTTTTCCCCTTCCATCTAGTGGATCGGATCGGATGGCAGTTGGGTGTAAACAGACAGGTGGTCCCTGCTAAGCAAGTGGACTCCTAGCGGTGGGCATCATCCTGGGTCTCTGCCGCTGCGTGATCAATGGTATTCACTTAAAAGAGAAGTATTGGTTTTGTTTTTTACCCCCCCCCCCCATTATACTTACTAAGGTGGATGCAGCATCGAACCAATGCTGCATCTGTCCCCTGGAATCTCTGCATTGAGAACCAAGCCAGCGAACATCGCTGATGGCTCGGTTCTCGCACCTCCCCGAGAGGAGACTGCTGACTGTCAATCAGCAGCTCTCCTCTCTGCTCCTCCACACTCACTGGAGCGCTGAGCTGTGGAGGGGCAGGGAGCAGCCGTCTCAGTGGCTCGCTGAGACGGCCATCAGTCCAGACACCTGGCGGATCTACACTTCATTGTCATGATGACGCAGTGAGTGGACCGAGCTAAAGCAGGGCAATAACTTCTCCGTAGAATGATTAATTAATTAATTAATTAATGGAGTGGGCAACTACATGGCGAATGAGGTTCAATGTAGAAAAATGTAAAATAAATGAAGTTGGGTGGCAAAAATCTGAATGCAATCTATATACTAGGGGGAGAACCTCTGGGGGAATCTAGGCTGGAAAAGGACCTGGGGGTCCTAGTAGATGATAGGCTCACCAATAGCATACAATGCCAAGCTTCTGCTAACAAACCAAACAGAATATTGGCATGCATTAAAAAAGGGATTAACTCAAGAGATAAAACGAGAATTCTCCCGCTCTACAAGACTCTGGTCCGGCCACACCTGGAGTATGCTGTCCAGTTCTGGGCACCAGTCCTCAGTAAGGATGTACTGGAAATGGAGCCAGTACAAAGAAGGGCAACAAAGCAAATAAAGAGTTTGGAGGATATTAGTTATGAGGAAAGGTTACGATCACTGAACTTATTCTCTCTACAGAAGAGACGCTTGAGAGGGGATATATGATTTCAATATACAAATACCATACTGGTGATTCCACAATAGGGATAAAACTTTTTTTTACGGAAGGGAGTTTAATAAGACTCATGGCCACTCAATAAAATTAGAAGAAAAGAGGTTTAACCTACATAGAGGGTTCTTTACTGTAAGAGTGGCAAGGATATGGAATTCCCTTCTACAGGAGGTAGTCTCAGCGGGGGGGGGGGGGGGGGGGGCATCGATAGTTTCAAAAAACTGTATGTGTGTGTATGGCCAGCTTTGGAAAACACTGTTCTTCATACCAGATCAAAAAATGGGGCGGGGCACTAGGCTGAAAAAACTACAATATTGGAAGGGTACTTTCACACTTGGGGTAACCTCTGAACAGTAATCACTTTTCAGAGGGCATTTGACGGGCAGCGAGAAGGAATTATATAGCCTCCTCGCTGCCTAATTTAACCCTTTAATACTATGATAAGCTGTTGCAGCGCAGCCCCCATTTAACTCAATGGGCGAGTTTGAGAGATGTTGCTGCTTGACCAACCCGTCAAATGTCAATGCTGTATACATGCCATGGCTGTATTTTAGCATTTTGGGGCCAGCCGTCCATCCAAAACACCCTGAAGTATTGTGAATAATGCGCAAGAATGCAGTATATGGATATCAAAAAGTTAATTGTTCCCAATAGGGTTGCTCCCACCACCGTGTTGAGTTGCATTTTTTTAGCCCAGGTTCACACCTATGCATTATTTTAGTGCATTTTCAGTTTTGCAGAAACACATTACAGTCCATTTATCATGGTTCCCTATGGATGTGGTTCACATCTGTGCATTTTATGGAAAGGGACAGGGACTTGTTTTTGATTCCATAGACTTTAATGGATCAAAAGGCGTGTATTGAAAAACACAATGCACCCGCAATATGCAAACTGCAACCTGCATAGCTGTGAATCAGGCCTTAGAAATAATTAGTGCTGTATACAGCATTTTGGCTGCACTGACCCTTTACAATTCAAGTCAAGCCAAGTGGAGGCTCTTAAAACACAATGCTGTACCTTGAAAAAGCATGTCGATGCCACCCCCATTCTGGTATGAGCGAGCCCTTTTAGCAGACTTTATTAATATTCATTAAGTTGGATATGAGTACCCTAGGAGCAATGCAAGCTATAATGGTCTACGCTTTTGTATTGCCATTAATAATAAATACCTTTCACATCTGCTCAAGCCCCAAAAAAATAAAAAAAAACACACAGTTCCTAGCTGAATGGTACAGAATTCAAGTTTGTCCATTAGCAGAACGCATTGATTTTTATTTCCCCCAGCAACAGGTAAAATCACATAAGAAAGGACAATGTAATACCTAGGGAGCACATAAAGAGTGCTTTGCATTAATATTGCACAGCATAAATCCTTAAGAGGTGTCTACCTTTAATTAATACGATCATACAGTAACTTCATCTGTAATAAATAGATTTCATGCAAGCAGCACACAACTCCCATCATAGTTCCAGGAAATGCTTGCTAAAAATATTCTGCTGGGTCCCAGTATAGATTGGTTGCTGCAATATACTCCAAAACACACAGGTTTAATTATCTAACCAGGTGTATTCAAATGATTCATTACAGCCGCCTAACAGCAATGACTGGAAGCTGGTTAGCAATGTGCTGGATCAAGTTCCTATGCAGCCAAATATCCAGAACCAGGCCGGACCCACACAAGCCAGATTTATGTCACCTGTACAAGCAGATTATAAAATCACAATGCACAAGTGACAAATACTGTTTGACATAAGAGAAACCTGTCAGGAGAAAGTTACGGGGCATGTCATTGCTAATTTTATTCTACAAAATAAAAGTCGGCTGCCATGCCGATCCTCTGTCTTCAGAACTTTTTTTTTTTTTTTTTAAAAGAAAACAAGTTTATTGGGAAATGGTACAGGTTACAGGGAAGAAAAAAAAAAAAGAAAGAATGAACTACAGTCAATGGTACATTCAGCGGCCAACAGCAAAAACGCCTAAGTGCCGTACTAGCACAACAAGATATCCAGAGCATAGCTATGTAAACAAAGTCAGATATACAGACATCAATATTGGAGTTGCAAAGTTCATTGAACTAAATAGCAGGAGGTGAAACATGACAGCACATAAGATCTGATCGAACTCAACCCTGGCGTGAACTCAACTCCCACAAGTATCCGGGTCATTAAGCCAGCGATCCCAAATCTTATTAAATTTGCCAGGGCACCCCCTGTGTGTGTAGATAACTTTTTTCAGCGGTAAGTTAGAGTTAACCTCAGCCACCCAAGCCCCGAATGTCGGAGTCTCGGGCCGCATCCACAACCTGGCAATTAGTTTCCTCGCACTGAACAGCGTTTCTTGGGTAAAGGTCGCATCGGAGGGTGCCTCAGGGGCGCCCAGCTCCAAGCCTAACAAACAAGCCTTAGGATCCATCAGAAGGGGGGAGCCCATTTGATCGTGTAAAAACCGTACCACCTGTAGCCAGAAGGCCTGAATATCGGGGCAGGACCACAGTAAATGGTAAAAGGAGCACGGGAGGCTCCCACAGCGCGGACACCCCGGCCCCAGGGAGGGCCTGTATCTACAGATCCTGGCCGGCGTAAGATATGACTTGTGGAGGATATATAATTGGGTTAACCTATCTGGCACCCTAGGGGACACTCGTTTAACTGTATTCAAGATCTCCTCCCACTCCTCCCCCGAGATCGGGCCCACATCCTCCTCCCATCGGTATCTCGTACTCTCCGTAAGTGCAACCACCGATCTTCTTCTAAGGGAGTTGTATAGGGTCGAAATTAATTTTGTGGGCTCCTCTCCCACTATAACACCCACTACCGATAATTCCTGCGGATCCGGGAATCCCTCCCCGAATTGAGCCCGAAGGGCATGGGATAACTGTGCATAACGAAATAACATATAGGCGGGGAGCTCAAACTCTCTTTGCAGTGCCTGGAAACCACGCACCCCCCGTGGGGAGACGACCTGGTATAGGTACATCACCCCCCGGGAGGCCCAGAGGTCCGCCCCCGGCAGCCCCCTAAGCTCCTTCAATTGGGAGTTGTACCACAGGGGTGTATGTGAATGCATCCAGTCCGCTCCCAGCATCTTTTGTGCGATACCCCAGATCCGCTTGTGCTGTAGCAGTAGTGGAGCATATTTCCTCCCCCTCCTATTAGACTCTCTCCCCCTAAACAAGACCTGCAGGGGGGAATGGGCGCTACCAGAAGACCCCCCACAGATTAGCGACTGGTACCTGGAAGCGTCCATCTTGTGGAGGTGAAAAAAGTGGGAGAGCTGAGCAGCTACGTAGTAGGCACGAAAGTCGGGGAGCGCAGCTCCTCCCATATCCGTAGGGTTTTTAAGAGTATTCCAGGCTAATTTATGTCTACCAGAGCCCCAGATAAATGAATTTAGAATTGTGTCTATAGTTTTAAAATATTTAAGGGGGATAAGGGTAGGGGCCTGCCAGAATTTATAGAGGAATTTGGGGAGGAGGATCATCTTGATTAAATTTATCCGTCCCATGACACCTAGAGGGAGCCTAGCCCAAGATTGAGTTTTGGATTTTAAATATAAGATCAGTGGTTCTATATTAAGGGTTATATAATCAGAGGGATCCCTAGTGATCTGAACCCCCAGATACTGAATAGTGGCCACTCTACGTAGCGGAAGGGACGACGTGTCCCTCTCCGGCGGAGAGAGGTCAATGGGAAGAATCAATGATTTTGCCCAATTTATGGTGAGGCCTGAGTGTCTACCAAACTCTTCAATAATACCCAGGGCCGCTCTCAGGGAGGGCCCCTCATCTGCAAGGTACAGAAGCATGTCGTCCGCGTACATGCTTACCGTTTCCGTTAGGGGCCCTGCCCTGAGACCCCCAACATGTACGCTGGACCTAAGGGAAATAGCTAGTGGTTCTACTGCTAAGGCGTACAGGAGCGGCGACAAGGGACACCCCTGTCTGGTCCCGCGCCCCAGGGGGAAGGGCTCGGACAGGCAACCATTCACCGCCACGCGCGCCTCCGGGGAAAAATATAATATCTGGACCCATTGCAGAAACTTGGGCCCAAACCCGAAATGTCGAAGGCACTCCCACAGATATCCCCACTCCACCGAATCAAACGCCTTGGCCGCGTCCAACGCCACCACGGCCCTGGTACCACCATTGTCGTGTGTGGCTTGTAAGTTCATGTGGAGTCTGCGAATATTCCTGTCTTCAGAACTTTGAGCCGATGAGCTAAAATATGATTGCAGAAAAATTCGGACTTTACGTGTTGCATGTCCATGTAAGGGCTGACTATATGAAAAACAGCTAAGATCGGGAAATTATGTATCAATAATACCTATCATACACATGAGAAAATCAGATGAAAAATAGATTACGGTGTGGCCCTGGTTTGGGGCGGCACAGTGGTGTAGTGGTTAGCACTCTCACCTAGTAGTTAAAAAGCATCACTGGTTCTAATCCCAACCACAACACCACCTGCCTGGAGTTTGTATATTCTCCCTGTGCCTGCGTGGGCTTCCTCCAGGTAATCTGGTTTACTCCCACACTCCAAAGACATGCTGGTAGGTTAATTGGCTTCTGTCTGAAATTGACCCTGGTATATGAAGGGGACCTTGGAGTAAACATCTGTTAGTACACAGCCTTTGAGAGCTGATCACAACTATTCACCATCGGTAGACCAAGACCACTCATGCTCAGGAACGAAAGAATACATTACAATACAACACATCACTTCCAAAGTTGTATTCTGTCGTACAAGTTATTTTGGAACATTAGTAACGTATTGGTTTTCGATATGAGACTAGCATGCAAAACAAAAACAGTGGATCATTCTATCGATATTCTCTGTGTGTACTAGGCATACACATGAGGCATAAGCTGGTTTTGGGTTGGTATCTCTAAATTAGGCCCCTTTCACACAAGGTGGACTCGATAATGCACATCCGCCTGCTCACACCTTCACACCTATGCATTTTTAGTGCTTTTTGCATTTTGGAGATTTGCACTACAAAACGTGTTCCATAGGAAGCCATGTTAAATGGACCATAGTGCAATTCTGCAAAAAGCACTAAAAATGCATAGGTGTGAATCCAGCCTTAGGCCTGGTTCACCCTTATGCATTTTTTAGCACGTTTTCGGTTTTGCAGAAACACACTATAGTCCATTTAACATGGTTTCCTATAGATGTAGTTCACATCTATGCTTTTTATGGAAAAAGCCAGGTATTTTTTTCTGGTTTTTGGTTCCATAGACTTCAATGGATGAAAAGCGTGTATTGAAAAATACAAAATGCACCTGCAATATGGAAACTGCAACCTGCATAATTATGAATCAGGCCTTAGGCTCGATTCACATCTATGCATGCAGCTTTTGAGCATTTTTGCAGTGCTTTTTGCTTGCCGCGTTTTTGGACATGCGTTTTTAGCGCGATTTTGCAGCGTTTTTCTTTTTTTTTTACACTGTGGTTGCTTAGCAACCAAATATATACAGTAAAAAAAAAAGAAGAAAAAAAAAAACACAAAACGCAAATTGTGGCAAAAACGCTGTAAAAAAGCAGTACTTGCGTTTTTGATGCAGGTCCATTGACTTCTATTACATGCAAAATGCTGCATTTTGCATGAAAAAAGCCCCCGACCCTTTCCAAAAATGCAGAGGCACAAAAATAGGAACCCATGTTAAAAAATTTCCTTGCATTTCTGCAAAATGCATCAAATAATGCGCTAGTGTGAATCAAGCCTTAAAGAGTATGCAGTACACATGCTAACTAAAGAAGGTAGAGGGACAATCTTTTATTCAAAGCTCACCTTTGCGGCAAAGTTGAAATATAATAACTGCTAATCCATACCCGAGAGCTGTACTCCAGACACAAAAGGTTTTTTTCCTTTATGAAAGAGTTCTGTAATCATTTGAGGGAGAACTAGAGACAAACTATAAAACTGGCACGTGAACAAACTGTTGTACCTACCTCCTGCAGACTGTAATAACAGTTCATTCATTTTCCCCACATATATGCAGAATGCTGCTTTTTTTTTTCACCTGCCTTGAATCTTTGGATACAATATGGTAAAGCTTCAATTCAGCATGACTCAGAACTAGAAATTATCTTCCAACATTTCTTTTGTGCCAAGTATAGCTTTCCTACAGCAGCAAGGGGCTAGAATAGAGGAATTGAGCTCAGTGTATTGAAAGTTTGGGATGATCATAGAAGAGGCACATTTAAAAGGCTAAGTGCACTTGTTCCAGTGATGCTAAGCGTGTGCCCAACGTACATCCCAGGTCACAGGGAGAACAACGCAGATCTCTCCCATTGATAGTATTTTAGTCAGGCCTCAATAGGTCTACAGAGATTAAATGTAAACTACACTCCACATTTTTGTTTCAATATGTTTTATATATTTTACTAAGGTCAGTAACAGAACAATACAGAACAGCAAACACTGGGGGGTTATTTACGAAAGGCAAATCCACTACACTGAAAGTGCACTCGGAAGTGCAGTTGCTGTAGATCTGAGGGGGACATGCAAGGAAAATAAAAAACTATTTTAGCTTGCACATGATTGGATGATAAAATCAGCAGAGCTTCCCCTCATTTCAGATCTTCCCCTCAGATTTACAGCGACTACACTTCCAAGTGCACTTGTAGTGCAAAGTGGATTTGTCTTTCTTAAATAACCCTCACTGCGATTTTCATGTTGGGTAAATTCCACATTGTAAAGCTGCACAGTGTTTTTAAAAATACTGTATAGTGAATTTTATTACAAAAATAGCCTTTGAAGTTAAATTCTAGGTATGGCAAATTTTACGTACTTACTTTGGCAGAGGTATGTATCTGCCTTACCTGTGGGATCCCCCTGAAAGCTGGAAATCACAAAAATAGGCACTACTACTACAACAATGGTCTCCACTAGTTTCCGGGTTCTGTGCGGAGCAGCAGCCCTGCTGCTTATGGAGCACAGGAAGTTGCCTACTTGGCATGGGTTCCATTCAGAGAACATTTTGCATTTTCTCAATGAATGCCAACTGTTCTCCAATTGGAGGAGGTCGAGCTAAACCAATGTAAAATATTACTATATCTAAAATTCATATTTTAGGCAATAACCCATGAGAGCATCTGATTGGCCAACACTGCATTTCATATTTGGGTGCATGGTTTGCCTAGTACAAGTCCAGAAGCTCTCTTGTGGCACTAGTGTTTCTATGTATACTAGGGACCACTCCATTGTATAGTCTTCCATTACAGACTATGCAGAGTGATCTAAATTCAGTCAGCGTAATCGGTATAGCAGTTTGGAAATAGAACGAGTAGAGTTCCAACACTAATCCACCATCCACTGCTGATCTGTTTTTGCCATTGATTTTCTCAGTTAAGGAGATCAACGAAAATTTTCACAAAAAAAATAAATAAAAAAATAAATAGATCAATCCTACATCCAGACTGAAACGGGCCAAAAGACGCACAGGGCTCCTATGCAATTCGCACCGGAGCCGCTGTGGGGATGTGTGAACTGGCTAGATAGAGAGCCAGTCACAATCTCTTGGATGCGGGGAACCCTCCAATTTGCATAGGTGTGAACTAGAGCTGCATGATTAATCGTCAAGAATCGGTATCGTGTGTGCAAGGCATTACAGATGTTCAAAATGCAACAGGGAATCTTCACTGCATCTGAGCACCACAAACCAAAACCACCATTTCATTCATTTTTAATATTAAAAGCAAACTCCCCCATTCATCCATGTCGCCATGCTTTATTTTGTTGATAAATCACTTAGAACACCCACCCCTGAACACTCCTAAATGTGTAACAGCATTTGCCTAGGCAAAAAAATCACAAAGTAACTGAGTAACTGAAGAAATATCAAATAAAAAAGTTTAATAAAGTAAAAAACGATTCTATCCTATCAGTTTACCAATGCTAGCAGCATGAGAATTAAAAATAAAGAATTAATGTTGATTAGAAGAGTAAAGTATACAATCAGAAGAATACATTTTGCTGCAAGCGCTGATCAAATGCTGGTTTTCCAGCATGACCATTAGGCCCCTTTCACACGGGCTCTCCGATCAGGTCCGCCTGTCAGTTTTCCAGGTGGACCTGATTGGAAGCTTCATTCACGTCTATGAAGCGCCAGATGTCAGCAGTGACGTGTCCACTAATATCCAATCCTGTCCATGAAATCCAGACGGATGGAAACCCTATTATCCATCCATCTGGAGGATCGGATTGGATTGGATGGGATGGGATGGGATCGGAATCCTCAGATAAAAATGGACAGGCGGTCCGTTTTCTGCCAATCTCCCCATAGAGGAAAGTGGTGCTCTGACAGGTCCATCTCCAGGAGTGGAGATGGACCTGTCATCCGTCTGCTCAGTGGGGTTCAACAGAACGATATCCCGCTGAGCAAAGCAAAGTCCGACGGGTAGACCACCTGTGTGAAAGAGCCCTTAGACAGAAGCCAGTCATTTGACCCGGTATGCACAATCCAAAATTTGCCCAGATCATCAGGAACCGGTCAATTTTCGATCCGTGTACACCTTGCTTTACAAACAACGGGGGAATCAAGAATGAATTTTTTTTCCCCACTGGAGAAAATTGGATCATGCATTGCTGGGGTTTTTTGTCTTCCTCTGGATAAACTGTAGATATGGGATTATGTATATAGGATTGCATGATTTTTTTTTTTAAGGATTTTTTTTTATTGGTTGAACTAGATGGACTTTATTTTTAACCAATCTAACTTTGTAAATAAAAAGACCATTGGTGTCATGCAGTTGGCTCTGCCAAGTGGTGTAGACTCCGGAACCCTGCAGGTACTATTAAAAAGAAAGGCCAATGAGCCACAGACCAACCTCTAGCTCAGTTGGAAAACAAGACCTATGAGCAGTAACCGGGAAGAACTTTCCTTAATGCAGCTAGATTCTTGTTTTTCTTCTCCAAGATAGCTCTAGCTATTATTAGTAAAGCAGGAACAGTTCTTTATTAAATTACTATATCCGTGAGGCTAAACATATCTTTAAGGCCCCAGAACAACAGCAAATTGATAACTGGAGGATCCAGAAGACGGGCACTCTGAAATCATTGCCTGAAATTAAATATCTGAGTGACTCGGAGGTGACAACTATCTATACGTGACAACTATCTATATTAACAAACACCAGGGGCCAGACTTTTCACCACATAAGTAAAGCTCCAAATATCGCAATAAAGTGGTTGGATTGATATATGTGTGCACACACACACACACACACACACACACACACACACATATATATAGAATAAAAGCAGACAAAATAAAGTACACGTGTATAACAGGGAAGATCAAAGAAGCAATATTACCATCAAAATATAGAACAAACACTATCTAAATACAAGCATAACTTTGCAAATTCCAAATACAAATATGATAGAAATAGAATTAAACATACAAAATATGTTGTTATCAATCTAAATACAAGTATAGCTTTGCAAGTTCCAAATACAAAAAGAATAGATATAGAATAGAAATCCAAATATTTGACTGTCATAGAATGCTTTTTTGCCACCAAGCAAGCATCATTACATAAAACATGTATGTAGCCTCATATGACATGTATGTCATCTTATGCCCATGGCTTTGCATTTTGCATCTCATACTGAGTAGGCTCTCAGCTAGGCTTAGCTTTCCCCAACAATGATGACGAGAGATTTGGGAGCTCCATAAGCTTGATCGTCACTCAATGACAGCCATTGTGCACATACAGTAAAGTGACGGATTTGGAATGGGATTTAATTGAAGAGATATTTTCCAATGTGTATAGGAAATGTGGGACACCACTCGCTCAGCCCAGTACATGCGAGTGTGGGTAATGGCCTCAGTCAGCGCTGCTCCACTGGCCACACCCACTGGCGCATTTCACCTTTCCCTCCGGGACTTAGTAAACACATTCCAATATGTTGAAATATCTCCACACCTGATGCGCACCCCTGATTGCTTGTTATTGGTTATAAGGGGCATATTCCAACATTTGGCAAAAATGTATAAAAGTATCTTTATTGAAAAAAAAATAAGAATGTGCATTTATTTATTTATTTATTTTGCATTGGAGCACCGATGATAATGCAACTTTCAACTATAGTGCGCAACGAATGAATGAATGGACTACGAGTGTGGTGACACCACACTTGCCATCCAATACATGGTGGGAGATGGGGCTTGTAGTCTTCCATTCACAGATACATGTGAATGGATAATATGGCTGTGTGGATGGAGCCATTAACAGCCATAATGAATTAAATAAAATTAAAAAAATTAAAAATAAATTAAAAAAAAGGACAGACTCACAGAAGAACCCTGTGATTCTGGTGGGGGGGGGGGGGGGGGGGGTTTGTTGAAAAGTGGGGGTTATTTGATTTAGATGTTATCTTGTATATGTTTATGTTTAATGCGCTTAACATTTTTAAAAAAATTTTTACTAAATGTTTTACATTTCATTTCTATTTTTAATTGAATGCATTGTTTTACAAGGTGATCATTTACATATACTTTAACCACTTCAGTTCTGGAAGATTTTACCCCCCCCCCTTCATGACCAGGCCATTTTTTTGCTATTCGACACTGAGCTACTTTAACTGGCAGTTTTGCAGTCATACAATGTTGTATCAAAATAAAAATTATATTATTTTTATACACAAATTTTTTGGTGGCATTTGATCACCACAAAAAAATATAATATAAAAAAAAGGAAACCCAATATTTTTTACTTTCTGCTATAAAAACATATCCAATGACGTCCTTTTTTTTTCCCCACAAATAGAGCTTTCTTTTGGTGCCATTTGATCACCTCTGCACTTTTTTTTATTTTTTTTCGGTATAAACAAAAAAAAAAACAGTGACAATTTTGAAAAAAAAAAAAAAAAAATTATATATATATATATATATATATATATATATATATATATATATATATATATATATATATATATATATATATATATATATATATATATATATATATATATTCTCAGTTTAAGCCAATTTGTATTCTACATATTTTTGGTATCCCTGTTCCTGCTCTCGTGCACACGATCATGAATGGGCAGCAGCGACCGCGCTCCCCCTGGCCTTGCGCAACATTCTCCAGAGGCGCGCGCCTGCTATCGCCCTTAAAACAGATGTACCCATATGGCGATTCGTGGGAATGAACCACTTTGCCACCGTATATCGGCATGAGCGGGTCAGCAGTTAGTTAAAGGAATCAAATTTATTCATAAATTTTTGCCAAAATGTATTCTGCTACATGTCTTCGATTAAAAAAAAATCCCAATAAGCATTTATTGATTGGTTTGCATGAAAGTTATAGTGCCTTATATATACACTGGAATTGTTATGTATTTTTTTACTACTAATAGTGGCAATCAACCACTTATAATGGGACTGCGATATTGTGGTGGGCAATCTGACCTGGGGGGGGGACTGACTAACTGCCACTGATACGGTGATAATACTACACACTGTCACTGTATTAATGACATTGGCTGGGAAGGGGTTAACGTCTAGGGGCAATCAAGGGGTTAAATATGTGCCTAACGATGTGTAATGTGTGTAAAGTGTGCTGATTTTACTAACGGACCTCTAAGTTTCTCATCCCTGCTATGCAGGGATGAGAAACACAGAGATTGTTTACTCTGTACAGAGCTCTGTGTTGAATGTCAACACAGAGCTCTGCGCTCTGAATGTACATAGCTGATCAGCAGGTTCTAGCCATGAATCATTGTCCGGAATGTGCTGATAGGCTCTCGCTGTGTACGCATGCCCTAAACTCAGAAGTAGCCAGCAGCGTACAGGTATGTCGCTTTGCCTAAAGAGCCTGCTAGTCCACACTTGGTACAGTGATTAAATATGTGTGTAAAAATCATAAATAAAAAACTTGGTTAACAAGGTGGACTTAACCTTTAAGTAGAGGTGAAATGGAGCATTGGTCACAAGAGATACTGTTTTATTGATCCATCTATGGCCAAGGTTAACACTACACACTGAGAACACACGTTCCTATTAAATATTATAGACTTACTTTGTCCCACTGATTTTTATTCCACACATTTTACTATTTTTTTTTAAACCTGTGTTACTGAGGCTTTATTGTATGAATTTGTCTATGTACTCCAACTACACACGTTTCTTTGAGTGTTTTATCATCCATTATTCATATATTGCAATTTCATTGCTAAGCACGCTTTTTTTTAATCCTAATCTTAAAGTCTGTACCACTTTTTTCAGCAAGATAGTGCAAAAAAAAAAAAAAAAGCACCGGGGCTTTGTACACACTGATTGATAGCAAATGCATTTTTAAAAGAGGGAACAAGTGTACAGAGACTTGCTAACCTTATTAAAGTGGGGAAATGAATAGAGAACAATGCTGAAAGGCACTCACTGGTAATTAGGTGGCATTCAACATGCAGCATTAAGGAGGATATGCATATTTTATAATGTATAAGGAAAGGCAACAGATTTTCAACAAGGCAATGACTAAGTTGGCATCTGATTGTTATAGGAACACATAAATCTGACCTGTAATGTAAGATATATTCCACAGTTTGTGCAAATCTTTAAACACAAGTCGGATAACGGCATGATCCATCAAATAAACTCATCTACCATGATGGCAATAAAACTGCAAACAGTTAAAGGGCATCTAAACTCGGGAGCAAAAATGGCGAGTCCAGCAGATTACTGATCCTTGGATATGGTGGCTGTAATCATTTTTTTTTCCTTCTTTATTTTAACCTGGTAACCCTGCCTGTAACATACTACCTACCTGTCCAAGGGTGACAACCGTACTGAGCAGTGCTGTCACTCTAGGACAGGGAGAGTGTCAGGACTATAGAACTCTTTCCTCTCTTCCCCATAACAGGGGGGATTGCAGTCCACAGGGGCAGCATGAACAATGCCAATTATGGACATTATCAGCGCACAAGATTTTTGGATGGATGAACAGTTTTTTGGCACTTGTCAAATAGATTTAAATAAATAATATATTTGTCTTGATGTTATGTTAAAAAATAAAAACACTTTAAATGGTATATTTAACAGACCAAAATGGAATAAATAAGGGACATTTAGGGCATCTTCACAGCAGATGCTTTTAGGTAAATTTTTTAAATGGATAGTAAAATCAATGCTGTTCCAGAGCTTTCAAAACAAGTCCATGGCACTACATGCCTGGAGTTTGCATGTTCTCCCTGTGCCTGTGTGGGTTTCCTCCGGGTATTCCGGTTTCCTCCCAGACTCCAAAGACATGCTGGTAGGTTAATAGGCTCCTGTCTAAACTGGTCCTAATATATGTATAAATATGAGAAAAGGGACCTTAGATTGTAAGCTCCTGGAGGGCATGGACTGATGTGAATGTATATTACATATGTAAAGTTTCAAGTGAAAAAAACCCCACTGGACCACATTACAAATGCATTTATAAAGTGTAGCAATGTGCATGTGGAAATGCACATGAAACGCAGGGATTGTTGTATATACTAGCCATTATTATTAGAGTTTCCATACACTTTATTTTCTGGAAGTCTTCCCTTTAAAGCTCCAGTAACTTTTTTTTTTTTTTACTGCTGTAGTTAATAAGAATCGTGGTGTTCAGGCGCTATTGGGTTACATTAGCAATCTCTCCTATAGGGGTTTATGGAAAGGTGAGGAGAGGGGGGGTCTATAGCATGGCAGCATTTGTCAGCTCAAGCAGATTACAGATAAGAAAGTCCCAGTGACACCATGCCAATCAGCCATTGTCCATGGTACTCTTGCAGTGTGAAGGATGGAGGGTGATAGAGCTGGGATGGGATGTGGACAATGCCAGCTGTCATCACATAATAGAGTCATTCCGCCAGCCTCCTGATCAGGGCTGTCAGCATGCAGATCATCGGGGATCCCATACAAAGTCAGGACAAGAGACACACTACCAGTCCCATCTGTCATCTGCACCCAACGTGTCTGCACTCTTCCCATCACACAGGGCATCCCCATAAGAGGCTGTGTGTTCCCACTGGGGTCCCTGTGTGTTCAGAGGGCTTCATCCATGCCCCATACAGGGGGTGTGATGAGGTGTGCTGTGTGCCCCCTACAGGGGGTGTGATGAGGTGTGCTGTGTTCCCCATACAGGGGGTGTGCTGTGTGCCCCATACAGGGGGTGTGATGAGGTGTGCTGTGTGCCCCCTACAGGGGGTGTGATGAGGTGTGCTGTGTGCCCCATACAGGGGGTGTGATGAGGTGTGCTGTGTGCCCCCTACAGGGGGTGTGATGAGGTGTGCTGTGTGCCCCATACAGGGGGTGTGATGGGGTGTGCTGTGTGCCCCATACAGGGGGTGTGATGAGGTGTGCTGTGTGCCCCATACAGGGGGTGTGATGAGGTGTGCTGTGTGCCCCATATAGGGAGTATGATGGGGTGTGCTGTGTGCCCCATACTGGGGGTGTGCTGTGTGCCCCATGCAGGGGGTGTGCTGTGTGCCCCATGCAGGGGGGTGTACCCCATACTGGGGGTGTGCTGTGTGCCCCATGCAGGGGGTGTGCTGTGTGCCCCATGCAGGGGGTGTTCTGTGTGCCCCAAGCAGGGGGTGTGCCGTGCCCACATGTGCCGGACAAGTAGCAGAGTGTCCGGGGACAGTACAGGCGGATGGGCAGCACATGAAACTTTGTCCGTGCCCAGAGCAGGGAGCACAGTGCCATCTGGCACAAGGAAGCGTAGAGCGGGAGAGAACGGGGTAGGTAGGGGAGAGGAAGAGGTATGTACCGCTGTCCTCCTACCTTTGTGCGGCTCCGGTGCCCCCTCCTCCTCCTCGGGAATGCTGCAGACTGACGCCCCGTGGCGGGGATCCGGGGAGAGAGCGATGTGCCGGCTGAAGGAAGACCGATCAAGAGGCGCTCATAAACAATGCCAGCCGGGGGAGGAGGAGAAATGCCGGCCGCCTATGGAAACGGAGAGCGACAGGAGAAAAGCCGGGGCTGGACTTCACAGGCAGCCGCCTATCACCGAGCCTGGAGGCTGGAGATCAGAGCAATACACAGGGAGAGCTCATCACCATCCTCATCGCTGGAGACGAGAGCTCCGCACTGCACTCTACAGACACAACACTCTACACTGTACAGACACAGGGAGAGCTCATCACCATCCTCATCGCTGGAGACGAGAGCTCCGCACTGCACTCTACAGACACAACACTCTACACACTGTATACACAAGGAGAGCTCATCATCATCCTCATCACTGGAGACGAGAGCTCCGCACTGCACTCTACAGACACAACACTCTACACTGTACAGACACAGGGAGAGCTCATCACCATCCTCATCGCTGGAGACGAGAGCTCCGCACTGCAATCTACATACACAGCACTCTACACTGTACAGACACAGGGAGAGCTCATCACCATCCTCATCGCTGAAGACGAGAGCTCCGCACTGCACTCTACATACACAGCACTCTACACTGTACAGACACAGGGAGAGCTCATCACCATCCTCATCGCTGGAGACGAGAGCTCCGCACTGCACTCTACATACACAGCACTCTACACAATATATACACAGGGAGAGCTCATCGCCTTCCTCATCACTGGAGATGAGAGCTCCGCACTGCACTCTACAGACACAACACTCTACACTGTACAGACACAGGGAGAGCTCATCACCATCCTCATCGCTGGAGACGAGAGCTCCGCACTGCACTCTACATACACAGCACTCTACACAATATATACACAGGGAGAGCTCATCGCCTTCCTCATCACTGGAGATGAGAGCTCCGCACTGCACTCTACAGACACAACACTCTACACTGTACAGACACAGGGAGAGCTCATCACCATCCTCATCGCTGGAGACGAGAGCTCCGCACTGCAATCTACATACACAGCACTCTACACTGTACAGACACAGGGAGAGCTCATCACCATCCTCATCGCTGAAGACGAGAGCTCCGCACTGCACTCTACATACACAGCACTCTACACTGTACAGACACAGGGAGAGCTCATCACCATCCTCATCGCTGGAGACGAGAGCTCCGCACTGCACTCTACAGACACAACACTCTACACTCTGTATACACAAGGAGAGCTCATCACCATCCTCATCACTGGAGACGAGAGCTCCGCACTGCAATCTACATACACAGCACTCTACACTGTACAGACACAGGGAGAGCTCATCACCATCCTCATCACTGGAGACGAGAGCTCCGCACTGCACTCTACAGACACAACACTCTACACTGTACAGACACAGGGAGAGCTCATCACCATCCTCATCGCTGGAGACGAGAGCTCCGCACTGCAATCTACATACACAGCACTCTACACTGTACAGACACAGGGAGAGCTCATCACCATCCTCATCGCTGGAGACGAGAGCTCCGCACTGCACTCTACATACACAGCACTCTACACAATATATACACAGGGAGAGCTCATCGCCTTCCTCATCACTGGAGATGAGAGCTCCGCACTGCACTCTACAGACACAACACTCTACACTGTACAGACACAGGGAGAGCTCATCACCATCCTCATCGCTGCAGACGAGAGCTCCGCACTGCAATCTACATACACAGCACTCTACACTGTACAGACACAGGGAGAGCTCATCACCATCCTCATCGCTGGAGACAAGAGCTCCGCACTGCACTCTACATACACAGCACTCTACACAATATATACACAGGGAGAGCTCATCGCCATCCTCATCACTGGAGATGAGAGCTCCGCACTGCACTCTACAGACACAACACTCTACACTCTGTATACACAAGGAGAGCTCATCACCATCCTCATCACTGGAGACGAGAGCTCCGCACTGCAATCTACATACACAGCACTCTACACTGTACAGACACAGGGAGAGCTCATCACCATCCTCATCGCTGGAGACGAGAGCTCCGCACTGCACTCTACAGACACAGCACTCTACACAATATATACACAGGGAGAGCTCATCGCTGGAGACAAGAGCTCCGCACTGCACTCTACATACAGAGCACTCTACACTCTACATACAAAGGGAGAGCTCATCACCATCCTCATCGCTGGAGACGAGAGCTCCGCACTGCACTCTACAGACACAACACTCTACACTCTGTATACACAAGGAGAGCTCATCACCATCCTCATCACTGGAGACGAGAGCTCCGCACTGCAATCTACATACACAGCACTCTACACTGTACAGACACAGGGAGAGCTCATCACCATCCTCATCGCTGGAGACGAGAGCTCCGCACTGCACTCTACAGACACAGCACTCTACACAATATATACACAGGGAGAGCTCATCGCTGGAGACAAGAGCTCCGCACTGCACTCTACATACAGAGCACTCTACACTCTACATACAAAGGGAGAGCTCATCACCATCCTCATCGCTGGAGACGAGAGCTCCGCACTGCACTCTATATACACAGCACTCTACATACAAAGAGAGAGCTCATCACCATCCTCATCACTGGAGACGAGAGCTCCGCACTGCACTCTACATACAGAGCATTCTACACTCTATATACACAGGGAGAGCTCATCACCATCCTCATCGCTGAAGACGAGAGCTCCGCACTGCACTCTACATACACAGCACTCTACACTGTACAGACACAGGGAGAGCTCATCACCATCCTCATTGCTGGAGACGAGAGCTCCACACTGCACTCTATATACACAGCACTCTACATACAAAGGGAGAGCTCATCACCATCCTCATCACTGGAGACCAGAGCTCCGCACTGCACTCTACATACAGAGCACTCTATATACACAGGGAGAGCTCATCACCATCCTTATCACTGGAGACGAGAGCTCCGCACTGCACTCTACACTCTACATACACATGGAGAGCTCATCACCATCCTCATCACTGGAGACGAGTACTCCGCACTGCACTCTACACTCTACATACACAGCACCCTACACTCTAAATACACAGCACTCTACATACACAGGGAGAGCTCATCACCATTCTCATCACTGGAGACGAGTACTCGGCACTGCACTCTACACTCTACTTACACAGCACTCTACACTCTACATACACAGCACTCTACATACACAGGGAGAGCTCATCACCATCCTCATCACTGGAGACGAGAACTCCGCACTGCACTCTACATACACAGCACTCTACACTCTACATACACAGGAAGAGCTCATCACCGGAGATGAGAACTCCGCACTGCACTCTACATACACAGCACTCTACACTCTACATACACAGGAAGAGCCCATCACCGGAGACGAAAACTCCGCACTGCACAGTACATACACAGCACTCTACACTCTACAAAACACAGGGAGAGCTCATCACCATCCTCATCACTGGAGACGAGAACTCCGCACTGCATTCTTCTCTACATACACAGCACTCTACACTACCAGGGCTCAAGCCTGCGGGAACGCATGGGAACGGAGTTCCTGTACTTTTTCCACAACAGGAACTCAGTTCCCGTTAGATGCGTCCTGCAAGACTTTGAAGTATGCGAGCTGTGTGGCAGGTGCTACACCAGCAGCCGCCGACACAGCTCACAATAGTAAGTGCCGCACACCAGGGGTGGACTGACCATTTAGGCATTGCCAGTAGGGGGCCCCATGACAGCTTCCTCTTTGATCTACCTGTCAATCACAGCTAGCTGATGGGTAGATCAGGTCCCTGCTGCTAAGAGATTGTATTTAGTCAGACCTCTCGTGATGCGCTCCTCCCCGCCGGACCCTCCTGATTTTCTGTCTCCCCCCCCCCCCAGTCTCCTGCATACTTGCTCTGTGTGTCCCGCTAAATCCCCCCTCCTCTATCATCAGTGCCATATGATGAGAGAACCCAGAGGAGGAGCACAGCTATTCTGCTCACAGGACATGCAGGAAGAGAGGTGAGCTGAGGGATGAACATCAGTTTGGGGTGGTAAGCTGAGTACAATACCTGGCAAAGTTTAATGCCAGGAGGGAAGTTTATGTGGAAATATGTGAAGGGTTGGAAAGCAGCGAGTGTGTGTTGGACCCCTGCAGAGTTTGCAGCCCCCCAAGCTAACATACATCTCCTAAGCAGGAACACATCACTATCTCCCCAAGCATTCTGTCCAGATAATGTGCAGTTCATTTATGACCTTTCCGTTTAACTCTATGTTATCCAAACTCTGTTCAATGAAAAGTGTAAACTCACCACATAAACACTCTATATACAAAATGACATTCCCCAATAAAGATCAGAACATGATGTTCGCATTTGCATGGAAGCACAATTGAATGAATGCTGATTATTCAGAGAATTACCGTATTTATTTTTATTGAGGATTGTTTTTTTTATGTACTAACAGTTAAGCTTCATACACACAATACGAAAATTGGATGAAAAATACCACTTTTGAAGTGTTCGTGTATATGAGCGTATCTTTTTTTTCTTTTTGGTGGGGGAGTGGATCTTGAGTGGGAGTTCCCACACTTTTTTCCTAAGGACTTGACCCCTGTACACTACACTGTACATACACAGCACTCTACACTACACTGTACATACACAGCACTCTACACTACACTGTACATACACAGCACTCTACACTACACTGTACATACACAGCACTCTACACTACACTGTACATACACAGCACTCTACACTACACTGTACATACACAGCACTCTACAGACACAGCACTCTACACTACATAACACTGTACACAGAACACTCTACACTACACTGTACATACACAGCACTCTACACTACACTGTACATACACAGCACTCTACACTACACTGTACATACACAGCACTCTACAGACACAGCACTCTACACTACATAACACTGTACACAGAACACTCTACACTACACTGTACATACACAGCACTCTACACTACATAACACTGTACACAGAACACTCTACACTACAGTGTACATACACAGCACTCTACACCTTAATCACCTCTCTCCCCATACATGACAGTCATCACCCCTCATACATGCTAAGCACAGAGCGCTGGGCACAGGAGTACATAATACTCAGCGCTGGGGACAGGAATACATAATACACAGCGCTGGGCACAGGACTACATAATACACAGATTTCTGGGCACAGGGACACATAATGCACAGAGCTCTGGGCACAGGAATACATAATACACAGATCGCTGGGCTCAGGACTACATAATAGATAGAGCGCTGGGCTCAGGACTACAAAATACAGAGAGCGCTGGACACAGGAATACAATAATACACAGAGCGCTGGGCACAGGACTACATAATACACAGAGCGCTGGGCACAGGACTACATAATACACAGAGCGCTGGGCACAGGAATACATAATACACAGAGCGCTGGGCAAAGGAATACATAATACACAGAGCGCTGGGCTCAGGAATACATAATACACAGAGTGCTGGGCACAGGACTACATAATACACAGAGCGCTGGGCACAGGAATACAGAATACACAGAGCACTGGTCACAGGGAGACATAATACACAGAGCGCTGGGCTCAGGAATACATAATACACAGAGCGCTGGGCTCAGGAATACATAATACACAGAGTGCTGGGCACAGGACTACATAATACGCAGAGCGCTGGGCACAGGAATACATAATAAGCAGAGCGCTGGGCACAGGAATACATAATACACAGAGTGCTGGGCTCAGAAATACAGAATACACAGAGTGCTGGGCTCAGGAATACATAATACACAGAGCGCTGGGCACAGGAATACATAATACACAGAGCGCTGGACACAGGGACACATAATACACAGAGTGCTGGGCACAGGACTACATAATACACAGAGCGCTGGGCACAGGAATACATAATACACAGAGCGCTGGGCACAGGGACACTTAATACACAGAGTGCTGGGCACAGGAATACATATTACACAGAGTGCTGGGCTCAGGAATACAGAATACACAGAGTGCTGGGCTCAGGAATACATAATACACAGAGCACTGGGCTCAGGAATACATAATACACAGAGTGCTGGGCACAGGAATACACAATACACAGAGTGCTGGGCACAGGAATACATAACACACAGAGTGCTGGGCACAGGGCGACATAATACACAGAGTGCTGGGCTCAGGAATACATAATACACAGAGTGCTGGGCACAGGAATACATAATACACAGAGTGCTGGGCTCAGGAATACATAATACACAGAGCGTTGGGCTCAGGAATACATAATACACAGAGCGCTGGGCACAGGAATACAATAATACACAGAGCGCTGGGCACAGGAATACATAATACACAGAGCGCTGGGCTCAGGAATACATAATACACAGAGCGTTGGGCTCAGGAATACATAATACACAGAGCGCTGGGCACAGGAATACATAATACACAGAGCGCTGGGCACAGGAATACATAATACGCAGAGCGCTGGGCACAGGATTACATAATACACAGAGCGCTGGGCACAGGATTACATAATGCACAGAGCGCTGGGCTCAGGAATACATAATACACGCTGGCTCAGGAATACATAATACACAGAGTGCTTGGCACAGGAATACATAATACACAGAGCGCTGGGCTCAGGAATACATAATACACAGAGTGCTGGGCACAGGAATACACAACACACAGAGTGCTGGGCACAGGAATACATAATACACAGAGCACTGGGAACAGGATTACATAATACACAGAGCGCTGGGCACAGGACTACATAATACACAGAGCGCTGGGCACAGGAATACACAATACACAGAGCGCTGGGCTCAGGAATACATAATACACAGAGTGCTGGGCACAGGAATACATAATACACAGAGCGCTGGGCACAGGATTACATAATACACAGAGCGCTGGGCACAGGATTACATAATGCACAGAGCGCTGGGCTCAGGAATACATAATACACAGAGCGCTGGCTCAGGAATACATAATACACAGAGTGCTTGGCACAGGAATACATAATACACAGAGCGCTGGGCTCAGGAACACATAATACACAGAGTGCTGGGCACAGGAATACACAACACACAGAGTGCTGGGCACAGGAATACATAATACACAGAGCGCTGGGCTCAGGAACACATAATACACAGAGTGCTGGGCACAGGAATACACAACACACAGAGTGCTGGGCACAGGAATACATAATACACAGAGCGCTGGGCAAAGGAATACATAATACACAGAGCGCTGGGCTCAGGAATACATAATACACAGAGTGCTGGGCACAGGACTACATAATACACAGAGCACTGGGCACAGGAATACAGAATACACAGAGCACTGGTCACAGGGAGACATAATACACAGAGCGCTGGGCTCAGGAATACATAATACACAGAGCGCTGGGCTCAGGAATACATAATACACAGAGTGCTGGGCACAGGACTACATAATACGCAGAGCGCTGGGCACAGGAATACATAATAAGCAGAGCGCTGGGCACAGGAATACATAATACACAGAGTGCTGGGCTCAGAAATACAGAATACACAGAGTGCTGGGCTCAGGAATACATAATACACAGAGCGCTGGGCACAGGAATACATAATACACAGAGCGCTGGACACAGGGACACATAATACACAGAGTGCTGGGCACAGGACTACATAATACACAGAGCGCTGGGCACAGGAATACATAATACACAGAGCGCTGGGCACAGGGACACTTAATACACAGAGTGCTGGGCACAGGAATACATATTACACAGAGTGCTGGGCTCAGGAATACAGAATACACAGAGTGCTGGGCTCAGGAATACATAATACACAGAGCGTTGGGCTCAGGAATACATAATACACAGAGCGCTGGGCACAGGAATACAATAATACACAGAGCGCTGGGCACAGGAATACATAATACACAGAGCGCTGGGCTCAGGAATACATAATACACAGAGCGTTGGGCTCAGGAATACATAATACACAGAGCGCTGGGCACAGGAATACATAATACACAGAGTGCTGGGCTCAGGAATACATAATACACAGAGCGTTGGGCTCAGGAATACATAATACACAGAGCGCTGGGCACAGGAATACAATAATACACAGAGCGCTGGGCACAGGAATACATAATACACAGAGCGCTGGGCTCAGGAATACATAATACACAGAGCGTTGGGCTCAGGAATACATAATACACAGAGCGCTGGGCACAGGAATACATAATACACAGAGCGCTGGGCACAGGAATACATAATACGCAGAGCGCTGGGCACAGGATTACATAATACACAGAGCGCTGGGCACAGGATTACATAATGCACAGAGCGCTGGGCTCAGGAATACATAATACACGCTGGCTCAGGAATACATAATACACAGAGTGCTTGGCACAGGAATACATAATACACAGAGCGCTGGGCTCAGGAATACATAATACACAGAGTGCTGGGCACAGGAATACACAACACACAGAGTGCTGGGCACAGGAATACATAATACACAGAGCACTGGGAACAGGATTACATAATACACAGAGCGCTGGGCACAGGACTACATAATACACAGAGCGCTGGGCACAGGAATACACAATACACAGAGCGCTGGGCTCAGGAATACATAATACACAGAGTGCTGGGCACAGGAATACATAATACACAGAGCGCTGGGCACAGGATTACATAATACACAGAGCGCTGGGCACAGGATTACATAATGCACAGAGCGCTGGGCTCAGGAATACATAATACACAGAGCGCTGGCTCAGGAATACATAATACACAGAGTGCTTGGCACAGGAATACATAATACACAGAGCGCTGGGCTCAGGAATACATAATACACAGAGTGCTGGGCACAGGAATACATAATACACAGAGTGCTTGGCACAGGAATACATAATACACAGAGCGCTGGGCTCAGGAATACATAATACACAGAGTGCTGGGCACAGGAATACACAACACACAGAGTGCTGGGCACAGGAATACATAATACACAGAGCGCTGGGCAAAGGAATACATAATACACAGAGCGCTGGGCTCAGGAATACATAATACACAGAGTGCTGGGCACAGGACTACATAATACACAGAGCGCTGGGCACAGGAATACAGAATACACAGAGCACTGGTCACAGGGAGACATAATACACAGAGCGCTGGGCTCAGGAATACATAATACACAGAGCGCTGGGCTCAGGAATACATAATACACAGAGTGCTGGGCACAGGACTACATAATACGCAGAGCGCTGGGCACAGGAATACATAATAAGCAGAGCGCTGGGCACAGGAATACATAATACACAGAGTGCTGGGCTCAGAAATACAGAATACACAGAGTGCTGGGCTCAGGAATACATAATACACAGAGCGCTGGGCACAGGAATACATAATACACAGAGCGCTGGACACAGGGACACATAATACACAGAGTGCTGGGCACAGGACTACATAATACACAGAGCGCTGGGCACAGGAATACATAATACACAGAGCGCTGGGCACAGGGACACTTAATACACAGAGTGCTGGGCACAGGAATACATATTACACAGAGTGCTGGGCTCAGGAATACAGAATACACAGAGTGCTGGGCTCAGGAATACATAATACACAGAGCACTGGGCTCAGGAATACATAATACACAGAGTGCTGGGCACAGGAATACACAATACACAGAGTGCTGGGCACAGGAATACATAACACACAGAGTGCTGGGCACAGGGCGACATAATAGACAGAGTGCTGGGCTCAGGAATACATAATACACAGAGTGCTGGGCACAGGAACACATAATACACAGAGTGCTGGGCTCAGGAATACATAATACACAGAGCGTTGGGCTCAGGAATACATAATACACAGAGCGCTGGGCACAGGAATACAATAATACACAGAGCGCTGGGCACAGGAATACATAATACACAGAGCGCTGGGCTCAGGAATACATAATACACAGAGCGTTGGGCTCAGGAATACATAATACACAGAGCGCTGGGCACAGGAATACATAATACACAGAGCGCTGGGCACAGGAATACATAATACGCAGAGCGCTGGGCACAGGATTACATAATACACAGAGCGCTGGGCACAGGATTACATAATGCACAGAGCGCTGGGCTCAGGAATACATAATACACGCTGGCTCAGGAATACATAATACACAGAGTGCTTGGCACAGGAATACATAATACACAGAGCGCTGGGCTCAGGAAAACATAATACACAGAGTGCTGGGCACAGGAATACACAACACACAGAGTGCTGGGCACAGGAATACATAATACACAGAGCACTGGGAACAGGATTACATAATACACAGAGCGCTGGGCACAGGACTACATAATACACAGAGCGCTGGGCACAGGAATACACAATACACAGAGCGCTGGGCTCAGGAATACATAATACACAGAGTGCTGGGCACAGGAATACATAATACACAGAGCGCTGGGCACAGGATTACATAATACACAGAGCGCTGGGCACAGGATTACATAATGCACAGAGCGCTGGGCTCAGGAATACATAATACACAGAGCGCTGGCTCAGGAATACATAATACACAGAGTGCTTGGCACAGGAATACATAATACACAGAGCGCTGGGCTCAGGAATACATAATACACAGAGTGCTGGGCACAGGAATACACAACACACAGAGTGCTGGGCACAGGAATACATAATACACAGAGCACTGGGAACAGGATTACATAATACACAGAGCGCTGGGCACAGGACTACATAATACACAGAGCGCTGGGCACAGGAATACACAATACACAGAGCGCTGAGCTCAGGAATACATAATACACAGAGTGCTGGGCACAGGAATACATAATACACAGAGCGCTGGGCACAGGATTACATAATACACAGAGTGCTGGACTCAGGGGTTTGCTATGCACAGAGGACACTTCTGCCCCCACATCCATAACTCACCTCTTTACTCTTCTCTGCAACCACCTCTTAGCCCTTCCCCCACAACAGCTAAACTTTCCATCTCTCCATGCAGCTGACCCCCGCTCCCCCACTGCTTCTCACACCCGTGCACAGACAACCCCCCCCATCTGTTCACCTCAGAAGCTGCCGTTTTCAGCCTCCCACACATTCCATTTGTGGCTCTGCCTCTCCTCCACTGGGCAGCAGCAGTGAGATCGTCGAACAGGGGGCGTTGGCAGCCAAGCACAAGGCTTTTTTCAGTCAGCAAGCCCTCTGATGCCCAGACCACATCCATTCATCTGCGCTGTCCCTCTGTGGCCACCTTGTGTGTTGTACAGGGAGGTTCTCGGGGAGCCGCCGGGAGAAGTGTGCTGTCACTTGTATTATAAAAGCTGGGCTTTTGTGTTCACAAGTGACAGTAAAGAGCGGTGACAGTAAATCTGCCCAACCCGGGCCTATATTAAGGTAAGAGTCTGGTGCTGCTGCTCCAATAGCCCCTACATTAATCCAGCCCTGCCCCTAATACATGACAACCACCTCCCCCCATACATGACACCCACCCCTCCCCATACATGACAAACACCATCCCCGATACATGACAACCCCCACCCCCATACATGACAACCACCTCCCCCTATACATTATTATTATTCAGGATTTATATAGCACCAACAGTTTGCAGAGCACTTTACAATATGAGGGCAGACAGTACAATACAATACAAATCAATACAGGAGGGATCAGAGGTCCCTGCTCATTAGAGTTTACATGACAACCACCTCCCCTCATACATGACAGCCACCACCCCCCATACATGACAACCACCTGCCCCCATACATGACATCCACCCCCCATACATGACAACCACCTCCCCCCATAAATGAAAACCACCACCCCCCATACATGACAACCCCCTCCCCTCATACATGACAACCACTACCCCCATACATGACAACCATCTCCCCCTATACATGACAACCCTCACCCCCCATACATGACACCCACCTCCCCCCATACATGACAACCACCTCCCCCCATACATGACAACCACCTCCCCCCATACATGACACCCACCTCCCCCCATACATGACAACCACCTCCCCCCATACATGACAACCCTCATCCCCCCCAAACATGACAACCCTCAGCCCCCATACATGACAACAACCTCCCCCCATACATGACAACTACCTCCCCCTATACATGACAACCACCTCCCCCATACATGACAACCCTCACTCTCCATACATGACAAACACCACCCCCCATACATGACAACCACCTCCCCCCATACATGACAACCACCTCCCCTCACACATGACAACCCCCTCCCCCATACATGACACCCCCCACCTCCATACATGACAACCACCTTCCCCATACATGACAACCACCTCCCCTCATACATGACAACCACCTCCCCCTATACATGACAACCAACATCCCTCATACATGGCAGCCACCACCCCTCATACATGACAACCACCACCCCCCCATACATGACAACCACCTCCCCTCATACATGGCAACCACTACCCCCCATACATGACAACCACCTCCCCCATACATGACAACCCTCACCCCCCCATACATGACAACCACCTCCCCCCATACATGACAACCACCACCCCCCATACATGACAACCACCGCCCTATACATGACAACCCTCACCCCCCATACATGACAACCCTCACCCCCCATACATGACAAACACCACCCCCCATACATGAGAACTCCCCACCCCCATACATGACAACCCCCTCCCCATATACATGACAACCACCTCCCCTCATAAATGACAACCCCCATCCCCATACATGACAACCACCTCACCTCATACATGACAACCACTACCCCCACAATTGACAACCACCTCCCCTCATACATGACAACCACCTCCCCTATACATGACAACCACCTCCCCCATAATTGACAATCACCTCCCCTCATATATGACAATCCCCACCCCATACATGACAACCTCCTTCCCTATACATGACAACCACCTCCCCCTATACATGACAACCACTACCCCCCATACATGATAACCACCTCCCCCATACATGACAACCACCTCCCCCCATACATGACAACCACCTCCCCCCATACATAACAACCCTCACCCCTCATATATGACAACCACCACCCCCATACATGACAACCCCCACCCCCATACATGCCAACCACCTCCCCTCATACATGACAACCACCTCCCCTATACATGACAACCACTACCCCCCATACATGACAACCACCTCCCCCATAAATGACAAACACCCCCCCATACATGACAACCCTCACCCCCATACATGACAACCACCTCCCCCCATACATGACAACCATCAACCCTCATACATGACAACCCCCACCCCCATACATGACAACCACCTCCCCCTATACATGACAACCACCTCCCCTCATACATGACAACCCCCACCCCCATACATGACAACCACCTCCCCTCATACATGACAACCACTACCCCCATAATTGACAACCACCTCCCCTCATACATGACAACCCCCTCCCCATACATGACAACCACCTCCCCTATACATGACAACCACTACCCCCATAATTGACAACCACCTCCCCTCATATATGACAACCACCTTCCCTATACATGACAACCACCTCCCCTATACATGACAACCACTACCCCCTATACATGACAACCACCTCCCCCATACATGACAACCACCTCCCCCCATACATGACAACCCTCACCCCTCATACATGACAACCACCACCCCATACATGACAGCCACCTCCCCTCATACTTGACAACCACTACCCCCATAATTGATAACCACCTCCCCTCATACATGACAACCCCCACCCTCATACATGACAACCACCTCCCCCATACATGACAACCCTCACCCCCCATACATGACAACCACCTCCCCCCATACATGACAACCACCTCCCCCCATACATGACAACCCTCAGCCCCCATACATGACAACCCTTACCCCCCCATACATGACAACCCTCATCCCGCATACATGACAACCCTCAGCTCCCATACATGACAACCCTCACCCCCCCATACATGACAACAACCTCCCCCCATACATGACAACCACCTTCCCCATACATGACAACCCTCACTCCCCATACATGACAAACACCACCCCCATACATGACAACCACCAACCCTCATAGATGACAACCCCCAACCCCATACATGACAACCACCACCCTACTATACATGGCAACCACCACCCCCATACATGATACTGTACAGTAATATATCTATACCTGATCTTCAGTTCTGATCACCTTAGTACCAGCCTGTAAAACCCCTCCATTACCTGGGTTTTTCAGTGCTTATCATTATTAATATTATGATGTAGCACCCTGATGTTTAAGCAGAGTTGCTAGTAAATGTATCTGCCAAGTGTAGTTGCCTTGGCCAGTTGATAGGAGATCAATTGATTCCACCCTAATTCTGGAATTGCCGCACTTCTCTCCTCTGTTACTAGATGGCCAGGTATCTGGTGGCATTGCAGGGGCAGATTAGGAATAGATGGGGTGTCTCAGCCAATGGGCAGGGATTTTCTTGGATCCCTTGTCCTGCTGGGGGAGCCTATTTATGTGGGTGAGGTCAGGTGATCGGGGTTCTGTGCCACCTAGATGGCTGTCCATATGGGTTGATATGTGTTGTACTGCCCTGGGATGCTAGGCCAGAGCCTGAGGCCTATCCTGGGGACATTTGGCTGGTAGACTGTCTGAGGGCCTATCCAGAAGCAAGAGAGCAGTGCAGTTTTGGGACTGCGGCTTGCAGTCCAACTAAAAGTGACGGTTCTTCCAGCCGGAGAACCTGTCATGGTCAAAGGTAGAAGGGAAGCTGACGCCACTAAGGGACCATCCACCTTATCACCAGGGACCACCGTGAGCAGCTGAAGCAAGTACCAGAGCAGTATTCTCACCAATTGGTGATGGTGAAGAATTGGGAAACTTCAGCAGATGTTAAGCCAGGGACCCAGCCAGTGGAGGTGATGCTTGCAAAACAGTCTTGTATGCCAATCCAGGGACGTTCAGGCCAGTGGGGTGATGCTTGAGAGGTATCTGTGAGTGCTAAGCTAGGGACCCAGCAGGGACGCAGGGGTGAAGCTTGAGGAAGATACTCAGTGAGAAGATTGGAAGAGCTCAGGAGATCCAGTGGCAGTGGATCAGCGGGTCTATGTGATAGACTGGGAGATCAGTTGAGTGAAGATCTAAAAAGGAGATTGTGGAGGAAGTGAAAGAGTTCATTGCAACCTTTGTTAGAAACTGTTCAAGATTGTTGCCACACATGCAGATGTGGTGTCTGGCTGGGTGCCTTTCCCTGCATGGCTGTCTACCGATAGAAGTCTCGGTGCCTGCTAATATGCTTCATACAGACTGGGCGGGACTGCGAGACGAGTGGAGCCGAGTACACAGGCTCTGTCTATCTCAGCGGTGGGAAATTTAAACACTGGGCAAGGCTGCAAACGGCGATGGGCAAGGCTGCAAATGACACGGCTGCAAATGACACTGAGCAAGGCTGCAAGGGCAAGGCTGCAAATGACACTGAGCAAGGCTGCAAGGGCAAGGCTGCAAATGACACTGATCATTGTGCAATGATGGACAAGGCTGCAGATAGACACTGAGCATTGATGAGCATTTAAATGTATGTTTTTTTTCCCTTAAACTTCCCTCCTAAAAGTTTTTTTCCTTAAAATGCCCTCCTAAACTTGGGGTGCATGTTATAAGGCGGTGCATGTTATATGCCGATAAATACGGTACATGTGGCTCTGTTTACATATTACTTTCTTTATATCCAAAAAATTGGATCAGTAATATTCAGTAATAACTTTTTTTTACACTCCAAAGACAGGAATCTAAAACCTGGTTTGATTGTTCTCAATGTATGGCTATGTTGGCATAATTCTACACATGAGAATGTTGGGACAAGGTCATCCTGTGCCCAGGGCGAAGACTGCAAACTGTTGCCCCCCTCCTCCATCAGAGCTCATAGTGCCACGCGGAGCAAAATTAATGTAATGTTTGTGGCATGAGTGAAATAGTACCAATTGTTATGGTACACTACAGCAAACTGAAGTGTCAGAGGACTGTTAGAGGGATGAAGGAGAGGTTCTGAGAGGTTCATAGAACTAAAAGGATCTAGAGGGGGCTCTGAGGGAGGATGGGGTACTGAAAGAGCTCTAAGGGCTCATTCAGATGTGCAGTTATCATTGCTGCGCTTCTGAAAAATGATCCATGGCAGATCATGCCACCTCCTTGCTGCCTGTATTAACCCCCTGACCCACTGTGCTGCAGTTATGTGCTTTCCACGCAGTTACAGTGTGGCCCTGTTCCATTAAATGTTTGCTAGGGCTGTGAAGCAAAGCATCAGGCCATGGTAATGGGATGTGTACAGCCCTGAGCAGCTGCATCTCCTTGTATAGGTGGAGAGGTTGGGAGGCGGAACAAATGGGGCTCAACAGCTTTTATTGCCCTTTCTCCACTCCTGTAAATTCGTCTTATGGCCTTGTTTACACTTGCAGTTTGGGGGGGGGGGGGGGGGGCTGTAAAAACAGAAGCTTGAGCCATATTTCCACTACCTCTCAGTCCTAAATATACAAATAGTAAATGCTAATCTCCAAGGAAAAGCCAAATAATCACTGTTTTTTTATCACTGTGCAGCCACATGCAAGATCAGTCAGCTTCTGTACTCCAATTGCCTGTGCCCTGTATTTTTAGGAAGCTTTCTGTAAATGCTCCAGGGGAGGTCTCCCAGCCAAAGCAGTAGCTGGGATCCCATAAAAGATTATTGCAGCTGTGAGTGGACTTTCCCAGGGATGCCACGGCTGGGATTACTTCCTCAAGGATGGGTCCTCTGCTCTGGGTTGCAGCCTATTTATACCCCTCTCAGCCCCCTGCTGGTCGCTTACCATATTGACCAGGTATTGGCTAGAGAGGTATTAACATGCAGGCTGGAATCCAAGCTCTCCCACCCACTATGTCCCAGGGTCCCCTGGGATACAGGGGGAAGAAACTGAGCCCATACCAGCAGAGCCAAGAGCAGGCCTAACTAATCAACCTTACAGGAAGGCCAAAAACAAAATGTCAGCCATAAGTAGCCTAATAGTGAGTTAAACTGCTTTACGTTTGTGATGGAGCGGGCACGGTTTTGTACAGCACCTATAGAGCATCCCATTCATTTCAATGTGCTACCCTACATGCGCAAAAGGCACGAAAAGTACCTCATTAAAAATTGTGCTGCACTAAAATGCATGGTACTGTATTGCCATGCATTTTAGTGCGGGCAAATGAGTGCAAAAGTAAGATGCGTGGGGGTGTCATTAAGAATTGATGGCACCATTGCATTCCTGCAAATGGGCTGTATGTTTTTGTGCATTGCAGGAATGCATGCAATTTTGAGCACAATCCTGCAATGCACAAATGTCAACTTAAGCCTAGAAGGCTAAGGGGGTCTGAGGAGGAGAGGGGAGGTCTCAGGGGGAGAAGGGGGGGTGGGTCTGCTGAGGAGAAGGGTGGTCTGAGGAAGAGATGGGAGGTTTTACATATACATCAGCCCCTGCCCTGAAGCAGCTTACAATCTAAGGTCCTTATCACACATGCCCACATACTAAGCCCTTGTACACGCGGATGGACATTCCGATGGACAATGTCCGATCGGACCGTGTTGTCGGATAATCCGACAGTGTGTGGGCTCCATCGGACTGTTTCTGTCGGAGTATCCGACGGACCAAGTTTTCCAGCTGTGCTATAAAATTTTCCGACAACATGATCCGATCGGACTTTGTCCGATCATGTGTAGAGAATTCCGATCGGACAAAGTGCCACGCATGCTCAGATTAAATTCCTAGACCAAAGCTATTGGCTACTAGCCTGAACGTAGTCCTGTCCTAACGAAATAACGTCATCACGTTAAGTACGATCGGATTTTCTGACAACTTTGTCCGACTGTGTGTATGCAACAGTTTCGGACAAAATCCGTCGGACAAAATCCGATGGATTTGGTTGTCGGAATGTCCGACCGTGTGTACAAGGGCTAAGACCCTTTTAGACAGCAGCCAATTAACCTATCAGCATGTCACTGGTGGGGGAAACCAGAGTACCGAGAGGAAACCCGCACAAGGGGAGTAAAGAAACTGCATTCAGGTAGAGCCATGGTTGGAATTTAGACTGAAGACCCCAGTGCTGCAAGGCAGAAGTGCTAGCCAGTTTATTTGCATTTAAAGCAGAGTTCCTCTCAAAAGTGGAACTTCTGCTTATCTGTCTCCTCCCCCACTCCAGTGCCATATTTGGCACCTTTCAGGGGGGAGGGGGGGAACAGGTACCTGATTTTGACAGGTAACGTTCCCCACTTCTGGGAGAAGGGCCCCCGTCTCTCGGAAGTTCGGACCAGAGTTCGCTGGAGTGCCAACATCGTGGGTTCCCTGGACGGGTAAGTGTCTGTATAATAAAAGTCAGCAGCTGTAGTATTTGTAGGTGCTGACTTTTAATTTTTTGTGGGGAGGCTGGTCCTCCTCTTTAATGCATACCACAAATATCCTTCATTTTTTCTTTCTTTTGATGAATGTATGGGATATGGTAAGTGAGTTTATGACTCACTCCCTCTGACCGCCTTTCCTTTTACGGGTGATACATACTGATTCAGCAACAAGGAAGCAGGGTGGGCTTGTGTCATAGGAGCCATAACATATTTAGGCTAGGCCTACAAGGGCAGTATTAATCTCTTGCCACTGGGAGATTTAATTGCTTGTTAGCAGTCACCTCGTTTGCGCACTCTGATATGAATGTGTTTCTAATGAGGTGACTGTCAACAAGTGGTTAAACCTCATTAGCAAGAGATTCTGACTGCCTGTACTGCCCTGGCCTTAGTGTACTGTGGGGGACACATACAAAACAAAACTCTACAAGCAGGCATAATTTGAGAAAATCTATATTTATTTTCCATTTTTATATACATATTACACAGCACTTTACATATTCAGTCAATACTGTATTTACACTTTAGAATCCACTTTAGCTAAGTGCCCAAAATAATGACAGATTGCTTCACTCTAATGCAGGAATTCATGTAAGCATATATATAGAGAGCAAGAGTGAGCCCTACTGATTTGTAGAACTATAACGTCCAGCATGCATTTCAAAATATATGCAGATCAGGCCATGCAGGGACTTGAAGTTCCACATAGCAGTTGATAACTTTTTGGCTCTCATGATCGTGTACATTTACATTGATCGCAAAGTGGTAATGATGCCACCAAATGTAAAGAAACTCCAGTCTGGTCCCTACAACCATCACACAAACACCACTAGAGACAATGGCAGCTTTGTCCCAGCTTGCCTTCTAGCTAACCTTATGCCTTTTTGTTGACAGTGTTTGCTAGGTTTTTTGTAAAAAAACAAAACACTAATATGTTGTTGCCAGCCTTCTTTTCTAAAAAAAGCCATCTCATGTCCTGGTCCCATGGTACCTCTGATTACCAGCTACTGGAATCTCTTGTATTTCCACCTGATCTCTCCTAATCTCAGTTTTTTGTCTCTTTTCTTCTTAGATTATTGTTTGTTGTGTACTGTGATTTTTACAAGGATATTTTTATATCTTTGGGGCTAAGAGTAAAAGCTAAAAATACAGATCTTTCGGGGCTAAGAGTAAAAAGCTAAAAAATATTTCACAAAGTAGTTTCGAATATATATCTTTAAAAGAGCATTAGAAAGCTTAGTTACAGTATTTGGAGTATAACTAATTCTAATTAGCAACTAATTAGAATGTATGTTTTAATGGCCTTAAAATCGAAGACTGGGTAAAAAAAAAAAACAGACAAAAGGACGTTACTTACACTTAATGTGAAATGTCCCTTGCATTGGTGCCATTTGTCATAGAGGAAATCTGAAGTCTTCTGCCCCCTCCCATAATTTATAGTTGCATAGTAGGTGAGGATGAAAAAAAAGACACAAGTCCATCAAGTCCAACCTATGTGTGTGATTATATGTCAGTATTACATTGTATATTCCTATATGTTGTGGTCGTTCAGGTGCATATCTAATAGTTTCTTGAAACTATCAATGCCCCTCGCTGAGACTACCGCCTGTGGAAGGGAATTCCACATCCTTGCCGCTCTTACAGTAAAGAACTCGCTATGTAGTTTAAGGTTAAACCTCATTTCCTCTAATTTTAATGAGTGGCCACGAGTCTTGTTAAACTCCCTTTTGAAAAAAAGTTTTACCTCTATTGTGGGGTCACCAGTATGGTATTTGTATATTGAAATCATATATCCCCTCTCAAGCGTCTCTTCTCCAGAGAGAATAAGTTCAGTGCTTGCAACCTTTCCTCATAACTAATATCCCCCAGACCCTTTAACAGCTTTGTTGCCCTTCTTTGTACTCTCTCCATTTCCAGTACATCCAGAGGTCAAGTCCTGGCGAAAAAAAGTGTGAGAACTCCCACCCAAGATCCATTATGGCTAATAATGGCCGTTTTTTCGGGAGCAGTGATTTTAATGACAATAAAAGTGAAATATTCCTTTAAATATCATGCCTGTAGGTGTCTATAGTATGCCTGTGAAGTGGCGCGTGTTTCCTGTGTTTAGAACAGTCCCTGCACAAAATGACATTTAACAGAAAAAAGTCATTTAAAACTAATTGCGGTTTTAATGTAATATCTGGTTCCGGCAATACGGATGAAAATCATTGAGAAAAATGGCATGGGTAGCCCCCCTGCCCATTACCAGCCCCTTTGGGTCTTGTACGGATATTAAGGGGAACCCCATACCCAAATTAAAAAAAGGAAAGGCATGGGGCCCCCAGGCCCTATATACTCAGAACAGCAGTATACAAGTGGTGCAAACAAGACAGGGCCTGTGTAGGTTTGTTGTGTTAAGTAGAATCTGTTTGTAATTTTGAACTGGTACATTTTTAAAGTGTAGCTCCAGTCAAAAAATCTATTTTTAAGATTTTAAAAACATAGGGAAGGGTTATCACCTCTGTATATTTTTTTTGGCCATCCGTCTTTTTTCATTTCCCACCTCCCAGTCCGCCACCGTACCCGGCTGTTGTCTTCCTTTGTGACCTGTTGCCTCTTATCCCTTGCTGCGGACTACAGGACTTCTTCCCACTTCCCGCTATATCCTGTTTGCACCTGTACTCCATTGTTGGACTACAAAACTCCTCCCGTTGTCCGTTGTATCCTGCGGCCACTTGCACTCTGCTGTCGGACTGCAGGAATCCACCCGCTGTCTGCTGTACCTTGCCATCACCTGCACTCCGCTGCTGGACTACAGGACACCTCCCATCACCAACGGTCTGCTGCTTCCTACATCAACCATCCAGTCAGGCACTTGTGCTCCTCTGTGCTCCCGAGCCCCTGTCATCACTACCAGGGCCTCCCGAGTCAGAGGTCTACGAGAGGCCGCTCAATGCATTCCGGGCTCTGCTTTAAGGTACGTGACAGCATGTCACATATAAGGCAGTTCTTGGGCAGGTTCAACTCCTTTTGGAGCTCAGCCAGCTGAGCACAGGCATTAAATGATTGGCAGAAATGCACACAGACATTCCTAGTCTGCCTCAGGACATCCTGTAAGCCCGGGTACCTACCCAAGAACCGCTGCACAACCAGGTTAAGGACGTGAGCCACACAGGGCACATGGGTCAGTTGTCCCTGTCGGAGGGTGGAGAGGAGGTTGGTGCCAATGTCGCAAACCACCATTCCTGGCTTAATCTGGCATGGCGTCAACCACCTCTCATCCTGCTCTGCAGAGCTGACAAAATATCTGCCCCAGTGTGGCTCCTGTCCCCCAAACAAACTAGCGCAAGAACAGCATGGCATCTTTTTGCCTGCGTACTTGTGTAGCCCCTTGAACGCCTACGGAGCACCGCTGGTTCCGAGGACAGAGCACTGGAAGAGGCCATGGAGGAAGAAGAAGAGGAGGGGGTGGAGGAGGTGTGTCACAACCAGTAGTAGCATTTTGGAGGCATGGCGGCGGAACAACCTCCAACGCTACTGCACCTTGTCCTGCATCCTTCCCAGCTGCCAGAAGAGTGACCCAATAGGCCGTGAAAGATAGGTAACGTCCCTGTTCATGCCTGCTGGACCACGAGTCGGTGGTAATATGCACCTTACCGCTGACCGCCCTGTCCAGCGAGGCAAGGATATTGCCTTCCACATGCCGGTAGAGAGCCGGAATCGCCTTCCCTGAGAAAAAGTGGGGCATGTGGATGGCTGGGAGTTAACTTCTTTCAACAGTCCAGCAGCTGGGGCAGGGAAATTTGCCTGCTACAATCGGACGAGGGTGTAGTGCTAGCAGAGTGCCCGCAAGTGCTTGGCTGTGACACACCTAATTCTACACCTTCATTCCTCTCAGTGCAGGTTTCAGAGAGGACTGAAGGTCTAGTGGGGTTGGAGATCCCAGCTGATGAGGAGCAAGGAGAGGTCTGCTTTGTTCTTTGGTGTGGGTCTTCATGGTACACTTGCCAACGAGCTGCATGGCAGGTCAACATATGTCTGGTGAAGCATGTGGTGCCCAAGTGGCTGATGTTTTGGCCACGCAAGATACGCTTGAGACATATGTTGCAAATAGCAGCGGTGCGAACTGATGCACTGGTCTCAAAAAAGGCCCACACCAAAGAACTTTTGGAATAATGCGCAGAGGCAGAGCCCTGCACAGGCGAAGCTCTGCAGTGTGATTCAGTCGATGTGCTGCCCCTAAGTTGGCCCCCGGAGGGAATCCTGCCTCGTTGGAGATGTGCCTCCTGCTCCTCCTCCTTTCTCCTATCAAGCACCCACGTGGAGTCATCATCCCCTCCCTCTTCATCACTGGAGCAAACCTGGCAGTATGCTGCAGCTGGTGGATCATCACTGCCAGATTGCTGTCCTTCTTGAGCATCCCCTCTCTCTGCGCTCACACTACCATCTTTCTCTCGCTGGGTATCATCATCAGAGCCTTCAAAACGCTGGGCATCCTGCTGGAGCATGTACGCAACACTGTGCTCAAACAGTTGGGGGAACTCTTCAGGAGGACATGGTGGTTCTAGGGAAGGAGTGACATTGAGACGAGGGAAGAGGATGCATTGGCAGCTGCTTTGCTAGTACCCTGAGCCTGGGTGAGAGAGGATGAGGAGGATGAAGAGGGCTTGGTCATCCACTCTACCAAGTCTTCGGCGCGATGAGGCTCAACACGTCCAGCTGCCGAAAATAAGAACAGGCGTGTCCCATGGCCACGTACCGATGACGATGCACCGTGTCCACGACCAGCACTGTTGTCTCTAGAAACAGAGCCTGCTTGCCCTCTTTTATTGGCTCCTTGTTGGCCTTCCAGACATAGTAATGGCCTGCAGGGAGATGGGAAAATTAGCAATTGGGTAGTGTATGTTTTGCTGGAGGCACACAACACCCACTAACTCCTGCAGATGCCTGTATTAGAGAACACCAGCAATAAAGGGTAGATACAGGTGTATACTGTGCTGGAGGCACACAACACCCACTTTAACTCCTGAAGATGCCTGAGAAAAGAACACACTGTCCCTGCCTATCTAGCTCTTTCCCTGCACGCCGGAACACACTACACAAGGCCGCCGCACTGGTGGCCTTATATAGTGTACAGCGTGTACTAAACCCCCCCTGAGCTATAATTGGCCACAGGCATCCTGCCTGTGGCCAATTATGGCTCTCTTCACTGCCGGCACTGTGATTGGCCAAGCATGCGGGGTCACAGTGCATGCTTGGCCAATCATGAGCCAGCAATGCACTGCGATGGCGCAGTGCATTGTGGGCAGTGAGCGCCACACGAATTTGGCACGAAGGGCCCATAACGTTCGGTATTCACCGAACGTGCGAACAGCCGATGTTTGAGTCGAACATATGTTCAAAAAAAACACCAAGCTCATCCCTAGTCACCACAATGCAGTCATGCTTCCAGAAGCTAGTCAAGGTTGGGAGGTATGGTGATATAGTAGCTGTGGGCCCATTTAGAAAGTAGCATAGTGGTGCTGTGATATGGCTGCTTTACAAAGATAATATAAGGCCTCACACAGTCCGTCTGAATGGGAAAATGCTGTATAAAAACACGTTAAAAGCTGTGTATTGCACGCCATTCAGAGGGGACTGCCTGTAGTACCTACACCAGCTGACAACAACAGTGTAACTGCTGGAATTAATAAATGCTGTTTACCTTACAGCAGTAAGGTAAGGTAGCCATTGCACTCAGAGTGTAGACACTTTATTTCTGAGGATTCACAAGATCACCGGTGGATTTATTCCTTTGCTCACAGAGTCAGTGTATTTCATGGCACATGTGGATTCACATACTGCATGATTGAATATGGATTGTTTTGATGTTATAGATAGAGATACATTCATCCTCTATCAGACTTTTTTTTTTACTAATATATTTTTTGACACTGTATGCACTTTATGGATTGAGACACATTTCGAATTTTGTTGGATTTTTAGCATTGATTCATTTTTCACTATATGCACTTTATTTTTTATGTTCGGAGTATCCAATCATTCACATTGCACTGGATTGGACATTGCTTGGTTGGCACTGATGCACTTTAGAAGGTGTACATTTGAATTAATGAGCTTTGAGTAGGTATATTTAGTTATTTATACTATTGTGTGCACTATTTATTGTTATATATTTATTTATTCATTTATTCCATTTATTATTTATTGTGGAGCGCAACACCACTTACTAATTTGATAGTCAAGGTCCTGTGCACCTCTTCACTCTCCTCCCTGCCAGAGGAGTACCATGATTTTAGCAATGTCTTTGACAAAGGTCAAGCCGATAGTTTGCCTCCACACCGGCCGTATGATTGCACAATTGACCTCAACCTGGTGCCATACCCCCCTGGCCGGGTTTACACTTTTTGTCAGTCTACAAGGATAAGGCCATGGAGGAATATGTTGCAGACGCACTTAATCAAGGTTTCATCTGCAAATCCTCGTCTCCTGCTGGTGCTGGTTTCTTCTTTGTGAAGAAGATGAGTGGTGAACTGAGACCTTGCATTGATTATAGGCGTCTCAGTCGTTTCACAATTAAGAATGCCTATCCAATTCCATTGATTACAGAATTATTTGACCGCCTCAAGGGAGCAACGGTTTTCACAAAGCTTGATTTGAGAGGGGCATACAATCTTGTGAGGATTAAGGAGGGTGACAAATGGAAAACTGCGTTTAACACCAGAACAGGTCATTATTAATACCTAGTAATGCCTTTTGGCCTTTGTAACGCCCCAGCAGATTTCCAGGAATTTATTAACAATGTTCACCGAGATTTGTTGCAGTTGTGTGGTGGTTTATCTCGATGATATCCTCATATTTTCCAAGTCCCTGGAGAGCCAAAACACAGATGTCTTTCGTGTGCTTCCGAAACTAAGAGAGAACAATCTCTATTGTAAACTGGAGAAGTGCGAGTTCCATCGCGAACAGGTTAAATTCCTGGGTTATGTAATTTCCACTTCTGTTTTCTCGATTGGACCCAGAGAAACTTTGGGCAGTTCTACAGTGGCCCCCACCTGTGGGTTTACGTCCTCTGCAGCGTTTTCCTGGGATTTGCCAACTATTATCGGAAATTTATTCATAACTTCTCATGTCTGGTCAAGCCCCTGACTGATATGACCAGAAAGGATGGTAACCCACAGAGTTGGTCTCCGGAGTCCATTAAGGCCTTTGAGAGTGTCAAAGCTGCCTTTGTTTCTGCTCCTATGTTAGCACATCCTGATCCTACATTACCTTTTTAGGGTTGATGCTTCGAAGACTGGTGTTGGCAACCTTCTGTCTCAACATCCTACCTCTGAGAGCGCTATGCATTCTTGTGGCTACTTTTCCAATAAATTGTCACCTGCAGAGTGCAATTGTGAGATTGGTGACAGAGAGCTGTTGGCAATCATTTTAGTCCTGAAAGAATGGAGACATCTCCTCAAAGGTACCAGTGTGCCGGTTCTCATTCCTACTGACCATAAGAATCTCACACTCTTGTCTGAGGCTAAACTCCTCGCTCCCAGAAGGGCACAATGGACCCTTTTTCTTGTCAAGTTTCAATTACATTGTCTCAGTCTTACCAGGTACTAAGAATGTAAGGGCCGACGCCTTGTCACAACAATTTTCCTCCACTTCCAAGTTGGAGTCAGTTCCTGTGATTCCTCCTGATCGTATTCTGGCTACGGTTCGCACCAGTCTCACTTCTCATTTGGGTGACAAAATTCTTGCTGCTCAGGTCCATGCTCCTCCTGAGAAATCTTGCAACTGCTGCTTTGTCCCAGAGAGTCTCTGTACTGCTGTGCTCCAGACTGCTGGCCACCCTGGGCATTATCCCAAGACTGCTAGCCACCCTGGGAAGAATCAACTCTTTTGGCCATTTCCCAACAATTCCCAACATTCCCAACAATTCTGGTGGCCTAGTCTACGTGCTGATGTAACTCCCTTTGTAGCTGCCTGTTCTGTGTGTGCTCAGAGTAAGACTCCACGACACCTTCCAGTGGGCCTCCTACAACCCATTCCTAATTGAGAGAGGCCCTAGACCCACCTGTGTATGGATTTCATTGTGGAGTTACCCAACTCCCAGGGCAACACAGTTATCCTTATGGTGGTTGACCGGTTCTCAAAGATGTGTCATTGTAATCCACTTAAGAAGTTGCCCACTTCTAAGGAACTGGCTTCTATTTTTGTTCGGGAGATCTTTCGCTTGCGTGGGCTACCCAAGGTGATTGTCTCAGACAAGTAGTCAGTTTGTGTCCCAGTTCTGGCGAGCCTTTTGTGCACAGTTGAGAATTCAGCTTGCTTTCTCCTCTGCGTATCACCCACAGTCTAATGGGGCCGCAGAACGAGCCAATCAGTCCATGGAGCAATTCCTACATTGCTATATTTCTGACCATCATAACAACTGGTCATACCTATTAGGCAGAGTTTGCTCACAACAGTGCCATGATTTCTGCTTTCTGATTGTCCCTGTTTATGGCGAACTTCGTGTTCCTTCACTGAAGTTCGCACCTCGATTTATTGGGCCTTTCTGAATTTCTTGCAGGATTAATCCAATGTCTTATGCATTAGACCTTTCTTCTAATATGCATATTTCGTATGTATTTCATGTCTCCTTATTGAAACCTTTGGTCTGAAACTGCTTTACCACTTCGGTGCCATGTCCTCACCCTGTACAGGTTGAGAACCATGAGTATAAAGTACAGTCCATTGTTGACTCCCATGGGTTCCATGGGCACATACAGTACCTGGTGCATTGGAAAGGGTATGGTCCAGAGGAACGCTCTTGGGTCTCATCCTCAGACTTACATGTCCCTGTCCTCCGTCGTGATTTCCATAGATGTTTTCCCCTCATGCATGGTGGTCCTCTGAGGGGGAAGGGTCATTGTGGAGGGGGTACTGTCAGGGCTGGGCTCAGCCCTTCCATTACTGAGCTGGCCGCTCAGCTGTCGGCTAATTGCTCTCCACGGTTACTCAGCTGTTGATGATATCCTGCTTGTCAGTCCTGCCTAATTAAGCCATCCAGTCCAGAGGAGATCTGCCTTCGCCTTGGTCAACATCACAGAAACTATAAAAAAAATATATATAATGGGTTTGCGCTATGGATAAGCAACAGAAAAAAATACCATACAAGAAAGAGGGCTGCCACTATCCAAGGTTCTCAACCATAGGTTGGAACAACAGTGCAAAAATAAAAATATAGATAGTAAGGGCGCTCTGCTCTGATCCTAAATCCCCAATGGGGAAATTAGTAAGTACTTCTTCTAAAAATCAAAAAACATTTAAAGTGCTTCTTATTAAAATCTTTAATATTATGTAGAAAAGTGAAATGTATAAAAAGTGCAATGTGCAAACTTAGTGCATAGCAGTAAAGTGCATGTGGAAAAAATATATATATATAAACCAAAGCGTCACACAATAGACATTCCTAGATATCTAATAAATGCTAATAAATGATATATTGAAAATAGATTGTACCCTGTGATGAAAAATTAAAATACAAAAACAAGTAAGATTATAAGATTAAAAAATGCATAATTATAAGGTAACTTGATCTTGGCGTAATGGATGAATAGATTGGCATATGGTAGATGGGGTTGGTGGACCAATAGGAGTATAATTCTTTTTTTTTTTTGTGAGTCCCATGTTGAACGTTAGGCCTAAAAATAATTTAAATTTCTCCACTGACAAAGCTCTCCACTCATAGGGATGGGTGTAACTTGAACCAGGGTTATGAATTGTTGTGCATAGAGGTTGCACTGGAGGATAATAGGTCTTGGGTAAAAATGAAATAAAAAATCAATATGGACAAAATTCTCTGGCTGGGTGGTGAAAGGGGGGATGTTTGCTGCTCTTGAATTAGGGGGAAGCCACAGAGGGTTTTCAAGGGCATAGGGAAGTCTGGCATGGGTCCTAACCCTTTGGGGCTAAGATGACACCCCACTAGTTCTTGGCCTTTGCTGCAATGGTACTTCAATTCTTGTGGATGGCACTGTGCTACTGGTGGATGGCACTGAGCTGCTAGTTGATGCCACTGCATTTCTGGTGAATGGCACTGAGCTGCTGGTTGATGCCACTTGTGGTAGCCTGCTGCTCCCTGGCAGAACGCCTTTGTTTCATGGGCACACTTTGCTCTTCCTCTGATTCTGTAGCAGACACACTGCTTACAATGGGTTCATATTCTGAAACAAAATCAGATGCAGACTCTGCTCTCGTCGGCCAAGCTAAGCAGTTGGTATGCCTCCTCAGCAGAAAATATTTTTTTTGCCATACTGGTAACTGTGGACTGTGGTGACAAACTGCTGTAGTAGGGACACTTGGACAGATATGGGTGCTGATGAGGCTGGTCTAATGAGGCTGCACTGCTGGGTGCTGAAAAGGCTGGTTGGGAAGGACATTGCTGGGTTATGATGAGAGTGCAGTGCTGGGTTCTGATGAAGGTGCATTGCTGGGTACTGTTGAGGATACACTGATGGGAACTGATGAGGGTGCACTGATGGGTACTGATAAGGTTGCAGTGATGTACACTAATGCACCACACTGAGGCTGCACTGATTATCTGGCACTGATGTGCACTGATAAGGCAGCACTGATGGGTGCTGATGAGGATCCACTGATATGGTGGCACCGATGAGCACTCACTTATGGGCAATGATGTGCACAATTGGATACTGTAGTGTCATTGATGAGCGCTGTACTGGCACTTATGAGCACTGTAGTGGTGCAGATGAGCACTGTAGTGGGGCTGATGTGGTACTGATGGCACAAATGAGCACTGTATTGGCATTAATGAGGCACTGATGGGGCACTGACGGAGCACTGACTGGGCACTGGTGGCACTGATGAGCACTGTAGTGGCACAGGTGGCACTGATGGGCACTGGTGACACTGATGGGGCACAGGTGAGCACTGTAGTGACACTGGTGTAGTACTGATGGAGCACTGGCAGCACCGATGGGCACTGAAGTGGTGGAGGTGGCAATGATTAGCGCTATAGCAGCACTGATGGCACAGATGAGCACTGGAGTAGCACTGATGGGTACTGTAGTGGCACTGATGGGTACTGTAGTGAAACTGATGAGTACTGTAGTGGCACTGGTGGCACAGATGGGTAATGTAGTGACACTGATGGGTAGTGTAGTGGCACTGGTGGCACTGTGGAGCACAGAATAGCACTGTAGTGTCACTTGTGTGACACTGCTAGGCACTGCAAATCAGTTACACTTATTGTTTTACACTCAATCTTTCTTCTCTTCTCTCAAGCTGTATCAGTTTAAGGAGAGAAGTGAGCTGGACCTCTGCATGACCCCAGTTTGTTGAGCGATCACGTGGTAAAGGGCCGCTGCCATTGGCCCTTTATCACGATCCATGTTGAGCCGGGTCCTGTGAACCCGGCGAGCATGGACACTTCCGTGCACGTGCCCCAGGGGCCGTGCAGGAAGCGCGAGTTCCAGAATATGTCCATGGATGCCCTCCCAGAACAAACCGACCGTGCTGTAGCCATCTTTATGGCCCGGCCTGCATGTGATTAAAGAAATATTTAATTTTATTGTTTCACTTTAAGCTTTAATACAGTCACTCCTCCTGAAAAAATGTCAGTTTTTAAAACTTTTTTACATTGATACATGTCCACTGGGGCGGGACCCAGGTCCCCAAACAGTTTTTATGACAATAACTTACATATAAGCCTTTAAAATTAGCACTGTTGATTTTTCATGTTCATGTCCCATAGACTTTAACGGTGTTTGCATGTTCGCATCAATTTTTTCCTCTTCACAAGTTCTAGTGCGAACCGAATCGGGGGGTGTTCGGCTCATCCCTAATAATGAATACGAATGCATCCAAAGTTAGAAATTATCCAAAGTAACGAATGCCGCATCTAAACAAATGGAATGCAAAGAATATTAATGCATTTGAAGTTACGAATGATCCAAAGTAACAAATGCCAATCATAACGTATGATCCAATAAACGGAAAAAAAAGAAAACAAAGGGATCAAAAACTAAACTAAACAACAGCGGTAGTGCACATGTCTAGGCTCCCATAGAACTTCCTGTCACATAAACATGAATGAAAAGGATAGAAGGTGACTTCTGCTCTTGCTCTCCACCTGTGGAGAACTCCTCAAACGTGTTTCCCCTTTTCTGGGGCTTAATGGGAGAGGCCTCTCTCCCATTAAGCCCCTGGAAAGGGCAAAAAGCATCTCAGAATTCTCTGCAGGTGGAGAGCAAGAGCTGAAGCCATCTTTTACCCATTTCGTTCACCTTTTTGCAACATGGAGTCAGTGTATGTGGGCAGACGGCTGCCATTTTGTTGAAGCATTCTTCCAGTGCTTGCGGAGTTTATTACCAGTGCTGGACCTGTGACTGGCACTCATCAATGTTGACTATAGCCGTCCTTTCAACCCCTCCCCCCCCCCTCCATTCCTAGAGGGTGTACCATAGCTTTCATGAACAAAAATCAATCTACGAATGAAGGAGGCAGACCATTCACCTGGCCTCTATTCATAGAGCACGTTTCATTCATGGAAGTGATAGTACAGATTCTATGCATAGAGGAAGGGGAGGAAATGGTGGGCATAGTTAGCTGTCTTGATAAGTGCCTGTCACAACTTCAGAGCTGGTATTAACCTCCACAGCAGCAGAAGATTACAGCTGTTGCTGGGTATGGGAGGGAGGCAGAGGACTTTGTATTCCCACTATGACAGCCAACTGTATCAGAAGGGACATTTCACTATAAAAGTAGGTAATGTCCTCTGTGTTGATTTTTTTAAAACATTTTTTTACCTAAATGTAGACTTTAAAGCAAACCTGTACATTGGCCATTACGGTAAAGAAACAGGTTTTCCTTAATACCCGTATCCTCATTAGCATATAGAGTACATACTTTTCCTTTTTCACCTGCTTCACCACTTAGTGTAGGGAGCTGAACGGGACTCTGTCATGAGAGTGTATGAAGGCAGCCATTGTTAAACACTTCTTTTGATAATCTAGTTTCCTGGATGTCCTGATGATGCTTTGGCTTAAATGTTTTTTGAGCCGCTGACCCAGAACAGGTATAGATATAAGAATTTTTGACTCTTTTCTTACACTGATTTACAGCATGCTTATTCCAGATTTGTGACTCAAAAAATACTTAAAGCGGAACTACACTGCATCTGAGCACCACAAAAACAAAAACATCCAAATATCAAAATATTCAAAGCAAATTTGCTCATCCATCAATTTCCCCATGCTTTATTTTGGTGTGAAATCACATTTAAAACCACCATTTCTGGCAGTGACCATCTTAAGTAAGGGCAGATGATTCATGTGCATTTACTTCCTGGAATCCATCTGTCCTTAGGTTAGGCATGCAGGCAGGAGGGCATGTGTAGCTGATAAACCCTCCTTCTTTCCAAAGACTCCTGGGATTTATGACATCATTTGCCTAGACCTTGTAGCCAGGAAGTAACTGAAGAAATGTAAAACAAAGTTTAAAACATAGTAATAAAACTCTTTCCTATCTATTTACTACTGCTAGCAGCACAAGGATAAAAATAATCAATGCTGATTAAAAGAATGAAGTTCAATTTTAAGTCAGACACAGCCAGGCAATGGCAGTCCCCATATTTTTTTCATGATAGTCACTTGAAGGAATTCCAGCGACTCATAACTTACATATAAATTACACAGGACTTTCCTTGGATCCCACTAGCCGAATGGAGTGGCAGGGGAGCACAGAAGTTAAAGTGAACCTGTTACTTTCCCTGTGTGGGGGATCAGTAATCCAGCGCTACATAAGTGCCTGAAACCAGTTGGTCTTCAATGGTCCCCTCACAATGATGTCATCACCTGCAGGCTTTCTTCTGGATCCTAAGATGACCTTAGCACTGAATATCCAATAGGAACTTCCTGCGTGACCTAGGCACCTAAAGAAAAAACAGGTCTCTTGTAAACAGAAGAAGAAAGAAGTCTCAGGACTGGGGCATCATTTTACCACTGCTTTAGGTGAGTGCAAAGAATTTGTTGTCATTTTTTCCATATAGTTAGGTGCTTTCCAGCTATCCGGAACAGCGGTGGGACCCGCAGAACCATGTGGAATGCCAGGACTGCACTTTACTTTGACGAGCATGCATCTTCTATAATATTGTAAGTGTTTTTAATCTTATCCTATTAAAGCCATCATTTTAATACTGCACTCAGGTCAGGGCCTCCCCCTCCCTGTTTATTCATTACTCATGGTCAGTCCATGCTTTATGGACTAATATACTCGCCTAGAGGGAACATGATGTAAATCCTGGTGCCTGCACAGTAGAATTTATGTTCTTGCCTATTTGTATACAGGTCGTCTCCCACAAATCTGTTCCCTGATGCTCCTCATTCTGTGACTTCATACAGATTATAATGTAGAGTCTGAGTAACCACTGAGCACAGGACTTTGAGGTAATGCTTCCCCGCTGCCTTGTAGCAGACTGAGATGACATCATTGTCCAGGCCTTCTCTGGTGCCGAACCTAATGTCTAGGTGCAGTCACTTGGCTGGAGCTCAATAACTGTTTATGATGATGCAGAGAAGATACCCTTTATTGCATAACGTAAGTTATTAAAGATGAAAGCTTTCAGGATGGCTTAGATCCATTCTTCAGGATTTATAAAATTATATAACGCTTGAAGAATGCATCTAAGGCATTGTGAAAGCTTGCATCTATAATAACTCAAGTTAGCCAATATAATATAAATTCCAAACTTTCTGCATTACTTGAAACCCAACAATCTACTAATCTTCTAACAATCTACTACTGTTTTAATTACTAAAATGCAGGATTTTTTTTTTCTCGTAAATTCTACTTTTGCTGTTTATTGTAATATGCCAGACATTTATCCATGCAGAATTGCAAAGCTATTGATAAGCGTGCTTTAAAGGGAGGCAATCATAATTGCCCATGTAAGCATCTGAATATTCAGTCTTAACACCGAATCTCAGGCAATTAGTTAAACACACAGATTAAATAGATATATGAACAGTGGTGCACAAAAGGTGTGGGCGCATTGGGGCCGCCCCCCCATCCATGTGCCCGCCCCCTTTCAGGACGCTGGACGCATGAATTCCTATGGTGGGGTGGGAGGGGTGGCATATTTTGAAGCACCTGATTAGAGCCAGAGGCTCTAAATGGCTTCAAAATAGGGTGGGCTCGGGGCACAGAGTACGCCCTGATCCCACCCAATTGTGTGACCATAGCAAATTAATTTTCTCTATTTTCACACTAACCTTCCTCCCTGCCTATCAGGAGGCAGGACGTCAGACCTGGCAGCCAGAGCCACAAACCCCGCGAGTTGGGGGGGGGGTCGTGGGCACAGCGGCTGCATTTGATGGGCACAGCGGCTGCATTTGATGGGCACAGGTGGCTGCATTTGATGGGCACAAGTGGCTGCATATGATGGGCACAAGTGGCTGCATTTGGGTGAAAGTGGCTGAATTTGATGGGCACAAGTGGCTGCATTTGATGGGCGCAAGTGGCTGCAGTTGATGGGCACAGTGTCTGCGTTTGATGGGCACACGTAGCTGCGTTTGATGGGCACACGTAGCTGCGTTTGATGGGCACACGTAGCTGCGTTTGATGGGCACAGTTAGGCTGCAATTGATGGGGGGGGTTTCAGTATGTTTGTAAGTTTGTTTGCGCCCCCCAATAATTTTGAGTCCCAGCCGCCACTGTATATTTAACTGTCAAAGGTATCTGTATTTCTGTCCATATTTTTCTGAGAGTAACACAGGGTATCCCTTTTTTTATGCTAAACTTAATGTGGTTGTAAAGGTAGAAGGTTTTTCATCTTAATGCAGTCTCTACATTAAAAAGCTTCTGCGCACTGCCTCACCCCCTTCTGACCGCTCCACCTAAATACCTACCCGAGCCTGATCTTGATCCAGCCCTGTGCCTAAGGCCTGATTCACACCTAGGCATTTTTAGTGCTTTTTGCATTTTGCAGATTTGCACCACAGTCCATTTACCATGGTTTCCCATGGAACATGTTCTGTAGTGCAAATCTGCAAAATGCAAAAAGCACTGAAAATGCATAGGCTCTCTCAGCTCTCCATCTCCTCACTGGCCATGGAGGCAGCAGTAGGAGAAAACTGAGAAAAAAAATGTCTCAGAAGATATAGTGGGTCCACTGTCAGGATGAGCATGATAGACAGAAAAAGCAACCATCGCTGTTACAGGCCTGCAGTCAAACCTCATTAGTAAATTGACTGAGTTTCAGCACAGATGACATCAGTTCCCTCCCTAGCTAAATCATCAACACTTCTGTACAGCCCTACTTCTCTCAGGCTAACATCAACCCTGCAACATTTATATGCTGGAGCTTTACAGCATAGATTTTATGACGAAGGATGTTTTTTTTTCAAACAGTATATTAGACTTGTAGCGGAGTGCCCATTTACTCACCACACTCAGATGCAGAAACAGGCCCCTTTAACTTCATGTCCCACAGGTCCCTGGATTCCTGCACATGCTCGAGGAGTATAAATTCCTCAACTTTTCCCCCTCAGGAGTTCAGAGAGGCCAAACCTCATAAGGCAAAGGTAGCTGGGCAAATGATCTGCAACCAGATGAGATGCCCTCCACTGTCAGATCTGGTTTGATGGCAACTGAGCCTGAACCTAATAGCAAACAGTTTCTATAGAAGCGTAGCTCCCAACTGTCCCTGATTTCAAGGGACTGTCCCTCATTCGGAACAAAGTTGCTCTTTTCTCCTCATTTTGGTCTGTTCTATATAATTATACATAAAAATGCACTACTTATCTAACAAAATGTGTTTTACAGTGCTAAACCTTCCATTCAATTTCTAAATTGCTCCATTTGTAAATTCCAAAAGTCAGTATAAAGGAACAGTAGCGATAGAAAAAAGCATACCTCTCAACCTTTTGATATGGGGGCGAGGGACACCTATCATCAAAAGTATGCAGGCATAAGACATTGCCATGTCCCAATAAAGGAGAATTGTACAAAAAAACAAGATTGGTTAAACTCAGAAATGCTTTTTTTTACCACTACTATTCCTTTATATTGGCTTTTGGCCAATAGAATCAGATGAAGGGTTCAGTGCTGGAAAACGCTTTTTGATAGAAAAAAAGTGCATTTTATATACATCTATACAGATCAGATCAAAATGGGGAGGAATAAGGGACAGAGGGACATTGCTCCAAATCAGGGACAGTCCCCCCCAAATCCGATGGTTTGGTAAGTTTTTCGGCTGCTTACTTTGAAGTGGGTACATATATTTGAATGCCAGTATCTTTTTAGTGACACCATCCTGTTTTATATTTTTGATTATTATATATTTCAAATTAATGGGGTACTCTTTTTTTTTGGTGGACAGATTAGGCATTACACATTAAATTCAGCTATTTATATGACGCTGTTTTAGTCTTATTATTAAGATAGCAGCTTTAATCCTACTCATTTTACATCCTTAAGGTGTATATTCTTTGTATCTCCAGTAGTCAGCCCTATTTTATGGACCACATTTTTTGATACATTTTTTTCTTTTGGGGGGGGGGGGGGGTTATTCCCACCGTTCCCCGTTTTTGTCTCTCACTACATCGTTTCTTACTGATTATTGGAATTTTTATGTATTGGCTCTATTAAGGATGTTACACCAGAAGTTTCACCTATGCCCAGCTGCTCCTTGAGGACACAGCGGCTCTGTGCACCCATTCCTTTGCTATGGCTTAAAGTGATGATTGTCTCATCTAGGATCATCTACCGCATATACTTTCCCTTTTTGGTATTGGGGGGCCTTTTTGATTCCATATTTTTATGACACAATTTTTGAAGCAATTTGGAATCCATAATTACACCTGAATAAAGTGATATCTATTTGAATTAATCCATTTACATCAGTCTGGAAACCGAAGTGTTGGATTATCACCTGTTTTTAATGAATGGTGCTCTGCTTTCAAAATTTCTCAGTAAGTTTTGCTTGAGCTTCCTTTAAGATTCCTGCTTGATTCCATGCCATATGCCCTGTATGACCTTACTTGTAAGGTATATATTGTAAATATTTTGTGACTTATGTATTCTCATTTATCTTTGTGGTAGACATGGTAGTTTCTCCTCGAAAACCCAGAAGAAGGAATTATATATATATATATATATATATATATATATATATATATATATATATATATTATATAAAATATTAATCCGAAACATGTTGGATATTGGGAGTGTATTCGATGGTGCGCTTAGCCCTTGTACACACGGTCGGACATTCCGACAACCAAATCCGTCCGATTTTGTCCGACGGATTTTGTCCGAAACTGTTGCATACACAAAGTCGGACAAAGTTGTCAGAAAATCTGATCGTACTTAACGTGATGACGGTATACTCCGACGGAAACAGTCCAATGGAGCCCACACACTGTCGGATTATCCGACAACACGGTCCTATCGGACATTGTCCATCGGAATGTCTGACCTCGTGTACAAGGGCTTATACTTTAGAGTGTCCCTTCCCACGTTCTGGAAGAGTAACTGCATGTATCAGTATATTATTGCTATGTTTATTGTAATTTATGAATAAAAATTAGTTATATATTTTTCTTAATTACTTGTTTCTATTTTGACTGATTTACTTCTAAACCCCACCCATACAATTCCTTGGGGCATTTTTTCTTTTTGCTAGTTCTTTTTGCTAGTTCCCCCCCAAATCAGGGACAGTTGGGAGCTTGTGGGTTTAACCAATTATGTTTTTTATACAATTCTCCTTTAAGGGGGGAGTGACAGGGGGCATGTCCTATGCCTACAGTCTTTTGCTAATAGGTGTCCTTCATTCCCATCCCAGAAAGTTGGGAGGTATGTAGAAGACCTAGCTACATCGAGGAGCATTTTCCTAATTACTACCAGAGTGCTCCAGTTCCCGAGGGGTGGCACTTTGTACCTGGGCCTTGGATCCCTCCAGGTGTTCAGCTGTGTTACTATAGCTACCCTGCACCGTGAGAGGTGCTGTCTATAAAGATAATCACATGTAGCTGTTTGAATTGTGAACTGTTTTACTGAAGTAGTGATTCTCAGCTACACGCTCTATTGTTATAGATTTTTATAGAGACTATGCTGTGCAGCCACGTTCCCCTGATTGAGCCACAGATACATTGCTGTGAAGAGTCCATGTTTGTGCAGCTTTCAAAATCAGCAGTGTATGCATGTTTTTTGCAATCATGAACCTGTTTTTCATTGTTCTGCAGTGTATGTGAGATGTTCAAAGCTTGGGATATTTTTTATAACCTAACCCTGCTTCAAACTTCTCCACAACTTTATCCCTGACCTGTCTGGTGTGTTCCTTGGCCTTCGCGATGCTGTTTGTTCACTAAGGTTCTCTAACAAACCTCTGAGGGCTTTACAGAGCAGCTGTATTTATACTGAGATTAAATTACACACAGGTGGACTGTATTTAATAATTAGGTGAGTTCTGAAGGCAATTGGTTCCACTAGATTTTATTTAGGGGTATCAGAGTAAAGGGGACTACATACAAATGCACACCACACTTTTCATATATTAATTTGTAAAAAACAAAAAATTAATAAATGTATCCTTTTCCTTACACTTCACAATTATGTGCCACTTTGTGCTGGTCTAACACATAAAAGCCCAATAAAATACATTTACTTTTTGTGGTTGTAACATAAAATGTGGAAAAAATTTCAATGGGTATGAATACTTTTTCAAGGCGCTGTATTTATTTATCATTTGCACATTGCACTTTATTTGACCAATGGTATTATTATTGTTTATGTATATAAATGTATTCATTTGATTGTAAATTGTATCACATTTAGCACTGCACTTTTTTTATCTTATAAAAAAAGAAGCTACTTACTTGTTCTGTAGAAGAATATTGCACAGGGTGGTCTCTTACCTCCTCTTCTGAAATCCCCCACCGGCGCTGTCCTCTCCTCTTCTCCTGCATGAGCCCCCATGGCAAGCAGTGTGCTATGGTGGCATACATGGGGGCATGCGCCCATAGACACACACAGCATGGTTCAGCCTTGCTCCCTCCTCATTTGAGGAGGATTTGACTGACAGTAGTAGGAGCCAATGACCAATGCTCTCAGTGTGTCCTGTAAGAGCAGGAAGCGAGAGCAGTGCTGTTGCAGATGAGTACAGTGCTAGATCCAGTGAGGTGACAAGTATGTGTTTAGGGAAGGGATAAAGCTATAGCTAGTGGAAGATTTATTACCCTGATACAGAGAATGCATTACGGTAAAAAAAAAAAAAAAAAACTTTTGATTTTAGAACTACTTTAAATAAATCCAGTATTGTTGTGTAGCTTTGGGGTGTTTTGAAAAAGAATATTTCAACTACATGCTGTATCTTGGTCTAATAGTTTTAATGATGTCATGCCATGTAACACATGACAAATTGTTGTGTAGTTATAAGATTTATGACAAATTAAAACAAGACTCCATTGCATTGCTTACAAATGGGGCCCATGTAAAGCTTGTAATTGCGACAATAAATTTAAACTATTGCATGTAATCAGAGAAGACTAGTTAGAAAGTTATCAAGTTTAGCCAAGAGCAAGTCATCAGAATTTACAGCCTCCAATATTCATTCCTAGGTGTTGACTCACAAGTGCAGCAGACTCACAGGCCCTAGTAGGTCAGGATCAGTCTAATCTACTCTACAGTCTCTCCTCATTATGTATGTTTCTGTCCTTGTAAATCTCAGCATAAATATCACATAAGTGAGGCCCTCAAAGACAAACTGTAGTCAGTATAAGCGTCACCAGCAAGTTTTCATTACATCATATTATGTAAATGTGATATTTGTTTTTCTGTTTGTGAATTGCAGTAACATATGCATCAATACTGAACTGAGCCTACTTAACCACTTTAGCCCCGGAAGATTTGGCTGCTCAAGGACCAGGCCATTTTTTGTGACACGGCACTGCGTCGCTTTAACTGACAATTGTATGGTCGTGCGATGTTGTATCCAAACAAAATTGACATATTTTTCCCACAAATAGAGCTTTCTTTTGGTGGTATTTGATCACCTCTGCGGTTTTTATTTTTTGTGCTATAAACAAAAGAAGAGCGACTATTTTGAAAAAAACAAAAAACACTGTGGGGGTTATTTACTAAAGGCAAATCCACTTTGCACTATAAGTGCAAGCTACAAGTACAAAGTGGACTTGAAATTGAAATTGGAATTGCAGTTGCTGTAGATCCGAGGGGGACATGCAAGGAAAATAAAAAACAGCATTTTAGCTTGCACATGATTGTATAATAAAATCATCGTTTTAAAATCTACCCCTCAGATTTACAGCGACTGCACTCCCAAGTGCACTTTTAGTGCAATTTCAAGTGCACTCTGCACTTGTAGTTTGCACTTGTAGTTCAAAGTGGATTTGCCTTTCATAAATAACCCCCAATATCTTTTACTTTTTGCTATAATAAATATCCCACTTTTTTTTTCAAAAAAAATATTTTTTTTCCTCAGTATAGGCCGATATGTTTTTTGGTAAGAAAAAAAAAAATCGCAATAAGCATATTGGTTTGCGCAAAAGTTATAACGTCTACAAAATAGGGGATAGATTTATGGCATTTTAATTTTTTTAATTTTTTTTTACTAGTAATGGCGGCAAACTTTTTTATCGGGACTGCGATATTGCGGCGGACAAATTGAACACTTTTAACACATTTTTGGGACCATTGACAATTATACAGCGATCAGTGCTATAAAAATGCACTGATTACTGTATAAATGTCACTGGCGGGGAAGGGGTTAACACTAGGGGGCAATCAAGGGGTTAACTGTGTTAACGATTTGTCTCCTCTCCCCTGAAAGACTTGAGATCTGTGTGTTTACACACACAGATCCCAGTTCTCGCTCTGTCACGAGCAATCGCGGGTGCCCGGCGGTCTTCACGCCCACCGGGCACTCGCATCTGTGTTCGGGCACACGCTGCAGGCACCCCTAGTGGCCAAAAGGTAACGTCGTTTCGCCCAGTCGTGCCATTCTGCTGCAGTAAAACTGCAGCGGCTAGTCAGCAACCAGATAAAGTGATACTAAACAAACATGGTTTGATTTCCATTATCCCTTCTCTTTCTGTATGTGGATGGTGGTACTGTAATTATTTTAATTTAAAAAAATGTAAGTACCTTTTTTTTATGTTTCAATGGTGTTTATTAATGATTTTCAGTACAGAACAATATAATCTTTATACATTTTGTACAGTATCCATAGCCACAAGGGAATCATATTATGGTCTCTTAACATAACAATAAAAATGAAAAGAAAAATATTTTTTTCACCTGCCTTGACTGTGTGCTTTAATGAGTCTTTGGGAGATGTGCCATCTAGTTATAACAAAATAGTCTGTGTATATGACTCCTAGGATAGGGGCCCCTTAGCCTCTATATATTTTCGGCTTGCCTGGCACCCCCCTCCTCAGGGAAGAGCCCATCCCCATCCCACTCATGGGGGGGGGGGTCGAGTGTCTCCCACAGGCGGGTGGAGCCCCAAGGCCCGGACTATCTACAGTCCTCCATATATGAGCCCGTGTAACCTATAACTCTGCATTATAGTAGTACTTTACTTAACCACTTTCAGACCGGACCATTTTGCTGGTAAATGACCAGAGGTCTTTTTACACTTTGGCACTGCGCTGCTTTAACTGGTAATTGCGCGGTCATGCAATGTTGTACCCAAACAAAATTTGCGTCCTTTTCTTCCCACAAATAGAGCTTTCTTTTGATGGTATTTGATTGCCTCTGCGATTTTTATTTTTTGCGATATAAATGTAAAAAGACCGCAAATTTTGAAAAAAAATGATATTTTCTACTTTTTGTTATTAGAAAAATCCAATAAACTCAATTTTAGTCATACATTTAGGCCAAAATGTATTCAGCCACATGTCTTTGGTAAAAAAAAAGTCAATAATTGTATATTTATTGGTTTGCGCAAAAGTTGTCACATCTACAAACTAAGGTACGTTTTCTGGAATTTACGCAGCTTTTAGTTTACGACTGCCTATCTAATTTCTTGAGGTGCTAAAATGGCAGGGCAGTACAAAACCCCCCCAAATGACCCCATTTTGGAAAGTAGACCCCCTAAGGAAATTGATAAGAGGCATGTTGAGCCCATTGAATATTTTATTTTTTTGCCTCAAGCGATTGAATAATGACAAAAAAAAAATTTTTTTTTTTTTTTACACAAAGTTGTCACTAAATGATATATTGCTCACACATGCTATGGGCGTATGTGAAATGACACCCCAAAATAAATTCTGCTGCTTCTCCTGAGTACGGGGATACCACATATGTGGGACTTTTTGGGAGCCTAGCCGCGTACGGGGCCCCGAAAACCAAGCACCGCCTTCAGGCTTTCTAAGGGCGTAAATTTTTGAGTTCACTTCTCACTACCTATTACAGTTTTGAAGGCCATAAAATGCAAAGATGGCACAAAACCCCCACAAATGACCCCATTTTAGAAAGTAGACACCCCAAGCTATTTGCTGAGAGGCATGTTGAGTCCATGGAATATTTTATATTTTGCCACAAGTTGCGGGAAAATTACAAACTTTTTTTTTTTTTTTTTTTTCACAAAGTTGTCACTAAATGATATATTGCTCACGCATGCCATGGGCATATGTGAAATGACACCCCAAAATAAATTCTGCTGCTTCTCCTGAGTACGGGGATACCACATATGTGGGACTTTTTGGGAGCCTAGCCGCGTACGGGGCCCCGAAAACCAAGCACCGCCTTCAGGCTTTCTAAGGGCGTTACAGTTTTGAAGGCCATAAAATGCCAAGATGGCACAAACCCCCCCCAAATGACCCCATTTTGGAAAGTAGACACCCCTAAATTTAGGGGTACACTAGTGAGACTAGGTAATAAATGGCGGGTGCCCTGAAACTATAAAAAAATAACTAACCAACCAGCGTCACCTGTAACAGTTATATGGTGATCACTGGTGAAAGGGTTAACTAGGGGGCAATCAGGGGGCTTTATGCGGTAGTATATGGGGGTCCCTGGCGCTATAAAAAGCTGCGGCGAACCTAAATACCTACCTGCCTAACTAGCGTCACCTGTGACACTAATACAGCGATCAGAAAAACGATCGCTTATTAGGCTGGGTTCACACTGGAGCGATGCGGGAACGCCACGAATGCGCGGCGGGTTCCCGCATCGCATGCCTCCCGGCGGCAGTTCACACTGCCCTATGCGAACTGCTGGGAGTGTCAGTGAAATGTTACTGACACCCCCAGATCAGTTCGCATATCGCAGTGCGATCTGCAAACTCGGATCGCATGGTGTGAACACCCATGCGATCCGATTCTGCTGCGGGCCAAAAAAAGGGTCCCGTGCGAATTTGCGGCGGGTGCGGCGGGTGTGGCGGGTGCGGCGGGTGCGGCGAATGGCTGAACTCGAATCGCACAGAGATCGGATGTGATTTGCACTGCAGTGCGGTGCGAATCACATCCGTTCTCATAAACCGCTGCAATGTGAACCCAGCCTTAGTGACACTGGCGACGGGGGGTGATCACGGGGTTAAACCTTTATTGGGGGGGTTAGGGGGGTACCTTAGAACTAAAGGGGGCTAACCCTAACTGCCCTAACAGTTATTAGTCACAAATGACACCCGCCGGGTGATCAGGGGGTTAAACCTTTATTAGGTAATAAATGGCGGGTGCCCTGAAACTATAAAAAAATAACTAACCAACCAGCGTCACCTGTAACAGTTATATGGTGATCACTGGTGAAAGGGTTAACTAGGGGGCAATCAGGGGGCTTTATGCGGTAGTATATGGGGGTCCCTGGCGCTATAAAAAGCTGCGGCGAACCTAAATACCTACCTGCCTAACTAGCGTCACCTGTGACACTAATACGGCGATCAGAAAAATGATCGCTTATTAGGCTGGGTTCACACTGGAGCGATGCGGAAACGCCGCAAATCCGCGGCGGGTTCCCGCATCGCATGCCTCCCGGCGGCAGTTCACACTGCCCTATGCGAACTGCTGGGAGTGTCAGTGAAATGTTACTGACACCCCCAGATCAGTTCGCATATCGCAGTGCGATCTGCAAACTCGGATCGCATGGTGTGAACACCCATGCGATCCGATTCTGCTGCGGGCCAAAAAAAGGGTCCCGTGCGAATTTGCGGCGGGTGCGGCGGGTGTGGCGGGTGCGGCGAATGGCTGAACTCGAATCGCACAGAGATCGGATGTGATTTGCACTGCAGTGCGGTGCGAATCACATCCGTTCTCATAAACCGCTGCAATGTGAACCCAGCCTTAGTGACACTGGCGACGGGGGGGGGTGATCACGGGGTTAAACCTTTATTGGGGGGGGTTAGGGGGGTACATTAGAACTAAAGGGGGCTAACTCTAACTGCCCTAACAGTTATTACAGTCACAAATGACACCAATGCAAAAAAAAAAAAAATGACATTGGTGTCACTGTGACTGGGGGGCAGGGGTAATTGGGGGGGTGATCGGGGGGGTGTGAGTGTGCCTGGCATGTTCTACTGTGTGTGTAGAGTGTTGGTGCAACTCACCGATCCGCTCTCCTCCGTGTCGGAACGAAAAATACCGGCACGGAGGAGAGAATACATCACTTCCTCTCCTGTGTTTACATTACAGGAGAGGAAGTGATGTCACGGGGGATTTCTATTCGTCGGGAGCGATCGCGAGGGGGTTGCCATGAATGAATGGCCGCCCCCTCGTCCCGGATCGCTCCCGGACGAAAACCGACCGCCGCAGGCACCGGGCGGGGGCCCGATCGGGCCCCCGACCCGCGGGAGGCAAGGGACGTACATGTAAGCCCTTATGCCTGCCCGTGCCATTCTGCCGACGTACATCGGCGTGCGGCGGTCGGCAACTGGTTAAGCATGTGAATTTTAAAAGAGAAAGCAACAGAAGAGTTAGGGGGGTTAAATAGAGTTAAGAGGGGGGATTGGGGGAGTGGGATATGGAGGAGCTGTGTTCCTGCCCCCTAATGTGCATTGTATATGTCAACACCTAAGTGGCAAGTGGTCTGGGATCACTGGCTAGGTAATCCAGCCACGGATCCCAGACTTTGTGGAACAATCTCATTGTCATGGTTATGCAGTGATCTTCCTGTGTTTGCTTACCTCCCCTCATGTGTTCAGACTAAGAGGCCAGCCACTTCCACCTGGTGGTTTTTATAACCTCTCCTCTAAGCATGGCTCCACCCCAGGCCCTATCAGGGAGCCCTATATTAACCTGTGCACTGCAGACCATCAGTGCTGATCAACCATTGTGTATTCCTTTGTGTGTTTGGCTTCCTGTTACCTGCCGTGTGCTCTTCTGTTCCATTACCGACTTTGGCGTGTCTTTGACTATCCCTGTTTGCCTGTGATCATGACTTTTTGGCGTGTCCCTGACTACTTCTGTCTGCTTGTGGCCCTGACCTTGGCTTTGTCCCTCACCATCCCTATCCTCCTGTTGCCTACTGTGGGTGTAAGCTGGGGGACCCTGGGGGTCGCGACCTGGAGCCAGTTGCAGCCAAGTCCATCCTCACCACTCGAGGCTCTGGTGAACACCTGCTGGCTCGTAGACTCCGCGCCCCAGGGAATATTATGCTCTAACCCCGGTGGGACCTGTCTCCCGTCCGCAGCAGTCAGCCGTAGGGTCCACAACCTTGCGGTGCACTTCTGATCCCTACGGTGTGCATCTGTCACCCCGCCTCAAGGTGACCTGACAGTTTGATCAGCCATGGACCCGGCTGACGTGCCGCTTCTGCAGATGATCCATTGCAGATCTTAGTTCGCAGACTTGAGACCCAAGAATCGCATCAGACCCAGGTGATGCGATTCCTTCAGGATTTGGCATCGCGTGTTGAACAGTTTCAGGCCTCATTAGGACCCCCGGTTCAACAACCTCAACCGCTATCTGCCGCTGCACCTATCGCATCAGTCGCAGCCACACATTCATTACAACTACCAGCTCCAGTCCATTTCTCTGGGGACTCCAAGGCTTGCAGGGGGTTCCTTAGCCAGTGCACAATTCATTTTGAACTTCAGCCCCAAAACTTCCTGTCCGATCGGGCAAAAGTCGCATATATCATATCCCTCCTGTCCGGCGAGGTGTTGGCTTGGGCCGCCCCTCAGTGGGAACTGAATGATCCAGTGGTTTCTAGCCTGTCTGATTTCTTGAAACTTTTTCGGAATATCTTCGAGGAACCGGGTCGTGTCTCCTCAGCGGCTAGCGCTCTTTTACGTCTCCGTCAAGAGTCTGCGTCTGTGGGACAGTATGCTCTTCCGTTCCGTATCCTCACAGCTGAATTGAGCTGGAATAATGAGGCCCTAGTTGCAACCTTTTTACATGGCCTCTCTGATAGAGTGAAGAATGAATTAGCAGGAAGATCCCTTCCTGCTGATCTGGACAGTGTCATCACCTTGTGTAACCAGATCGATATTTGCTTTCAGGAGAGGGCCCTGGAAAAAAGACGCCAGCACTCCCCGTTCTTTAGGCAGCCTGAGCCCCCAGTCCTTTCTCTTCGATCCAAGGAACACCCCCTGCCTACTGAGGAACCTATGCAGTTGGGCTGGACTAAATTATCTCCCGAAGAATGTGCTAGGTGCAGAACTCTGGGCCTATGCCTCTATTGTGGGGCCAAAGGTAATTTCTGTGACACTTGTTCTCTTCGTCCGGAAAAACGCTCAGGGCTAATACATCTGGAAGGTGGAGTATTAGACCCTGAAATATCACCTTCACCTTCTCGTCTTCTCCTTTCTGTGTTGCTTCATGTCGGTGCTTCCTCTCGTTCGGTCTCAGCACATCTGGATTCCGGAGCCGCTGCCAATTTCATGGATTGGGAAACTGCATCCTCCATGAGACTTACCCTTTCGCCCCTTACAACACCATTGGTGGTCTTGGCGATTGATGGCACGGTTCTCCCACGGGGCCCTATCCGCTTTCAGACTCTTCCTGTTAAGATGTCAGTAGGGAAACTCCACCAGGAGTGGATAGCCTTCCTTATCTTACCTAAGGCTTCATCTCCTATCATATTAGGTCTTCCTTGGTTACGGCTCCATTCTCCACACGTTTACTGGTCTGCTGGACAGATCCTGGCTTGGGGTTCCTCCTGTTCCTCTTCCTGCCTACTCCAGGGTACCCCAAAGGAGAAACTTCCTGTTACCACCATCCCTGTATCTTCTGCTCTTCCTGCTGTATATAGCGATCTCTGGGATGCGTCCTGCAATAGTCGGACTGATGCACTCTCTAGGTCATGTGGTACTCTGGATGAAGGGCCCACCTATGAACCTGAGTCGATCATTCACTCCAGTTCGCATAACCATTTACCTTTGTCTGTCTCTAATCTCCCTTGGACGCACAGCCAGGCTAACTTGTCTGCAAGTTCCACAGTTACTATGCCCTGTGATGCGATTGAGATGGTCGCTACACCTGACAATACTATTCAGTCGACCTCTGCACCAGTTATGCCAGTCCAGCCCATGCCCAATGAGCTTCCTGCTTCTTATTCAGCACCTTCGGTGACCTGGCCTCACCTTACTGCTACTGTGTCCGTTCAAACCCGTTTAAGAGGCTCAATCCATCCTTAGGATAGAATACCTCATTCGGCCAGGAGGGGTTTTCAATCTTTTTCTCAGGGTTCTCTGCATTCTGTTTGTGTTGCAGCTATCCAGCTTGACTCTTGTGACATGTCACTTTCTAACCAACCTGACCTCAGGGATCCACTGACCTCTGCCCAGTCTGGTGGTCCTGTTATGGATGCCCAGCTCATCTTTAAGGGTGTGGGGGAACCTGCTCAGACTCCTGATCTTCTCATGCCCTTACCCATTCCTAAAAAGCCTTTAATCCTCAAGTCCTCTCGTCCTCTCCCTACCTCTGTTTCGGTCTCTGAGGATAATCTAAAATACGAGGTTAGTCAAGTTTTGGATTCCCGGCTCCGTAATGGCATTCTTCAGTACCTCGTACTTTGGAAAGGGTTGGGCCCTGAGGAGAGGTCTTGGATCACTGCATCCGAGGTCTTTGCTCCCTGTCTGTTAAGGAGGTTCCATCTGGAGTTTCCCTTTAAGCCTGGACCCAGGCGGCTGAGGGGGAGGCCTCGTAAGAGGGAGGGTACTGTCATGGTTATGCAGTGATCTTCCTGTGTTTGCTTACCTCCCCTCATGTGTTCAGACTAAGAGGCCAGCCACTTCCACCTGGTGGTTTTTATAACCTCTCCTCTAAGCATGGCTCCACCCCAGGCCCTATCAGGGAGCCCTATATTAACCTGTGCACTGCAGGCCATCAGTGCTGATCAACCATTGTGTATTCCTTTGTGTGTTTGGCTTCCTGTTACCTGCTGTGTGCTCTTCTGTTGTTCCGTTACCGACTTTGGCGTGTCTTTGACTATCCCTGTTTGCCTGTGATCCTGACCTTTTGACGTGTCCCTGACTACTTCTGTCTGCTTGTGGCCCTGACATAGGCTTTGTCCCTCACCATCCCTATCCTCCTGTTGCCTACTGTGGTTGTGAGCTGGGGGACCCTGGGGGTCGCGACCTGGAGCCAGTTGCAGCCAAGTCCATCCTCACCACTCGAGGCTCTGGTGAACACCTGCTGGCTCTTAGACTCTACGCCCCAGGGAATCTTACGCTCTAACCCCGGTGGGACCTGTCTCCCATCCGCAGCAGTCAGCCGTAGGGTCCACAACCTTGCGGTGCACTTCTGATCCCTACGGTGTGCATCTGTCACCTCGCCTCAAGGTGACCTGACACTCATTTTATCCTGAACCAGCGCTGTCAACCTTTTATTTAACATTAGCCACAACATTTTAGTTTTTAGCTGACCAAATGGTAGGGCGGCGGACCTCCAATTTCTGGCGATTGTTATTTTCGCTGAAATAAATATGAATGTAAGTAACCGCCCTTCGGAATTAGAGGCTTCCATCACCCTATCACCTAGAAGTGCTTGTTTAGCAGTTTTAGTTAAGTTTATCTGGGTAAGGGTAAATATATAATTGTAGACTCTGATCCAGAATCTTCTAACCTTGGGACACGTCCACCATATATGATATGTGGTTTCATCCTGACCACATCCTCTAAAACACTTGGGTGTAGCTCCATGTACAAATGTGGCCAGTCTGACCGGCACCATATACCACCGTAATAACACCTTGTAGTTTGCTTCTATTATTGAGGTATTTATGAGTGATCTAGAAGATGATTCCGACATAGCATGCCATTTTTCTAGGTCAAAGGTTTCCCGGAGATAATTTTTCCCATTGGAGCATATAGCTCAGTTTTGTTTTAGTGTTCCATAGGGATCAGGGTTGCCAGGTCACCCCTACTAGCCAGGGATTGAACAAAATGGTGAATTTGAGTGTATCTGTAATGTTCTACTGGTGGCATTTGGTATTTTTCAGTCATAGCACATACGGACAGCATACCTCGGTTGTCACAAAGATCTGCTATTCATAGTAGGCCCTTATTAGTCCACCATTCAAAGGCAAGAGGAGTGAGGCCTGGGATAAACGCACTATTTTTAAGTATGGGTGCCAATGGGGTATGGGGTGATTTGAATTTTTGTGTTCTGGTGAGCCTGTCCCATATCTCTAGTGAAAAGGATAGGGATGGGCATAATATTGTTTGTATTTCTTTAGGTGGAAGCCACATAATGTAGGATATAGGGTCAGGATGGCAAGAATTAGATTCCATGGTCATCCATATTGCGTGTGGCGTGTTTGAGTGAAATCTGGATAGCTGGGCCATCAGGGCTGCATTGAAATATTTCTATAGGTCTGGCAAGCCAAGTCCTCCTTTACGTTTAGGAGTATACAAAGTGCTTTTGTTCACCCTAGGCCTCTTATCTCCCCATATAAACTGGAGGAATTTTCTTTGCAACCGTTGTAGATAGATCGCTACGGGACAGCGCTACAGGTATCATACGAAAGTAATATAGTATCCGTGGTAATACATTCATTTTTATTGAGTGTAATCTGCCGAACCACGATGGGGGGGTGTATCTGCCATTTTGCCATATCCTCTATTAACCGTTTAATAAGAGCTGGGTAGTTCCTCTTTTACATCATTTGTATAGAAGAGGTCAAATGTATACCTAAGTATGGGAGAGCCTCAAGTTCCCACCAGAATTGATGCGTCTGCTCAAGTGTTTTTTGAGTGGAGTTTGGTAGTGAGAGATTTGATGCTCTGGATTTGCTATGGTTTATGTGCAACCCCCAATTCTCTGAAAATGGGTATAAGATCCTGTACAGGTTAAGGAGCATTGTAATCGGGGATGTCAAAGTCAGTAATAGATCGTCCGCAAAAAGCAGACATTTGTCCTCGCACCTGCCGCAGACAATCCTCTTAATGTCCTGACGTGTTCGAATTTTTTATTGCCAGTGGCTCAATCGCCAGAGCAAATAACAGCGGGGACAGCGGGCACCCCTGCCTGGTTCCACTTCTAATAGCAAGGGGTTGGGAGGAGTAACCCTGAAGCATTAAGGAGGCTGTTGGTGTGTCATACAGTGTTCAGAGGAGGTCCAGAAAGCGCTCGCCAAATCCAAAACGTCTCAATACCTCAAATAGATATTCCCAGGAGAGGGAATCGAATGCCTTCTGAATGTCCAACGATAACAGCATACCTCTTCTAGATCCCCCACCATCCCAATTAGACTGTACAGCTGAAATTAAGTTTATTAGTCTGCGGGTTTGGTCTGATGTCTGTCTATTCGGGACAAATCCAGTCTGTTCGGGGTGGATATAGTTTGGTAGGAAGGTGTTTAATCTTATTGCCAGGATCTTAATTAAGATTTTTAGATCGGTATTGATCAGAGAAATTGGACGGTAATTTGTGCAGTCCCCATGGTCCTTCCCCGGTTTTGGTATGACATTTATATAGGCTGTATTTTTGTAATTAGAGAGATTAGTACCCTGTCTTAGGTCATTAAAATATGTACATAAGTGAGAGACGAGTATGTGTTGAAATTTTTTATAATATTGTCCGGGGTATCTGTCTGGTCCGGGTGCCTTAGAGAGATGGGTAGCCTTTATGGCTACCTTAATCTCTGCTTCTGTGATCGCTTCATTCATTAGGCCTGCATGGTCCTGGGTCAGTTTTGGCACCTTTAAAGAATGTGTTTACTTCAAGTGGCTCGGGTTTATTTTGGGGGCTATATAGTCTAGTATAAAATGTATAAAATTCCTTGATGATCAATTTGGGGTTTTGGGCAAGGTGACTGGTCGGCCATCTTAATTTGGGTAATGTCGCCGTATATGGCCAGGGTATCAACTTCCTTGCTAACATTGTTGTGGGTTTATCTCCCATAGTGTAATATTTATGTTTTGATTAGTTTTTCAGCCTGTGTGGTTAAGCTAAGGTTTAGCGCAAATCTAGCCTAGTCTGTTTTACGACTGAGATCAGTCTGGGGGGTCCTATGCTGTTCTGTCAGTAATGCCTCTAGATTTGCTTCAAATTTTTTAATTGTATGTTCTCGATTTTGTTTTCTTCTGGCTGCTATCTGTATCAGTTTGCCGCGTATTGTTGCCTTATGGGTCACCCAGTTAACTGCTGGGGAGGTGTCTTTTGGGTTTGTTTGTCTTGAAGTATGTCTGTATTTCCTTTTCAATTTCTGTATAGATTATAGGGTCATTAAGTAAGCTTGCACTGAGTCGCCATGGGGAGGGGTGGCTTTAGTCCAAAGTCCTTTGGTGGTGAGTTTGATCGGGGAATGGTCAGACCAGGGAGTAGTAAGTATTTTAACCGATGTAATGAACAGGAGTAAAGGGGTATGTACTAAAAGATGATCTATCCTAGAGTATGTGTGATGGACCTGTGAGAAATATGTGAAGTCTCTAGCTGTGGGATTGTATTCCCGGCAAGTGTCAATTAAATAATAATAGTGAAATAGACGGGCAATTTTGCTGCTGTCAGTAGGGGGTCACCTCAAGATCAGTCTCATGCTGTCTGATTTATCAACGGTCCGGTCTAGAGGAATATTGCTGTCCCCTTCCATTATTATCTGTCCTTGGGCCTTAGGCATCAGTATCTCAAGCATCTTTTTAAACAATTCCAGTTGTCCTTGGGGCATAGTACGATATAAATGAGACCAGCCGATCATGGAGACGGCCTACTACCATAAGATATCTACCTGCTTTGTCTTTCACTATTGTGGTAGGGGTGAAAGGGGTCTGCTTAGAGAAGCATATCGCCACCCATCCCTTTTTTTGGGGGGCGCAAGCTAGAAAAATATGTCTTAGCCATCATGGTAGGGCAGAGCACTCTTACCTTGCATCACAAAATGATCAGGATAGGCTGTTAAAGTTGAGGTTGACCACTTTTGTTCCTGTCTGGACTTTGTTGCATAGGTGGAGTATCGGACCGGAGCTCGTTGGGGAGGAGAGGGAAGAGTAAGAAAAAGAGTGTAAGAAACAAATAAACAAAAAACAAATAGCGGCCCTAGGTTGTGGTATTCAAACCTATTGAGTCTGAGTAATGCAGCAACTGCATGGGGGGTGTCCCCCGCCAGACCTAAAGTCCAGAACAACATGTGCAAGGGTATCATCCTACTCAAAGGATGAGTATTCCTGCGAGTGAGCAGCATGTATTACTTCTCCGGCCCAAACATCTAAGCCTCTGTTCAGACAACTAGGTTGTTAGTACATTCTTAACCTTTGTACAATCCTAGTTATTTAATGTGGACAGGCCAGGTCAGCCGACCCCTACAAGGGTCGTGGTCCCAGGGCAAGCAGGGTCCCCATCGGTTACTCCTGCCCCAGGGTCACCACCCCCAGGGGACCAGTCGGTTCTCCACCATAGGGCCTATCTAGCTATTTAACAAGTATATCCAGGTCCGTCCACTAGATATCAGTTATTTCAACCTTATAACCTTCCAGAACTTGGTCAAAAATAGAATTAATATAAAAATAAAAATAAGAACAAAAACAGAGTTCAAGAATCAAAAATCAAAAGCGGTAAGTTGCTTCTCCGGGGTGTGACCAACATGGTCACCAGGGGATCTTTCAGATGAATCGATAGAGGTTTATCCTCTGCAGCGGGACTTTCGCAAGTCCTATAAGGGATCAAATGTCCTGTAAATATTCAGGTATTGCGTTGCAACTTCCTGCTCTGGGATTGCTTGCGTTCCTACCATAATGGAGAGAGAGGCCAGTGTTCTGCATGTTGAGGCGACTGACATAGAGCACCATGAGTAATAATACCTAGATCGATCAAAAGTTCTTCGCCCGCTTGGAACGTTGAGAATGAGTGAGACCGTCCTTTAAAGGTGAAGGATAACTTGAAAGGGAATGCCCATCTGTATTTTATCTGCTTGTTTGCCAACTGTTGCAACAGGGGTCTCAAAGTCCTGCGTTTCTGTATTGTTGATGAAGCCAAGTCAGTAAAGACCTGTATCGATGATCCATGTATTGTTAGGTCCTGTCTATTGCATGCTGCAAACATCATCTTCTCTTTTATGAGATAATAGTGCGGCTAAGCTATGATATCTCATGGCAAGCCATCTGACCTCTGGGCTGTTAGGGCCCTGTGAATACAGTCAATCTCCATGTGATGGGGTGCGATGTCAGGAATCAGTTCTTTCATTAACTCCCTCATGACCTCTTCTAGGTCTGTAAGTGCTTTTGGGAGGCCGCATATCCGTGGCAGTGAGGTCAGGCAGCTGCAGCCAGGAGGGCTGGAAGGGCCTCAAGAGGAATTAATGGGAGCAGTAGTCCACCATAGGACAGCTAGCACTAAAGACTTCCTATTTCCAATTCTTGTTACATTAAAGGGACCCGCGCTCCCTACCTGCAAAAGGAAGTTGCGAGGCCTGACTGAGTCAGAGTTGGGCCTAACCATGTGCTAGCTGTGCCTGGAGTAAAGTGTTGTGCAGGAGAGAGAGTAAGAGTAACAGGTTGCAAGCAAGAGATGTGCTGAAGGAGACTCCCTTCTGATACTGGGCCGTAGGGCAGTATACCAACATAACGACCCCAAACACACCTCCAAGACAACCACTGCCTTGCTAAAGAAGCTGAGGGTAAAGGTGATGCAGTCCATAAAGGCCAAGCATCTCTTCAGACCTAAACCCTATTGAGCATCTGTGGGGCATCCTCAAACGGAAGGTGGAGAAGCACACGCAAGGTCTCCAACATCAACCAGCTTCGTGATGTCATCGTGGAGGAGTAGAAGAGGACTCCAGTGGCAACTGGTGAAGCTCGGGGGAACTCCATGCCCAAGAGGGTTAAGGAAGTACTGGAATATAATGGTGGCCACACAAAATTATTGACACTTTGGACCCAATTTGGACATTTTCACTTTGGGGTGTACTCACTTTTGTTACCAGCAGTTTAGACAGTAATGGCTGTGTGCTGACTTATTTTGAGGGGACAGCAAAGTTACACTGTTATACAAGCTGTACACTCACTACTTTGCACTTTGTAGCAGTGTCACATGACAGTGTTGTCACATGAAAAGTTATAATAAAATATTTACAAAAATGTGAGGGGTGTACTCACTTTTGTGTTTTGTGAGATATTGTGTGTATATGAAGAAGAGAAGCTTGAGGGGGAAAAATAATGTAGTATGTGGGACTTTAATGTCCGTGGAGTTGTCAGTGAGGTAACACATAAATCCACTATTACATAAAATAATATACAGCTTTATTGTACAGAAGACAAAAGTTTTGTACAGAAGACAAAAACATTCATTTGGTCAAAATGACCATGCAATACTTGTTTAAAACAACAACAGTAAAACATCCATCATGTTGAGCAGCTTAACAATTTTGAAATACATAATTCCAGATATCACTTTAAGCCACACAATTTCAAAGTCACATGTCAGTGCAACTTCAGGTGCGACTTGTGCCGCGTACACACGATCAAACAATCCGGTGGAAAAGTCCGGCAAACTCAAGTCCGCCAAACAATCCCCCCGTGTGTAGCCTCCGGCATACTTTTTTGACCCGAAAGTACGGCGGACTTAGAATGCCGTGTTGCACTCCAATCTTCCCGGCGGACTCGCATTTCGGCGGACAATCCGGCCGTGTGTATGCCAGTCCGCCGTACTTTTGAAATGAGCGGACTTTTCCCGCCCGGAGAAAAGTCCGCTCATTTTGAGCGGGTCTCCAGGTAGGCGGGGCCCGCGAAGGAGACGTCGCGGGCCCCGCCGCCTGGTATGGACTTAAAGGGGAACCCCAATGCCGAAAAAAATCGGCGTGGGGTCCCCCCAAGTCCACAACAGACCCTTGTCCGAGCACGCTACCCGGCCGGCCAGGAAAGGGGGGGCGAGCGAGCGCGCCCCCTCCTGAGCCGTACCAGGCCGTGTGCCCCCAACATGGGGGGTGCCTTGGGGAATGGGGGGCCGCGCGGCCCCCCCACCCCAAATCACCTTGTCCCCATGTTGATGAGGACAAGGGCCTCTTCCCGACAACCCTGGCCGTTGGTTGTCGGGGTCTGCGGGCGGGGGGCTTATCGGAATCCGGGAGCCCCTTTTAATAAGGGGGCCCCCAGATACCGGCCCCCCACCCTATGTGAATGAGTATGGGGTACAATGTACCCCTACCCATTCACCTGTAAAATAAAAGTACAAAAAAAACACAACACACGAGATAAAATACTTTATTGCACAGCTCCGGGGGTCTTCCGTCTTCGGAGGTCTTCTCGCCGGACTCCGCTATCTTCTTGTAGCTCTTTTGCTAGCGGAGGAGTCCGGCTTTCTTCCTCGCCGCCAGCCTCTTCTTCTGACTTCTGGGGTCTTGTCCCCCTCTTCGGTTCTTCTGCCGGGCCACCGCGCCTTCTTATAGCTCTTTTACAGGCGGTGGCCCGGTCTTCTGTCGCCGCCACCGCCGCCTCCGCCGCCTTCCGTTCTTCTTCTTCTTCTTCTTCTCCAGGAGATGTTGACTCGACGATCTCTCCGGCCGCAATGCCAGGGACGCGCTGCGCTGCCACTTATATAGGTACAAGGGGCGGTGAATGGGTAGGGGTACATTGTACCCCATACTCATTCACATAGGGTTGGGGGCCGGTATCTGTGGGCCCCCTTATTAAAAAGGGCTCCCGGATTCCGATAAGCCCCCCGCCCGCAGACCCCGACAACCAACGGCCAGGGTTGTCGGGAAGAGGCCCTTGTCCTCATCAACATGGGGACAAGGTGCTTTGGGGTGGGGGGGCCGCACCCCCCATGTTGGGGGCACGCTGCCTGGTACGGCTCAGGAGGGAGCGAGCGCCCCCCCCTTTCCTGGCCGGCCGGGTAGCGTGCTCGGACAAGGGTCTGTTGTGGACTTGGGGGGACCCCCACGCCGATTTTTTTTTGGCGTTGGGGTTCCCCTTTAAGTCCATACCAGGCGGCGGGGCCAGCGACGTCTCCTTCGCGGGCCCCGCCTACCTGGAGACGCGCTCAAAATGAGCGGACTTTCCTCTGCGTGTGTGGGCGAGTCCGTTCATTTCAAAAGTAGAGCGGATAGTACGGCGGACTTAGTACGCCGTATTAGTCCGCTCAAAAAGTGCCGTGTGTGGGCAAGTAGCCCGTTCGGAAAGTCCGACGGACAGTCTGGCGGGAAGTCCGCCAGACTAAGTACGTCGGACATACCACTACGTGTGTACGTGGCTTTGGAAGACATGTGTGAATTCATGCACAGATGCCTATGCAAGTTGCACATCAACTTGCAAACAGTAGTGCAGGAACCACTTTTAAAATCGATGTTACTCTGAAACTATCAAATCGCATAACAAGTTGCATCAGTTTGACCAGAGACTTATGCCCTGTACACATGACCGGTTTTCCCATCAGAATAAACTCTGAAGGTTTTTCCGATGGAAAAATATAGAACATGTTCTCTATCTAAGTCCATCTGAATTTTCAACGGAAAAAGTCAAATGGGGCATACACACGGTCGGAATATGTGATGAAAAGCTCCCATCGAACTTTTTCTGTTGGAAATTCTGACCGTGTGTATGCGGCATTAATGGGCTACTCATTTTCATTCTGTTATTTTTGGCTGTAGGTCTACTCTAAGTGCACCCAGTGTATTTTAAGCAACGTCCCCTTTAACATTCAGTAATAAATGCAATTTGGTCTATTCCGGGGACTGCATTAAGAAACACAAATATAGCGTTTACTACATTATTGGGTGATTTTGCAGACACACAAGAAGGGTAAGGAAAGGTAATCGTGCAATGCTGTTGCTCTGTGCTTTCTTTTCTGCAGAGGGACTCCTCCACCACCATCAGCATTTTTATTCGTTCCTCTGCATCCTGCAAAAATATAAGTAATAACAATATAAATAAGAACCTAGGGAAGGTGGCCGGCAGGGAAAACAAAGCTGTTGCCATGGTAATAAGAAAAGCTTCTTTCAGATGCTCCATCATTAATTTTCATCGTTACAGTGCCCTATCCTATAACTTTGCCCTGGGCTCCATCTTGATCAAAGTTGACTTTGACCTCTCTGTTTGTGCTGTGTTGGGAAATCCTCAAATTTAGCAACCCCAGGCAATGCTGGGGGCGTAAATCTGTACAAAGTCCTATGAGAAGAGGAATTCAACCATCTTAATCACTAACCTAATTAATTTAGCAGAAAGGAGGTGTAGAAAGCTACAAGGCAAAAGTAAAGCCTTCTACGAAATGATACTCTAAAGTAAGCATGAAAAGATTTCACACTTCAAAGTGATCAATTAAGTACTGTCCATAATGCTTTTTTTTAATTTGCAACATTAACATTTTCATTACAAGCATTCTTCAAAGAAGAATGCCATGCCAAATAGGGATCGGTGAATGGTTCGCCAGAGCCTAATTTCAGGCCGAACTTTCGTTTTTCGGACGTTCGGCGAACATCCGTACAAACAGGCCCCCTGAACTGACCACAATGCATTGCGGCGCTGAACAGTGCATTGCAAGCTCTGATTGGCTGAAGCAGTGAAAGCCTCAGCCAGTCAGGGCACAGAGCACTGTCAGAGTCTTGATTGGACACTGTCATCATGACTTATCCAATCATGGCTCATTCCCGCGCCACAGTATAAAAGTATTCTTTCAATGGCAGCCATTTTCAGTGAGATTTCAGCGTGGAGAGAGATAGAAAAGGGGTTTCTTCAGTGCTATTAGTTAGTGTGCTATACTGTGCTATTTTGCTTTAATTGTCAGTGTAGAATAATAGTTTAGTATCAGTCTAGGGATAGTGTGAGTGTAGTGAAGAGGACTATCATTCAGCTTTGCATAATGTGCCACTAGAGTAGGGACAGCTCAGATAGTTTTACTGTAGTGTAGTGAGACCATGTTATTCATACATACATTAGTGTAAAGCAGGGACAGCTCATATAGTTTCAGTGTAGTGTAGTGAGACCGTGTCAGTAATCTTTATATTAGTGTATAGCTAGAGTAGGGTCAGTGTAGTGAATTGATTGTGTTACTGCCAGTTTTAACACCTTACTTGTGTGCATTACTGCCAGTTTAATGCCATATAGCTTTGTGTGCGCTACTGCCAGTTTAACGCCATATAGTTTTTCATGCGTTACGGCCTGTTTAATGCCATATAGTTCTGTGTATGTTACTGCCAGTTTAAAACTATATAGTTCTGTGTGCGTTACTGCCAGTTTAATGCCATTTACTTCTGTGTGCGTTACTGCTAGTTTAACGCCATATAGTTTTGTGTGCATTACTGCCAGTTTAACGCCATATAGTTCTGTGTGCATTACTGCCAGTTTAACTCCATATAGTTCTGTGTGTGTTACTGCCAGTTTAACGCCATATAGTTTTGTGTGAGTTACTGCCAGTTTAACACCATATAGTTCTGTGTGCATTACTGCCAGTTTAAAGCCATATAGTTCTATGTGCGTTACTGCCAGTTTAACGCCATTTACTTCTGTGTGCGTTACTGCCAGTTTAACACCATATAGTTCTGTGTGCATTACTGCCAGGTTAACACCATATAGTTCTGTGCGTCACTGTACATTTGGCACATTATATTGCAGTATATTATAGTGTATCCATTGAGTGTGTCTGTGTAAGGTGAGTACTCAAATTAAAGTGCACCAAACACCTCTTTACATTGATTAAAGTGCATCTACATATAGATTTATATTTCCTCTTTATATTTGCTTATAAGCACCACCCCCTCGCTCCCAATAATGTCTGGAAGGACAACAAGGAGAGACAGACGTTCCCTTGGCACTGTAAGGGGGCCAGCAACAAATGTGTCCACAGGCAAAGGTGGATGTGGCGGTCAGACCTCAGGCAGGGCATCATTTCCTCTGTTTAGTGAGTTTGCCTGTGCTATCCAGCCACAGCATGCAGAGGAGGTGGTGGACTGGCTTTCTAAACCTTCCTCATCCTCCTCATCCTCTGTCACGCAAGCAGAGACAAGTGTGCAATTCCCTGCAGTTGCCAGAGTGGATAAACCTGCCTCCTTGTCCACATATATTACTGCCATAGCTCCAACATCAGCCAGTGAGGAGTCAGCTGAGTTATTTGGCCACAGCGTCAGCCACTTGTTCCTTGATGATGTCTGCCATTACTGGATGTTGGTACTGGATGTTACCAGATGTTGGTCCTGAGGTTGAGGATGAAAGGAACATGAGCCTAGAGAGAGGGAGGAACACTGGTTGACAAATTGGCATTAATGTTCCCCAAGCCACAGCATATTACCAAGTTGTCTCCAGTGGTAATGAAGATGGAGGAAATGGAGATGATGATGATGCCACTGATTTGACTTGGGTGCCAGATAGAGCAGAGGAGGAAACTGAAGTTGAGGTGGCACAACCCCAAGGAGGCCGACATCAAGAAAGAGTAGAGAGCAGCCACCCTATTCCATCACATTCTGCAGCTGTTATCGCCCAGCCCACTCCCTAAAGCTCAGCTGTCTGGGCCTTTTTTCAGCACATCTGCAGCAGATCGTACGGTTTCTATCTATAAACTGTATCTCAGGCGTATCAAATGTGGCAAAAACATCAACCATTTGGATACCACATGTATCCAGGTTCAACACTCATAATCCTTTGTTACCTCGCATAAACCTGTGAGGCCATGTTAATGGTTCGATGGCCAAGTCATGGAGCTCTAGCTGCTTTCTCATTGCTCTAGTTTCTAAGTTCAGGCTGGTAATGTCAGCAGAATTCTTATCTAGTATCTCATCCAAAATCCCAGAGTAATTATTTAGCCTTTTCATCATGTCAATACCCCATCTGGTTCCTGGGGGGAACCATGCCCAGGCCATGTCCTTTTCCAAGAACAATGCCCTGGCATAGCAGTGTTTGAGGGGGTATCTAGGATGAACACCAGCCTTGAGGACGTGACTTTCCTCATTGTCTCCGAGAATTTCCATTATCGAGACCAATGAAGCTAGGCAACACCATCCCTGGTGATCACTAGGAATCTATGGATGGCATGTCCTTCCACAACAAATGTATATGCTGTTGCCCAAGGCTAGTGGCTGTCTGCTAAGGACTTGTTGGGTACCTTCAGAGAATCCTGCAAGGGCAAACTCAGTAAGGGGTTCAGAGGTACTTATGAGGGTATATATGGTGTGATTTACGTCACAATCTGAGGTGTCAAAATTGTGGAGTGATCTGAGGACATAGAGAAGTTGATTCTAGTGTGACTGCATACTCCCCTACCTTTTGACGAGTTACCCAATCTAAAACACCAATCAGGGAAATTACTCCACAGCTTGGAAGGTGCTATGACTGTTCCCTAGTGTCATCTGCACTCTGGTGAGAGTAATGGGGGTGTTCCATTTATAAAGGGGGTGATATTCAGGGGTACAGCCATAAGTGGAATACGGGCTGTACTAGGATGCAGTTTACTACATATCCAACATTTGTCATATCCTGATTTCCGAGCATAGCTATAGTTAAATTTAAGTAACAACATGTTTTCTGTTAACCATCAGTTTTAGTTCCCTCAGACCCTGAATACACATCCATTTTATGTCTAGTAAGTGTGTTATTAGTGGTGTTATCGGGTGGGCCACATATGACCTTAAGGGCCCCCAGATCTTTAGGATGATAAATACAGTGGGTTATGATTCATGTTGGTAGGAACACAATCAAAGCCAGTATGAGCAGGAGGCCCAAGACCTTCCCAGAAGTCTGTGGTGAAATAAGCATGGTCATCTTTTTCAGAGTCTAGACCACCTGCTTCACACACTATTCGAGGACTTGTATCACCTACTTTGCCTCTCTGTACTTTGCCTTGCTTCTTAGGTGTTTGGTTCACCTTCTTCACATGACTGGCATGGATCCAAGCCTGCTGTCCCTCTACCAAGATGGCTGTTTGGGTCACTGCAATCACTGTAGTTGGGGGTCCAAATGAGTACTCTTGCTTCTTGGTAAGATTCAAGGACTGGACCACCACGATGTCTCCCACCTGGAACGGGTGAGTTGGTTTCTGTGAATAAAAAAAGGAGAGGTGTGAGTGATACGTTTTTCAACTCAGTCCAAAGTTTCAATCAATTTCTAAACATACTTTTCCTGTATGAGATCAAGATCCCCTTTTTGTAACATAAGGGGCTGTCTGGCCCATGGGGTGGCGAAAGGCCTAGCCATCAAGACTTCAAATGGAGAAAAACCTGTGGCTCTACAGGGAGTCATTCTTAGCTTGTAAAGACTGCAGGCAGTACCTTTTTCCATCTGTTGAATGTTCCCGCTGCGTCCTTCCTGATTTTATCTTTAAGCCCTTGTACACACGGTCGGAAACTCCAACGGAAAATGTCCGATCGGACCGTGTTGTCTGAGAATCTGACCGCGTTTGGGCTTCATCTGACTTTTTCCATCAGAATGTCCGACCAACAAAGTTTGAGAGCTGGATATAAGATTTTCCGACAACATGATCCGATCGGACATTGTCCGATCGTTTGTAGAGAATTTCCGATCGCACAAAGGGCCACGCATGCTCAGATCAAATTACAAGACCAAAGCTATTGGCTACTAACCTGGCCGTAGTCCTGTCATAACAAATGAACGTCATCACGTTCCGAACGATGGGATTTTCTGACAACTTTGTCTGACCATGTGTATGCAACACCAGTATCAGACAAAATCCGTCTGAAAAAATCAGACGGATTTTGTTGTCGGAATGTCCGACCATGTGTACAAGGGCTAAGAGTCCTATTCATTCTTTCTACAATGCCTGAACTCTGTGGGTGGTATGGGATGTGAAGCTTCCAGTCAATCTTTAGTGTTTTCATTAAATCTTGACACGCTTTGGCTATGAAGGCAGGACTTTTGTCTGACTTAATTTGCAGAGGGCAACCCCACCTTGGGATTACCTCCCATGCAAGGATTCTGATTCAACCACTTCCGGCCATGGTGAGAACATGTCTACTATCATGAGTAAATATTCCTTTCTCTTGCTTAATTTGAGCATGTGTGTAAAATCAATTTGAAGATGAGCGAACGGTGTGGATGCGTAATTGACGTGTTCATGTTTCACTTTGTGTGGATTCTTTGGATTATTCCCAAAGCATATTCCTGCTGTCCTGTATGTGCTCTGTAGGATGGCTATTGATTTTGGAAGCTGTATTGCCTCCAAAAGATCTGTAACCAAAGTAGAATGTGAGATGGATTTACCATCAGCTGCTATGTAACCCCTCCTTTGCCAAATAACTCCAAAATCGTGTGTAGCACCGAATGCGTATTTGGAATCAGTGTAGATGTTTACGTCTTGTTCTGCAAAGAGCTGACAAGCCCTTATGTGTGTGATCAGTTCTGCTGCCTGGGCTGACTAATATTACATGAGGCAGCTGAACTACTGCATAGCCTGCACGATATATGGTGTCATTTGGTCTTGAACAAGAACCGTCTACAAATACATTTTTGCATTAGGGAGAGCGATTGAAGACATGGCAGATCTGGGAAATGTGTCTTGGTGTATGAGGTCCATGCACTCATGTTGAGGCACTACCTCATCCTCCTCACCTTTCAGCCCTAGTAGGGCATTCAGGATAGGAGTGGGACTGGAGTTCGGCAATGCATATTTTATCTCAAGTTTTGGGTTGACAGCAAAATCACCTCATAGCGGCTCAGCCTTTGAGCTGACATGTGTTGAGTGTGAATGTTCTTTAGTAGAATGGAAACATTGTGTGTAGTGTGTAATGTAGTTGCATGACCTAGAGTTAATGAAGTAGCCATTTCCACAACCATTTCACAGGATGCTAAAGCTCTGAGACATGCTGGCATGCCCTGTACCGGCATAGGCACTACCCTTGTGAAAAATGCAACAGGTTGACGTTTACCCCCATGCTCTTGCGCTAGGACTCCCGCCATCGTTTTAAAATTGTCTTTTGCAAATAAATGAAACATCTTTCCATAAACAGGTAATCCAAGTCCAGGAGCCATAACCATTGTAGTTTTAAGGTACACAAAAGCATTACACATTTCATCATTCCATTTTATACAGTCTGGCATGTCAACATTTATGGCTTGTTGCAGGAGGTTATCACAGTAGGAACAATCAGATATCCATTGGCGTCAGTAACCAATCATATCTTTCTTAGTAAGTGGCCGGGTCAAACCCATGAGAGCCGTAGCTCTCTTGTGACTGATTTTCCTCTCTCCTTTGGTGAGCACAAAGCCAAGGTACTCTACAGTTTCCTGACACCATTGTAGTTTTTTCTTAGAAACCTTGTGACCATTATCTGCTAACCAATGTAACAGATTTACATCATCCTCTTTGCAGGCAACCTGGCTTGGACTGCACAACAACAAATCATCAACATACTGTAATAAGACTGAACCATGGTGGGGAGTGCAGGTCCGCAAGGTTGCCTGGAGGACCACCGAGTAGACTACTGGGGAGTCCACATAACCCTGGGGCAATTACACCATGTAATTTGGTGATTTCTAAAACAACATGCGAGTAGTGGCACAACCAAGTTGTTTACAGCCCTAAGATCCTGTACAAACCTATAACTGCCATATGGCTTTTTCACTGGATTTATAGGCGTGTTAAAGAGCAAGACTGTCTCTTTTAGAATTTTCTTTTTAAGAAAGTACTCCACTATCGGTGCAATTCCTTCCCTTTTCTCTTTTGATGGGATATTGTTTGTGATAAACAGGCTGTGCCTCCTCTTTTAGAGTGACTTTGTAGGGGGTGCAGGAGATGAGTCCCACATCGAGTGTGCTTTCTGACCACACTATCTCAAGATCTGCTTCAACTTACATATTTAGCATTAAAGGGCAGATTGGGAACTTATTTGAATGTGCAATAACGCCCCCCCTCTTTTGTCATTTCTAGTTTAATGCCTAACCTTCTTTTGGTTCAAATATTTTTCATAATCAATAAATACATGAAAATGAATTTTTCTGCGATGCTACAGCAAACATGGACACTTTTCCAGGATTGGTATGCTTCGCCATTAATGTTTTACAATGTCTCTTTAGACCTCTAAAAGCTCTGTAATGTTACTTTCCGTTTTTAAAACGAAATGGATTTTAACTGCACACACAGTGTTCCCAAGTTTCCAGATGTGAGCTGTACCTGGCCCCAGGAGTGGTAAGTTCTATTAACTTTCCCACTGCAATCCCAAGACCTTAATACTTTAATTAATAAATAACTCCTCTCTTACTCTACCTTCAAAACTTAACTTGGTGTACCCTCTAAAATGTAGGATGTTTTTATTAAAAACACCTTTAAACTCACTTACTTTATCCTTACCAGTAGGGTGTTTGCATCAAAACATTCCCTCTCTTTACACAACCCCCCAGCCCATCTAACACATTCTTTTGCAACCTTCAAAATACTATTCTTTTTACCTTCAAAGAGTCATCAAAACACGTTAAACATGTATTTAAACATGTACCTCAAACAATTACAAATATTAGTAAAGGGGAGACCTCATATACTACTACTGTACTGACTGGCCGTTTAATATTCATTCTCTTTATACATTTTATGTGTACTAGTTTCTTTAACATATCATCTCCTATGGTCATGAAAGGGAAACTTGCAGCTTCCTCCTTCTCAGTGACAGGAATAACATTACTCCGTCTAGCACTGTGTGGAGTGTTAACACGGATAGTAACGATATGGTTAGATTTCAGAGCCTCCTATAGCCTCCTTCATCTTCTTGTCATATTCTGTGGGTGTGAGGGGGAACTCCTCAGAAGCCCACCGTTCACCCGTCTCTGTGTCAGATTCATCAGACGAACAAAGAGGCGATGACTCTGCTACAGATTCTGCTATGGTGGGGGCTGCTTGTGTCTCTGGCGCTTTCTGTGGTTTGTTATATATTATTCCGCTATTCGTACGGGGTGGGGTGCTCACAATAGGAGTTTTAGCTTCCCTAACAGCTTTTTCATTTTTTACTTTTTGTTGAGCTTTTTTTTACTATGAGCAGGTGTGGGTATTTCCACCGAAGCCTCTGTCTCACAGTCCTCATCCCCTGCATCAGACATGTCCTGTTGCAGTAGAGGTACCATGTCCTGATGCCACCTGGGAATCCGCTCCACCTACCTGCTGTTAGACATGTGCGCCATCAATAAATTTCTTTTGTTTTGTTCCGTTTCGTATTAACTGTTAATTCTTATTTCGTAATTCGTGTTCGAAACTCAATTTGGATTCATACGAAATACAAATTTTTTGTTAGGTTCGTTAACTTTTCGTAACTATTACAAAAGTTCATTATGATGAATTTTAAAAGCAAAAAATACCTTTCTCATACCATTAAAGTCTATGGGACTGTCAGGAACCATGAAACAGACAGAGACAGAAGTACAATCGAATCACACTTGTTTATTAATAAAAATAAAAAGGTAAATAGGAAAAAGCGTAGTCAAGCAAGCCAGAGTCCAATAGCCAGATCGGGTAGTCAGTCAGTCCAAAGTTCATAAACCAGATCGGGTAATCAGCCAGTCCAGAAGTCAGGGATCCAGGGAGAGCAACTGCAAGCAGGATGGAAGCGAGGAGGGATGTAGCAAGCCAGTCTTGAAACAACAGCAGGAGATGTTTCCTAGTGATGTGACCAAATGTGAAGGCAAAGGAAAAATGAGCTGGAAGACTTTATATAGGCAGGCTAGACGAGCATCATCGGGAACAGCTGGTAACTGTGGAGAGAGAAGAGAGCTGGCAACAGCTGAGCAGCCAGCCCAGAGGAGGAAGGGCTAAGCCAGCCCTGACAGGGACATGAACATGAAAAATCAAAAGTGCTAATTTTAAAGGCTTATATGCATGGTATTGTCATGAAAAGTGTTTGGGGACATGGGTCCTGCTCCAGGGGACATATATCAATGCAAAAAAAGTTTTAAAAACTGCAGTTTTTTCGGAAGCAGTGATTTTAATAATGCATAAAGTGAAACAATACACAAGGGGGCTTCCAGATTCCGATAAGCCCCCTGGCCGCATACCCCCACAACAACCAGGCAAAGGTTGTGAGGATGAGGCCCTTGTCCCCATCAACATGGGGACATGTGGCCTGGTACGGTTCAGGAGGGAGGGGGCCACTGTCTCGTCCCCCTTCTTTTCAGGTGCCAGTTTGCGTGCTCAGATAAGGGTCTGGTATGGATTTTTAGGGGGACCCCAGGCCATTTTTTTTACATTTTGTTGAGGGGTTCCCCTTAAAATCCATACCAGAACTGAAGGGTATAATATAGATTTTAAGGGGGACCCCCACCTATTTTTGTAAAAATGTTCCCCTTAATATTTATACCAGACCCAAAAGGGCCTGGTAATGCACTGTGGGGGAATCCCAGGACGTTTTTTTCAATGACTTTTATGTGTATTGCAGAGACCCGACAATTCATTATAGCCGGCGCTGCCACTAGTACTTTTAAATTACTTTTTTTTCCTTTAGAAATTTCATTTTTCTCTCGGACTGTTGTAAACACAGGAAACATGCGCCACTTTATAGGCATTCTATAGACACCCCCCAGGTACGGAATTTAAAGGAATATTTCACTTTTATTGTTTTACTATCAAAATCACTGCTCCCGAAAAAAATGTAGTTTTTAAAACTTTTTTTGCATTGATACATGTCCCCTGGAGCAGGACTCGGGTTTTTACGACAATAACTTGCATTTGTACTCAGAGTCACTCTGTGGAGGGTGAGGAAAGGAACAAAGAGCAACAAGGAAACAAAGACCTGAAGTGTGCCAAAGGTCACGTGGTCAGTATGCCTAAAAGGGGGCATACCCAAGTATGAAATGTAAAGAATGAAATTAAAAGAAAAAAGGGAATGGGTGGGTGGGACACGCGACCGACGTCCAACGAGGAGGAGGCAGAGGAGGGCAGGCTTTATGCAGCCTGACTCCTCCTACAAATACAGGCTTACCCTGCGGTCAGCCTTTACACTTGTACTCAGAGTCACTCTGTGGATGGTGAGGAAAGGAACAAAGAGCAACAAGGAAACAAAGACCTGAAGTGTGCCAAAGGTCACGTGGTCAGTATGCCTAAAAGGGGGCAAAAAATAAAACAGTAGGAAGAAAGCTCAACAAACCAGATGACCCAGTGAATAACGTCTAACCTGGAGTGGCGGCAAATGAGTTATGCCTTTGCCGCAGAGAAGGAAACGCTAAGAAAGGCAGTAGCCCCTCCCCTGGCTTCAGGAACCACAAAGCCAGCTATAGCACCCCCTTGAGCCCCAACCCAGCGACCCACGCAAGATAAAACCTAAGAGTACGTGAACGTCATAAAATGAACCCACAATGGAAAGTCAGCTAAGCACAGCAGGGAGTCCCCACCGCTAGAGACCTGGATGGCTTCAAACGGAAAAGCAGAAAATAAAACAACCTGACAGATCATTCAGCATGAAATGCTGAGACTTAACTGGATACGCCCAGAAAGTGCTGAAGGCTGATACAAGCTGGAGGAGGCAAAAAAGGAAACTAAAACAAAGCAGAAAAGCAAAAAGGAACTAGATGTTTCACCAACAGGACTGGAAACCTAACCTGGAAACATGCCAAGCAGTGTCATGGGCCTTCCTGGAATTTAAAACAAACCCAATGATCAAGGCTGCAGTGCCAACCAAATGGAAAACCAAACTACCACAACTGGAACTGAAAAGAAAGTGCGTTACTGGAACCTGCTTCTGAGACCCGAGCCTACAGATACTGGCCCGGGCCCCGTGATCCACGAAAGTCCCTGAGCCAGTAGATACTGTGGATCAGTGAAAAACTGACTAACCAAACTTTCCATATCCCAGGGCAACTCCTGGCTGGACGCAGCTAGGAAATTAAAATAAATAGTGAGGAATGGCACCCAACTGATCAGGAACACAACTAGCGAGAGAATCGTGATCGGACAAAAAATACCTGCGACAAGAACGAAACCTGCAATAAGGAAACGTGACTGAACGAAAACATGAGTAGCGTGAACTGATCACCGTGAGCGGCATAAGAACTGCGGCTGCTTATAAAACACGACCTGCCTAGGAAATACAGGTTGCATGAGAGACGCAAATCAATAAAAACACAAGAGAAAACCCTGGGGGGTACACAGGAGAAAACCCTGGGGGGTACACAAGAGAAAACCCTGGGGGGGGGTACACAAGAGAAAAGAAAAGCATAAGACACGAAACGTGCGGCAAATAGGAATATGTAAGAAACACGAGAAAAGGCAAGAAAACACGAGAAAAAAACAAAAGAAACATGGGAAACGCAAGAAAATGCATGAGACATGCAAATAGCATCAGACACGTACAATACATCCGACACTAACAAGCATGAGGAACGTAAAACGCCTGAGGCCGCGTACACACGCGCGGACTGTTTGCCCAACCTTGTTCGTCAAACAGTTTCGGCAAACAGTCCGCTCAAAATTTGCATGAGCGGACTTGCCCACACACGAGCGGACTGTTTCAGCGAACTGTTTGCCAAACAGTCCGCTCAACTTTTGAAATGAACGGACTCGCCCACGTAAGGCGGAGGCAAATCCGCCCATTTCGAGCGCGTGTACAGGTAGGCGGGGCCCGCGAAGGAGACGTCGCGGGCTCCGCCGCCTGGAATGAGCTTAAAGGGGAACCCCAACGCCGAAAAAAATCGGCGTGGGGGTTCCCCCAAAGTCCACACCAGACCTCGTCGAGTCAACATCTCCAGGAGAAGAAGAAGAACAACAAGAAGAAGAACAAGAACGGAAGGCGGCGGCGGCGGCGACGACAGCGGCGACAGAAGACCGGGCCACCGCCTGTAAAAGAGCTACAAGAAGGCGCGGTGGCCCGGCAGAAGAACCGAAGGCGGCGACAGAAGAACGGAAGGCAGCGGCGACAGAAGACCGGGCCACCGCCTGTAAAAGAGCTACAAGAAGGCGCGGTGGCCCGGCAGAAGAACCGAAGAGGGGGACAAGACCCCCGAAGTCGGGAGAAGAGGCCGGCGGCGGGGAGGAAGAAAGCCGGACTCCTCCGCTAGTAAAAGAGCTACACACAGATAGCGGAGGAGTCCGGCGAGAAGACCCCCGAAGACGGAAGACCCCCGGAGCTGTGCAATAAAATATTTTTTCCCTGTGTTGTGTTTTTTTTTGTACTTTATTTCACAGGTGAATGGGTAGGGGTACATTGTACCCCATACTCATTCACATAGGGTGGGGGGCCGGTATCCGGGGGCCCCCTTCTTAAAGGGGGCTCCCGGATTCCGATAAGCCCCCCGCCCGCAGACCCCGACAACCAACGGCCAGGGTTGTCGGGAAGAGGCCCTTGTCCTCATCAACATGGGGACAAGGTGCTTTGGGGTGGGGGGGCCGCGCGGCCCCCCCTTCCCCAAGGCACCCCCCATGTTGAGGGCACGCGGCCTGGTCCGGCTCAGGAGGGGGGGCGCGCTCGCTCGCCCCCCTTTCCTGGCCGGCCGGGTAGCGTGCTCGGACAAGGGTCTGGTGTGGACTTTGGGGGAACCCCCACGCCAATTTTTTTCGGCGTTGGGGTTCCCCTTTAAGCCCATTCCAGGCGGCGGAGCCCGCGACGTCTCCTTCGCGGGCCCCGCCTACCTGTACACGCGCTCGAAATGGGCGGACTTTCCGAGCGGGAACAGTTTGCTCATTTCGAAAGTAGCCTACACACGGGCGGACTGTTCGCTCAAACACAGTTTCAGCGGACAGTTTTTCGGAATTTCCGAAAGACTTTGTCCGTCCAACTGTCCGCTGAAACTGTCCGCTGAAAGCCCACACACGGGCGGACTGTCCGCCCAAACACTGTTCAGCGGACAAGGTTGGGCGAACAGTCCGCCCGTGTGTACGCGGCCTCAGAATCATGAAATTACACAAGGGTAAAGACATGAAAGGCATAAGACATGAAACGTGCGGCACATGGGAAATACGGAAGGAAACACAGGACAACGCGTAAGAAAACACGTGAATATGTCAAAACCATGGAAATACGTCGGAAAATGCTAGAAAAACATGGGGAAACGTCAGAAACAAGGGAAACGCAAGAAGTTGCATCACGTAAATAATAGCCATGAACATTACCTCTGAAACGTGAATTGCATGATAACCATAAATTCATGAGAACCATAAGAGCGTAAGAACTGTAAGTCGTTTGAAAACGGTCAACTGCCAGCAAAAACGCACGAGAACGCAATTTGTATGAGAAACACTAAAATTGCATGGAAAATAATTAAAAATATGAGAAACACCAACTTCATAAGTAAATCCCGAGAGACCTAAATCGCACAAAAACAAAATTACGTAAGAATTGTAACTTCCTGAAACACCAACCGCATGGAAACCGTGAATTGCATAAACTGAATTGCATAAGAAACGGCAATTGCATGTGAAACCGTAAAACGAGTGAGAACCGTGCGTGAAACAAAGCATGAGAACGTCAAATCGAATGATACATAATTGCATGAAAACGTAAAACGAAACGAGAACATGATTGCATGAGAACGCAAACGAAAAGAGGACATGAGTGCACGAGAACGTAAAATGAAACGGGACATGAGTGCATGAGAACGTAAAATGAAACAAGGACATAACTGCATGAAAACACAAAATGCATGAAACGCAAAACGCATGAAACGTAAAATGCATGAAACGGCAATTGCAAGTGCAACCGTAAAAAACGAGTGAGAACCGTGCGTGAAAAACGAAACGAGAACAAAAAATGCATGAAAACGTAAAACGAAACGAGAACATGAGTGCATGAGAACGTGAAACGAAACGAGGACATGAGTGCATGAGAACGTAAAATGAAACAAGGACATAACTGCATGAGAACGCCAAATGCATGCAACGCAACATACATGAAACTCCAAACGCATGAAACGTGAAACGCAAAATGCATGAACACACGCCACGTGGCGCTCGGGCGGGGGAAGGACACGCCACGTGGAGCTCAGGCGGGGGAAGGGCACGCCACGTGGAGCTCAGGCGGGGGAAGGGCACGCCACGTGGAGCTCAGGCGGGGGAAGGGCACGCCACGTGGAGCTCAGGCGGGGAAGGGCACGCCACGTGGAGCTCAGGCGGGGGAAGGGCACGCCACGTGGAGCTCAGGCGGGGTAAGGGCACGCCACGTGGAGCTCAGGCGGGGGAAGGGCACGCCACGTGGAGCTCAGGCGGGGCACGCCACGTGGAGCTCAGGCGGGGCACGCCACGTGGAGCTCAGGCGGGAGCGGCTGAGTCTCGGAGTCTCGCACTTACTGATCCTCATTGACAAGAGCAGACCTGTCCCTGGGATCCCCCCCCAGCTGCCCCAATATCAGAGATCGAGCTCAGACGGTGCGGCTGGAGGGAAAAGATAGAACCATAGTCAGGTTTTTTTTTTTTTTTTTTTTTTTTTTTTCTATTGCTGTCTGATATGACAAAATGTGGGGAATGTCAAAGGGCATGAACACCCCCCCCCCCCCCGCACTGAAAAGCTTCCAGTGTGCGAGATTTAATTTTTTTTTTTTAGCTCTGCTTCCTCTGTCCCACCGAACATACACTCACTCACCACCCCCCGTGGGCAAAGTGTGTGAAAAAAGCACACAGTCTTCCTGCACTAGAATGGACAAGAAGATGCGAGGGGAGAGTGGGAGCCGGTGGCCAGCCGAAACCCCCCCTTTTCCGGCGGAACACCGGGAGAAACAGGCGGGTGGCCCCCAAGTGGAGCCTGATCTACCCTGGACAGGGGAGCCGACGGCAGCCGAAAGAACCCCCCACCCCCATCCCGGCGGAAACCAGGAGAAGTGGGTGGCCCCCTCGTGGAGCCAACCCCCCCCCCCAGAACAGAGGAGCGGATGGCAGCCAAACCCACCCCCCTTCTCCCGGCAGAACAGCGGGAGAAGCGGGCGGGAGGGCTCCCCACGTGGAGCCAGGACAGGGAAGTTGATGCCAGCCGAAACCCCCCCCTCTCCCAGCGGGAGAAGCGGGCGGACGGCGTGTTCCCCTCGTGGAGCCCCCCCTACCAGAACTGACTGCACCAGCCGGCGGCTCCCTCATGGAGTTGGATGAGCATGCAGATGCCCCCCCCACCCCTGCAGCCAGATCTGCCCCGGGAGAGGTGGCCGATCACCTCCCCCTCCACCCCAGGAGAGACAGCGGGTGCACTGCGTATGTGAGGGGGGGAGGGGGAGCCGGCACAGCCGAATACCTCCCCCTCCCCCCGCCAGGAGAATCGGCGGGTGCAAACCCCCCAGTGGACAAGCACTTGCAGAAAAATATATAAATAAAATTTTATTTTATTTTTTTAGGAGAGGAGCGGACGGGCAGCCAAACACTCTCTCCCCCCGGCGTGAACACCGGGAGGAGCGGGCAGTCCCCTCATGGCGCCGGATCAGCCCGAGGAGAGAAACAGACGGGCGGCCGAACACCCCCCCCCCTCCCCCCGGCGTGAACACCGGGAGGAGCGGACGGGCAGCACCCTCTGGAGCCGGAAACAGCCCGAGGAGAGGAGCGGACGGCGGCCAAACACCCCCCCTCACCCCGGCATGAACACCGGGAGGAGGGGCGGGCAGCACCCTCTGGAGCCGGAAACAGCACGGGGAGAGGAGCGGACGGTGGCCAAACACCCCCCTCCCCCCCGGCGTGAACAACAGGAGGAGGGGCGGGCGGGTGCACTGCATATGTGAGGGGGGGAGGGGGAGCCGGCGCGGCCAAAAACCTCCCCCTCCCCCTGCCAGGAGAATCGGCGCTGTAGTAGCAAACGCACCACCGCAGCGTCGTTCGCATAGTTGTAGGCAGGAGGAAGGCTCCCCCGTGCAGACAGCAGCTGCCGGCGGGAGAACTCCCCCCACCCACAGATGCCCATAACGGAGCCGGCGGGGGCCACAAGCACCCCTGTCCATGTGCGAGCAACAGAATGACATCCTCCTCCGACCCGCCGGAAGTGACGTCAGCCACACGCGACCGACGTCCAACGAGGAGGAGGCAGAGGAGGGCAGGCTTTATGCAGCCTGAGGCCGCGTACACACGGGCGGACTGTTCGCCCAACCTTGTCCGCTGAACAGTGTTTGGGCGGACAGTCCGCTCGTGTGTGGGCTTTCAGCGGACAGTTTCAGCGGACAGTTGGACGGACAAAGTCTTTCGGAAATTCCGAAAAACTGTCCGCTGAAACTGTGTTTGAGCGAACAGTCCGCCCGTGTGTGGGCCTGTCCGCTGTACTTTCGAAATGAGCGGACTGTTCCCGCTCGGAAAGTCCGCCCATTTCGAGCGCGTGTACAGGTAGGCGGGGCCCGCGAAGGAGACGTCGCGGGCTCCGCCGCCTGGAATGGGCTTAAAGGGGAACCCCAACGCCAAAAAAAATCGGCGTGGGGGTTCCCCCAAAGTCCACACCAGACCCTTGTCCGAGCACGCTACCCGGCCGGCCAGGAAAGGGGGGCGAGCGAGCGCGCCCCCCCTCCTGAGCCGTACCAGGCCACGTGCCCTCAACATGGGGGGTGCCTTGGGGAAGGGGGGGGGCCGTGCGGCCCCCCCCACCCCAAAGCACCTTGTCCCCATGTTGATGAGGACAAGGGCCTCTTCCCGACAACCCTGGCCGTTGGTTGTCGGGGTCTGCGGGCGGGGGGCTTATCGGAATCCGGGAGCCCCCTTTAAGAAGGGGGCCCCCGGATACCGGCCCCCCACCCTATGTGAATGAGTATGGGGTACAATGTACCCCTACCCATTCACCTGTGAAATAAAGTACAAAAAAAAACACAACACAGGGAAAAAATATTTTATTGCACAGCTCCGGGGGTCTTCCGTCTTCGGGGGTCTTCTCGCCGGACTCCTCCGCTATCTGTGTGTAGCTCTTTTACTAGCGGAGGAGTCCGGCTTTCTTCCTCCCCGCCGCCGGCCTCTTCTCCCGACTTCGGGGGTCTTGTCCCCCTCTTCGGTTCTTCTGCCGGGCCACCGCGCCTTCTTGTAGCTCTTTTGCAGGCGGTGGCGCGGTCTTCTGTCGCCGCTGCCTTCCGTTCTTCTGTCGCCGCCTTCGGTTCTTCTGCCGGGCCACCGCGCCTTCTTGTAGCTCTTTTACAGGCGGTGGCCCGGTCTTCTGTCGCCGCTGTCGTCGCCGTCGCCGCCGCTGCCGCCTTCCGTTCTTGTTCTTCTTCTTGTTCTTCTTCTTCTTCTCCTGGAGATGTTGACTCGACGAGCTCTCCGGCTGGAATGCCAGAGCTGCGCTGTGCGGTCACTTATATAGTGACAATGGGGCGGTGTCACATGGTATATGTCACATGGGTTGGTCACATGGTGACCCCGCCCCCTTACGATGTCATAGTCCCCATGTGACATCAACCCATGTGACCAACCCATGTGACATATACCATGTGACACCGCCCCATTGTCACTATATAAGTGACCGCACAGCGCGGCTCTGGCATTCCGGCCGGAGAGCTCGTCGAGTCAACATCTCCAGGAGAAGAAGAAGAAGAACAAGAAGAAGAACAAGAACGGAAGGCGGCGGCGGCGGCGACGACAGCGGCGACAGAAGACCGGGCCACCGCCTGTAAAAGAGCTACAAGAAGGCGCGGTGGCCCGGCAGAAGAACCGAAGGCGGCGACAGAAGAACGGAAGGCAGCGGCGACAGAAGACCAGGCCACCGCCTGCAAAAGAGCTACAAGAAGGCGCGGTGGCCCGGCAGAAGAACCGAAGAGGGGGACAAGACCCCCGAAGTCGGGAGAAGAGGCCGGCGGCGGGGAGGAAGAAAGCCGGACTCCTCCGCTAGTAAAAGAGCTACACACAGATAGCGGAGGAGTCCGGCGAGAAGACCCCCGAAGACGGAAGACCCCCGGAGCTGTGCAATAAAATATTTTTTCCCTGTGTTGTGTTTTTTTTTGTACTTTATTTCACAGGTGAATGGGTAGGGGTACATTGTACCCCATACTCATTCACATAGGGTGGGGGGCCGGTATCCGGGGGCCCCCTTCTTAAAGGGGGCTCCCGGATTCCGATAAGCCCCCCGCCCGCAGACCCCGACAACCAACGGCCAGGGTTGTCGGGAAGAGGCCCTTGTCCTCATCAACATGGGGACAAGGTGCTTTGGGGTGGGGGGGGCCGCGCGGCCCCCCCCCTTCCCCAAGGCACCCCCCATGTTGAGGGCACGCGGCCTGGTACGGCTCAGGAGGGGGGGCGCGCTCGCTCGCCCCCCTTTCCTGGCCGGCCGGGTAGCGTGCTCGGACAAGGGTCTGGTGTGGACTTTGGGGGAACCCCCACGCCGATTTTTTTCGGCGTTGGGGTTCCCCTTTAAGCCCATTCCAGGCGGCGGAGCCCGCGACGTCTCCTTCGCGGGCCCCGCCTACCTGTACACGCGCTCGAAATGGGCGGATTTGCCTCCGCCTTACGTGGGCGAGTCCGTTCATTTCAAAAGTTGAGCAGACTGTTTGGCAAACAGTTCGTTGAAACAGTCCGCTCGTGTGTGGGCAAGTCCGCTCATGCAAATTTTGAGCGGACTGTTTGCCGAAACTGTTTGACGAACAAGGTTGGGCAAACAGTCCGCGCGTGTGTACGCGGCCTGACTCCTCCTACAAATACAGGCTTACCCTGCGGTCAGCCTTTACACATAAGCCTTTAAAATTAGCACTTTTAATTTTTCATGTTAATGTCCCATAGACTTTAATGGTGTTCTGGCGGCTTTCGAATTTGCCCCGGACAATGCATATTGTTCGGTGTTCTGCAGAACATCTGAACAACCAAAGTTTGGCCCGAGCTTATGCTCGGGTTGAACCATTCGCTCATCTCTACTCAGCAGCAGAAGAAAACCTCTTATTGGTCAACAAAACACCAGTCATGTTTCCGTTGTAACGGAATTTGGATCCATTATTGGCCAACTAAATTTTGTATTTCCTATACTATTCGGAAGCATAGAAATTCATATTTCAGAAGCTTCCAAATGTACGAATTTTCGGAAATTTGTACGAATTTTCGATTCATACGAAACTAACCGCACATGTCTACCTGCTGTACCTGTGCTTGTTGTTGCACAGCGATCTGTACCGACTGTGCAGGCTCCACTGCCTGTGGGACAGACAACTGCACAACCCGTGACTCTGGAATGGATGCCTGTGCCTGTCTTCGATGTGTGGCATGGTGCCCTGCCAACAAATCTTATCTTCCATTATAAGACTTTAAACCAATAAGGGGCAATTTTCAACCAACTCTCACCTCCCCTCCTCATACACTCCATATTCCACTGAGGGTCACCTGAATACCATGGGAAAGCTTTCTTATCACCCAGACAAAAACCCTTCACCATGTCCATGTTAGACATGGGCGCCATCAATAAATTTGTTTCATTCCGTTCTTTTTCCGGTTCGTATTAGAATTAATTCGTACTTCGTATTTTGTGTCCGAAATTCAATTTCAATTCGTAACGAAATACGAATTGTCGTTAGGTTCGTTAACTTGTACGAATGTTCTTTACAATAAATTTAAAGGAAAAAATATATACCTCAATATGACAATATGTCCAAATTTCGTTACTACGGAAACAACATGTGACTTGGTTGACCAATCAGAGGTTTTCTTCTGCTGCTGAGGCCTACAAGGCAGGCCCGATCATGTCTTCCCTTTGTGGGTTAGTTAGTGTAGTGGAGCAGAGCACACAATTATTTGTCTGTGCATCTGAGCGAATATCTTTGCAATCCTTAGTTTTTCATTGTTCATTTTAGTTTATATATGTTGTAGTTTGCAAGTGTATCATCTCTTAGTGTTTAGTTTCTGGTTTTATTCATTTTTTGGTTGGTTTTGAGAGATCATTTTATTTTTTCATTTCTTGTTTCATTTAGTTAATATTTTGTTATTTTCTGTTTGTATAATATTTTTTTTTGTACATTTGGTGATTTTGGTGTTAGTTTGCTGCAATCAAAATCATATTTTTTTTTGCCTACATTTTTCTAACTTTTAAAGGAAAAATGAGCAGCAAACAAGGCCAAAAAAGCAGCAAGAGTGCTGCTGGGAGAGGGAGAGCTATGAGCTGTGTACATGAGCAGCAGGTCAGATGTTCTGTCTCTGCGCCCTCTGAGCTCAGCTCACCTCCCATAAAGCTGAGGCGAATGGGAGTGAAGACTGCTGGTGGTAAAGAGCCTGGCAAACAGCAGACATTTGCATGTCGCCAGCTGTTCCAGGATTTACCTCCTAGAACCAGCAGCTGCCACTGCTGCTGGTAACATGCTGCCCATTGGTACCTTTTATGGAAGAGGGCAGGCCAAAGGGGTTCCCAGTGCACATACATTTGTGCAGCCAAAGCTGGAGATCCTGGCCATGCAGCAGGAAACATGTCAGGAGGCCGAGGCTCATGATGATGTCACCACCACCATTGCTGCCAGTGCCATCACCATCAGCACTACAGGGAGCTTGGCAGTGGTCAGCAAGGAGACAGAGTTTACTGCTTCTAATGATCACTGTTCCCTTGGCAATGTGAAAGAGGTGGAAGCAGGCTTTCCTGACATTGTTGTAGACAAATTTAATTTCCAGCCCTCTACCCATGTTGGCACCACCGACAGCCCAGAAAGTATCTCCCCTCAGTCCCCACTACTTTTTTCTCCTGAAAAGACCCCTGCCCAAGTGCTTTCTAAGCCTCCAGCATCAGAATGGGCCAATGCAACCATTAGACCTCAATCCATCACAGAACCCAAAATACCTGGGATGTTCAGGTCTCTTCCTCCCGCTCCTGCCGAACCTCAGAAAGAGAGTGTGACCACTGCAGTGGAAGGTATTCCATCAGGCAGTGTCTGAGGTGGTGGCTGCCGTTTCAGCATTTGGCAGCATTTTAAAAGAATTGGTGTCGGTCAGAAGGCCAAATGCAATCACTGTGGCAGGGAGGTCAGCCGGGGCCGAGACATAGGGCATCTCAGTAATACTGGCATGAACCAGCACATGCGTGTGCACCACCATGCAGTGCTGTTAGGGGAGAAAAGTATTATGGCCACTCCTCCAAACACCAAAAGGGGAACCAATAGTGGCACCGCCACAGCCACCATGAGTGCCAGCACCACCAGGCAGTATAAGACAGAAAAGAATGCTGTTACCATCCCGCATCCAATCCATACCAGCCAGGCCACCCTGGAAGATTTTGGCTTTCAGAGTAAGGGTATGTCTCGGGCGCAGGTGCATAAAATAACACGCCTGATTGGCCAGCTCCTTGCAGTTGGAGGAGCACCTTTCAACATGGTGGAAGGTGAGCCCTTCAAGCAATTGATTCAGGCTGTTGCACCACAGTACCGTGTGCCCTCACGTAAGACCTTCAGCCAAACTGTGGTGCCAGCCTTATACAGGTCTTGTGTCAGGGTGCTCAAGGAGGAGATTGGAAGGGCAGGTGGACAGGCAGTGCACCTGACCACTGACCTGTGGAGTGCGTGTAGTGCCCAGCATGCCTTCCTGTCCCTGACGGCACATTGGTGGCAGGCCAAGGTGTCCCATGATGTAGTTCAAACATCTGGATCCTCGTCAGCAGTTGACAAACATGGGTACCGTTCCTTCCTCCTGCATGCTGAGGTGCTTGATGAAAAGCACACAGCGCGAAACATCCTGCAAGCCCTGCAGAAAATATTGTTGCAGTGGTTTGGACAGACAGACAGCAACTACCGGATTGGCTATGTTGTCACTGATGGAGGCAGCAACATGGTCAAGGCTGTAAGGGATGGCAGCTTTGTGGGTGTGCGCTGCTCAGCCCACCTTCTCCATCAGGTGGGAACTGACAGTTTTCGGTTGGTGGAGACCATTTCTGACGGCGATGGAAGGCTGTCCAAGGTGGTGGACTCTTGTCGGAAGATGGCTGGCCACTTCCATCGAAGTGTGAGGGACAGCCACCTCCTCAGGGTGGAAAAGAGGAAGGCAGGCCTTCCAGAACACTGCCTAAAACAGGATGTGGGGACTAGGTGGAATTCAACCCTAGCAATGCTGGAACGCATCCTTGAGCAGCAGAAGGCTCTCCATGCCATGACCTGTGATCATAACATTGGCATAGAGAGACCTTTAGGCAGGGAGGACTGGGCCATAATCGGGCAGATTGTGGCAGTCCTCAAACCTTTCCTCTCTGTCACAGAACACCTAAGCCGCGAGGATGCCAGCATTGGTCATGTACTCCCACTCTTCAACCACCTTCAGAGCAAATTGGAGAGGTTCACGTCGGCTGAGGAACCTTTGCCTGGTGGTGGCCCTCAACCTGATGTGTTGGCTCTGCTAAACACATTTCTGATGGAGTTGGGCAGGCGCACGCAGGAGTTGACCACCTCTTGCCCAGAACTGATGCTGGCTGCCATGTGTGACCCTCGCATCAAGGGCAAAATGGCTGTGCAGTGTAGTGCTCTGACAACATGGCGGGACAGACTAATCGACAGGGTGCGTCAGAGGGAAAGGCAGATGGTAAGTCTGGGAGAAGAGGAAGAGGAGGAAGAAGATATTGAAGACCCCCTCTCCCATGCATCATCTACGTCTAGTGAAGTGAGCAGAGCTCCTGCCAGCGGAGCATCTTCTGTCTTGGCTGAGGCACTTGACAACCTAATGGGAACCTCCAGCATAGTGCACCCCAAGAAACCCATATCAGCAAAGGAGGTTGTCATGTCCTATTTTTCAGCCCCACCAGTGCACCCCACCACAGATCCAATGTTTTTTTGGCAGGGGAAGAGTGAGGTGTGGCCTCCCCTCGCAGATATTGCCAAGGAGCTACTGTCCTGCCCTCCGACAAGTGTCCAGAGTGAGCGGGTGTTTTCTGTGATGGGACACATCCTGTCAACCCAAAGATCCCAGTTGTCCCCCCAGCTAATGGAGCAGTTAGCATTTTTGAAAATCAATTTGCCAAAGCTGGGGTACCCCTCCCTCACTCTGAACATTCCTTGAACTGACTGTCTGCAGCAGAGATGGCCATTTGGTCTTAGTAGTTGGTCCCTGTTCCTCCACACAATCTCTCCCCTCGCTTCTCATCTACCCCTATTTGCTTGTGATATCATCTGGGATGGACGAGAAGAGAGGAGGTGCCTCCAGGGAGAGAGAACTTATTACACACGCTTCCTGTGCTACTCTACGTGCTGGCTGGTAAACGCTGTGCCCTGATGTTCCCCAATGTGCCATGATCTTCCCTAATGTGCCCCGATGTGCTCCAATATGCCCTGATGTGCCCCAATGTGCCTTGATGCTCCCCAATGTGTCCCAATGTGCTCCAATATGCCCTGATGTGCCCGATGTGCCCTGATGTGCCCCAATGTGCTCCAATATGCCCTGATGTGCCCCAATGTGCCCTGATGTTCCCCAATGTGTCCCAATGTGCTCCAATATGCCCTGATGTGCCCCAATGTGCCCCAATGTGCTCCAATATGCCCTGATATGCCCCAATGTGCCCTGATGTGCTCCAATGTGCCCTGATGTGCCCCCACCATTCTTCTCATTTACACATATGACTGCTAGAACAGATAAAAAGACATTTAGAGAAATTGATCAAAATTGAAGCGAACAGAATCTGGAGCAGTTGCCCATGGCAACCAATCAGCTTCTCTTCAGTTTGTTCCGTTAAGATTTGAAAATAAAAGAGAGAAGCGGATTGTTTGCCATCCATCGCTGGTCCAGTTTTCGCCTGATCACCCCACACTGTTTGGGGTCACCGGGGATGTGCCCCCTATAGGGTTAAGGTGGGAATGCGCCACCGACACCTAAAGACCAATGTTTAGGCCCTGTTACTTCTATCCAAAGTCAAAGAGACACCAGAATGTATCATAGTCATATACTTTTTGAGCACTTCTCTCTCACGTTGGGTTTATCACAGAATTTTCAACCATTTTTTCAAACATTATGTGTAAGCCATGGTTCCCATACTTTCAGAAATTGGGCATGCGTGTCAATCAGAAGGGAAGTGAGTTTCTCATGAGTCCCCATGAGCTGATGCTTAAGTTCAGCTAGGTGGTGCCAAACTGTTTTTAAGGTAGGGCAAAAGGGGCAGCTGCCCTGGGCTCCATCATTGTTATGGGGCCCAAAGCAGCTGCCTCATACTTGCCAGCTATAGTCCCGTGCTGTGTCCCGATATCTCAGTGTAAAGTTCTGTTACTAATGCTGCCCAGCTCTGCCCTTTTGCCATGTACAGATGACACACCTGCAGACCCTGTGTTTACATGCAAATAACCTGCATTGATTTGTAAATAGTGGCGGCATTGATATGTAAACAGAGGTGGACTGCTGCATTGATATGTAAATAAAAGACCTCAGGGGTTTAATTAAAGGGCACTGCTGTGTATCTGCTAAAGGGCAACACATTTCTGTGGTGTCAGGAAAACCATTTTGCATGTATGCCCGATACACAAATGTGAACGCAGGCTAAATGTCTCAATTACATTGATGGTCAGTGTAAATCTTCTCATTACATTGGGGCTTGGTGTACAATCCTTTCATTCACACTAGTGACAAGTGTGAAGGTCCCCCTTACATTGGTGGTCAGTGTCAATCCCTCTTTACATTGGTGGTTACTGTGAATGCTCCTATTACAGATATGCCCCAGTCGAAGACCTATTGCGTCGAAACACGTTGGACTACGCTTATCTTACGCTTCCCACATTGCTATTAATTTTTTTTATGTGATCACATTTTATGTCACATCTGTTTTACTTTAACCACTTGAGATCCGCGCTATAGTCAAATGACGGCTACAGCGCGGATCTCGAATGCCGGGGCAACGTCTATTGACGTCGTCCCCTTTAAGGGCTCCCCGCACGCTCCCGGGAGCGCGCATCGGGGAAAATCTGTGTTGGCCGTGTCCCCTGGACACAGCCAATCACAGATCGCTGTAAACGGCCAATCACAGCGGCCGTTTACAGCGCGATCGCCGCCTCCAATGGGTGATGATCTCAAATGTAAACAAATGAGATCATCACCCATTGCCGAAGAGAGATAGCGTGTGAGGAGAGAGATTCTGTGAGTTAAAAAAAAAAGTGTTTTTGTGCCATCTGTGCCCGCCAGTGCCCATATCTACCCTGCCAGTGCCCATATCTACCCTGCCAGTGCCCACCTGTGCCCACCTGTGGCCACCTGTGCCCACATGTGCCCACCTGTGGCCACCTGTGCCCACCTGTGGCCACCTGTGCCCACCTGTGCCATCTGTGCACCATCTGTGCACCATCTGTGCAACGTCAGTGCCCATCTGTGCACCGCCAGTGCCCGCCAGTGCCCATCTGTGCACCGCCAGTGCCCGCCAGTGCCAATCGGTGCCCATCTGTACCAATCGGTGCCCATCTGTGCCACCTCAGAAGTGCCCATCTGTGCCGCCTCAGTGCCCATCTGTGCCACCTCAGCAGTGCCCATCTGTGCCGCCTCAGCAGTGGCCATCTGTGCCCATCTGCTGCCTCATCAGTGTACATCTGCAATAAATCTGCACATCTGTGCAATAAATCAGTGCACATCTGTGCCGACCCATCAGTGCCCATCTGTGTCGACTCAGCAGTGCCCATCTGTGCCAACTAAGCAGTGCCCATCTGTGCCGACTCAGCAGTGCCCATCTGTGCCACCTCAGCAGTGCCCATCTGTGCCCATCTGCCGCCTCATCGGCAGGCACCTGTATGTAGATAACTTCTACACATCTCTGCCCCTGTTCCACAACCTTCACCGGAAGAAGACGCCAGCATGTGGCACCGTAAAAAGGAATCGGAAGGGCTTTCCTCAAAGTCTTGTGAATAAGAAGCTGCGAAAAGGAGAAACCGCAAGTCTGAGAAACAAGGAGGTTCTGGCAGTGAAGTGGAGGGACAGAAGGGATGTGTATATGTTGTCTTCTATCCACAATGATACCTTCGTGGAAATCCCCAGATGGAATGGCCCCGTAAAGAAACCAAAATGCATTTATGAATACAATTTGTTCATGGGGGGAGTCGACTTCAACGACCAAATGATGGAACCATATCTTGTCACAAGACGGACATACCATTGGTACAAAAAAGTAGCAATTTATTTTTTTCAATTGGCCATTTACAATTCCTATGTCATTTACCGCAACTCCACCCAAAACCCCAAACGTTTCTTTGGCTACCAGGAGGAAGTTTTCACTGCCCTTATTTTCCCAAACGGCCTACCAGAAAATATCCGATCAGATGTTATTAGTCGACTCTCCGAGCGCCACTGTCCCGATAAAATCCCTCCCAAACCAACAGGCCAAAGACGTCAAAAAAGATGTAAGGTGTGTACCAGAGCAGGAGTCAGAAGAGACACATCTTATTATTGTGCACAATGTCCTTCCCAACCAGGCCTCTGCATAGGCGACTGTTTTCGGCGTTACCATACTTCAATACATTTTTAGTGAAGTATGGTAAACATAATCCTCAGTTCCTGCCTTCATACACATTCACACCCCTTATGCCACTGCCTGCTCTGTAACTGACCCTGAGTTGTTATTTGACCACTCTTATGCCTGCCGATTCTGTACATACCGCTGCCTGATCTGGAACTGACCATGGACTGTTATTCGACCATGCTTCTGCCTAACGATTCTGTACATACCTCTGCCTGATCTGGAACTGACCCTGGACTGTTATTCGACCATGCTTCTGCCTAACGAATCTGTACATACCTCTGCCTGATCTGGAACTGACCTTGGACTGTTTGACCACGATATTTGCCTGCCTCTTGGACTGATCTTGTATTCTGCAACTGGACTAGTGGGATTCAACACGGGGTCTCACATATGTGAGGGGCTCCAGTATAGTTTTTCTGGAAGAAGAAAACAAAGAAACGAGGCTCTACTTCTGTCTGCTGCCTGTAGGACTTACTGCCGTCATGCTGCACCACAAGGACCTGCCTACTACCAGGACCAATATTTTTGGCACTGCTGACATCTCTGCACTGACCCTGGACTGTAATATGGACAGTATCCCTGCCTGCTGCCTGAAAAACTGTGTTCACTGTTGCTGACCAAGTCCCTGCCTGCTGCCTGGACCAGTGATATCCTCCTGTGGACAACTGCGCTTCTAAAACCACAGGTAATCTTTTCTTTACCCTTTGCTCAGCATAATGTATTTGGGGGTGTAATTCTTGGTATGTGCAGGCTATGTGTCCCTGGAACGCCGACGGTGTTCCTTGCATGTTGCGCCTCTGTATGTGGCCAGGCTATGTAAACGTCTCACACATGTGGTATTGCCATACTCAGGAGGAGTAGTAGAATGTATTTTGGGGTGTTATTTTTGCTATGTAAATGCTATGCGTTGGAAATATCTTATAAACGGACAACTTTGTGTAAAAGAAAATGCGTTTTAATTTTTTTCTACATTTTCCAAAAACTTCTGGAAAAAAATGAACCATTGAAAAGACTCATTATGCCTCATAGATTATACGTTGGGGTGTTAGCTTTCCAAAATGGGGTCATTTTCTGGACGTTTCCATTGCCCTGGTGTTCCAGGGCCTTCAAAACTGTAATAGGTGGTTGAGAAATGAAATGTGTAATTTATGCTCCTAGAATGCCTGAAGGTGCTACTTCAAAATTAGGCCTCTGTAACACATGTGGTATCGTTATACTCAGGAGGAGTAGGAGTATGTATTTTGGGGTGTTATTTGTGGTATGCACATTCCGTGTGGGAGATATAAGCTATTACAATGAAAATTTGGTGGAAAAAAAAAATCGTAATTTTGCAAAGAATTGTGGGAAAAAATGACAACTTAAAATAACTCACCATGCCTCTTACTAAATACATTGGAATGTCTACTTTCCAAAAAGGGGTCATTTGGGGGGCATATGTACTTTCCTGGCTTGTTAGGGTCTCAAGAATGGAGATAGGCCTTAGTACATCAGATGTGATCTTTTTTTGCAAATCTTTATGATTTGCACCATATCTTGTAGACTTTATAAATTTATAACATGTTTATTATTTTAAAGAAAAAAAATGAGCCTTTAGAAGCATTTTAAAATATATCTGAAGGTATTTTTTTTTAGTTTTTTTTTAGTTTTGGACAGAGAGGTGAGGGGTCGGAACACCTGTCAGGTTTTTATTGTGGTCTGTGTCCCTGTTAGATTCACCCCCACTATTTGCCATGTTTACTGTTATCACCAACAGTGAAATTGAACAGAAAATCCTAAATTCTGGGTTGTCACCAGAACAGGAATAGTGGGGAAATCTTCCAATGGGGACACTGGTTCTGGTAATAACCTAACTCTGTTTTGGCTATGGGACAGGAAGTGAAGGAAAATCTCCCAAATGGGACACAGATGGCAACAAAACTGATAGAGTTATAACCCTCACTCTATCCAAAAATAAAAAAAATAAAATAAAAGTCGTACCTTTAGCTCTAGTAAGACAAAAAAGATCACATTTGCATGCATGCACACGAGAACACACATTAAGTCACCCCCTCCCATTCTTCACAAAACTTGATGCGTGCTAAAAATATTTATTAATCTAGAGGGAGGTTTGTTTCCCCAGCACATGGAGCTTAAAGTATCATGTACTAATAAAAGCATATATTGAAGAACAAAACCCAAACAGAGTTATAATTCCACTAACCAGCACTTTGTAAAACAATATAATCTTCATTAGCTCAAAAATGCGTAAACATATAAAAACAATTGCCCACACATTAAAAGGTTTTGAACTCCTGGACTATTACAGTACAGCAGAACGTTATATGTTACCTCCATTCTGCAGAATTTAAACCATTGCCTGGAATGATTATATTAAATGGAATCTATCCAATTACTAAATATAGAGTGTGTCCAGTTATCTGTTTCATGCTTTTCCATCCCAGTTAAATTTATTGTATTTGTAATCTGACCAAAAGGGATAGTATTTTACAGGCTTTTCTCGGAATACCGCATTAAAGCAGAGTGCTTAGTATTCCTTCATAGATATCATATATCAAGGATGATCCAATTACATAAATGCTTAAAATATCCCTATGGAAACAATCAGTCAATGTTCAATGTATATTGCCTACATTTTTACTGGAGGAATACTTGATGATTAGATCCGCCTTTGTTGAAGTACAGTGGTAAATGATACAAGCATTAATATATAGTATGGTACATGATACAAGCATTAATATATAGTATAGCTTTTAATACTGTTAGATTGTCCAATATACTATAAATAGTCTGTATGTACTCCATGTTATGTATAGATAGTATAACATCAAGAGAAGAGTCATGGAAAATCTTCAAATTGAAAGGCTACCCTCTAATAGAATAGTAGGGTTCTCATACATACTTATGCGCCAGCAGAAATCAAAGTTTACAAGTGCTGGTATATTGTCTATATTCTCTAAAAATTTAAACTCCATCTATAGTGTCCTAATGTCCTAAACAGTGTCCTAATGTGGATTGAATCAAGTATGGGTAAATGTTTTCAAAGTCCCAAAAATGCTTGAGTTGATAATGTAGTAGAATAGCAGTGAAAACGATTACATTTCATATAGGCTAAAAAATACTTCAAAAACCACGCTAGTGTCACTGGTACCTTTAAATATACGTGAGTGACAGCAGCGACTAATCCATGTGATATAACCACAGTCCAAAATCCATTATCGATAAAAGCTGTGCATATTACATGCAGAATGTAAGTACAAAAATAGTTTAAAATTGCATGTGCATTCTGCGTGTAGTAATTTGACTTGTTACAATAATCTCTTTGCCGGCAAAAGAAAGGAACAGTCTACCTGCGCTCCCGGGGTCAGTGTGGATTTTACAAATTACTACATGCAGAATGTAAGGGCAATTTTAAACAATTTTAATAAAGAAATTAAGCAATTTTACCCTTTTGGAGTGTCTCTCTCTTCCTATATAGCCTGTTCCATGGCAATTGATACGGCTGGCCTGGAGACAAGTGATGGGAGTCTGGGACCCTAGTGGGGCAATGTATCTACATTATCCAACTGAAGGTTGCTATTAATGCTTGTTTGACCTCTCTAGTGATAGAGGGTCAACAAGATCTGGTAAGCACCCCTGTTAATTGAGGTGGTGCGTGTCATTGAAGGGGCTTCTACAGATTTTGGCATTGGAATTATTAATAAATAATACTTTGAAGAATTTCTACACTACTACTTTTTTATGTGGACCTTTTATGTTTTATTTCATTCAAATCTCATCACAATATTTGTATTGTTGTTTGATCAATGTTTATTGAGGTTTGTTCACTTTATTTTTAATGAGCTCAACTTTTTTAATATCATATAGAGCAGGATAGAGAGAAGGAGGAAATAGGAGGCTATTTTGAAGATGTTTCCTTCATATGTAAACCATTCTTGGGAGGTTTGGACTCTTTCTCTTTCTATTCTAATGCTAATTCTTATTCTTAATGCTTATTGGAATCTGTAAGCCCCCTTTAACAAGGGGACCCCCAGATCCCGCCCCCCTGTTTGAAATGGTGATGGGTACATTGTACCCTACCATTTCACAAAGAAAGTGTAAACAATTGTAAAAAAACACACAGACACTGTTGATAAGTCCTTTATTAAAAATAAAAAAATAAAAAAAAAGATTCATGACTTCTCTCCAGGTCCAGGGTCCAATGATGATGTCCAGCGCAGCGCATCCTGTCTCCTCCTGGAGACATGGTGGGAATCCCGGCAGCCTGGCGGGTCTCTTAGCTGAGGATGGGGCCATCCGTCACGTGACCCCGTCCCCCTCTGATGCAAGGGGAAACTGGGGCTTCCCCAGTGACGTGCTTGTGACCCCACCCCCTCTGATGTAATGGAAACCTGCAGGGTTCCCCTTAATTTGGGGGGACCCTCACGCATTTTTTTTATCAATGACATTCAATGGCTGTTCTCTGTATTACTGGGAGCTGACAATTCATTATAGCTGCGAGTGTTTTTAAATGACTTTTTTTCCTTCAGAAATGACACGTTGTGCATGGGAAACAAGCGCTACTTTACAGGCATACTATACACACCCCCCAGGTACAAAATTTAAAGGAATATTTCACTTTTATTGTTTCACTTTAAGCATTATTAAAATCACTGCTCCTGAAAAAAACTTTAGTTTTTAAAAAAAAATTTGCATTGATACATGTCCCCTGGGGCAGGACCCAGGTACCCAAATGCTTTTTATGACAATAACTTGCATATAAGCCTTTGAAATTAACACTTTAGATTTTTCATATTCGAGTCCCATAGACTTTAATGGTGTTCGGATGTTCGAACAAATTTATTACCTGTTCGCATGTTCTGATGCAAACCAAACTGGGGGGGGGGGGGGGGGGGGGGGGTGTTTGGCTCATCCATATTACACTGGCAAGACACACTTGTCTTTGTACTCCTCACCTAGTTGCCGCAACACACGCTTGACAGCATCTGAACCAAATACGTTTATCTTGGTCACATCAGACCAGAGGACATGGTTCCAGTAATCTATGTCCTTCGCCTGCTTGTCTTCAGCAAACTGTTTGCGGGCTTTCTTTTGCATCATCTTTAGAAGAGGCTTTTTTCTGGGACGACAGCCATGCAGACCAATTTGATGCAGTATATGGCTTATGGTCTGAGCACTGACAGGCTGACCCCTCACCCCTTCAACCTCTGCAGCAATGCTGGGAGCACTCATACGTCTATTTCCCAAAGACAACCACTGAACACGTGCACTAAACTTCTTTTGTGGACCATGGCATGGCCTGTTCTGAGTGAAACCTGTCCTTTTAAACCACTGCATGGTCTTGGCTACCGTGCTGCAACTCAGTCTTAGGGTCTTGGCAATCTTCTTATAGCCTAGGCCAGTGATGGCGAACCTTGGCACCCCAGATGTTTTGGAACTACATTTCCCATGATTCTCCAGTACACTGCAGAGTGCCAGAGCATCATGGGAAATGTAGTTCCAAAACATCTGGGGTGCCAAGGTTCGCCATCACTGGCCTAGGCCATCTTTATGTAGAGCAACAATTCTTTTTTTTCAGATCCTCAGAGGGTTCTTTGCCATGAGGTGCCATGTTGAACTTACAGTGACCAGTATGAGAGAGTGAGAGCAATAACACCATATTTAACACACCTGCTCCCCATTCACACCTGAGACCTTGTAACACTAACGAGTCACATGACACCGGGGAAGGAAAATGGCTAATTGGGCCCAATTTGGACATTTTCCCTTAGGGGTGTACTCACTTGTGTTGCCAGCAGTTTAGACACTAATGGCTGTGTGTTGAGTTATTTTGAGGGGACATCAAATTTACACTGTTATACAAGCTGTACACTCACTTCTTTACATTGTAGCAAAGCGTCATTTCTTCAGCGTTGTCACATGAAAAGACATAATAAAATATTTACAAAAATGTGAAGGATGTTCTCACTTTTGTGAGATACTGTATATGTAGATGTATATGTATATGTGTGTGTATATATATATATATATATATATATATATATATATATATATATATATATACAGTGCCTTGCGAAAGTATTCGGCCCCCTTGAACTTTTCAACCTTTTGCCACATTTCAGGCTTCAAACATAAAGATATAAACTTTTAATTTTTTGTGAAGAATCACCAACAAGTGGGACACAATTGTGAAGTGGAACGAAATCTATTGGATAATTTAAACTTTTTTTAGCAAATAAAAAACTGAAAAGTGGTGCTTGCAAAATTATTCGGCCCCTTTACTTTCAGTGCAGCAAACTCACTCCAGAAGTTCAGCGAGGATCTCTGAATGATCTAATGTTGTCCTAAATGACTGATGGTGATAAATAGAATCCACCTGTGTGGAATCAAGTCTCTGTATAAATACACCTGCTCTGCGATAGTCTCAGGGTTCTGTTGAAAGCGCAGAGAGCATCATGAAGACCAAGGAACACACCAGGCAGGTCCGTAATACTGTTGTGGAGAAGTTTAAAGCCGGATTTGTATACAAAAAGATTTCCCAAGCTTTAAACATCCCAAGGAGCACTGTGCAAGCGATCATTTTGAAGTGGAAGGAGTATCAGACCACTGCAAATCTACCAAGACCTGGCCGTCCCTCTAAACTTTCAGCTCAGTCATGGAGAAGACTGATCAGATATGCAGCCAAGAGGCCCATGATCACTCTGGATGAACTGCAGAGAACTACAGCTGAGGTGGGAGAGTCTGTCCATAGGACAACAATCAGTCGTACACTGCACAAATCTGGCCTTTATGGAAGAGTGGCAAGAAGAAAGCCATTTCTCAAAGATATCCATAAAAAGTCTGGTCTAAAGTAAGCCACCTGGGAGACACACCAAACATGTGGAAGAAGGTGCTCTGGTCAGATGAAACCAAAATCGAACTTTTTGCCCACAATGCAAAACGATATGTTTGGCGTAAAAACAGCACAGCTCATCACCCTCAACACACCATCCCCACTGTCAAACATGGTGGTGGCAGCATCATGGTTTGGGCCTGCTTTTCTTCAGCAGGGACAGGGAAGATGGTTAAAATTGAGGGGAAGATGGATGCAGCCAAATACAGGACCATTCTGGATGAAAACCTGTTGGAGTCTGCAAAAGACCTGAAACTGGGACGGAGATTTATCTTCCAACAAGACAATGATCCCAAACATACAGCAAAATCTACAAAGGAATGGTTCACAAATAAATGTATCCAGGTGTTAGAATGGCCAAGTCAAAGTCCAGACCTGAATCCAATCGAGAATCTGTGGAAAGAGCTGAAAACTGCTGTTCACAAACGCTCTCCATCCAACCTCACTGAGCTCGAGCTGTTTTGCAAGGAGGAAATACCCCAAGCGACTTGCAGCTGTAATCGCAGCAAAAGGTGGCTCTACAAAGTATTAACGCAAGGGGGCCGAATAATTTTTCATGCCCCACTTTTCATATTTTTATTAGTTAAAAAAGTTTCAAAAATCCAATAGATTTCGTTCCACTTCACAATTGTGTCCCACTTGTTAGTGATTCTTCACAAAAAATAAAAATTTTATATCTTTATGTTTGAAGCCTGAAATGTGGCAAAAGGTTGAAAAGTTCAAGGGGGCCGAATACTTTCGCAAGGCACTATATATATATATATATATATATATATATATATATACCAATATGGTTGATTCATATAGTTCAATAGAGGATTCTGTATCATTTCTGTATATATTGTCAGGAGGTATAAGGATTACTGTACTATTGTATCTCCATTGTTAATAAAAATATAATGTAAGGTGGGACTAATCTGATGCACCTGATCATAAAGCATCAATGTCCATACACAGCATGTAGCACAGATGATAGCTCAAGGCTCCCATAATATAAAGAAAGAAGTGACCGCTTGAAAGAGGTTCTAATACCACCTGTCCCTGACTAGCTACCTCCCCACTCTGCCTGCCCTTGTATACACATGGGGTATAAATACTGGAAGCTGAGACCATTGTTGCTATGCACTATAAGTGTGTACAGGAAAAGTTCATGCAGAGGACTCATATCACAGACTGAAGGAGTATCAGAAATGCTGGCCAAATTTCCTCTGGCACAGCACAGTTATACAGCTGTCCTTTCATTGTATCATTTAGTTATTCTTTAGTAAATTAATCTTTAGTAACTTTATGATTTGCTTGGCAATATTCCCAATAAAACATCAGTCAGATGTAGCACTATGAATAAAAACGTACATTCCAGTTACAAGATTGTGATCTCCATTTGACAAATGAGAATATAGGCAATGTTATGTTAAATATGTATTTTTGGCCTGAATCCAAATAGTGTAGCGTTGCCTAAAGGCATCCACACAAAACATGGTTCACACCAAAGCCAACTGTTACTAAGAAAAACAAATCCAACGCTTTATAGCACATTCCGATTCTGGAGAGGAACATGTAAGCAATAGAAGAGATTATCATCCACTGGGAATAAACCTGACTGCAATGTGCGGACTGGACTGTGATTGAACAATGAATCCATGCAGGGTAACAACCCCTTGTACCCGGCTGATTTTCAGTGTGCTGCATTTTATTCCTAAAGTTCTCGTTTTAAATTTTAATAATTTTATTAATTTTATAATTCCTTATTCTTAATATGCAAAGGGAATGTAATAGTTGTGTGACATCCAATACAAGCATAAATAAATCTCTTGGAAATAATTAAAATATGTTGGTTTCACTAGTTGATTTCAGAAAACTGGAGAGCTCAAAATCTGGTGCAGCTCTGCATAGAAACCAATCAGCTTCCAAGTTTTTTTTTGTCAAAGCTTAACCACTTGCAGACCGGACCATTTTGCTGGTCAAAGACCAGACCACTTTTTGCGATTCGGCACTGCGTCGCTTTAACTGACAATTGCGCAGTCGTGCGACGTGGCTCCCAAACAAAATTAACGTCCTTTTTTTCCTACAAATAGAGCTTTCTTTTGGTGGTATTTGATCACCCCTGTGGTTTTTATTTTTTGCGCTATAAACAAAAATAGAGCGACAATTTTGAAAATAACGCATTCTTTTTTACTTTTTGTTATAATAAATATCCCCCAAAAATATATAAAAAAACATTTTTTTCCCTCAGTTTAGGCCGATACGTATTCTTCTACATATTTTTGGTAAAAAAACCTGCAATAAGCGATTATTGATTGGTTTGCGCAAAAGTTATAGCATTTACAAAATAGGGATAGTTTTATAGCATTTTTATTAATAATTTTTTATTATTTTTTTTTTACTAGTAATGGCGGCGATCAGCGATTTTTATTGTGACTGCGACATTGTGGGGGACCCATCGGACATTTTTGACACATTTTTGGGACCATTGTCATTTATACAGTAATCACTGCTATATAAATGCAGTGATTCCTGTGTAAATGACACTGGCAGTGAAAGGGTTAACCAGTGGGTGGCAGTGTAGGGGTTAAGTGTTCCTAGGGGTGTGTTACTAACTGTGGGGGGGTTGGGCTTTCATTTAGTGAACACTGATCTATGCTCCAATCACATGGAGCAGAGATCAGCGTCACTAGTTGCTAGGCAGAATGGAGAAATGCCGTTTACACAGCATTTCCTCCATTCGGCCGCTCCGTGACACGATCGCGGGGATGCCCGCGGCGATCGAGTCCGCGGGTCCCGCGACCGGGCTCACGGGGGTCCCGACCAGCACGGGAGCATTGAATATTGGACGTACCTGTACGCCAATATGCCTGCCCGTGCCATTCTGTCGACGTACATCGTCGTGCACTGGTCGGGAAGTGGTTAAAGTGGTTGTAAAGCCAGTGATCCCAATTGCTGCTAACCCTTCTGTAATAATAAGATATACTACACAGTGTGTATGCTTTTATAAAATTCAGCAGCAAAATACCCTTTTTCACATCCCGCTGCTCACCTTTCACTATCTAAAGACTACAGTGGGAGGGGCTGAGATTTCCCTCTGACGTCAGTCGTCCATGTCATGGTTATGCAATAGAGTTTGTCTGCTTACCTGTCTCCATCTGTTCATTTCTAGAGACCAGCCGACCCTCACCTGACTGCTTTTATAATCCATCCTCTGGCATGGCTCCACCCTAGCTCCTATCAGAGAACCCTATATTAACCTGTGCACTGCAAGCCAATCCTGCTGATCAACCTTTGTGTGTTAGCTTCCTGTTACCTGCCGTGTGCTCTTCTACTGTTTTCCGTTGTCGACTTTGGCGTGTCTTTGACTATCCCTGTTTGCCTGTGATCCTGACCTTTTGGCGTGTCCCCGACTATTCTTGTCTGCTTGTGGCCCCGACCTTGGCTTTGTCCCTCACCATCCCTATCCTCCTGTTGCCTACTGTGGGTGTGAGCTGGGGGACCCTGGGGGTCACGACCTGGAGCCAGTTGCAGCCAAGTCTATCCTCACCACTCGAGGCTCTGGGGAACACCTGCTGGCTCTTAGACTCCGCGCCCCAGGGAATCTTACGCTCTAACCCCCGGTGGGATCCATCTTGGTGTTCTGGCGGCCCTGCCTCCCTATCACCTTGACCGGTCCTAGCATATCTGGACTCCGGGCTGCCGGCAATTTTATGGACTGGAGAACTGCTTCTTCTATGAAGCTTACCCTTTCTCCCCTCGCTACTCCACTTGTAGTCTCGGCAATTGATGGCACTGTGCTCCCAGGGGGCCCTATCCGTTTCCAGACGCTACCTATTAGCTGAGGTGCTTCCTCCCCACAGATCTTTTGACTGTACTATTGACCTTGTCCCTGGAGCAACCCTGCCCAGGGGTCGTACCTACCCTTTGTCCATTCCAGAGACCCAGCCCATGTCTCAGTATGTCGCCGAGAATCTGGAGAGAGGTTTCATCCGGAAATCCTCATCGCCTGCAGGAGCAGGGTTCTTTTTCGTTGCCAAAAAGGATGGTACCCTCAGACCCTGCATCGACTATAGAGGTTTAAACGCTGTGACTATTAAAAACCGATACCCTTACCTCTAATATCTGAGCTATTTGACAGGTTGAAGGGGGCTTCCATTTTCACTAAGTTGGATCTCAGAGGTGCATACAATCTCATTCGAATACGGGAAGGTGACGAATGGAAGACCGCGTTTAACACTAGGGACGGGCATTACGAATACCTGGTTATGCCTTTTGGTTTGTGTAATGCTCCAGCTGTGTTCCAGAACTTTGTCAATTAAATATTCAGGGATCTACTGTACCAGTTTGTTGTCATCTATCTGGATGATATTCTCATCTTTTCCGAAAATCTGCCTGCTCACAGAAACCATGTACGCACCGTACTTCAGCGCCTTAGAGAGAACAATCTCTATGCCAAGATGGAGAAATGTTCCTTTGAATGTTCCGAGGTCCTGTTTCTGGGATGTTTTGTTTATAGTGCGGGTCTTCGCATAGATCCCGGAAAGGTCTCAGCCATTACCAACTGGCCCCTTCCCGCTAGCCTCAAGGCCACACAGCGCTTTCTTGGCTTCACAAATTATTATAGGCAGTTCATAAGGAATTACTCTTCCATTGGTGCGCCTATTATCGCTTTGACCAAGACGGGTGCGAATGCCAAAGACTGGCCTCCCAAGGCTGTGTCTGCGTTTCACGATCTGAAACAGGCCTTTGTCTCTGGACCCCTCTTGAGGAGACCAAATCCTGAGGACCCATTTTTTATTGAAGTAGACGCTTCTTCGATGGGGGTGGGAGCTGTGCTTCTTCAGGACTTTGAGAAGAAACGTCAACCATGTGCGTTCTTCTCCAAAAAAAATTCTCAGGCAGAGAGAAATTATGCCATTGGTGATCGGGAACTTCTCGCAATTAAATTGGCGTTGGAGGACTGGCATCATCTCTTGGAAGGTTCCCCTCACTCCATAACGATCTTTACTGATCATCAGAATCTACAGTACCTACAGAATGCTAAACGTCTGAACCCCAGACAGGCCAGGTGGAGTCTCTTCTTTTCCCGTTTTAAATTCACGATTACCTACAAACCTGGTTCCTGCAACGGTCGAGCTGATGCGCTCTCTAGGTCATTTGACACTTAGGACGAGGAGTCCAACCCTGATCCTGAGCCGATCATTCCTACCTCATGCATTGTTGCCCATTCTACCACCATGGGATCAAAAATTCCTCCTGGTAAGACCTTTGTTCCCACGGAGCTAAGAACTAAGATCCTTCATTGGGGACATGATTCCAAGGTGGCAGGTCATGCTGGGTTCCTTCGATCCTTCCTGCTCATCAGTCGTCACTACTGGTGGCCTAATCTCCGCTCGGATGTTAAAGACTATGTTAAGGCTTGTCACGTCTGTGCTCAGTCTAAATCTTCCACTCAAGCCCCTGCTGGTCTTCTCATGCCCTTGCCCATTCCTAAGGAGCCCTGGTCTCATATCGCCATGGATTTTATCACTGATCTTCCACTGTCGGAGAATAATACGGCCATTTGGGTAGTAATCGAGGGCAACTCCACTTTTTGTGAAAAAATAATATAACATACAAAATTACTATACAAATCTCTGTTTAATTTAGTGTTAATAAAAAATGTAATTTCTTGTGTGATCTGCCACCATCTGTGTTTTTTTTTAAACTGTGAAAAAAAATTCAAACAAGAATTCCAGTTCTTGTTCAGAACTCCTTCAAACATTTTCTGCTAATGTGATTGCATCATTACTGTTTCCAGCAGATTTTCTCTTATTATAATTATTGATCAGGTGACTGTAGCAAGAAGACCTGTAATCCAAGATCCATAAGGAGGGGAAACACAAAACCATATAGAAATATCCAACCAAGCCTCCACATTTTACTGTACATAAAGGTTGGCAAAGGATGCTTGAAAAGGTCAAGACAAACACTGCAAGGCAAAAATATGTATAAGGGCCTGTTTAAATGGAAACTTGTTTGCATCAGAACTGCTTTTAACCCTTTACAAGTCATTGAGAATGTAATACTGGCTTGATGTAACTTGGAAGGAGGTCAAGAGCACCTGTAATGGAACTCACAAGTACCTCAGATCTCAAACATCACCTGAATACACCTGCAACAAGGATGCATTTGCTCATTTACACGAGTCCTAATGTCAAACATAATGATGTAAAAAAAGGTATGTAATTTTTTACAGTAATGAAGGTTTTAATGCATTTTGAAATTGCTTGAAAGGCTTACTCTGTTCCTACTGCTTTTATTCTAAGCAGTATTCCTACTTATAAGTGGCCTTACATGATCACTATATCATCCTTCTATTGTCTAGACAGGAACGCGGGTGATACCAGAGTTATTACTTATGGTAACAGATGGGACAGAAGACATTTTGAGATGGCTGGATTATGTGTTCCCATCTCGCTGTTCACTGGCATGGCTTTAGCTAACCAGAAAAAGACAATCCAACTTTTGCAGACCTTTAAGAAAAGTCACAAAAAAATGTAAAATTGTTATTGTATTCTGCAGATGACCAAGTGCATATAGCACATGATCTGATTCTGATTGGTGAGCCCATTGTGGATTAAAAGCATCTCTTATGTTTATGCTGGCTGTAGCTCCACCCCAGTCTGAAGCCCAATTTATGGGTGTTTCTGTGGGGGGAAGTACAGCCAGCAACCATCTCAAGCATGTGTTTCCATCAACTTGATGGCACTTAACAAGAATAATAAAATAATAATTTTACAGTTACAATGGAAACCTGCATTACATCAGAGGGGGGCAGGGTCACCCACACGTCATTGGGGAAGCCAGGCTTTCCCACTTGCATCAGAGGGGGTGGGGTCAGGTGACAGGTGGCCCCGCCCTCCTCATATAAGAAACATCAGGCTGCCGAGATCCCCGCCAGTGGAGACAGAGGATGGATGGACTGCGCTGTGCTGGAGGGAGAGATCACCCGTCGCTGGATCAGATCAGCCATCGCTGGACCCCGGAGAGATGGTCATGCGTTTCTGGATAGCAAGAGTGGATTAACACCACTGGAATCTTTTTTTAAATTTTTTTATTTTTAATAAAGGACTTTTTCAACGTTGTGTGTGTCTTTTTTAACATTCTTTTACACTTTCTTTGTGAAATGGTAGGGGTACTTTTGTACCCCCTTACCATTTCAAACAGAGGGGTGGGCCGGGATCTGGGGGTCCCCTTGTTAAAGGGGGCTTCCAGATTCTGATAAGCCCCCTACCCACAGACCCCCACAACCACCGGCCAGGGTTGTGGGGATAAGGCCCTTGTCCTCATCAACCGACCCCCCAAAGCATCCTCCCAATGTTGAGGGCATGTGGCCTGGTACAGTTCAGGGGGGGCTCTCTCATCCCCCCTCTTTTCCTGCGGCCTGCCAGGTTGTGTGCTCGGATAAAGGGTCTGGTATGGATTTTTAGGGGGAACTCCACGCCATTTTTATTAAAAAATTTGGCGTGGAATTCCCCTTAAAATCGGTCTGGTATGGATATTTAGGGGGAACCCCACGTCATTTTTTTTTATTTGACGCGGGGTTCCCCTTAATATCCATACAAGACCTGAAGGGCCTGGTAATTGAATTTGGGGGAACCCCATGCTTTTTTCTAAATTTTTTTTATCAATGACTGTTCTCTGTATTACGGGGAGCCGACAATTCATTATAACCGCAAGTGATTTTAAATGACTTTTTTTCCTGCAGAAATGACACTTTGTGCAAGAGCAGTTCTAAGCATGGGAAACATGCGCCCCTTTACAGGCATTGATACATGTCCCCTGGGGCAGGACCCAGGTCCCCAAACACTTTTTAGGACAATAACTTGCATATTAGCCTTTAAAATTATCACTTTAGATTTTGAACATTTGAGTCCCATAGACTTTAATAGGGTTCTAAAGTTCACACGAAGTTTTTGTCATACACTGCAAATATTTCCTAGGGGACATGGGTCAATGCCTAAAATGTTTTTAAAAATGTCCGTTTTGGCGGGAGCACTGATTTTAATGACGATTAAAGTGAAAAAAAAAGTGAAATATTCCTTTAAATATCGTGCCTGGGGGGTGTCTGTAGTATGCCTGTGAAGTGCAACGTGTTTCCCGTGTTTAGAACAGTCCCTGCACAAAATGACATTAAACGGAAATAACATAATTTAAAACTGCTTGGCGGTTTTAATGTTATATCTGGTTCCTGCAATATGGTTGAAAATCATTGAGAAAAAGGGCATGGGTAGCCCTCCCTGCCCATTACCAGCCCCTTTGGGTCTTGTACACATATTAAGGGGAACCCCGTACCCATATTAAAAAAAGGAAATGCATGTGGCCCCCAGGCCCTATATACTCAGAACAGCAGTATCCAGGCGGTTCAAACAAGACAGGGACTGTGTAGGTTTGTTGTGTTAAGTTGAATCAGTTTGTAATTTTCAACTGGTACATTTTTAAAGTGTAGCTCCAGTCCAAAAAACGATTTTTAAGCTTTTTGGAAAACATAGGGAAGGGTTATCACCCCTGTATAATTTGTTTTGTCATACATCTTTTTTCATCTCACTTGCTGTTGTCTCCTTCCGTTTGCAAGTAGGAGATGTTTGTAAGTTGGATGTTTAAAAGTAGGGGCCTGCCCTATATGCTCTGCAGAAATGGCGGAACAAGGTGTTGGTTTTGCCACAACATTGTAAGCCCTCAAAGTGACTCTTGGTGGGCGCTGGAACGCCCTGCTGTGAACGATTATATCAAGAATTGTAATTACATGCCATTGTTGAACAGTGGTAGAAAAATTGACCTTTGGTGGTTGTGGTGCTGGTGCCACAACACTATAAGTCCTCACAGTTACTCTGGGTGGGCACAGGAACGGGCCCTCCTGTGAAATATTATATCAAAAATTGTAATTAAATGCCCCTGTTAAACAGGGGCAGAAAAATTGGGCCTTAGGCACTGGTGCTGGTGCCACGACACTGCAACCTCTCCCATATACTCTAGTTTTATTGCAGAAATTAGCCCTGCTGCAAAGCATTGCATCAAAAATTGTAATTAAACGCCCCTGTTAAACAGGGGCAGAAAAATTGGGCCTTAGGCACTGGTGCTGGTGCCACGACACTGCAACCTCTCCCATATACTCTAGTTTTATTGCAGGAATTAGCCCTGCTGCAAAGCATTGCATCAACAATTGTAATTAAATGCCCCTGTTAAACAGGGGCAGAAAAATTGGGCCTTAGGCACTGGTGCTGGTGCCACGACACTGCAACCTCTCCCATATACTCTAGTTTTATTGCAGGAATTAGCCCTGCTGCAAAGCATTGCATCAAAAATTATAATTAAACGCCCCTGTTAAACAGGGGCAGAACAATTGGGCCTTAGGCACTGGTGCTGGTGCCACGACACTGCAACCTCTCCCAAATACTCTGGTTTTATTGCAGGAATTAGCCCTGCTGCAAAGCATTGCATCAAAAATTGTAATTAAACGCCCCTGTTAAACAGGGGCAGAAAAATTGGGCTGATGGCATCCCCCAGAACCAGAAATGTTCTTCCAACATATCAGCGGAGGAGGAAGAGGATAGACAATCAACATAACAGGACAGTCACTCAGCATCAGCATAGGCAGTCTTGAAGGGATGTGATATTTTAAAAAAAATTATTCTGTTACATCAGCTTCAGGTGCTTGGTAGCTGTGGGTTATCCAAGACTGATTCATCTTGATGAAGGTCAGTCGATCAACTGATTCGGTGGACAGGCGCACCCTGTGATCGGTAACAAAGCCACCAGCAGCACTGAAGGTGTGTTCCCGAAAGAACGCTGGATGCAGGACAGGCCAGTAGCTCAATTGCATACTGTGCAAGCTCTGGCCAGTGATCCATCCTCAAGACCCAGTAAGCCAGAGGATTTTCGGTGGGAAAGGTGTCCAAGTCTGACCTTGCCCCTAGGTATTCCTTCACCATGTAAATCAGACGCTGGCGATGGTTGCTTGAACCGATCATACCTTGGGGCTGCGGACTAAAAAATTGTCTGAAAGCATCAGTCAGATGGCCACCTTCTCCACCGCTCCTTCTGACCGATGCCTCAGCAACACGTTGTCCAGGACCAGGAGTTTGTAACCTCCCAGTCTCTAGGAACGCGTTGCACAGACCTTTCTGCAAGGCCTCCCGGAGATGTCTCATCCTCTGCTCCCTCTGCGATGGCAAGATAAGGTCGGCAACCTTACCCTTGTACCGTGGATCAAGGAGAGTGGCCAGCCAGTAATGGTCTGTCAGGTCACCTTGAGGCGAGGTGACAGGTGCACACCGTAGGGATCCGGAGTGCACCGCAAGGTTGTGGACCCTACGGCTGACTGCTGCAGATGGGGGACAGATCCCACTGGGGATAGAGCGTAAGATTCCCTGGGGCGCGGAGTCTAAGGCCGCGTACACACGCGGGGACTGTTCGCTCAACTTTGTCCGCTGAACAGTGTTTCGGCGGACAGTCCGCTCGTGTGTGGGCTTCAGCGGACAGTTTCAGCGGACAGTCTGACGAACAAAGTTTTTCGGAAATTCCGAAAAACTGTCCGCTGAAACTTGGTTTGAGCGGACAGTCCGCCCGTGTGTAGGCTTGTTCGTCAAACTAAGTCTCGCGCATGCTCAGAAAGAATTTACACGCCGAAGGTTGCATTGCAGTGTATAGGACGTCGTTTTCTAGTCCCGTCGTACGCGCCGTTCACGTCATCGCGCACGGTTTCAGCGGACTGTTCGTTCGTCGTGTGTGGGCAAGTCCGTCCATGCTAATTTTGAGCGGACTGTCTGCTGAAACTGTTTGACGAACAAAGTTGAGCGAACAGTCCCCGCGTGTGTACGCGGCCTAAGAGCCAGCAGGTGTTCACCAGAGCCTCGAGTGGTGAGGATGGACTTGGCTGCAACTGGCTCCAGGTCGCGACCCCCAGGGTCCCCCAGCTCACACCCACGGTAGGCAACAGGAGGATAGGGATGGTGAGGGACGAAGCCAAGGTCGGGGCCACAAGCAGACAAGAATAGTCGGGTACACGCCAAAAGGTCAGGATCACAAGCAAACAGGGATAGTCAGACACGCCAAAGTCGGTAACGGAAACAGTAGCAGAGCACACGGCAGGAACCAGGAAGCTAACACACAAAGAATACACAATGGTTGATCAGCACTGAGGCCTGCAGTGCACAGGGTAATATAGGGCTCCCTGATAGGCCTGGGGTGGAGCCATGCTTAGAGGAGAGGTTATAAAAACCACCAGGTGGAAGTGGCTGGCCTCTTAGTCTGAACACATGAGGGGAGGTAAGCAAACACAGGAAGATCACTGCATAACCATGACAGTACCCTCCCTCTTACGAGGCCTCCCCCTTCCCTGCCTGGGTCCAGGCTTAAAGGGAAACTCCAGATGGAACCTCCTTAACAGACAGGGAGCAAAGACCTCAGATGCAGTGATCCAAGACCTCTCCTCAGGACCCAACCCTTTCCAAAGTACGAGGTATTGAAGAATGCCTTTACGGAGCCAGGAATCCAAAACTTGACTAACCTCGTATTTTAAATTATCCTCAGAGACCGAAACAGAGGTAGGGAGAGGATGAGGGGACTTGAGGACTAAAGGCTTTTTAGGAATGGGTAGAGGCATGAGAAGATCAGGAGTCTGAGCAGGGTCCCCCAGACCCTTAAAGATGAGTTGGGCATCCATAACCGGACCACCAGACTGGGCAGAGGTCAGTGGATCCCTGAGGTCAGGTTGGTTAGAAAGTGACATGTCACAAGAGTCAAGCTGGGTAGCTAAAACAGGAACAGAATGCAGAGAAGCCTGAGAAAAAGATTGAAAACCCCTCCTGGCCAAATGAGGTATTCTATTCAAAGGATGGATTGAGCCTCTTAAATGGGTTTGAACGGACATAGTAGCTGTAGGGTGAGGCTGGGTCACAGAAGGTCCTGAACAAGAATCAGGAAGCTCATTGGGCATGGGCTGGACTGGCATAAGTGGTGCAGAGGCCGACTGAATAGTATAGTCAGATGTAGCGACCATCTCAATCGCATCACAAGGCATAGCGACTCTAGAACTTGCAGACAAGTTAGCCTGGCTGTGCGTCCAAGGGAGATTAGGGACAGGCAAAGGTAAATGGTTATGCGAACTGGAGTGAATGATCGACTCAGGTTCATAGGTGGGCTCCTCATCCAGAGTACCACATGACCCAGAGAGTGCACCAGTCCGACTATTGCAGGACGTATCGCAGGGATCGCTATATACAGCAGAAAAAACAGAAGATACTGGGATGGTGGAAACAGGAAGTCTCTCCTTTGGGGTACCCTTGAGTAGGCAGGAAGAGGAACAGGAGGAACCCCAAGCCAGGATCTGTCCAGCAGACCAGTCAACGTGTGGAGAATGGAGCCGAAACCAAGGAAGACCTAATATGATAGGAGATGAAGCCTTAGGTAAGACAAGGAAGTATATCTACTCCTGGTGGAGTGTCCCTACTGACATCTTAACAGGAATAGTCTGGAAGCGGACAGGGCCCTCTGGGAGAACCGTGCCATCAATCGCCAAGACCACCAATGGTGTTGTAAGGGGCAAAAGGGTAAGTCTCATGTAGGATGCAGTTTCCCAATCCATGAAATTGGCAGCGGCTCCGGAATCCAGATGTGCTGAGACCGAACGAGAGGAAGCACCGACATGAAGCAACACAGAAAGGAGAAGACGAGAAGGTGAAGGTGATATTTCAGGGTCTAATACTCCACCTTCCAGATGTATTAGCCCTGAGCGTTTTTCCGGACGAAGAGAACAAGTGTCACGGAAATGACCTTTGGCCCCACAATAGAGGCATAGGCCCAGAGTTCTGCGCCTAGCGCGTTCTTCGGGAGATAACTTAGTCCAGCCCAACTGCACAGGTTCCTCGGTAGGCAGGGGGTGCTCCTCAGATTGAGGAGAAGGGACTGGGGACTCAGGCTGACTAAAGAATGGGGAGTGCTGGCGTCTTTTTTCCAGGGCCCTCTCCTGAAAGCGAATATCGATCTGGTTACACAAGGTGATGACACTGTCCAGATCAGCAGGAAGGGATATTCCTGCTAATTCATCCTTCACTCTATCAGAGAGGCCATGTAAAAAGGTTGCAACTAGGGCCTCATTATTCCAGCTCAATTCAGCTGAGAGGATACGGAACTGAAGAGCATACTGTCCCACAGAAGCGGACTCTTGACGGAGACGTAAAAGAGCGCTAGCCGCTGAGGAGACACGACCCGGTTCCTCGAAGATATTCTGAAAAAGTTTCAAGAAATCAGACAGGCTAGAAACCACTGGATCATTCAGTTCCCACAGAGGGGCGGTCCAGGCTAACGCCTCGCCGGACAGGAGGGATATTATATATGCGACTTTTGCCCGATCGGACGGGAAATTTTGGGGCAGAAGTTCAAAATGAATTGTGCACTGGCTAAGGAACCCCCTGCAAGCCTTGGAGTCCCCAGAGAAACGGACCGGAGCTGGTAGTTGTAATGAATGTGTGGCTGCGACTGATGCGATAGGTGCAGCGGCAGATAGCGGTTGAGGTTGTTGAACCGGGGGTCCTAATGAGGCCTGAACCTGTTCAAAACGGGATGCCAAATCCTGGAGGAATTGCATCACCTGGGTCTGATGCGATTCTTGGGTCTCAAGTCGCCGAACTAAGCTCTGCAATGGATCATCTGCAGGAAGCGGCACGTCAGCCGGGTCCATGGCTGATCAAACTGTCAGGTCACCTTGAGGCGAGGTGACAGGTGCACACCGTAGGGATCCGGAGTGCACCGCAAGGTTGTGGACCCTACGGCTGACTGCTGCAGACGGGGGACAGATCCCACTGGGGATAGAGCGTAAGATTCCCTGGGGCGCGGAGTCTAAGAGCCAGCAGGTGTTCCCCAGAGCCTCGAGTGGTGAGGATGGACTTGGCTGCAATTGGCTCCAGGTCGCGACCCCCAGGGTCCCCCAGCTCACACCCACAGTAGGCAACAGGAGGATAGGGATGGTGAGGGACAAAGCCAAGGTCGGGGTCCACAAGCAGGCAAGAATAGTTGGGTACACGCCAAAAGGTCAGGATCACAAGCAAACAGGGATAGTCAGACACGCCAAAGTCGGTAACGGAAACAGTAGCAGAGCACACGGCAGGAACCAGGAAGCTAACACACAAAGAATACACAATGGTTGATCAGCACTGAGGCTTGCAGTGCACAGGGTAATATAGGGCTCCCTGATATGCCTGGGGTGGAGCCATGCTTAGAGCAGAGGTTATAAAAACCACCAGGTGGAAGTGGCTGGCTTCTTAGTCTGAAGACATGAGGGAAGGTAAGCAAACACAGGAAGATCACTGCATAACCATGACATAGTCCCTCTCCTTGATCCGAAGAATACGAGGATCCTTCCGCAGGCTTTGCAGGATCAGGGAGGCCATGCAGCGTAGGTTAGCTGAGGCATTCGGTCCGGAGTCCTCTGGGTCACTAAGGACAACATGATCCGCAGCTACCTCCTCCCAGCCGCGTACAAGTCCACGGGTTTCTTGGGACTGTAAATCATCCCTACAAGACTGCTGCTGATGCTGAGTGCCAGCCTCTACCTCCATGCTGACACAATCATCCTCCTCCTCCTCTTCCTCCTCCTCATCCTCTTCCTGTGTGATGGGTGGCACAGCAGGAACATTGTCTGGATAAAGGGGGCCTTGAGAGGCAAGGAAGTCCTCCTCTTCCTGCCTCTGTTCTGCCTCAAGTGCCCTGTCCATTATTCCACGCAGCGTATGCTCCAAGAGGTGGACAAGAGGTACAGTGTCACTGATGCATGCACTGTCACTGCTCACCATCCTTGTGGCCTCCTCAATGGGTGACAGGACAGTGCATGCATCCCTGATCATGCCCCACTGGCTTGGTGAGAAAAAACCAAGCTCCCCTGACCCTGTCCTGGTGCTGTAGTCGTACAGGTACTCATTGATGGCCCTCTGCTGCGTGTGCAGCCGCTGCAGCATGGCCAACGTTGAGTTCCACCTGGTGGGCATGTCACATATAAGACAGGTTCAACTCCTTTTGGAGCTCAGCCAGCTGAGCACAGGCATTAAATGATCAGCGGAAATGCACACAGACTTTCCTGGCCTGCTTCAGGACATCCTGTAAGCCCGGGTACCTGCCCAAGAACCGCCACCAGGTTAAGGACGTGAGCTACACAGGGCACATGGGTCAGTTGTCCCTGTCGGAGGGCGGAGAGGAGGTTGGTGCCATTGTCGCAAACCACCATTCCTGGCTTAAGCTGGCGTGGCGTCAACCACCTCTCGGCCTGCCCCTGCAGAGCTGACAAAATATCCACCCCAGTGTGGCTCCTGTCACCAAAACAAACCAGCGCAAGCACGGCATGGCATCGTTTTGCCTGCGTACTTGCGTAGCCCCTGGAACACCTACGGAGCACCGCTGGTTCTGAGGACAGAGCACTGGAAGAGGCCATGGAGGAAGAAGAAGAGGAGGGGGGGTGGAGGAGAGAGGTGTGTCACAACCAATAGTAGCATTTTGGAGGCGTGGTGGCGGAACAACCTCCAACACTACTGCACCTTGTCCTGCGTCCTTCCCAGCTGCCAGAAGAGTGACCCAATGGGCCTTGAAAGACAGGTAACGTCCCTGTCCATGTCTGCTGGACCATGAGTCAGCGGTAATATGCGCCTTACCACTGACCGCCCTGTCCAGCGAAGCAAGGACATTGCCTTCCACATGCCGGTAGAGAGCCGGAATCGCCTTCCATGAGAAAAAGTGGCGTTTGGGGACCTGCCACTGAGGAACCGCACATTGTACAAACTCACGGAAGGGGGCCGAGTCTACCAACTGAAAAGGCAGCAGTTGAAGTGCTAGCAATTTAGCCAAGCTAGCATTCAACCGCTGGGCATGTGGATGGCTGGGAGTGAACTTCTTTCGCCGGTCCAGCAGCTGGGGGAGGGACATTTGCCTGCTATAATCGGACATGGGTGTACTGCTAGCAGAGTGCCCGGAAGCACTTGGCTGTGACACACCTAATTCTACACCTTCATTCCTCTCAGAGCAGGTTTCAGAGAGGACTGAAGGTCTAGTGGGGTTGGAGATGCCAGCTGATGAGGAGCAAGAAGAGGTCCGCTTTGTTCTTTGGTGTGGGTCTTTGGGGTACGCTTGCCAACGAGCTGCATGGCAGATCAACATATGTCTGGTCAAGCATGTGGTGCCCAAGCGGCTGATGTTTTGGCCACGCGAGATACGCTTGAGACATATGTTGCAAATAGCAGCGGTGCGATCTGATGCACTCGTCTCAAAAAAGGCCCACACCAAAGAACTTTTAGAATAACGTGCAGAGGCAGCGCCCTGCACAGGCGGAGCTCTGCGGTGTGATTCAGTCAGTGTGCTGCCCCTAAGCTGGCCCCCGGAGGGCATCCTGCCTCATTGGACATGTGCCTCCTCCTCCTCCTCTCTCCTACCAGGCACCCACGTGGAGTCAGTGCCCTGATCATCCCCTCCCTCTTCATCGCTGTAGCAAACCTGGCAGTATGCTGCAGCTTGTGGAACATGACTGCCAGATTGCTGTCCGTCTTGAGCATACCCTCTCTCTGCATTCATGCTACTGCCTTCCTCTAGCTGAGTGTCATCATCAGAGCCTACAAAACACTGGGCATCCTCCTGGAGCATGTACCCAACACTGTGCTCAAAGAGTTCAGGAGACTCCTCAGGAGGACGTGGTGGGTCTAGGGAAGGAGTCACTGATGATGACATTGAGACGAGGGAAGACGATGCGTTGGCAGCTGCTTTGCTAGTACCCTGAGACTGGGTGAGAGAGGATGAGGAGGATGAAGAGGGCTTGGTCATCCACTCTACCAAGTCGTCGGCATGTTGCGGCTCAACATGTCCAGCTGCCGAAAAGAAGGACAAGCGTGTCCCATGGCCACGTGCTGATGACGATGCACCGCATCCACGACTAGCACTGTTGTCTCTCGACACAGAGCCTGCTTGCCCTCTTTTATCGGCTCGCGCCTGTCTGCCTCTCCTTGCTGGCCTTCCAGACATGGTAATGGCCTGAAGGGAGTTGGGTAAAACAGCAGTTGGGTAGTGTATATTGTGCTGGAGGCACACAACACCCACTAACTCCTGCAGATGCCTTTATTATAGAACACCAGCAATAAAGTGTAGATAAAGGGGTATACTGTACTGGAGGCACACAACACCCACTAAGCCCTGCAGATGGCTCTATTAGAGAACAGCAATACAGGGTAGATACAGGTGTATATTGTGCTGGAGTCACACAGCACCCACTAACTCCTGCAGATGCCTTTATTATAGAACACCAGCAATAAAGGGTAGATAAAGGGGTATACTGTACTGGAGGCACACAACACCCACTAAGCCATGCAGATGGCTCTATTAGAGAACAGCAATAAAGGGTAGATACAGGTGTATATTGTGCTGGAGGCACTCCTGCAGATGCCTTTATTATAGAACACCAGCAATAAAGGGTAAATACAGATGTATACTGTGCTGTGCTGGAGGCACACACAACTTCCAATAACTCCTGCAGATGGCAGATGGCTCAAATAGAGAAGAGCTATGTAGGTGGATATAGCGGTGTGTACTGGGTACAGAGCACGCAGACAGCACGCACAAGCTCCTAACACTGACTGCAAGCTCTATTATAAAAGATAGATATATCGCTAGCTATATAGGTGAGGTGAATATAGCGGTGTATACTGCGGTCAGGGCACACAGACAACAACCACTACAGAAGAGCAAGATCGAAAAATTGGCCGATAACGATCGGTGTATACTGTGTTGAAGGTACACAGAACACCCACTAACTGCTTCAGACGCCAACACACTACACAAGGCCGCCGCGCTGGCGGCCTTATATAGTGTGGGGCGTGTACTACACAGCCTTAGCTATGATTGGCCACAGGCATCCTGCCTGTGGCCAATCATGGCTCTCCTCGCTGCCGGCGCTGTGATTGGCCAAGCATGCGGGGTCACAGTGCATGCTTGGCCAATCATGAGCCAGCAATGCACTGCGCCATCGCAGTGCATTGTGGGCCGTGAGCGCCACATGAATTTGGCGTGAACGGCCCATAACGTTCGGAATTCGCCGAACGGGCGAACAGCTGATGTTTGAGTCGAACGTATGTTCGACTCGAACGCGAAGCTCATCCCTATTCCTGAAAATATCCATTGTTACAAAAAATACCAGGTAATGCAGAATCTGGACCTGGCTAACTCCCTCCTGGTATTAACACATTTACATATAACATATACATATGCACACAGCAGTACAAATACTGTTCCCCAGAATTGTAAGCATTGACAGACAGCTCTGGTCAGAGAGAAGACTGAAACTGGAAATTTACGATGCAGAAAAAATGATTTCTGATCTGATAGAAATTCAGATTAATGTTAATGTTTAGAAGGAAGCACTGTTTTTGGCATAGTAACTTAAAACTAATGCATATGTCTCTTAGATTGGTACATTTGGCATTAAACTTTAATGCCATCACCGAAACATTGCTTTGCTGTAGTGAAAATGTGACAGTTGTCCCGTTTTCATCCTAATCCATTGGACATGCTTGTCTTTTGTTCTCTGGGGGCACTGTAGTCTAATTTCAAAGCGAGAAACCACTACACTGACTTGAGCGATACATCATTACTAGAATAAATAGGGTGCAACATTGTGTTAACAATTCATGCGCTTTAAACTACATATAAAAATTGTATTGTCATTGGTTATCTCTTGGACACTCTCCATCAGTGTTCTGATTAGGATGTGGTTCTGGTTTGGAATTTGCTAGCAATGAAGGTTTAACTTTAATTCTTCCCAAACTATTAGTTAAAGCAATATTAAACCCAAGAACAAAAATGCAATATATTGCAACTTACCAATCATAAGATGTGGTGGCCACATTAGTGTTTTATTTATTTAATTTTAATTTTTTGATTATGTTAGTGTTTTTTATGCTTCCCTCCCTTTATTTTCACCCCATGATCCAGCCAGTAAAATACGTCCTGTCTTAGGGTCCCTCCTCCCTGTATGAAAGATTAACAAACACATCTTTGTATAGCAGCAATGTCATTCTGTGGAGAGGGTCATGTTATACACACGACCAGACTTTTTGACAGCAAAGGTCGGACGGAACGAGACCGTCGTACAATTCGATCGTGTGTGGGGTCCATCGGACCTTTGCTTGCCAAAAATCCAGCGGACTTTAGAAATAGAACATGTTTTAAATTTTACCACCGGAACGCTGCCGAACCGAGAAATCCGTTTGTGTGTATGCTAGTCCGACGGACAAAAACCGACACTAGGGCAGCTATTGGCTACTGGCCAGTCGTATGTCATCACGTTAGAATCCATCGGACTTTGGTGTGATTGTGTGTGGACAAAAGTCCGTTCATTCGGAAAGTCCGACAGAACTCCACCGAAAGTCCGCCGGAAAGACCATTGGACCTAGTCCCTCGAAAAGTCCGGTCGTGTGTACACGGCATAAGACTAGCAGATTTTAATTAACTTGATTAACAAATTAAACCTGAACTCCAGTTAAAGTGGAAGTAAACTTCCATCTCTTGCTTTTACCTATAGATAAGCCTATAATAAGGCTTACCTATAGGTAGTGCAAATATCCCCTAAATGTGCACCGTTTAGGAGATATCTACTGTACATTCAGCCAATGATATCACTGGTGCGTGCTCTCTGAATGACCGGCCAACTATGCGGAAGTGGCATCATCGCAGCTCCGGCCAGTCACAGAGTCAGAGTCAATGAACCTGGAAGCAAGACAGGTGAAGATGTAAGCACCTGCAGCTCTGATATCTCGGTGCTGGTAGAGCTTTGTTTTATGGTAATTTTAACGATGCATACTAGCACATTATGACATTATCTTGCAGGTACAACTACTTTAACACTTTTTAAGCAGCTATTGCAAACAGTTTTTTACCTTTTGGGATAATGGTTTTAAATAAATGAATAAAAGCTGACCATTGTAAGCCCCCCTGTCAGTGTTAAATGGTTTGTCTCAACACTTTGCCACATTTGCTGTATAGCAGCAATGTCATTCTGTGGAGAGGGTCATGTTATGCCCCGTACACACGACCAGACTTTTTGACAGCAAAGGTCGGATGGAACGAGACCGTCGTACAATTCGATCATGTGTGGGCTCCATTGGACCTTTGCTTGCCAAAAATCCAGCGGACTTTAGAAATAGAACATGTTTTAAATTTTACCACCAGAACACCGCAGGACCGAGAAATCCGTTTGTGTTATGCTAGTCCGACGGACAAAAACCGACACTAGGGCAGCTATTGGCTACTGGCCAGTCGTACGTCATCACATTAGAATTCATCGGACTTTGGTGTGATTGTGTGTGGCCAAGTCCGTTCATTCGGAAAGTCAGACAGAACTCCACCGAAAGTCCGTCGGAAAGACCATCGGACCTAGTCCCTCGAAAAGTCCGGTCGTGTGTACACGGCATAAGACTAGCAGATTTTAATTAACTTGATTAACAAATTAAACCTGAACTCCAGTTAAAGTGGAAGTAAACTTCCATCTCTTGCTTTTACCTATAGATAAGCCTATAATAAGGCTTACCTATAGGTAGTGCAAATATCCCCTAAATGTGCACCGTTTAGGAGATATCTACTGTACATTCAGCCAATGATATCACTGGTGCGTGCTCTCTGAATGACCGGCCAACTATACAGAAGTGGCATCATCGCAGCTCCGGCCAGTCACAGAGTCAGAGTCAATGAACCTGGAAGCAAGACAGGTGAAGATGTAAGCACCTGCAGCTCTGATATCTCGGTGCTGGTAGAGCTTTGTTTTATGGTAATTTTAACAATGCATACTAGCACATTATGACATTATCTTGCAGGTACAACTACTTTAACACTTTTTAAGCAGCTATTGCAAACAGTTTTTTACCTTTTGAGATAATGGTTTTAAATAAATGAATAAAAGCTGACCATTGTAAGCCCCCCTGTCAGTGTTAAATGGTTTGTCTCAACACTTTGCCACATTTGCTGGACAGCTTGGTCTTTTAAAGGAATGGCCGGATTGGTAGGGCAAAAAAAGAAAGAAAAAGCCTAAAACATGAAAACAAATACAGCTGCTTCATCTAAGAATTGGTCAGCTGCAATATATTACATTTTTATTTTTGAATTTAAAGTGGATGTAAACCCTCTCTTATACCCAGTGAAGTGAACAGCCTCATATGATACACCGACATGAAACAAATCTCCCTACATACGTTTTACATGTATATCTGCTGTCTTCAGCTTTCTATATTCTTTAGAAAGTGAACATCGTGTTAGAATTTTTTCTTCCTCTTTCAGCTATGGGAGGGGAGTCTTGGCATACACTGTGTGACAGCTGATTGGAGGAAAGGCACACACACCCCCACTCCACATAGGCAGAGGAAGAAAGAAACTTGCAGAGCTGTGCTGTAAATAGATCAGCTCTCTGCTAATCTATTCAAAACAACCTCCCCGACACAAATTTTCAGCTGCTTTTATCTCCAATGTTGGAGAACTTGTCAGAAGTTATGCTGATAACAGAGGAACGAAGCAGCAGAAAGACACGGGACTTGTGGCTTTGGAGAGAGATAAGTAAACACTACAGATATATGTGCCCAGGTCAAAATTAACGAATCGGTTTACATCCTCATAAATACTGCTTTGAGGTATGGAGGAACATTGATAAGCTAGTTCACTCTTTGTCTTTTTATCTTTTAGGCCCATTACACACATAGTCATAATTTACTGAAGTTTACTCAAGAACTTGTGATACCTGTGTGCAAGGGGCCAAAAACTGTGTGTAAAGACTATTGAGTATGGGTGAGTATAGGCGAGTAAAGGTGTGCAAGCTTATAGACAAGCAAAATTATTCTTCATGGCCAGTATGTCAGAAACCATGAATCAGACTGAGACAGAAGTACAGTTATATCTCACTTGTTTAATAATAATAAAAAAAGGTAAACATAGTCAAAACATAGCCAGAGTTCAGGAACCAGAACGGATAGTCAGACAAGCCAAAACGTCAGGGAGCTAGAGATGAGCATAGTAGAACAGTAAGCAGGATCTGGAGCCAGAAGGAATGTCAGCCATGCAAGTTTTAACAGGAATAAAGGAGAGCGTCTCTAGAGATGTGACCAAGGCGAAGGCAGAGATTATCTGTGCTGGACGGCTTAAGTAGGAAGGACTGACAAACAGGATAGCATCAACAGGTGAGTCACTGTGGAGAGATAGGAGCTGGTAATTAGCTGACAGCTGAGCAGCCAGCTCAGAGAAGGAAGGGCTGAGCTCAGCCCTGACAGTACCCCCTCCTCAATGACCCCTCCCCCTCAGAGGACCACCAGGCTTGAGGGGAAAACGTCTATGGAAATAATGGAGGAGGACATGGGCATGTACATCCGAGGATGAGACCCAAGAGCGTTCCTCCGAACCATACCCTTTCCAATACACCAGGCATCTACGGAACTTACGGGAGTCAACAATGGACTGTACTTCCTACTTCTCATGGGTTTCAACCTGTACAGGGTGAGGACGAGGCACCGAGCTGGTAAAGCGGTTGCAGACCAAAGGTTTTAATAAGGAGACATGAAATACATTTGAGATACGCATATTAGAAGGAGGGTCTAATGCATAAGCTACTGGGTTAATCCTGCGAAGAATACGGAAAGGCCCAATAAACCGAGGTGCGAACTTCAGTGAGGGAACATGAAGTCCGGGGTTGCGAGATGACAGCCAGACCCTGTCTTCAACCTGGTAGGAAGGAGCAGACTTGTACAGACTCCTTGCGGTCAGCACCTTACTTTTGTCATATATCTGATGTACTACTAGCCGCCATTCACTTACCTGTATATATACTTTTAACTATTTACTATACTTACTTTGGCCACCTCGTTGGTTTTACTAGGATTTTATCTCTACATGTTTACACAATACACAACTATTGTAAATTTACATATCCTCTAGTACAGCGCACCACTATCCTTGTACCAATCTCTCTTTTCGGGTTCAGACATTTCCCTCCAGTGAGTGCAGCAGTACCCCATTCCACAAATATTTTTTTGCATTTTGGCGCAGGAATACCTTTTTACTACTACCCCCGCGCATGCCTATGATCACCAGTTAATTGGCAAGAAAAAAGAAGCAAGCAGCGCAAATCTGTAATCCCACAATCTGGTGATAGTGAACCAATTGCTATTAATCCAGTCCCTTGCTGTACACACGTGAAATGCATTTAATCCAACAATCATGTATAATGATAAACTCTGTGTCATTGCATAAAACAATTAATCTCATACAAAAAAGAAAAAAAACAAACAAGTGCAAATGCTGTTAAAAAAAGTGCAAAAGAAAAAACTCACACGGTGAACAAAAAGTGCTTAGTGCATGAAAATATTATTCATTATTAAAGTGCATGCATCAAAAATTCATATGTGTTCAAAATATTTGCAGTCCATTTTGCAATCCCAGAAAAAAATCCAAGATTATTATTATGACTTTCTTGGATTGTTCCTGGGATTGCAAAATGGACTTTAAATATTTTGAACACATGAATTTTTGATGCGTGTACTTTACTAATGAATAATATTTTCTTGTACTAAGCACTTTGAGGGTTATTTATGAAAGGCAAATCTACTTTGCACTACAACTGCTGTAAATCTGAGGGGTAGATCTGAAATTAGGGGAAGCTCTGCTGATTTTATCATCCAATCATGTGCAAGCTAAAATACTGTTTTCTTTTTCCTTGCATGTCTCCCTCGGATTTACAGTGACTGCACTTCCAATTGCACTTGCGCTTGCAGTGCAAAGCGGATTTGCTTTTCGTAAATAGCCCCCTTTTTGTTCACTGTGTCAGCACACCATTTTTTCTTTTGCACTTTTTTTTAACAGCATTCGCACTTTAATTTTTTTCATAGAAAAAAAAATAATTTTTGTATGCTAGATTAATTATTTTATGCAATGACACAGGGTTTATCATTATATATGATTGTTGGATTGAATTTATTTCACACGTTTACAGTAAGGGATTAGGTTAATAGCAGTGGGTTCACTATCACCAGATTGTGAGATTATAGATTTGCGCTGGTTGCTTCGTCTTTTTTGCCAAAAATGGGGACTTGCATAACTCTGGCTATAGACTTGCAGGGTTCTTGCTGTAGACTTACCACTTCAACTTTGTTCTTGCTAGACACTTGCTATGCAAATTTGCTACAAATTGGAAAATTGTCAACTAGAACTTATGCTTCAAGTGCTCTGCAAGTGTACAACTTGCCAGGGAAGATGTGTAGCAAGTTCACAAGGCTGACAATTCATTCAACACTGCCATAAATGTGTGGCTAGCTTTCTGGGATTCTTGTTTATCTATTCCCTGCTTTGCTGTATATGCTTTGAAAGAATAAAAGGGCAATAGCTTAGTTGTTTTACATTTTAAAATGGGTTGCCTCGAGATTGTGCACAACTTTAAAGGGAGCCTTGACTGAAAAAGGTTGAGATACTTTGGTCTAAGGTGTTGCCTGTCAGCTTTACTGGTATGGTATGGGAAGCTGGAAGCAACTCATTTGCCGTTTGTATATTATGAGTTTTTGTTCTTGGCACAATCAAACTGTGAACTCAACATGCCTTTGAGCGGTGCACTGCTGAGTGAGAAATTGTGGAAATAAAGATTAGCATATTTCAATATTGGGAGCTGTTTCTAATATGATCAACTGGGAGAAGGCTCCAGGGAAGACATAGTGTATGCCAGCCAGATTATATATCTCAGTTCTGCTGAGATGGCCAATGAATCTCTAGGGGAAAGCTTAGGTAGTAGACAAACAAAGGAAGCCCTGCACAGTATGGTAATGTCTAAAAGAAGAGTGGTGGCAAAAGGATGAGGACTGTTGCTCAGAGAGCTGTAGATAAAAAAAATCTTCATACTGCAAACTATTCAGCAGAAGAACATAAATTATGATATAGGTAAAAAGAGCACCCAACTGCAAACTTAGTGGACCAAAACACCTGAGCCCTTGTGTATCTCATTTATTTGAATCAGGTGCCTTAATGCAGTGAATGTTAACATGTGACATAATGTATAGACTTTAATGCAACACACAGGAATGGATAGTTGTGGATCGGCCCTTAGGGTGGATGAACGTTTGGGTGGATGACTCTGTTCACATTCGGTACCTAAACTTAAAGCAGTGTTCCAGCCGCAATTTTTTTTTAAAAGTCAGCAGCTACAAAGGACACTTACCTGCCCAGGGAGCCCGTGATGTAGGCCCCCCCCCGAGGCCGATCCATCCATCGTCTCGGGTGCCGGTACCATCATCCTAATGAAGGGAAACAGGCAGTGGAGCCTTGCTGCTTCACTGCCCATTTCCTACTGCACCTGTGCGAGTCGTGCGGCGCTTTGTGAATGGACGGATGTCTGCTGGGACCCACACAGGTCCCAGAAGACAGTGCGCCCCATTTCCCAGGAGGCAATGCGAGGGATGAAGAGAAGGAACAGCTCCGCAGAGAAGGACGTGGCAGATTAGGACGACTGCCTAGCAACAACCATTTCTGGTAAGTAAAAAAATGTTTTTTTTTCCAAATTTTTTCCAAATGTTTTTTAAATAGACTGTTAATTAAAAAAAAAAATTGGATGGACCTCTGCTTTAAGTAGTGTTTTCAAAATCAAACCCAGGTAGGATTCCTTTCACAGCTAATCAGTTTTTATAAAAGAGAAACACCCCCTCAAAGTTATGATATATGAAGAAGGCAGGGAAAACAAATTTGTTGTATTTATGATTAAAGCTGAAAACATTGCAGCCTTATCTTTTTTCAGCAAGTATATAGCAACGCCAGTGTATTGTCTAAAGATATAAGTTTCAATAGACTGGCAGCTGTCATATCCTCAAAATAAAGCTATGCAATCTGCAATACGTCTCATGAAGATCTCTTCAATCACTTACTGATTTACAAAGCCCCTCTCCTCTTTCACTGTCCTGTCATTAGCTTGCCTACTATATTGATTTGTTTTCCCCATTATCAATCATTTATGGCTGCATCACATTGAGGTTGTGCTAATTCTATTTCTGCATCATTTGTGACCATGGTTTGGTGTGTTATACTTCATAGGTAGGCATTAGCATGGGCGGACCCTAAATAGAAAAAAGTCAGATCTTCGTCACTGTGATTTGTAACAGGTGTTTTTCCACAAACCATACATTTGTTTTTTGAGCTTTTTATTGTCAGTGAAGGGGGAACAAGGGAAGGCATTTTAAAGGTAACCAAAACCTTAGCTTTAAACATATATTACCAGGTATTGAGTTATTCCTAAACAATAGAGAAATATAGTATTCTTTAGCATCCCATTCCTTTTCTTATAAACCAATAAAAATATCTTATACAAAAAAATAGAAGCAAAAAAAAAAAATATATATATAGTATGCTTATTTTAATGTTAACAAATATCCAATTCAAGATAGCCCATATTGCTTACATACTTTTCATGTTGTGAGGCCAAGAGGCCAGATGGGACTGAGTAGATGCCTGAAATGTGATTATACAAGAGCAGATTTAATTCATTGCCTTTGGCATCGCTGAAAGAAAAAGATTTTTGGAAAACCGTTATACAGTTTATAAATAAGTTTACGCGAGAAATGTCCCAACAACTCCAAATTTTAAGCAATGAACTAATCGAAAGCAGATTAATATGCTGATGAAAACAATGATCTGCCTCGTTGAATCTTTTACCTCACTACTGGCCAGAGAATACTCCTAGAGCATGTGTTTGACACCTTGATCCTCCTCTTCAAATCTTACAGAAAGAATTACAGTATATGTTATGTTCTGAGCTGAGGTCTGGATTACCTTTAATGAGCAGCTCAGCAAACAGTCAACGTTTTCCAAACTCTGCATATTTCATAGAGGCCAGAGGAAGACTGGAGGACATGATGGCTAATCATACTAAAGACTTATGTGTTATGATGAGCATTTACTGTATAATACTTTTGTGAGAAACATTAACATAATTTGTGAACTTTAGCAATAGATTGGTAAAGTGATCTCTTGATGGGAGCTTAAAGAATTCTATATCTGGCCACCATAACATGAAAATCTCAGGCTTAATTTGAGGGGGGATCTGATCTTTATCAGATTTGGCTATACAGATATTCTGGATATCTGATATCTAAAGGGGAATTGGCAGGCATGTACTGGCCATCAGGACTACCGGGAGTTTCCCGGTGGGCCGATGGCTCAGTGGGCCACTCTGATGTAAGGGGGCTGGCAGGGGCGGACTGACCATTCAGCCACTCGGGCACTGCCCGAGGGCCCCGGGCCACTAGGGGGCCCCATCAGGGTTGCCAGCCTCAGTAAAACCAAGGACAGTATGTAAACATCTGTGTTTTTTTTTTACATCTGTCTCTGAAATATCCCTTACTGACATCCTTTTGGTCTAAAAATCCTGAGATTATAGCTGCCCCACCTCTACAGTGCCTTCTCAGTCCAATAGAAACATGTCTGTGTATACTGTGTGTACATGTATGTGTATACTGTGTGATTGTATACTGTGTGGCCCCGTAATCACTGATTGCCTGGGGGCCCCATAATCTCCTATTGCCCCATGAGTTGTCAGTCTGCCCCTGGGGGCTGGTAATGGGCCACTCTGATGTAAGGGGGGTGCTGATGGGACACTCTGATGTAAGGGGGGTGCTGATGGGACACTCTGATGTAAGTGGGTGCTGATGGGACACTCTGTTATAAGGGGGCTGGTGATGGGACATTCTGATGTAAGTGGGTGCTGATGGGACCCTCAAAATGTAAATGGGCCGGTCTGGATGAAGTCCAGGGCCAAATTTCTGTCCCAGTCCAGCCCTGGGAATTGGGGGTACCAATCTTTAATAGATTTGGCCATGCAAATATTCAGAGTGCAAAAAAATTTAGTGCTAACAAAATATGTGCACAAGTGATAAGTGCGATAATCAATGACTAAAAAATAAATGTTCCAAGTCCAACATAATCAAATGAATGGATATATAAAAATGAAAAAAATGTTATGCAAGTCTCATAACATAAATCCAAGGGAATAAAAATGTTTTAAATAAGTAGAAGCAGCACCATCTTTATGCATTTTTTTAGGGTGTGCCCCCCAAATATCTTGTGTATCTTGTCTTAAATAAGTAGAAGTCCACAACAATAAAGTAATGATCTTCCAACGTATAAAGTGCAATGTGAAACATCAACAATAGTGAATCCTAAAGGTGAATGAGATTGGACACTCTTACCGGAACAGATACACCGAATCATGTAAGCCTGCATATCCAAATCAGTGGCTCTCCCGGACAGATACAAGGACCCAGAATCTCCAATGATATCTTCACACGACCTCATAGGTATCAACCAACTGGAAAGGCAACTATCCAAAAGGAACACCATGACAGTTCTTATCCAAATACAGTGTGTATGAAAAAAGAGAAGGAGGGGCACCGATTTGGATATCCAGACTTACATGAGTCGGTGTCACTGACATCTGGGTCCATCTGTTCCGGGAAGAGTATCCAATCTCATTCACCTTTAGGATTCACCATTGTTGATGTTTCACATTGCACTTCATATGTTCGAAGATCATCACTTTAGTGTTGTGGACTTCTACTTATTTAAACATTTTTTTCTTCCCTTGGATTTATGTTATGAGACTTACATAACATTTTTTCATTTTTAAATATCCTATTCATTTGATTATGTTGGACTTGGAACATTAAATCTTTAGTCATTGATTATTGCACGTATCACTTATGCACATATTTTGTTATCGCTACTTTTTTTTGCACTCTTTGTATTTGAATATTTGTCACGTTCTTGTGTAGCTTCTGGTATATTTCAGTATTTTTTTGCATTTGTTATATATTTGCGTAGTATTATTTTACTTTCTATTTACTTATGTAAATATTCAGGCTATATGGTATTAACCTGATCTAAGGTGTGTGTGTGTTCGGGGGGTCATGTATATATTTAGGCTATCTGGTTTGAACTTGATCTAACTGGAGTAGGCTGATCTATAACAGATTTGATCATGCATATGGTCAGTTCTGGTCATGTTGCAGTAATACTAAATTTCATTCTGGAATGAACTTGATCTAAGGTGGCGGGTCTGATTTTAATAGATTTGGCCATGCATATATTTAGGCTATCTGGTATAAACCTTATATAAAGGATAATGTGGGGTACCAATGTTTATTGGATTTGGCCATGCATATATTCAAGCTTTCTGGTATTAACCCAATCTAAGGTTGGGGGGGGGGGGGCATGCATATATTCAGGCTCTCTGGTCTGAACTTGATCAAATTGGGGGAGGCTGATCTGCAACATATTTGAACATGCATATGATAACTTCTGGTCATGTTGCAGTAATAAGGCTAAATCTACTCCCACCCCCATTCCAAGACTATTCTACCTACCCTCTAAAAGAAACAATGTCTATACCTACCTAGGTAGAAGCAGTGACAATGGCTGCATGATGTCACCCATTGTCAGGTGTCCCTCCCCTACATGGAAGTTGGCACTGGAATCAGGGGCTGAGATCTGAATCTGAAGTCAGTTTTTCATTCACTTTACATTGGCGTTGAATACAGTGTGTCAGTATGTGCATGCTGGAAGCTGGTCATGTGATCATACCAAAATGGCTTCAGAATAGGTAAGTATACACATCTTTTCTATTAAAAGTTAGGTAGAATAGGCCTAGAATGGGGTGAGAGCAGATTTAGTTAGAATTTGACTGGAATTACACTTTAAAATGATATGAGCAGGGAAAGCTTTAATGTGCACCAGTTATCAGTCTAAAATAACTTGTGTTTGCAGAGAACCACCCTACATATAGATTCCTTTAATATTAGAATTATATCACATCTGTTTTTTTTTATTTTTTATAATCACATTTTTATTGTTTTTTACGATGAATGTGTTGCAAACAAGTGTCAAGGCATCCATCAATAATACACAGGGTCAGCATGGATACAGAGCAAAAATTAGGTGATTATACAGACAAAAAAACAAAGACGTTCAAATGAAGACATTTTTACTAAGAACTGTTAATACAGTCGGTATTGGTAGCAACAAATCCACCAATAATAGTAAGCTTTAGATATTCTCCATTGACACATACGGAAGAAGTCACAAAATGGAAAATATTAAAAAAACCATAAAACAAACACAAAAAATAAAGGGGAAAAACTACTTAAAGTGGTTGTTAAGCCACTTTAACCTGTATACACCATCAGCTTCCTATTGCTGTGTGTGATTTATAAAAATAAATGCTGCAAATACCTAATTTCACAGCTGAGATTGTGATCACAAGACTGTCCAGATTTCTCCTTTTCTCCCTTGAGAGATGCAGCGGGTGGGTGGGGCTGAGATTCCTTTGCTGATGTCAGTCTGGAGGGCAGGAGGAAAGGGGGAGAGAGCTGGCTGGTCATGTGATCACAATCTTGGCTCTTGAGGTATTTATAGCATTTATATTTATAAACCATTCACAGAGGGGGACTCTGCAATGGGAGGCAGTGCTGATGGTGTATACAGGTTAGTATTTTGAGAGCGGCAGGAGAGGGGAGGGGTGGCTCACACACAGACAGAGAGGGGAGGGGGAGGAGGACAGAGGAGCAGAGAGGAGAGCAGATTGCAGGCTGCTGAAGACGGAGGCATGTAAATTGACCACAGTGTGAAGGCTCAGCAGCCATGATACACTTTGGTCAGCTTACAGAGGTGTGGGGAGGAACTGGCAGAATCAGACAGTTTTTTTTTAGGTGTTACATGGGGTCAAATGACACAGGACAAGCTCTGTCTCATATAACATGTTTTAAAGGAGCAGGATCCATGTTTTTTTTTTTTGGGTTAACAAACGCTTTAAATAAACATAAGAGCTAAAGGATAGTATCATGAACTATGATCAGATGCAGAGTATAGCACATAAGCCAGGTTGTATCTTCGTTCATCTTAAACCTATGTGAATAACAATGTCTCAGGTCAGCATCTGTACCTCTTTTTACCTAAAAGAATATTTATGTAAAATGCAACCTGCGCAATATGCCCTTTATGTATATAGCATAGCAAAATACTGAAATTACCATGTTGACCACTTTCTTTCTCTGCTTGCCATGTGTTTGTGTGTCAGTCCTCCCATACCCTCAGTAAGAAATCTTCAGACATGCATAAAGCAGTGGAAGAAAATTGGCAGATATCTTAAACACTGTGCTATAAATTATTAAAAAAGCTTCACGTGTGATGTTTTTCATATGGGATCACTTTGCAATTTCTACAGAATTCAAGTTTTGCATGCAAATATACAGTATGTGAAAATCAGCTTCAGTATTCCACATAATTTCCTATTTGTTTTAAGCAGATGCCAGCTTTAAAAAAAATTAAGTGATAGGTGCTTTACCGTCCAGGAAAATAGTACAGAGAACAGGTTCAGTATTTACATAATATATTTTACCAAAATGCTCCTTTAAAAAAATTATATCTAATGATTCTTAAATTGGACTGAGCTTCATTGCCAACTGATGCTTATTCCAGCATTATTAAAAATGAATGTATTCTCTGCATGTATAATAATAGCAAAAGAAAGCTTTGCTATTTAATGTTATTTATGTCATTTGATGACAGCTGGACTACAGTCTTTAGCTATAGCATACAAACAATGCTAAAGGTTTTAGCTTGCCCCCACTTTGGTCTACATAACTTTAATCTCAGGTTGGACTACTTATCCCTGACAGAGGTATGCAATGAAGTATTCAGCCTCTCGTTCCCTAAGCCAGGGTTGGGAAATGGAAGGGTCTTTTAAGGATGCAGGGAGGTGACTTCATGATATTATAATGTGACATCTGGAGAAATACTACTAACACCTAAAATGAACTTTTCCCTCCATTGCTATGAGAATCAGATGTTCAAATCACAAAGGAAAACTGTAAACATTATTAATGTCTTAAACGTTTCTGTCCTTGATGAACATCACATGTAAAAAGTTATATGTCACTTTTTGCTGGTGGTATGTACTACAGCTTCATGTATCAGTGCCTAATGATCTTTATTGCAATGGAGGTTCCATTTTGTGGCACCCTTATTGCTGTCTACACAAGAACGAGCTATTAGATTTGATTGGATTTTTCTGTTAAGTGTGCCTTTCCTGCAGACTTCCTTGAATGGTTGCAGTAATGAGACAAGTCTGCAGTGCCTGAGGTTCCAGAGTTCTCTTCACTTTCTGTATCTGTACTCAAGTCACATGTTAGATTGTAAGTAGGTCCGGCGCCAGCATAAGGCACCCAAGGCGACCAATTGAGGGCACCAGAAGACCGGGGCGCCAAAGTCAGGGGTTCCCAGGAAGTGCTAATGCTGGTGCCGGCTCTCAGCTTTATCCAGCTCTTCAAAATGTGACACAGACAGGTGGCGCAGCACTGCCTCGGACGCTGTTAACTTCAGCCACTGCCTCCAGGCTCCACTGGCTTCCAAAGCTGCAGCTCCTCTCCTGAGTCCCAGCCCTGCCTACTCCACTCCTCCTTTCTGACAGATGCAGGGCAGGCAGAGCAAGACGGTTTTCCTCAGAGACACCCCCTCTCCCTTCAGCCCTGGAAGATCACTATGGCAGAAAAAATAAATTCCCTTCTCCCACCTGGGAGGTAGGAGAGAGGGGCACGATTACCTCCAGTCCACAATCTCCCATGTGCCATGTCTGCAGTCTCTGACCTCCCATGGGCCTGCCCGCAGTCTCTGACCTGCCATGTGCCATGTCCAGAGTCTTTGACCTCCCAAGTCTGCAGTCTTTGACTTCCCATGTCTGCAGTCTCTGACCTCCCATGTGCCATGCCCGCAGTCTCTGATCATCCCTTGTGCTATGTATGCAGATCCCATGTGCCATGTTTGCAGTCTCTGATCACCCCATTTGCCATGTATGCAGTTTCTGTCCATCCCTTGTGCCATATATGCAGTCTCTGATCATCTCCTGTGCCATGTATGCAGTCTCTGATCATCTCCTGTGCCACGTCTGCAGTCCCTGTGGACTGTGATATAAGGGGAAGCTCTATGGACTCTAATTGAATGGGCCTCTGTCAGTAAATGTAATTATTTTTGCCAGTAAAAAAATAATAATTTTGGGCTTCCTATCAGTAAATTTACTTTGGGAGGTTGGCAACATTGCACCCCAATAAAGTGCCCTCTCCCCTGCTCTGTATCCCAGGGTCCCCTTGCCCCTAGTGGGTGCCGCCGGGTAAAGAGGTGGCAGAAGAGAGGAAACACGTTTGCTCTCCTCCCCCTCTTTTCCTGACCTGGAAGCGACTTTGACAGTTTTCCCGGCCATCAAGCCCGGGAAAGAATGTAATGCAATGCAATGTACACTGCATTACATACATGACTGAATGCATGGTAACCTTAAAGAGGTTGTAAAGGTAATTTTTAAAAAAAATAACAAACATGTTATACTTACCTCCACTGTGCAGCTCGTTTTGCAAAGAGTGGTCCCGAATCTGGTCTTCTGGGGTCTTTCGGCGACTGCCCCCCCACAACGACTTCTCATGTTCATGCAAGCTTCCCTCGTATGGTGAGGAGTGCTTGCCGGCACGCTCCCGTGATACAGCTGGGGCCATAGCCACTCACTGTATCACTCGGCCCTGCCCCCACGGCACACCGCATCATTGGATGTCATTGACAGCAGCGTGAGCCAATGGCTGCGCTGCTTGCAATCCATCCACTGTAACCAATCAACGGCCAGGCTGAGCGGCGAAGAGGATATCAGGGGCGAGCGCGGGACTTTCAAGGGGTTAGGTAAGTAAAATGGGGGTGCTGGGGGGGCCGGCATTGTCGGATGTTTTTTCACCTTAATGCATAGAATGCATTAAGGTGAAACAATTTTTACCTTTACAACCCCTTTAATGATGTAACATCAGCAGGCAAATAAAGTATATGCCATATGGGGGTGGGGGTTTGCATTGTGGAGGGGATGGCAGTGACAGGAGGATGTTTAAAACATCAGTGTTGCTGCGCCTACATGGCGTGTTTACCGGCGTTTTGGTGTGTTTTGCCATGTTTGCATTTAAAATATATATATATATATATATATACATATATATATATATAATATATATTTTTTTTTTCATTATTTTTTTTTCAAAATAGCCAGAAATGAAAAAGGCCTGTAAACAAAATGCGGCTAAATGCGAGTTACCCTGTTTAGGCCTCATGTACACTGCTGCTGCTAAATGGACATTTAGGAGCAGTAGGGCATTTGTTTTCAACTGCTCTGGAACTCTACTCAATGTTATCAGTACATGTACACAGGGTAGTTTGCAGACAATTCTAGATAGTTGAGTTTAGAGGCTTTTTAAAAAAATGCTTCTAAATGCAAACATGACAAAACGCAGCAAAATGCTGTTAAATGTGGCATGTAAATGCAGCAAAACACACATTTCTGTCAAGTTAAATCATTCAGGAGAGGTTGTAAAAACGTCCCATGTACATGAAGCCTTAGCCACGTTTAGAATCGCTTGTCGCTTGAAATGCCTCTAAACTCAGCTTCTGAACCCATGTTTTGCTTTCCAAAAAAAGCCTCTAAACTCAACTGCCTAGAAGCGACTATAAACGAACCTGTATACATGTACTGATAAGATAACATAGAAGAGGTGAATTCAGGAGCAGTTGAAAAAAATGCCCAATTGCTCCTAAACGTCCATTTAGCAGCAGCAGTGTACATGAGGCCTTAATGTTACAAAGAAATACAAAGTTCACTCGGGGATCATCCATACTTAATAATTATTTACCACATACACAGGAATGATGATAGATCCAACTCTATGCATGTTTTATACAGCTTTCCTCAAAAGTTGTCAACAGCACTTTTTTCACTGTTGATCACTTAGCCAAAGTGCATACAATACATTTAAAAAGTATAAGCGACTTCTACAGTTTCCTATTTTGCCTTACAACGGCAGTCTTGGCTTATGATATATTTGATTTTATCCATGATCATTATTTCAATATATTCATTTTATTTGTAATATTCTGTAGTTTAATTTGCTGTTGATATGTTGTACTACCTCCGACCCTCCTAGTTCACGGAGCTGCTGCTGTCTACTCCTCAGTACACCTTGTTCTTCTGCCCTAAACTTAGTAGAGTGTATTGTTGCTTTTAGAATCTTTTCTACTGCGTTTCCCCGAAGATAAGCCCTACCCTGAAAATAAAACCTAGCATTATTTTGGGGATGGCTGCAATATAAGCCCTACCCCGAAAATAAGCCCAAGTCAAAGTCATTGTAAAAACCATGTAATCTGGTTTGTAAAAAGATTGTATAATGTGTAGTGTGTCTCCTTTTGTAACTTTATTGTGGATAATACCTTATTTACAGCGCCGCTGGGAACTCACATTACCTGACGGAGATCTTCTCCTCTCCTCCTAGCTGACGTCAGCAGCCCCTCCCTCTGCAATGCTCTCCGGTGGATCACGTGAGCGTCCAGCAGCGCTGTAAATACGCGGGGAAGATACACACTGCACATTATGTAATCTTTTTACAAAACGGATTACAGAATTTTACAATGACTTTAACCTAAGGTTTACTTTTGTGATTACAGAATGTCATAATACTGACTCCTGAGCTGACAGGGGGAGAGGGGAGAGAAGATAGGGGACACAGGACCTTTTTTAAATACACAAGCACTGTGCTGTCTATCATTTGAAGGAATAGGATATTTTTTTTAGGGTTACAGCCACTTTAAGATTATCATGATGAAATTATTGTTTTTGAATAAATGTATATTATTGTACATACAGTAAATAAATAAGATATCCCCTGAAAAAAAAGCCCTAGTGTGTTTTTTGTAGCCAAAATTAATATAAAAGACTCAAGTTCAACCATTAAAAAAAAAAAAAAAATATATATATATATATATATATATATATATATATATATATATATATATATATATATATATATATATATATATATATATATATATATATATATATATATATATATATATATATATATATATATATATATATATATATATATATATACTGTATATATATATATATATATATATATATATATTTATATATATACATATATATATATATATATATATATATATATATATAATACACTCCCATATACCCAATGCTATACCCATGAGATCTGGTGCCCAAAACTGGACTGCATATTCCTGATGAGGGGCAAATTTGAACAGGTTTGAACAGGGGCAAAATGATATCTCTTTCTCTGGAGTCCATACCTCTCTTAATACAAGAAAGGACTTTGCTCGCTTTGGAAACCGCAGCTTGGCATTGCATGCCATTATTGAGCATATGATCTACCAAAACCCCCAGATCCTTCTCCACTACGGATTCCCCCAGTTGTACTCCCCTAGCATGTATGATGCATGCATATTCTTAGACCCCAAGTGCATAACTTTACATTTATCAACATTAAACCTCATCTGCCACATAGTCGCCCAATTAGACAGTGCATTGAGGTCGGCTTGTAAATTGGAGACATCCTGTAGTAAGCCTGAGGAAGAAGCACGCATGCTTTGAACGCGCGCACCTCCCCACTGACCCTGTACCCGGAAGTGATGTCACCGCTGCATCATGCTGTACTTCTGTGTCTACACACATCTCTGTCCCCAGACATCATCCAGGCGTATGATCCACCGCCACATTGCCATACGAGGGACTACACACAGACTCTGCAGCCCATTCCATCAGGCAACTGACATCCTTCCCTGACAGAGCGGATGACCACTATGTGATATGCCCTATTTCTTCATCTGTTTGTGAGTACATTTTTCATTTATTTACCTCATCATTAAATATTTATTTCATTGCTAAGCTTAGAAGGCACCGCTTTTTGTTCTTATATATGTTTTCAGATCCACTTCAATCTGCAAGCAGGCAGCCTTCTTTGATACTAGCGTCTTGCCTAGCACTTCTATGGACTCATTAGTATGGACTTATTCGCTGTAAACATTGTTTGACTCACTATTCTTCCCTTTCCAGTTATTTATATGATTGCACCTCCACCCAGAGTGCTCTTAATTTACTCTTGTATATTCCAGATAAGGTCTTTCTAATGATTTGTACAGGGGTAAAATGATATCTCTCTGTCTGGAATCCATACCTCTCTTAATACAAGAAAGGACTTTGCTCGCTTTGGAAACCACAACTTGGCATTGCATGCTATTATTGAGCTTATGGTCTACCAGAACCCTCAGATACTTCTCCACCATTGATTCCTCAGGTTGTACTCCTCCTAGTATGTATGATGCATGCATATTCTTAGACCCCAAGTGCATTACTTTACATCTATCAACATTAAACCTCATCTGCCTCAAAGTCGCCCAATTAGACAGTGCATTGAGGTCGGCTTGTAAATTGGAGACATCCTGTAAGGACGTTATCCCACTGCATAACTTGGTGTCATCTGTAAAGACAGAAATGTTACTTTTAATCCTAGACCCAATATAATTTATAAAGATACTAAAAAGTAAGGGTCCCAACACTGAACCTTGGGGTACACCACTGATAACCTTAGACCATTCAGAGTAAGCCCTTGTACACACGGTCGGAGAATCCGTCGGAATGTGTCCTATCGGACCGTGTCATCGGATAATTCGACTGTGTGTGGTATGCATCGGCCTGATTCCGTCGGAATATCTGTCGGACCCAATTTTCCAACATGTTGGAAATATTTCCCGACCAACTGGGCCGATCGGACATACTCCGATCATGTGTAGAGAATTTTGATCGGACCAAGTGCCACGCATGCTCAGATCAAATTCCTACATCAAAGCTATTGGCTACTAGCCTGAATGTAGTCCCATCATAACGAAATTACGTCATCACGTTCTAAAAGATCAGATTTTTCGCCAACTTTGTCCGACTGTGTGTATGCAACAGTTTCGGACAAGATCCGACGGACAAAATCCGACCGGGCAAAATCCGACGGATTTGGTTGTGGAAATCTCCGACCGTGTGTACAGGAGCTAAGAATCATTAAACACTACTCTCTGAATTCTGTCTTTTAGCCAGTTTTCTATCCATTTACAAACTGATATTTCCAAACCTGTAGACTTTACCTTACACATGACCCGTGTGTGGGAAACTGTGTCAAATGCTTTTGCAAAATCCAGGTATACCACTTCCCCCGCCACCCCTCTGTCCAAGGTTTTACTTACCTCCTCATAAAAAGAAATCAGGTTTGTTTGACAACTTCTGTCTTTCATGAATCGATGCTGTCTGCTGCTTAAAATATTTTTTCCCAGCGAGAACTCATCTATGTGATCTTTTATTAAACTCTCCAGTATCTTCCCAACTATAGATGTTAAACTAACAGGTCTTTAGTTACTTGGTAGGGATGAGCCGAACACCCCCCGGTTCGGTTCGCACCAGAACTTGCGAACGACCCCCGCGTTCGGTACGAACGTTAGAACCCCATTGAAGTCTATGGGACTCGAACGTTCGAATTGGAAAGTGCTAATTTTAACGGCTAATATGCAAGATAGTGTCCTAAAAAGGGTTTGGGGACCTGCCTCCTGCCTCAGGGGACATGGGTCACTGCAAAAAAAAGTTTTAAAAACTGCCGTTTTGGCGGGAGCACTGATTTTAATGACGATTAAAGTGAAAAAAAAATAGTGAAATATTCCTTTAAATATGGTGCCTGGGGGGTGTCTGTAGTATGCCTGTGAAGTGCCACGTGTTTCCCGTGTTTAGAACAGTCCCTGCACAAAATGACATTAAACGGAAATAACACCATTTAAAACTGCTTGCGGTTTTAATGTTATATCTGGTTCCTGCAATATGGTTGAAAATCATTGAGAAACATGGCATGGGTAGCCCTCCCTGCCCATTACCAGCCTATTTGGGTCTTGTACGCATATTAAGGGGAACCCCGTACCCATATTAAAAAAAGGAAATGCGTGTGGCCCCCAGGCCCTATATACTCAGAACAGCAGTATACAGGCGGTGCAAACAAGACAGGGACTGTGTAGGTTTGTTGTGTTAAGTTGAATCTGTTTGTCATTTTCAACCGGTACATTTTTAAAGTGTAGCTCCAGTCAAAAAAACTATCTTTAAGCTTTTTGGAAAACATAGGGAAGGGTTATCACCCCTGTATAATTTGTTTTGTCGTCCATCTTTTTTCATCTCACTTGCTGCTGTCTCCTTGCGTTTGCAAGTAGGAGATGTTTGTAAGTTGGATGTTTGAAAGTAGGGGCCTGGCCTATATTTTAGCGGTATGTACTGGGTACAGAGCACGCAGACAGCATGCACTATCTCCTAACACTACTGACTGCAAGCTCTATTATTAACCACTTGTTAGCCCAATGTTTGCATAAAGTGAAAGATGAAGTTATGCTGAGTAAATAGATATCAAACATGTCACTCTTCAAAATTGCACATGCCCGTGGAATGGCGCCAAACGTCGCTACTTAAAAAATCCCCATAGGCGACGCTTTAATTTTTTTTTTACTGGTTACATGTTTTGAGTTGCAGAGGAGGTCTAGGACTAGAATTATTGCTCTCACTCTAACATTCTCGGCGATACCTCACATGTGTGGCACATGCGAGCACATGGGGACATGGGCGCTTTAATTTTTATTTTATTTTTTTATTGTTCATTTTACTTTATTTATTTTAGTTTGACATTTTTTTCCCCAAAAATATATTTTTGATCACTTTTATTCCTATTACAAGAAATGTAAACATCCCTTGTAATAGGAATATGGGGTGACAGGTCCTCTTTACAGTGAAATCTGGGGGGTCAATATGACCCCACATCTCACCTCCAAGCTGGGAAGCCTGAAATAAAAAATAAAAAAAAGATTCTGGCTTTGATCGTACTGGCGAGTTGGTAGAAGCACCGGAGGGCGGTGAGGGATGGGGGGCGTCTATGGCTGGGTATTTCAGGGTATCACCGAGTATGGCTGGGTATCTCTGAGTATGGCTGGGTATGGCAATTTATGGCAGGGTATTACAGAGTATTGGCGGGGTATTGGCGGGGTACTACAGAGTAATAGCAGGGTACTGCAGAGTATTGGGGGGTACTACAGAGTAATGGCAGGGTACTGCAGAGTATTGGGGGTACTGCAGAGTATTGGGGGTACTGCAGAGTAATGGCGGGTACTGCAGAGTAATGGGGGGTACTGCAGAGTAAGGGCAGGGTACTGCACTGCAGAGTAATGGCAGGGTACTGCACTGCAGAGTAATGGCGGGGTACTGCAGAGTAATGGCAGGGTACTGCAGAGTATGCACTGGTATTGCAGAGTATTGGCAGGGAATTGAGGGGTTAAATTCGGTGAGCAGCGATGTGGGCACTGCAGATGCAGCCCACATCGCTGCTGACACCGATCTCTTTCCCCTCCGCTATACCGATCAGTACAGAGAGGGGAGGGAGGAACAGGCGTCATAACATGACGCCGGTTTGTTTCCAAGTGATCACTCCGTCATTTGACGGAGCAATCACGTGGTAAACGGCCGCTATGAGCGGCCGTTTACCGTGATCCGTGATGCGACCCGGCGGTCACGGATGCTCTCGAGTGCGCACACCTCGGGGCACGCGAGAGCAGAATTCTGGGAGGCCGTTAATTAACGGCCTCTCAGAGTTAAACAACTCCCCTGAAGCCGTTAATCAGCAATGGGCAGTTGTTAAGTGGTTAAAGCTAGATCACTAGCTATATAGGTGAGGTGAATATAGTGGTGTATACTGCAGTCAGGGCACAGACAACAACCACTACACAGCAGCAAGATAGGAAATCAGCCAAAAACGATTGGTGTGTACTGTGTTGAAGGTACACAGAACACCCACTGCTTCAGATGCTAAGTAACACACTACACGAGGCCGCCTCAAAGGCGGCCTTATATAGTGTGGGGCGTGCACTACACAGCCTGAGCTATGATTGGCCACAGGCAGGATGCCTGTGGCCAATCATGGCTCTCCTCGCTGCCGGTGCTGCGATTGGCCAAGCATGCGGGGTCACAGTGCATGCTTGGCCAATCATGGGGCAGCAATGCACTGCGCCACCGCAGTGCATTGTGGTCCGCGCGCGCGTCACTCGAATTTTGACGCGAACGGCCCAAACGTTCGGAATTCGCCGAACGGCCGAACAGCCAATGTTCGAGTCGAACGTACGTTCGACTCGAACACGAAGCTCATCCCCATTACTTGGTAAAGAATGTATTCCCTTTTTAAATGTAGGCACCACATTGGCCCTACGCCATCTGGTCCAGGTGCTTTATCCACCTTTATTCTGTCCAAATATTTCTGGACCATATCCTTTTTGAGCCATTATGGATCATTTGGGGCTGTGTCACTACGACCCCCATTATGGGCATGAGTTCCCCCATGCTCCTTCGTATACACAAAGCCCAAGAAAGTATTTAATAAATTAGCCTTCTCTTTGTCCCCAGTCACCCACTCTAGATTATTTTGTAAAGGACCTACATGCTCAGACCTGGCCTTTTTACTATTAATATATTTGAAGAATTTTTGGGAGTTTGTCCTACTATCTTTTGAAATCTGTCGTTTGTTCTGAGTTTATGCGTCCTTGATTTCCTTTTTACATATTCTTTTATATTCTTTGTATTTAAATGACGCTAGTGTCCCTTAATTTTTCTATTTTTTAAAAGCTCTTTTTTATTGTTTATAGCTTTTTTTAACTTTGGCTGTGAGCCACATAGGTTTTATTATTAGTCTTTTAAACTTATTGCCCATGGGAATGTACTTTGCATATTAAATGTTGGTAGAATTTAAGACAGTGGCATGTATGATCACAGTAGGCTATTACAGAGTAGTATGAAGACTCTGCAGAGCATGTCATTACCATAGAAAACTAATAAAGGATCTGGCTTCACAGCATTAGAAATGATTTGAGAGTGGTAAGGGAATGTACACTAACAATATGTATCAAGTAAAATCTAAAGTAATACTGGCAGAACAAGAAGAATTTTCTTAAAAATGATAGCCCAGATCTCTGATAGGTTTCAAAAACATGGGGAAATTCCTCCCTGCAGAGTTGATATGCATTATACACATGAGAAAAGGAAAGTCAGTACTTCAAATTATAAAGCTATTTCCAAAAAGATGCTGTACAACATATTTATTTAAAGGAACAATAACCCTAAAACACAAATAAACTTTACATAAAAGAACTGCTTAATTTGTGACATTTCCGTTTATGGATACATTTTCAACTTCCCTGTGCTGCCTAAGATGTCAGGGAAAGAAGAGAAAGATCACCTCTGCTTTACCGACAAGGACACCTAGGCACCTGAGTGGAGCCCAGAGAGTTTGCAGAGGCCTAGTAGACCGCTTTTAATTTTAATATATTAGCATGTTCAGATCAGCAGACTACAAGAAAATTGTACTTGAATGATGCCGTCTTGAACATTGTTTGTCTTGAACCCTAAACTCTTTACTCCTCCCGTGAACTTCCTGATTTAAGCCATGTCTCTACACTTGCTGTTTGTCAGATTATTGTGCTCTCTTCAGCCAGTATCTCACTTATGTCTTCCTTGTTGCCATCCATGTTTTGCTGCCACTTGTTATCAACCTTTGGCTTGTTCTTCAACTATGTTTCTGCCTGATCCCAAATTGCAACTACTCATTATTTACCTTTGGCTTGTTTACTGACTATATCTGTTTGATCCCTACCTGTTTATCCGCTACTGTACCCAGACTTACTCACCTCCTTGCAGGGTCACCATCAGGGGGGTACAGCCGGTACACATGTAAGGGGCCCACATGTCTGAGGGGCCCGGACCACAGGTCACAACCCGCGCTATCTTTAACACAAGGCAGCTGCTGTCAGAGCAGACCGGCTGCCAGGATGCAGGGGAGGGTGGAGAGGTGGGCGGATGCCAGGTTTGTGCAGGTTGGGGCCCACTGCCAGACACTGTGCGGTGTGGGGTGAGGTCAGGTGCCAGGTTGGAGGGCCCCATGGAGGAGGACATCAGGGGAGAGGAGCACCTCCCTGCTCTATTGTGTATGCAGGTCGAAGGGCCCCATGGAGGAGCAGGTCAGATGGAGGAGCCCCCCCTTTTTTGCAGCTGCCGCCGGAGATCCTGGTGGAGATGGGACACAGGCTCAGCTACCCCTCCTGGCACTGCTGGACAGGTAAGAGTTGGGAGGACTGGTGCTTCCCCAGGTGTGTTTGACACTCCCTTCCACCTGTCTCGCTGCCCTCCTAGCTGTGCCCTCCTAGCTGTGACACTGCCTCCCACCTGTCCCACTGCCCCCTACCTGTGACACTGCCTCCCACCTGTCGCGCTGCCTCTCACCTGCCCCACTGTCCCCCACCTGAGACACTGCCTCTAACCTGTGATGCTGCTCCCCACTTTTCCTGCTGCCCCCACCTTTCCCACTGCCCCCACCTGTCCTGCTGCCCCCCTTCCATAACACTTCCCCCTCCTGTCCCGCTGCCCCCCTTTCATCCGGCTGCCCCTTCCTGTCATGTTGCTCTTCTCCTGTGACACTCCCCCCTACTGTTCCACTTCCCCCTCCTAACCCACTGCCCCCCACCTGTCTCCCTGCTCCCTTCCTGTCCCACTTCTGTAGTAGGAGGAGATGGGACTGGAGGAGGACATGGGATGGAGGACATTTGACTGGAGGATGAGGACATGGGATGGAGGAGATGGGATCATAGGACAAAGAGGACATGGGATAGAGAATATGGGATGGAGAAGGAGGAGGACGTGGGATTGCCAGTGGGTGGATTCGATGGGACAGCCAGTGGGCGGGCCCTGAGGAATGTTGGCGGTTAGGCCCAGGGGGGCTCAGGCCTAAAGCTGTCTAAGGGGCCCCACCAATTCTGATGGCTGCCCTGCCTCTTTGTGGTGCAATCCAGAGTACCATGACCTGGTACTTACATGCATTAAAACCCATCTCCACCATCATGAGGTCTGGTGGACACCGGTGAGTACTTAGACTCCGCTCCTCAAGCGAGCCTGTGTCATTCACCAGGGTGACTGCCTGTGTACCTATCCTGCTGGTTGCTGGTAGTTCTGCTACTGCTATAGCAACTAATCTTTGAAACCTGACCCCTGATCATGACATTAAATTTGCACTAACTGTCAAATTTTCAAGGAAAAGCTTTGAGGGTATACCCCCTTCTTTTAAGGTTCAAGCGGTAGGTAGGATATTTAAGGCATATTTACAGCAATATAGTCCGGGTATCCTGACTGATATGGTATCAAGGTGCTACTGTTGATATGTAACATGGAATGTCTTTTGTTTGCCTGTACCATGAGCACCTCTATTTGACTAAGTGGTATATAACTTAACAGCAATGAAGGCCAGGTTGGTATGAAGAGGTTATTATCTGTCTATAGCCTCATTTGCTCTACATCAGCCTATGACTTCTCCTATTCCTCGTGCTGAATTCTGTTCAGTATTATAAATGTGATGCCTCCTCTAGACACTAGAGAAATTCAAATTTCCTATTTGTAGGATTGTTAATAATTAAATAAAAAGTCTGTGCTTAGAAAAAGTCTGGTTGCTGTTACAATTTTATTGAGCTCATATGGTTAATAGTTATGCCAGTTCCCTAGGAGATCATTCAGTCTTCAAGATGTTACCCAATAGCTCATGGATTCAAATATTATCTGTCAGGAGCAAATGCAAGCTTGCACAGTTCTGTCTAAAATCATTGCCAATTTATCCCTTTTAATTATTGGCATGTCTAAATTATACAAGTTCTGTGACTAATAGAATCTACTCAATCTAGTCATTGGCTCATCTGGATTTAATGAGCCACTGAAACTGTTGTTTATATATGTCAATAATTAAAGGGATGGGCTGACAACCATGAAGTTTAGTTGAAATCAAATACAAAACACATGATGAAAACATCAAAGAGGAAACATGTAATATTTTTGTGTCATCGACAGGCATCTACTGTCTCGTTATTCAATTAGAAGGAAAATGATAACCATGTGATTTGGGTGACTGGACCATATGTCACTGGACTTCCCTTAGATACAACATGAAGAATTTAAATTACTGCTTGTCTCCTAAATAACCAAACCCCCCAAAAAATACAACCTTTTCTGTAATTCTTTTCTCTTTTAAAGTGTGTTGACTTCTCTGCATGTTTCATCGTCCAAACCATTAGGTTCAGCTCACATGGTACAATACAAGGCTATGTGAAGCTGTGCTACTAATAGACACACACGTTTTCACATTATCTTGGTTGGGGTTCAAATGAAGTATACTTATAATGATTCTGAAGCCCAGTTTTGGAGCTTTGGATTGAGTGGAGAATTCTGTCTGTGTGACATTGGGGAGATTACTCTCTCTTCCTGTTCCAGAAACCCAACAGGCAGTGAGAAAAGACTTCTTTTCAAGAAGAGACATTTGTCACCGGGCCAATTGCTCATATTGTAAAAGTTCAAGTGACAACATTAGAAGAGTTCAATTGTCAAGTGGAAAATTATGGAACTCCCATTAGTTTTCTGTCTCAATGACAATGGTCAGTAAGACAAATTGACACGATGAATCTCACTAGCAGGAAAAACAGATAACAATAAAAACCTGAAAAAGTTACAAATCATTAACACTGTGTCCAAAAACAAAATAAAACAAAAAAAGGCCTTGGATATACACTCACCAGACACTTTATTAGGTACTCCTTGCTAGAACGGGGTAGGACTCCATTTTGGCTTCAGAACTGCCCTAATTATTCATGGCATAGATTCAACAAGATTTTGGAAAAAGATCCTCAAAGATTTTGGTCCATATTGACATGATAGCATCATGCAGTTGCTGCAGATTTGTCTGCTGCACATCCATGATGCAAATCTGGTGAATGTGGAGGCCATTGGAGTACAGTAAACTCATTGTCACGTTCAAAAAAACAGTTTGAGAGGATTTGAGCGTTATGACATACATAAAGAGTGAATATCCAACTGTACATTATTAGGTTGCCAACATCCTTGATAATAGATAAAGAAAAAGGCAATACCCCCAAAATGATGGGACTTTAGCGGCAACAAAGTAATAATCGAATACAAATAGTTTTTTTTCATAATATACATCAATCACAAAGTTTAAACCAATAAAATAATGGTGTTGGTGGTGATGATTCCCATAAGATGTCCAGACGGCCCACTGCGTTTCAGGACACGTTCGTCAGGGGCAATAGTCCAGAAGAAATCACACTATACAATAAAATCACACATATAAATTAGTAATGATATAGACAATCAGTTGCTTAGGACATAAAACACACAGCATAATAATGTTAACATAAAGAGCATACCCAGAGTTAACACCATGGAAATTCACTGCCGGAAGCGTGGCGGCACTTATGTAGTGGACAGGCACCACCGGTGTCCCAAGAAACACGATGTATATAGTAGGTCCCTACTCATCCACACCAATTCCCCACATTGGCACTGACAGACACCACAAATGCAAATGTCACCCTTCCGCATCTCCAAAGGTCTCTATCTCACTGTATAATCTGTTAAAGAATATGAGTGGGTATATGACTCTATATTCTAACCAGATTTTACCCAATCTGAAAAAAAACAACCTTACTGGGACAGATAAAGCTCAATGAGAAATACAAACACAGTACATAATCTGTGTGTACACTTATCTCCTACCTTCAAGTGATCCACTTTCAGGATAACAAGAGTTATAGTGGCAGCGAAATAATAGCCAAAATAGCCAAGAACCTCCTCTTGGGCCTGCAGTATCCTGCGTCAAAACAGAAAAGACATCCCACAGTAACTAAATGGCATAGTTCATGTCAGTAGGAATATAACCTTTAAGCAGACACGAACTAGGATATAAAGAAGAGGGAGTGGTTCAAAGAGCCAGTACATACCTTAAATTAATTCTAATCTCCAAAGAGGGTAATGTGCGATAATGCTAATGTTGTTCAGAGAAGAGTATGGCCCGGATTGTCTCCACCGTCCGGTACAATAGCAGAGCACTGATACCAGATGCCGATATATATATACATCCGGAATTGGCATATAATGTAATGCCGTTATTGCGTTCGGCATCATGACGTCATTCTGTACAGTGTCAGCCCGACGACTGCGGACTTCTATCTGTTCATAGCGCATGTGCAAGCTTTCCTATTAGAAGTCCTATGATAGACAGTTGCATAGCAACATTGTAATGATAAACACATGAAGCCCTGCAGCCATAGGTGAAGCATAGAGACTAAGGAGACCTGATCTATAGCTAGAGACTTAAGTAGGAGACATATAGTTAGGAGACAGGCATAATATGCAAAGCATCTGCCGGCAGCCCTCAGGAAATTCCTGGGTCCTGACTGCACGGCACCCCCCACAAGGCCAATCCATACGGAAAGGCATTGTGGAGAGGCGTCCTGCAGACAACACCCGCTGACGCATGAGGCAGCTCATGAGGCAGACACCACCCCCAGATGCCAAAAATTATGTCTGAAGGAGACATGTCCGCACCCAAGCGGCAAAGGAGGCCCCCTGCGTCGGGTGGGATAAGGGTGGCCACAAGGGTAGCATAATAATTCCGTGGCAAGTGCCACATATCCATGCAGAAAATATCATGATTGAATATTTAAGGGGATAGAGAGACCCAACAGAAATCCAAATGACACTATAATATTAGAAATACAAAATACGTATATACATAAATAGATGATGCCAATACGCCATAGCAAGTGACCCACTGATTTTTCTATAAGGTCACAGCTGTTAACTGAACATCTGACTAAACATAACTAGTGTCCATCAACAGGGGTGGAAGAGAAGAAAAAGAAACAGAAAAAGGAGGGGGTTCCACAGGGTCAGAGCAAGAACAGGAAATACATTTCATTAATTCTCGCCTCCACCCGAGGAGAAACTCTCGAGGAAGGGTCTAAAGCTTAGATGTTCATTGAGTCCGGGGGTGAGTTTGCCCCAAGGTCCGCAATCCAATGAGTTTCTCGCTGTAAGAGGACCTTGTTTCAATTCCCACCCCTCGGACTCGGATGAATCCTATCCAGGATCAAGAATTGAATCTTGGGAAATCTGCCTTGATTTTTCTCAATAACATGTCTCCCGAGAGGGAGCTCCGGATTCACAGTTTTCATAGAGATTACGTGTCTAGAAGCTCGTTTGTAAAATTTCAATTTCTTATAATTGTCGGCACTGACATGTCAAAAGATACACCACCGCCTCAGTTTTGCAATTAAAGAAATTATGGGGTTTATACAGCCATTCATTGGGGAATACTATATCCTGCCTTGTGTTCATATATTGGCATATATTGGCATATTTGGCACCCACCGCAGGTGAATGTGCCCATTCTCCTGCAGGGGTCCTTGAGAAATTCACCCATGAACTCACTCATGACTAAATGGTCCTTCAACGAGGTTGCACGTCGGTATGTAATCACCGGACTCCTATGGCTGCAGGAGAAAGGTAACTTTGTCAGTGTTCTGTAATTGAAAGCGGCACATGGAGGCGTTGAATTGGGAATTGAACAAGACGTGTGCTAGGAGGAAAGGGGGGCTATTTGAAGGCATAGGTGTAATAAATTGGGGGGGTGTAGAATTGGAGGCATAGGTCTAAATCATACTTATGCCTCCAATGCCACCCCCCCCTCCCCAATCTATCATACCAATGCCTTAAAATCCAATGCATTGCATTGAGGCTGCATTAATGGGCACTGAGCGGGCTGCATTGATCGGCACTGATGAGGCTGTGCTGATGGGCGCCGATCTGGCTGCATTGATGGACCCTGATCAGGCTGCATTGATGGGCACTGATTAGGCTGTGCTGATGGGCACTGATGAGGCTGCGCTGATGGGCACCGATCGGGCTGCATTGATGGACAGTGAGGAGCTGTATTGATGGGTGCTGATGGGCTGCAATAATGGGCACTAATAAGGCTGCATTGATAGGCACCGAATGGGCTGCACTGATGGGCTGGTGAGGCTGCACTGATGGCCACTGTTAGGTTGCATTAGTGGGCACTGATCAAGTTGTTGTTAGTATTTATTTTTGTAACTTACTGCTATGCAGAGATGTTAATGGGGCTTGAAAACTGAGTGATTTGTGTCCAATCCCTCCTATGTACTAGTATAAGGATGGCCATACGCTATGCAATCTGATTGTATATTGTGTATTTAGTGAGAAGGGTGATCACTGATTGATTGCATTTCATGTAAAAAATGGGCAGCTGGGAATGGGAGGGTAGACGATGCAAGGTGTGTGCTAATGAGATCAGCTTGTCAACTCCTTCCTGTTTCATGACCTACAGTCTATAAAGCCTCATGCACACTAGACATTAAAATAACGTTGTTTGCAGTGAGTTTCTCAACTTTTTTCAATGTTTTTGCAATAGTGTTTTCTAGCATTTTCCCGCGTTAGCGTTTTTCAATGGATCAAAACCGTTAAACGCTGGTGAGCATCGTTTTTGAGCATTTATCGATGTTTAGCAGTGTTTATCAGCCTTAGAGCATTTTTACAGCTGAAAAACATCTATCAGAACCCACTAGTCAGTCAAAAGAGAAAAGAGAAGAAAAAAGAGGAGCGCACCAGCCTTGTGCATTATACTTGGACATAAATTTATTAAAAATAAGATAAAAAACTACTCACAAACATGTGGGAAAAGATTTGCAATGCAAACAATCTCCAGATGACAGCAATTGGTCTACTAACAACAGACTCCAGATGGTAACACAGGAGATTTCAAGGGCCACTGTCGGCTGATGCGTTTCAAAGGGATACCTTCTTCCTCAGAGCCTAGACTCAGTTTCTCTTACACTACTGCTCCAAAAAGCCTCTATCCCATGTGGAGGGTGTGAGCCCTGTGTACAAACAGGTATTTAGAAGAAAAGATGACTGGAGGGCCATGCTCCTGTGCAATTTCTTTATTCAAGTGCCGGATACAAAGGTGAACTACAGGTATCAGCTTACATGTTTCACACCAAGGTCGGGTGCTTACTCGTAACTCATAGAAGCAATAGATACGTTTGGAAATATGGATGGAGGACAATAACGGAAGTGTATGCACATTTTTTTTTGGAAAGCTTTGATATTTTTGTATAAAATATATAATGCTATATTGTTGGGCTGGAATTTAGAAAAAGAAAAGGTGAACAAAGGTGAACTTAGCCTTTAAGTGGCAGAAACCCCAAACAAAGCATAGTCCAAGCAATGATTTCTAGAATAGCTGGCTCTCGGTACAGAAAATCTGTTGCAACTAGGTTACTCTGCTGAATATCCCATTAATTAGATGATCACACATCTTTCCCTTCTCTCTCATTTATCACTTTGGCTGCATTCATCAACTATTTTGCATTAAATGGCAGACTTAGTAGTGGGCAGGACCATTTTTTGTAATCACGCTCTGAAGATGATCGTTATTTATGATGCTCAGTTGTATATCATTAGGCAACTTATTAAAGCGCTGCAGTATAGTTAGAATGCATAACAAATAGTTTAATAATTTAATCTTCTTAAAAGCAGCAGTTATTTTCATGCATAGGCTATAAAATATAAAGTAGAGGCTATTAAAACAAAGTGCATCTTATGAAAGAAGAAACCTGAGAACCTTTTTTCCATTTTGACTGTGCACTAGCTTACACCAAGTTGTTCTCTTCATTTCATGGATTTGTAAATGATAATGCACACAGTGGGTATGGCATTCTTATGGAAATACTGTAAAGTCTGTACAGTTGTGCATATAACTACAGCATAAGCTTTGACAGACTTATTGTAGGAAACCACCAAATATACAACAAATGTGACCATACGTCACACTGCGATGGCCCTAATGCCGCATACACGCGACCGGTTTTCCCATCGGAATAAACTCTGAACATTTTTTCAACGGAGTTCCGACAAAATTCCACTGAAACTGTCTTGCATACACACGGTCACAAAAAATTCTGATCGTCAAGAACGCAGTGACATACAGCACGTACGACGGGACTAGAAAAAGGAAGTTCAATAGCCAGTAGCCAATAGCCTCCGTCTTGTACTTACTTCAGAGCATGTGTCGTTTTTGGTATGTCAGAACAGCATACAGACGAGCGGTTTTCCCGATAGGAATTGGTTCTGTCGGTAATATTTAGAACATGTTCGATTTCTAGGTCCGTCAGAAATTTTGAAAAAAGTCAGATGAGGCATACACATGATGAAAAGCTTCCGTCTGACTTTTTCTGTCGGACATTCCGCTCGCATGTACGCGGCATTAGAGTAAATTTGTTACTGACAGACACATCCTACACTAAAATCTGGATACAGATTTTTTTTTTTTTAATACTGAAATGCAAAATTAATGTTTAATGGTTGATGTAATGGATGGCATGTGGCTGCTGGCTATATTTGGAGTTTTAGGCTCTTAAAGAATATATCAAGGTCAATGTTCCAAACACAGAAGAGACAGATAACAGCAATAAAAGATAAGTGCAGTTGTTTCCAGCATAGCTGGCATAGTAAAGGATTGGCAAACATAAGTGTAATAAGTACAAAGGGTCTGCACTGGTAGCAGATAAGTATAAAAGCAATATAGTAGGCCTGGATTGGCAGCACAGATCCACAATAACATGCAGGTCAAAAGTTGTAAAAAAAATAAATAAAAAAAAAGAGCAAAGCCTAGTAGGAACGCAAAATCACTGAAAGTTCAAGTTAGTACAGGCGAACGGCAAACAGCCAGATGCTGGCATTGTCTGAATTGAGGATGGAGCCCCTAAATAGCTACAGATCACACATGTATAATACCTTTGTATAAAAAATTGGTAATAAGGAAGATCAAAAAGAAATACCTACATTTACGTTCTCATGCACACTGGGCATTTTAAATGCGGCTTTTAACCACTTGGGATCCGCGCTATTGCAAAATGACGGCAATAGCGCGGACCCACATTTTCGGGACTACGTCTATTGACGTAGTCCCGGTTACGAGCGGCCTGCGCGCCCCCTGAGGGGCGCGCGCGGCGCGCTCTGTGATCGGCGAGTCCGTGAGACTCGCCTGATCACCGATCCGTGTAAGGGGTCGATCCCGACCCCTTATCACGTGATCAGCTGTCAGCCAATGACAGCTGATCATGTGATAAAACGGAGCCGGTAATCGGCTAGTATTCCTCCTCGCGCTGACAGCGCGAGGAGAAAAAAAAAAAGCCGATCGCCGGCGGCCGTGTTCGGGACATCAGTCCCGATCACGGCCAGCAATATAAAAGGACACCTGCCCCCTGCCAGTGCCCACCTGCCACCCGCAGTGCCATCCTGAATAAAGTAAGTGCCCCCCTGTCAGTGCCACCCAGCAGTGCCCATAGTGCCCACAGTGCCACCCAGCAGTGCCCACAGTGCCACCCAGCAGTGCCCACAGTGCCACCCACAGTGCCACCCAGCAGTGCCACCCACAGTGCCACCCAAAATCTGCCTCAGGTGCTGCACCCCAGTGCCGCCCATCAGTGCCCAGCAGTGCCGCCCATCAGTGCCCAGCAGTGCCGCCCATCAGTGCCCAGCAGTGCCACCTATCAGAGCCACCTATCAGTGCCACCTATCAGTGCCCATCAGTCCCATCTATCTGTGGTACCTATCAGTGCCCATCCGTGCCACCCATCCGTGCCACTTATCCGTGCCACCCATCCGTGCCATCTTATCTGTGCCCATCTTTGCCCATCAGTGCCGCCTTATCTGTGCCCATCGGTGCCGCCTTATCTGTGCCTATTAGTGCCGCCTTAACTATGCCTATCAGTGCCCACCAGTGCAGCCTATCAGTGCCCACCAATGCAGCCCATCAGTGCCCACCAATGCAGCCCATCAGTGCCCACCAATGCAGCCTATCAGTGCCGCCTAATCAGCGCACTTCAATGAAGGAGAAAAATGACCCGTTTGCAAAATTTTATAACAAACTATTAAAACATGATTTTTTTTTTTTTTTTTTTTGCATCTTTTTTTGTTTGTTTAGCAAAAAATAAAACTCCGAGCTGTAACTAAATACCACCAAAAGAAAGCTCTATTTGTGGGAAAAAAATGATAAAAATTTCATTTGGGTACAGTGTTGTATGACCGCGCAATTGTCACTCAAAGTGCATCAGCGCTGAAAGCTGAAAATTGGTCTGGGACTGAGGGGGGTTTAAGTGCCCAGTAAGCAAGTGGTTAAAGATGTCTTGCATATTTATTTTCTGCTTCTAAACCTCTTTTAATGTTAGCCATATGTTAGGCATATACAATCATTTAGAGGCAGAGATATTTAAAGGCATAAAAAAGCCCCTCTGCCAGCGTGTTTAAATGCGGCAACTTTTTGGCAGAAATAAACACCTGACGCTCCTAAACCTGTGGAAATGCATTTAAGCGATAAGCGTGTAAAGCGTTTGGGTGCTAATTCTTTAATGGGCAGAATAAGTAATATTCTGGCCAATAAAATGCATAAACTTCTAAATGCTTGATATGCCTAAATGTACCCAAGCGCGTTTTTGACACTGCTTTTCTCCTGCCAGGAGAAAGACGTTTAGAAGAGCTGGGCAAATGCCCAGCATGCATGAGGCCTTAAGAATGTAGCAGGCTGCAGCACTGACTCAAACAGATTTACAGAGTCTGATCCGATTTGTGATTTAAAGAAAACCCTGATATGTTGATGACATAAATATAGCAAAAAGTACATTACTAATATGATTTAGTAGTAACACGGTGTAAGATTTTGTTTACAAAGGCAGGCTGGATTGATGTTTACAGATCTGAATTATAGCCAAACTGATTGTCAACAGACTTCATATGTACTGTATACTATATATATATATATATATATATATATATATATATATATATATATACACACACACACACACACACGCGCGCGCACACATGCACACACAATATCTCACAGAACTGAATACACCCCTCACATTTTTGTAAATATTTTATTATATCTTTTCATGTGACAACACATGACATTTTGCTACAATGTAAAGTATTGAGTGTACAGCTTTCATAACAGTGTAAATTTGCTGTCCCCTCAAAATAACTCAACACACAGGCATTAATGTCTAAACCACTGGTAACAAAAGTGAGTACACCCCTAAGGCTACTTTTGCACTGAGGCGCTTTACAGGCGCTACAGCACTAAAAATAGCGCCTGTAAAGCGCCTCTCCTGTGTCTCCACGGGCTTTCACACCGGAGCGGTACGCTTGCAGGACGGTACAAAAAGTCCTGCAAGCCACATCTTTGGAGCCCTGTAGGAGCGGTGTATTCACTGCTCCTAAAGCGCCCCTTCCCATTGAAAACAGCTGTGCTATGCAGACAGTTTTAGCCCTTTTTCAGCCACTAGCGGGGGGTTAAAACTGCCCCGAATAGCTCTCCAAAAACAACGGTAAAGCGGCGCTAAAAATATTGCCGCTTTACCGCCAGCGCCTGCCCCAGTGTGAAAGTAGCCTTAGAGAAAATGTTCAAATTGGGCCCAATTAGCCATTTTCCCTCCCCGATGTCATGTGACTCGTTAGTGTTACAAGGTCTCAGGTGTACACACCTGGGGAGCAGATGTGTTACATTTAGTGTTATCGCTCTCACTTTCTCATATTGGTCACTGGAAGTTCAACATGGCACCCAATGGCAAAGAACTCTCTGAGGATCTAAAAAAAAAGAAATGTTGCTCTACACAAAGATGGCCTAGGCTATAAGAAGATTGCCAAGACCATGAAACTGAGCTTCAGCATGGTGGCCAAGACCATACAGCAGTTTAACAAGACAGGTTCCACTCAGAACAGGCATCGCCATGGTCGACCAAAGAAATTGAGTACACATGCTCAGCGTCATATCCAGAGGTTGTCTTTATAGAGTGCTGCCAGCATTGCTGCAGAGGTTGAAGGGGCGGTGGCCTGGGGGGTCAGCCTGTTAGTGCTCAGACCATACTCTGCACACTGCATCAAATTGGTCTGCATGGCTGTCGTCCCAGAAGGAAGCCTCTTCTAAAAATGATGCACAGGAAAGCCTGCAAACAGTTTGCTGAAGACAAGCAGACTAAGGACATGGATTACTGAACCATGTCCTGTGGTCTCATTAGACCAAGATAAACTTATTTGGTTCAGATGGTGTCAAGCATGTGTGGCAGCAATCAGGTGAGGAGTACAAAGACAAGTGTGTCTTGTCTACACTCAAGCATGGTGGTGGGAGTGTCATGGTCTGGGGCTGCATGAGTGCTCCCGGTACTGGGGAGCTACAATTCATTGAGGGAACCATGAATGCCAACATGTACTGTGACATACTGAAGCCGAGCATGATTCCCTTCGCTCGAAGACTGGGCCGCAGGGCAGTATTCCAACATAACTCCCCCAAACACACCTTCAAGAAGGCCACTGCCTTGCTAAAGAAGCTTAGGGTAAAGATGATGGACTGGCAAAGCTTGTCTCCAGACCTAAACTCTATTGAGCATCTGTGGGGCATCTTCAAATGGAAGGTGGAGGAGCAAAGGTCTCTAACATCCACCAGCTCCGTGATGTCATCATGGAGGAATGGACGAGGACTCCAGTGGTAACCTGTGAAGCTCTGTTGAACTCTATGGCCAAGAGGGTTAAAGCGGGAGTAAACCCGCTGACATGTTTTTTTTTTTCAGACCTGCAAGGGAAAAGGCATAATGAGCTAGTATGCACCGCATACTAGCTCATTATGAAATACTTACCTTAGTACCTTTCCCTGATGAAGTCACATGATCGATGACGATACGCGTAGGATTGGACTAGGAGGATACCGGAAGTGACGTCCGGGGTACGAACGAGGAGTTTGTTCGTTTTATGCTGTAACTTTGCTCAATAATTGTGTGATTAAATGTGAGTACCCAGGACTATGTCCTTTTTATAATAAAAGTTTGTCTGGCAGTACATACTTCACTATTGGAGCTCCTTTTTCTTTTATGGATATGATCTATGGTTCATGGCTGAGTACCTAGAGGTGATTGCCTGTGGTGCCTGCACTAGCCGATAACAACAGTCTAACTGCTGGAAATAATTGCTGTTTACCTTACAGCAGTGAGGTAAGGTAGCCACTGCACTCAGTGTGTGAACACCTGTTTTGAGGATTCACAAGACCAGCGGTGGAATTATCCCCTGTCTTTATTCACGGAATTAGTCTGTTGTATGGAACAGTGTGGATTCACATATTGCATGGCTTGATATGGATTGCTTTTGACGTTACAAATAGAGACACTCCAAAAAAAAATATATATATATTTTTTTAATTGGACTGTTTATTTTTACCTTTTTTCTTATCATTGCTTCACTATATGCACTTTATGGATTGAGACACATCTTGGATTTTTTATTGCATTTTTATTTATTTTCATTGTTTGAATCTTATCCGTAATTTTAATATTTATTTATTTTTCACTATTTGCACTTTATTTGGAATATTTTATTATCCTTATTTGGAATATTTAACCATTCACATTACACTGATCTGAACATTGTCTGATTGGCACTGATGCACTTTAAAAGGTGCGCACTTGAAGAAATTGATTCTGAATAATCACATATAGCTACTTTTGTATTTGCGTGATATTATTTATCATCATTTGCCTATTTTTTTAATTGATTTAGTATTTTTTGTGGAGCGCAACACCATTTTTCTATTTAATATCACATTTTAGGGGAGGGTTTGCACCCCTGCCGGTGTTTTGCTGCAACCATAGTTGTTCTTCTTGTTTATTCATTGTGGTGCGAGGATAACTAACAACTACTAATTACCTTAGAACAAGCCCCCGACATCTCAGCTGATACAAGCCGAGGGAGCTGACATGTTCCCTCTGCGTGTCTTCTGGGTATCGCGACTCCGGCACTGTGAGTGGCCGGAGCAGCGATATCGTCACTCCAGCACAAAGAGATTTCTTTCCGGCAGGGTCCGGCGTCTGCGGGCTTCCAGCTGAGAATCCCCTGTGCGCATGCGCCACTGCAGTCAGCAGCTCATTGCGAGAGGAATATCTCCTAAACCTGTAGGTTTAGGAGCTATTTTTTTTACCTACAGGTAAGCCTTATTATAGGATTATTATAGGTTTACCTGTAGGTAAAAGTAAAAATTAAGACTATACAACCGCTTTAAGGCAGTGTTGGGAAATAATGGGATGCCCATAGAATCCTTTTTAATTGCCATCATATTTTGAAGATTAAGCACAACTAGCACATATTCAGAGGCAGAAAATTGATATGATATGAGTATTAATCTCCTCCTGCATCTCCATGCAGACTATTACTCCTCCTCTGCTTCACTCCCGCAGACTATTTCTTCCAAGAATCCCCCATCCCTCACCGTGTGAAGGACGGAGATATGACTCTTGACCGTGTAAAAGTGATGTCCCAGAATTTCTTATTCTGCTGCATAAAACTTATTTCCTCCTGCACAAACCTCTTAATACTGAGGTAAAGTAATGTCACATCCTCTTCTATGAGCCAGGCTTTGGTTGCTTGCTGCTACTGGGCCTGAGGCCTGCAGTACATCTCCCCAGAAGCCCAGTAGTTTAAAAACATTTTTGTCTTGGATGGTGGACTACTGTTCCCAGCCAGCCCATCCTGCAAATTCTGTGCCCTCAGGCCATATCGATTTGACACATATCCCCACAGTCTCTCCTCTGATCCAGGATTCCCCATCATTCACCGCGTAAATGATGAAGACTTAGCTAATGACCATGTAGAAGCAAAGTTCCCTCACAGACTTCCTGGCACATCCAGCCCTCCACTGTGGTAACACTCACCGACCTTCCACTGTCCTGAGCCCTTGATGAGGAACTTGACTGGACCATACGCTCCGACAGCTTCAGCTACCCCTCTGCTCCAGAAGTTCTTTACCACCGACCGTGTGGTGATAAAGACATTGCCAATGACTGTGTAGAGACAAAGTTCCCTCACAGCTCTCCCTGGGCCTCCTCCTGCAATCAGTACACCCCCTATCACAGCGCCTGTCGTTTCAGCCAATCAGGTTGGGTAACAGACCCGAGCACCTGATTGGCGGAGAGGCGGTTCAGTGTTAGGAAAGCGAATGTTCATTCGCTTTTCTAACAAAGCTGGGTGAACTGTGAGCGCCAAACAGGTCACCTTTTTTGACGCCTATTAGAGCCTATGGCTCTAATCAGGTGCTTCAAAAACACCATTATGTAAACAAGGCGGATCCCCATTCTGTCAGATGACATGTCAGAGATCTTCTATTACCAGTGATCAGGAACAGTGATCTCTGTCATGTTCCTGGTAGCCCATCCTCCTACAGTTAGAACACACTGAGGGAAAACACACTTAACGCTTTGATCGCTCCCTAGTGTTAACCCCTTCCCTGCCAGTGTTACTTTTACATTGATCAGCGTATTTTAATAGCACTGATCAATGTAATAATGTTACTGGTCCCCAAAAAGTGTAATTTGGGGTCAGATTTGTCTGCCGCAATGTCACAGTCCCGCTAAAAATCGCAGATCACTGCCATTACTAGTAAAAACAATAAATTTTTTAAAAAAGTCCCTAAATATATCCAATAGTTAGTAGATGTGATAACGTAACTTTTGCACAAACCAATTTTTTACCAAAGTTAGGTAGAAGAATATATATCGGCCTTTTTTTTTATATTTACCGTATTTATCAGCGTATAACACACACTTTTTTCCCCCTTAAAATCAGGGGAAAATTGTGGGTGGGTGTTATACGCCGATTCCCTGCCGATTGTCAGCTTCTCTGCCATTCTCTGCGGCTTTTGGCTATTTTCGACCGCACTCAGCTGTTCTCGCTTTCAGCCACTCTCAAGCAGCTGTTGGAAAGCCTAAAGCAGCTGACAACGACCAAAAGCTGCAGAGAACGGCCGGGTGTGGGCGAAAATAGCCGAAAAGCTACCGAGCGCTGCCAAGATACACAGGACATCCACATTCTGTATCTCGGCGACGCCATTTTTAAAAGGCAAGCCTGCACAAGACACTGACAAGGCTACAAATGACTGACAAGGCTGCAATGGAAGGCTGCAAATGACTGACAAGGCTGCAATGGAAGGCTGCAAATGACTGACAAGGCTACAATGGAAGGCTGCAAATGACTGACAAGGCTGCAAATGACTGACAAGGTTGCAATGGAAGGCTGCAAATGACTGACAAGGCTGCAATGCAAGGCTGCAAATGACTGACAAGGCTGCAATGGAAGGCTGCAAATGACTGACAAGGCTGCAATACAAGGCTGCAAATGACTGACAAGGCTGCAATGCAAGGCTGCAAATGACTGACAAGGTTGCAAATGACTGACAAGGCTGCAATGCAAGGCTGCAAATGACTGACAAGGCTGCAAATGACTGACAAGGTTGCAAATGACTGACAAGGCTGCAATGCAAGGCTGCAAATGACTGACAAGGTTGCAAATGACTGACAAGGCTGCAATGCAAGGCTGCAAATGACTGACAAGGCTGCACATGACTGACAAGGCTGCAATGCAAGGCTGCAAATGACTGACAATGCTGCAATGCAAGGCTGCAAATGACACTGACAAGGCTGCATTAATGCGCATTTAAATGTACGTTTTTTTTCATAAACTTTCCTCCTAAAAGTTTTTTTCTTTAACATTCCCTCCTAAACTTGGGGTGCATGTTATACGTCGGCGCGTGTTATACACCGATAAATACGGTATACATATTTTTAAAGCGACGCAGTGCCGTATCGCAAAAAATTGCCTGTCATTAAGGGGGCAAATCCCTCCGGTCCTTAAGTGGTTAATATCTAAACTGCTGGTAACAAAAGTGAGTACACCCCTTAGCGAAAATGTCCTAAGTGGGCCCAATAAATCATTTTCCCTCCCATGTGACTCATTAGTGTTACAAGGTCTCAGGTGTGAATGGGGTGCAGGTGTGTTAAATTTGGTGTACTCTCTCATACTGGTTAATGAAAGTTCATTTATTCTGTCATTTCTTCAGTGTTGTCACATGAAAAGATATACTAAAATATTTATAAAAATGTAAGGGGTGTACTCACTTTTGTGAGATACTGTATATGTGTATATATATTGTAACCTGGGGGACCATTAGCTCTAGTGATAGATGCATTTTCAGGCAATTCACAGTAGTCAGGAACTATATTTGAGGGCATGGAAGCCCATGTTTAATAGAAAAGGCAAAAACAAAGCATAAGTCCAACATATAATGTTTCCATCACTGGGAATCTCTTCCAGCGATATGTACAACCGAAAATACTAACCCACCTGTCTCTCTCTAGCAGTACCTCTGCTCTTTATGCTGGTCCTCAGACCATAGGTTCTTGAGCACACACCCTGCTGGTCCTCCACCAAACCTGGACACAGGGTTGGAGATTCCATCCAACCCAAGACACTATGGTGTCTCCAAACTACAGAGCCATGCAGGAATTACAAAAAAATATCTATGCTCTGCATCTATGCTCTGCAGTCCTGTGTCCCCCAAACGACCAACTTCAAAGTGGCAGCATCTCATACTGTTTATATATATATATATATATATATATATATATATATATATTATGTATAAAATACCCATCAAAAGTGTCAAGTCGGGTGAGTAACCCAATATGGCATAAAGGTAACTGGTAAATGGCATGTGGTTTTTGGGTTACTAAAAACTTAATTGTAGGTCAGTGAGTACAGTTCCTTCTACCACAAAAGACACTTGAATACTAAAAAAAAAAGTTGAAAGACAATTTCTACATTTGGGTTCTTCACCAATGCTCTTGGCTCCTCCTCCCTTCTGATTGTCCCCAAGCTGCCCCCCTGTCCAATGAGGAGATAAAAAGCAGCATCGCTGCTCTCGGGCACAGTGCCAGATTGAGATCAGGCTCAGGTAAGTATTTGGGGTGGGGGGGGGGGGGGTAGGGAGGGAGAGCTGAACATAGAACGTTTTTTACCTAATGTAGAGAATGCATTAAGGAGGAAAAAACTTTAGCCTTTATCTTTAAACCCCATCATTCAGATTTGGGATGATCAAATGGATAGCAAGCGTGTTAAACCCCCCTCCCCCACTTTAAACTCTTTGTAAGGGGAAGAGTGGTCACAGGATGAGGTGTTACCCTCAGGCGATCAGGATGAAAGACAAACCGATGATTCCTCTGTGGAGGAAACAATGGTAGATTAACCTTTTTCAGCCTCACAAGCTGAAAAAATTGCTGATACAATCTCTTACGGAGATGATTCGTTCTACTTTCATGTTACCCCTAACGGAGTCTGCTGAAAGCTCGGTTTCTTTCTTGGGCTCCTTAAAACCTCCACAGCCTTTGCATGCGTTTCTTGTTCATGCATTACCAGAACAGCTTATTTATGCTGAATGGGATCACCCGGATGAGCATTTTCTCCCTCCAAAGAGATCCTCAATTCTCTATCCCATGGAGGAGAAATTCACCAAAAAATGGAAAGTACCAACAGTTAACGCTTCAACGTCCATTGTGAATAAAAGTCTAACTGTTCCAGTAGACAATGCACAAATTCTTAAGGATCCAACAGATAAAAGGTTGGAATTCCTGTTAAAATCTGCTTTTTTCTTGGCAGGTACCATTACTCAGCCTGCAGTCACTGCAATAGGCTTCTGTCAATCCCTAAAGTACCAATTTAGACAGGCCCTTACAGAGGTTCCTGCACAACAAGCCAAAAGCTTGTGCTTTGCCATAGATGCCATTAAAGATTCTATTCACCAGGCGTCCCACCTTACGCTTATCCTAGTACATATGCGTAGAATCCTGTGGTTAAAAAATTGGTCAGCCGAAGCACCATGTAAAAAGCTCCTGACTGGATTCCCTTTTCATGGGGATCAGCTATTCGGGGATGATTTGGACAAATATATCCAACCAATTTCTAGTGGGAAAAGTACTCTTTTGCCAGTAAAAAGAAAGTATAAATGCCCTTCATTTAAACATGCTCTTTCTCCTGTGCCAGGGGCTTCTGCCTCTAGGCAATGGCGACGGTCTCCGCCATCAGGCCCAGGCTCCAAAGAAGTCCTGGGGCCAGAAACCTGCAAAGCAGAATCCTAAAGCCTCATTATGAAGAGGTGCCCCCCCCTCGCCAGGGTGGGAGGGAGACTCCTGCAGTTTTCAGAAGTCTGGCGAGAGGAAATCCAGGACAGATGGGTCATCTCCATGGTAAATCTGGGGTACAAGCTGGAATTTCGGAACTTTCCACCGTCTCGTTTCCTGAGGTCAAACGTTCCCAAAGATACAGAAAAAAGGCAATCTCTGTTTCAGGCACTAAACCGATTAATGGCTCAGGGGGTGATAATGCAGATCCCCACAGAAGAGCAAGGTTTGGGGTTTTATTCAGGGGTGGGCTAGACTGGGAGGCAGGGTGGCAATCCCCCCCCCAGGCTGCCACAATTTACATGCAAAATGGCCGGCGGCCACCCGCTGATTACTTTATTTTTTCTCAGAGGAAGTCCGACCAGGGGCAAGGCTGCGACATTGAGGGCAGACTGAGCTCCCTGCACTGTTAGTTCCAGTGCTGGCTGCAGACTACCACTGCTGTAGGGAAGGTAGATTATCCAGAAAGTAGAAGACAAAACATCCAAGCAGAGAGTTGTCCAACTTTTCAAGTTGCGTCTCAGGTTTTCAGTGGTCTCAGGTTTTCACCTGAACCAAGATATTGTCCTGCCATCATTTTTTCCAAAACCATGTTCCAGGGAAGAGAAGTCACTACATTGTCTTGATGTGGTAAGAGCAGTGAAAATCTATTTAAAGATAACTGCTCAGATTAGAAAGACTGATGTCTTATTTATTCTGACAGAGGGTCCTAAGAAAGGACATGTAGTGTTGAAATCCACTGTTGCTAAGTATATTCGGCAAATTATAATTCAGACTTATAATTTAAGGGGTAAGATTCCCCCCTTTTCAAGTCAAAGCGCACTCTACCAGGGTGGTTAGTGCTTCTTGGGCAGTGCGTCACCAGGCCTCCATGGCTCAGATCTGTAAGGCTTGGTCTTCAGTACATACATTCACCAAGTTTTATCAAGTGGATGTAAGGAGGTATGAGGATATCGCCTTTGGGCGCAGTGTGCTGCAGGCAGCAGTATAGGTCCTCATGTCTGGGAGTACTCTGCAGGTTGTGTCTCCCTCCCCTCAAATAGCATTGCTATGGAGCGTCCCATTAAGTTATTAGGTTTTTTATAACAGCTTACCTGTAAAATCCTTTTCTTGGAGTACATCATGGGACACAGAGGTCCCTTCCCTCTTTTGGGGTTTAAGTATATTGCTTTGCTACAAAAACTGATGTGCTCCTGGAAGGAGGAGGGGTTATATAGGGTGTGAACTTCCTGGATTGGGTATACCAGTGCCCATCACCTGAAGGTGCCTATATACCCATTAAGTTATTAACTTAGGCTCTGTGTCCCATAATGTACTCCCAGAAAAGGATTTTACAGGTGAGCTGTTATAAAAATCCGAATTTTATGTTATAAGCACCGTCTATCCGCTGGTAATCCCTTTTAACAACTTCCTTTATTCCTTCATGTTTTGTGACTTCTCCTCTGCTCGTTGCTTATTGCTTTGGTTTACTTTAAATGTCTAGGTACTATATATCCCATGGAACCTTGCTGTGACATGTCAAGGGCATATTCTATTTTTGAACAGTGATATACAATTATGATTACATTATAAAATATTCAGTTTATCTATTACTTAATGTATGTACTTTTTTTAATTTCAAGGTTACATCTTAAAATAATGTGATATATCCATAAGACTGATAAGGCATTTTGATTTGTATTTGGTTTTAGGGTTGTCATGCCCTAATGAACATTTGGCAGGAGAAAATATTTTCTGAACTTTATTCCATTTTCTTCAAGCAGACAAGTCTTTGGAAACCTGGGAATTACTGCGGGTCTCTCAGGAAAAATGAAATGAAAACGTGCATGTAAAAAATGCACTTCCCTAAGAGTATTATACAGTATTATTTTCTGTGAAAGGAATGAAAACTATGAAAAAATCAGCACTATACCTTTGCTTAGACAGGAACCTAGATCGTGTCAAACATGTCAGTAGATAAATATGTCGTAAACATGTCAGAAGATACAAAGTCTCCTGTTGCTGAAAATGCTCATTTACTGACTGTCAGAAAAAGTATGCATGTCCTTATCTGCATTCTTGTTACAGGTCAATGACCTGCATGCAATGTGCACATTAAAATATTTGTCTTTTACATCATTTGATAAATTAGGCGACGTTCTGAGCAATCTGGTGGTCTCTCTTTTTCATTTTACAGTAACTTCTAGGGCCATGTCAGATGGGCAATTTTGTAGAATCGCTGTTACAAATCACTAATGATCAACAGCATTTTGTAGCAACTGTTAGAGTTGCTATCAAATTGTCTTGAAGAAGTGATTTGCCACTGCTACAGTATTGGGTTGATGTACTCTGCTATAAATCAATTGCCTTCAGCGATTTGCAGCTAAGCCATAGATGTGAATGAAATGTTGCTGGCAATCTTGTTGCTGAGCTGACATGCTGCTCAAACTCAGACTGAGCAACAATTCATTGTAAAATTATAAAATTAGCAATTCCATAAAAAAAAAAAACTATGATGTTCTTGCAACATTTCTTTTCACACTATCATGTTTCAAATGTGGTCTGCTCACCTACGAAGAAGATTTCCCTTCACTTGCTTTTATGGGACACCTACTTTCTAAATAAAAAGTGTGTGTGGGGGGGATTTGACACTGCATTCTAGCAGTGCATGTTTTTTGCATTAAAATGGGGATTTAGGTAATACTTTCTTTAAATGGATCTCTTTTTTTTTTTTCATAATCACTTTTTCTTTATTAAGACAAATTTCAACTTACAACATAGAAATAAACATTGAACAATATACAGTATCTATATAAATCTTTTCAATAACATACACCACACTAACCCCCAAATCCCCCCCACCTGAGAAAACATAACGGATCTTTGATCATGTCCTCTTCAAGAGAGAGAAAGGAAAAAAAAGAGAGAAAAAATAAATAAATAATAATTAAAAAAGGAAAAAGCCCACCCACCTGCCTACCCATAACCAAAACCGAATTTGTGAAAAACATTATTCAAAGTATAATTAAGAAGGGGGCTTTACAGTGCCCTATTACATGTGACAAACCACTAACAATACAAAAAAGAAAAAAAATAAGTTAAAAAAAAAACACAGCAGGTTTAACTCTCCCTCGTTTACTATTACAAGGGGCACAAGGCAGAGTTGCCCTTTGCCTCTAAGGCTCCATGCTCCACTGGGCTTAAAAAAAAAGTATGTTCTTTCTGGAGTAAAAAACACTCATATAGAGCATTTTTTTGTACAAAGTTTAGATGAGTTTAGGAGAGTTTTAACGTTTTTTCTGCCAGTGAGCTCCAATCAGAAACATGAATGAGAAGGTTTTTTTTTTTCCTGCCTCTAAACGTTGATCTCAAACTATGCCTGTAATCGTCCTAATGTGTATAGGCACGTAGGATAACATTCAGCTGCTTCTACAGGCAGAACACAAAACTCCTGTAGAAGCAACGTTTTTTATGCCAGTGTGCATGGAGCCTTACTTTGTTTATATCTCTATTAGTGCCTTTGGCCCAATATTTACAGCAGAGGCCTGATATAAAAGGATTGCAATTAGCAGGAGTGGATAATAAAATACCATTGATCGCAGATGAAACACTTTTCAGTGTCACCTTTTCAATGACCCTTCTAAATTTGAATCTATTTCGGGCCTGCAAGTAAATTAGTCCAAGTCTACTGCAATGACTATTTCTCTTGTACAAACTTCTTTACTGACATAAGGTAAATGGGCATTCCACTTCCACTAACTGTGAGGCTCCTTTTTGGGCTCTCTTTGACACAATTGACTGTGATCCTATTGTTATATCCCCCCTGGCTACCATCACACTTGCGCACTTGCCTATTGTTATATCTCCCCTGGCTACCATCACACTTGCAACCTGCAATTTTCAGGTCATCTCAGGCCACTCCCTTAAAGTCTCGGATTAGATCAAATGTTTGGAATGCCTAATCCCACCTCATAAACCGCTGTTGGACTTGAGAAATGTCCTTTATTTCCCCCAGAAAAGGACTTCCAAACCAGATTCTCTTGGTGACCTAACAAGGGGTTTCAGGATGCTCCTTGCTCAGTTTTGAGGGCATTAAAACCTTTAAATATTTCCAGGAGACTCATGCAGCTCCTAACCATGGGCTCTATCAATATCTAAAATTAAAACACATTATTTCCTCCCTAGTATTGCAATTAAATGGGTGAATGACCGCTCACCACCCCTGTGACTGTAAATGTAGAGGGTGCTTAGGATGAAAGTGGCTCCTTCTGGATCCTCCCTCAGGGTCCTGGCTCAGGGGATGGTGCCCAACCTCTGCCGCACCACAGTCTATCCAGATCTGATGGTGGTAGTACAGAGGAAGCTGGAGTGGCCTCCAGGCTGCTGCCAAACAGTAAGGTGATGCTGCCTGTAAGGTGATGAATCCACTCACCCAGGCTTCAACTCGGTCACAGAAAACAATCGTAGAGTCCCTGCTCATAGATCCAGGTTGGGATCCCAAGAGCGCTTGTCAGGCCTCAATCCATTCCTCTTATAGTCTCTCCCAGCAGTCTGTTCTTTTACCCCAAGCAGTCTGGAAATTGTAGTCCATAAACTGTTAAATCCCAATGTGTCCTGGAACTACAATGCCCTGTATGTTTTGCTTCCTGATATTCACTCTGCTGGCAGGATGTGATGACACAGTCTTTGCTGTCATCAGAGGGAAACACTCACTGCAATGTTGCAGAATGTCATCTGACACTGCAGGTAAGATAACCAGCTCCCTGCTACACATTATATATCTACAGCCTCTCTCTCTCTCTCTCTCACCCCAACACTTAACTTGCTTGCAGACTATCTCTCCTCAACACCTTTAGCACTTCACTTCCTGGACCAGCTAGCACTTTCAGCCTGACACTGGCTCAGCCAAGGCTAAAGCAGATGCTCTTTGCAGGCAGGGATTGTGAGCCCCTATGGTGGAGAAAAAATATATAAAGTCCTAGTGCTAGCTGTCCCTACTGCTCCCAGTACCACCTTTTCAGGCATTGCCAGCCCTCCTGGTTGACGCTGCCCCTTTCTACTGCCCATGCCACCACAATCCTTCAGCCTGATTCTGCACGCATCCCAGACTGCTCCATCGCAGTCCTCTGAGGGGCGCCTCCCAGTTCTCTCCCGTCTGTGTGAACACTCAGCAGCCCTCTTGGCTGCCCCTGTGGAACTCCTGGAGATTTGCTCGGCAGTGTTCTCCTGCTGTCCTCTCTTGCATCTCCTGTGCCTCCTGTTTAGGACACCTCTGTGGGTTGTAAGAGCATTCATGTACTGGCCATTGGGACTACAGGGAGTTTCCCGGTGGGCCGATGGCTCAGTGGGCCACTCTGATGTAAGGGGGCTGGTAATGGGACACTCTGATGTAAGGGGGCTGGTGATGAGACACTCTGATGTAAGGGGGCTGGTGATGGGACACTCTGATGTAAGGGGGCTGGTGATGGGACACTCTGATGTAAGGGGGTGCTGATGGGACACTCTGATGTAAGGGGGTGCTGATGGGACACTCTGATGTAAGGGGGCTGGTGATGGGACACTCTGATGTAAGGGGGCTGGTGATGGGACACTCTGATGTAAGGGGGTGCTGATGGGACACTCTGATGTAAGGGGGTGCTGATGGGACACTCTGATGTAAGGGGGCTGGTGATGGGACACTCTGATGTAAGGGGGTTGCTGATGGGACACTCTGATGTAAGGGGGTTGCTGATGGGACACTCTGATGTAACGAGCCGGTGATGGGACACTCTGATGTAAGGGGGCTGGTGATGGGACACTCTGATGTAAGGGGGTGCTGATGGGACACTCTGATGTAAGGGGGCTGCTGATGGGACAATCTGATGTAAGTGGGCTTGTAATGGGACACTCTGTTGTAAGTGGCTGGTGATGGGATACTCAAAATGTAAGTGGGCCGGTCTGGATGAAGTCCAGGGCCAAATTTCTGTCCCAGTCCAGCCCTGTGTAAGAGGGTCCACTCCGCACCCAAGCCCAGCCCAGGCCCAAGGTCACCCCCCTCCAGAGCTCACTCAAAGGCGCCAACAGCCTAATACTCCATCTTCCACCTGATCAACTTCTCCCAAGCTGGGCTGCTCCTGGATATATAACCACTTCAATACAGGGCATTTACACACCCTTCCTGCCCAGACCAATTTTCAGCTTTCAGCGCTCTCACACTTTGCCAATAACGCAGTCATGCAACACTGTACCCAAACAAAATGTTTATAATTTTTTTCATACAAACAAAGTTTTCTTTTGGTGGTATTTATTCACCGCTGGGTTTTTAATTTTTTGCAACATAAGTGAAAAAAGAGCAAACATTTTGAAAAAAAAAACACTGTTTTAGTTTCTATGATAACATTTTGCAAATAAGTCAATTTATACTGCTACATCTCTTTGGTAAAAATAACCCAAATTAGTGGATATTATTTAGTCTCTGTGAAAGTCATATGCCCCGTACACACGAGCGGACTTTTCAACATCCAAAGTCCGTCAGACCGAGTCCGTCAGACTATCCGATCGTGTGTGGGCTGCAACGGACTTTAGCTTCGCAAAAGTCTGACGGACTTTAGAAATGAAGCATGCTTCAAATTTTCCCGACGGAACTCCGCCGGACCCGGTCCCCTTCGAAAAATCCGCTCGTGTGTATGCTACTCCGACGGACTAAAACCGACGCTAGGGCAGCTATTGGCTACTGGCTATGAACTTCCTTATTCGAGTCGGGTCGTACGTCATCACGTTCGAATCCGTCGGAGTTTAGTGTGATCGTGTGTGGCCAAGTCCGTTCGGCCGAAAAGTCTGTCAGAACTCCGTCGGAACTCCGGCGGAACTCCTTTGGAAGTCTGTCGGACATAAGTCCTCTCGTGTGTATGGGGCATTAGAGTCTACAAGCTATGGTGCAAATCATTGAAAATTGATCAAACCTGATGCACGTATTTTCAGCTTTCAGCGCTCTCACACTTTGCCAATTACGCAGTCATGCAACACTGTACCCAAACAAAATGTTTATAATTGTTTTCATACAAACAGAGCTTTCTTTTGGTGGTATTTATTCACCACTGGGTTTTAAATTTTTTGCAACATAAGTGAAAAAAGTGAAATTTTTGAAAGAAAAACACTGTTTTAGTTTCTATGATAACATTTTGCAAATAAGTCAATTAATACTGCTACATCTCTTTGGTAAAAATAACCGAAATTGGTGGATATTATTTAGTCTCTGTGAAAGTCATAGAGTCTACAAGCTATGGTGCAAATCATTGAAAATTGATCAAACCTGATGCACGTATGGTCTATCTCATTTCTTGAGGCCCTGAAATGTCAGGAAAGTACAAATACCCCCCAAATGACCCCTTTTTGACAAGTAGACAGTCAAAGGTATTTAGTAAGAGGCATAGTCATTTTTTGAAGTTGTAATTTTTTCCCAAAATTCTTGGGAAAATTACGATTTTTTTTCACAAAATTGTCATAAGTTATTTCTCAGACACGGCATATGCATACTTCCAATTACAAACCAAAATACATTCTGCTACTCCTCCCGAGTATGAATGAATTTTACACAGCCTGGACACATACAGAGGCCCAACATGCAGGGGCACCGTCAGGCGTTCTAGGAGCGTGTATATAGCAAAAATCACACTGCAAAACACATTCTGCTACTCATCTTGAGTATGGTGATACCACATGTGTACACAGCTAGTCCACATACTGAGGCCCAGCATTGAAGTATTACCTTCAGGCGTGCTGGGAGCATAAATTACACATCTCATTTCATTCCTACCTATCACACTTTTGAAGGTCCTTGAGCACCAGGACAGTGCAATTACCCACAAAATTACCCCATTTTGGAAAGAAAATACCCCAACGTATATTCTGTGAGGCATGGGCTGCAGATAGGTCCTCGGGTAGTCTGATGGGCTGCAGATAGGTTCTCTCATGGGCTGGAGACAGGTACTCGGGTAAACTGATGAGCTGCAGATAGGTACTCGTGTACCCTGATGGGCTGGTGAGAGGTACTTGGTTACTCTGATGGGCTGCTGACAAGTACTCGGGTACACTGATGGGTTGGTGACAGGTACTACGGTACTCACATGGGATGGTGACAGGTACTCGGGTACTCTGATGGGCTACAGATAGGTATCTGGGTACTCTAATGGGCTGGTGACAGGTACTCGGGTACTCCGATGGGCTGGTGACAGGTACTTGGGTACTCTGATGGGTTGGTGACAGGTATTGGGGTACTCACATGGGATGGTGACAGGTACTTGGGTAATCTGATGGGCTGGTGACTGGTACTCGTGTACTCTGATGGATGGTGACAGGTACTCAAATGGACAGTGACAGGTACTCAGATGGACTGTGACAGGTACTCAGGTACTCAGATGGGCTGAGACAGGTACTCAGGTACTCAGATGAACAGTGACAGATACTCAGATGGGCTGTGACAGGTACTCGGGTACTCGGTACTAAGAGGAACTGTGACAGGTACTCAGGTATTCACATGGACTGTGACAGATACTCGGGCACTCAGATGAACTGTGACAGGTACTCAAATACTCAGATGAACTGTGACAGGCACTCAGGTACTCAGGTACTCATATGGACTGTGACAGGTGCTCGGGTACTTTGATGGGTGGTGACAGGTACTTTGATGGCTGGTGACAGGTCCTCTTTATTAGGGGGGAATAAGTGTGATTGGTGTACACTGTAAGCGGTAACGAGATGTTACCGCAATCCCCTTCTCACACACGATTGGTGTGTGAGGAGGAGAACCCGGTAACATCTCGTTACCGCAGTTTGTTGACATTCTGTGACTGGCTGTGATTGGACACAGCTGATCACATGGTAAAGAGCCAGTTTAATTTGCTCTTTACTGCGATTGGGGTTGGGCTGTGTCAGGGTGACAAGCCTCGTCCCCGATCGCCGCTCTGTCAGAATTTCTGACAGAAAAAGTCAGACGGGAGCATTTCATTGTATATTCCGATCGTGTGTAAGCCCCATCGGACTTTTTATGTCGGAAATTCTGACAGACCTAGAAAGACCCATCTGGAAAACCGCTCGCCTGTATGCTGTTCCGATGTACCAAAAACGATGCATGCTCTGAAGCAAGTACGAGACGGAAACTATTGGCTACTGGCTATTGAACTTCATTTTCCTAGTCCCATCATATGTGTTGTACATCGCCACGTTCTTGACGGTCGGAATTTGGTGTGATGGTATGTACGCAAGACAGCTTCAGCAGAATTCTGGAAAAACCTTCAGAGATTATTCAGACGAGAAAACCGGTCGTGTGTACAGGGCATTAGAGGTTAGTTTAGTAAAGACTAATAGACTGTTCAAGTTGCAGAGGAGTTTTCCGTTTTCAAGGGATTTTTCCCCTTAAAGCGGAGTTCCACCCAAAAACGGAACCTCTGCTTTTGCGGTCCCCCCCCCGTGTCAAATTTGTCACCTTTCAGGGGGGAGGGGGAGCAGATACCTGTCTAATACAGTTATTTGCTCCCACTTCTGGCAATAGAATCTGCAGCAATCTACGTCATGTTCGGCCCCTCCTCCGCCCCCCCCCCCCCGCTGCCTTTTGGGAGATACACAGGTCCCAGAAGACAGCAGGGACCAGTCAGGACACGCAGCGTGACTTGTGCATTCGCAGTAGGGAACCAGGCTGTGAAGCCGCAAGGCTTCACTTTCTGATTCCCTTATTGAAGATCCCGGTGCCTCCTCCCAGGAGCTGTGGGACGGGTTGGCTTCAGGTGAGGGTGTCGTGAGCGCCCTGGACAGGTTGTAATTATTTTAAAAGTCAACAGCTGTGGTATTTGTAGCTGTTGACTTAATTATTTTTTTTCGGCAGAACTCTGCTTTAAGTTTGGTAAATGTGGTGAAAATTCATGTTGCAAAAAATACCCTATGATCAAGTATTTTTGTGCAGGACCTATATGCTTTTAATAAATTAACCCCCTTGTCTACTAGCAAATGTTCTAAATAAAGGGTAGAGGCAACAGATACATTTAAACAAAGATCTTCACAGACATTTATACGTACCTTCCTTTCAAGTGGCTGCAGCCCTGCTCTTCTGTCAGAGGTGAAAGTAAAGCCCTATGTGAGGTACATGACTCCAGAATCACTGGGCTGTGGACTCCCCTGTGACAATGCTGTTTGGCCCAGTGCTGTCACATTGGTAAGTCATATCTTCCTCGATACCCAAATGTACCAGGTGTTTCTTTTGGCTCCTGGCATTGAACAGAGCAGCAGGGGGGTAAGGGCCAGTTCACAACACATGCAGTCCAGTGCTTTTTTTTTGCATCAAAATTGCATGCAATATAGGTTATATGGTTTCCAATGGCATAATTCACACCAGTGCTGTCAGTTTCAGGGCTTTCCAGTTCCAGAAAAAAGTAGAAGATGCTGCATTTTTTTTCTGCACTGGACTGTAATGGAACGCAGTAAAATGCATCAAAAATGCACCAGACTCCAGCACAGTGGGAAAAAAAACAGGAAAAAAGAAGAAAAAAAGCATGTGGAATGCATCAAAAACACACCGGAACACGCCAACAACACATTAAAAATGCGCATGCAGAAACACATTCGGAATGGATCTGGAGTGCGTTTTTGTGGTGTGAACCAGCCCTGAGGGCCAGTTCACATCAAATACAGTCCAGTGCATAGGTTATATGGTTTTCAATGGCATCGTTCATGCAGGTGCTTGAAGTTCCAGTTCCAGAAACAAAAGTAGAACATGTTGCATTTTTCCTGCACTGGACTATACTGTAAGCCTCGTACACACGGTTGGACATTCCGACAACAAAATTCGTCTGATTTTTTCTGACGGATTTTGTCCGAAACTGGTGTTGCATACACGCAGTCAGACAAAGTTGTCGGAAAATCCGATCGTTTGGAACATGATGACTTTCGCTCATTGCGACGGGACTACCTTGCGGCTAGAAGCCAATAGCTTTGGTCTCCTAATTTGATCTGAGGATGTGTGGCACATTGTCCGATCGGAAAAAGTCCAATCAGATTTTGTTGTCTCAAATTTTTTCCGCCGAAAATTCTGATGAAAAAGTCTGATAGAGCCCACATGATCGGATTTTCCGACAATATAATCCGATTGGACCTTTTCCGTTGGAATTTCCGACTGTGTGTACAGGGCATAACACTGTAAAACGCATCAAAAACACGCTGGAATGCACATGCCCTTATTTAAGGTTAAGAAAAAAAAGAGGGTGAAAAAATGCACTGCACTGCATCAAAAATGCACCAAAAATGCACTGGAACACACCAGAAAAGCATCAAAAACACGCATACAGGAAAGCATCTGTGTTTCTATGGTGTGAACTGGCCCTGAGATTTCCTTTATGTACGTTGCTAGGGGTAGAGAGAATAAAGCAATTCTGTTTGGTTTTCTTTTTTGTTTTGTTTTATCTTAATTGGCAAATGATAGGTTTGCCTTTTAGGTTTGACATGTTCTTTGTTTAGTTAGTGCAATTAGTATTATTTCTGTTTTTTTAATGTTATATATGTTATTCACAGTCAGTAATGATGTTAATTCATTAAAAAAAAAAATGACATCCCATTTTTTTATGGTTAGCAGTATGCTAAACTGTGTATAGCACACCTTTTTTACATTTGCATGAATAACTGTGGCGTGTGTGTGAAGTGTGGTTAAATTAGGATCTTGCCTGGCTGAAGAATAAAGCAAGCAACCAGAAGTCTATAGCTAGTTTCCTGTGTCAAACGCTACGCAGTCAGATGTCAGAGCAGAAGTGTCAGCTCAGTGTCAAGCTCTAAAGTGCATTTTCACTTTTGCAGCCACACACCTACTTTAATTTATACCATTCACATATATGAATGTTACAAAATAAAATGTTTTGAAATAGCTGCTTACATTTTTACTTGCTCATTTCTTAATACTCTAAAACTGAAGCTTTCTCCTGCTATCTAATGTTATAGAGGGGCTGGTGAGTTAATGTTTACCACATTAACCCTGTTTGCACTTTGCTGGCAGACCTCATTTTAATATTATTTGTAAACTAGGTTTGAACATTGTCTGTCCTACCAAAGGATTGAAGAGCTCAGGGCTTGGCTTTTTTTTTTTTTATCAATAACGTTTTATTGAAAGATATTTGACATACAGTTGAAGTGCAAGGGTCTTTCAATCAACAATACAAAACTTTCAAATGGAAATTACAAGGATCAGCTAATTTTTCAAGTACTGTGTCACTATCTATCCGCAGACCATGTTCCAGTATACACTTCTCAAGATTGTCCAGCGCAGGATATATATACAACCTATGCAACCACAGTCAAACATATCATCCTGCCGGCATAATAAGCGGTCGCATGGGTCCCTGGAGGATACCCATGGACAGGGACAGATGAGAGAAGAAACTAGGAGAAAGAGAGGGAGAGAAAAAAAAAGGAAAAAGAAAAGGGGAGGGGGGGCGGAGAGAGATGGAAGGCTCAAACAACATCAGCCAGTACCTGGTTCTGGATTACTAGGTTCCTCCCTGCGGTGCCACAGTTCCCAAACCAGGTTGTGCGCGTCCAGGCAGTCCTGCTGCCTCGCTGTCATCTTCTCCATTGTCTCTACCTCCCTAATCCTAGCATACAGCGCTCCCTCCAGTGGAGGGGTCCGGCGCTTCCAGTTCAATGCCACTAGGCAGCGAGCTGCCGTGAGAATGTGCCTGACCAGTTTCCCCTGCGGGGCCGGGGTTTTGAGGGGCGACAGCCCTAGCAGGAAAAATTTAGCGGTGAGGGGGACTTCCCTCTCTAAGAGGTGAGTCAGGAGTTGACGCACTGACTCCCAGTAGGGGTCATGTACCAGAAGTAGAGTATTTTTTATAAATATTTTCTTTATAGAGCGTGCATATCGAAGACTTGGATGCCTGAATCCAGATGACCCTCCATTGGTCCACAGGTATCTCCTCACCCAGTGCCTTTTCCCATTTAAGCATATATTTATGCTTGCCCGTTGAGATAACGGGCCTGTCATTCAGTATTTTATAGATGTCCGAGATCAGACCTTTTTTGGTCGAGCCTGCCAAGATGAGGTTTTCAAAGGGGGTCGCAGTGGAGAATTGCAGGCTCGGCACAAATGTCAAGGCATAGTGTCGGATTTGGAGATACCCGTAGAAAACCTGCTTCGGGAGATCAAATTTGGACTGTAATTCTGCATAGGAACGCAGTTTACGGGTGCAAGGATCTACCAGATGGCCATAATGGAAAAGGTTTCTTGTGGTCCATGGTGAGGACATCTGATGAGTCAGGCTATCTGGCAGTTTGGGATTACAGGCAAACGAGATCAGGAGCGAGCTTTCCGATGATAGCTCATGTTGCCGCGAGTAGTGCGGAGTAGTGCCATCGGGCCTAGAAGCCGTGCGGATTCTACCTCCGTGTTCGCATTCCATAGCAGACTGTTGGGGTGTATTGGGGCGAGCCATAACTTCTCTATCTCGGTCCTTTTATTATATGTCCGGAGCGTAAACCAAGAGGTTACCGCCCTTAGTTGTGCCGCCTGGTAATACTTAGTGAGGTTAGGGAAAGCCAGGCCGCCATCCAATCGGGCCGCCTGCAATACAGAGCGTGGGATCCTATGCCTTCTGTAGTTCCAAGTGAAGTTCAGTAAGTCAGCTTGTAAGTGATTCAGTTGGCCGTAGGGGACTGGTATGGGTAGGGTCTGGAAGAGGTATAATAGCTTTGGGAGGATCGTCATCTTTATAGACACGATCCTCCCAAGAAGTGAGAGATGGTGTTTTTTCCACTGTTGGAGGAGGGTTCTAATGTTATGGAGAAGGGGAGGAAAGTTTTCCTGATAGAGCGTGGAATACCGTGGGGTGATATGAATCCCTAGGTACTGCAGTGCCTTAGTCCTCCAGCTGTAGGGGAAGTTGGCTTTGAGATGTGGTACTTCCTCTACCGGGGTGTTAATTGGGAGTGCCTCTGACCTAGAGGTATTTATTTTATATCCCGACAGGGCCCCATAGCGTTCCAGTTCCCTGTGAAGGTTAGGGAGGGAGGTTCTGGGTTGTGTCAGCGAGAGTATAACATCGTCTGCAAACAGGGAGATTTTAAACTCCCTGTCTCGCACCATTACGCCCTTAATGTCCGGGTTTTTCCGGATAGTGGCCGCCAGGGGCTCGATACATAATGCGAAGAGCAGGGGCGAGAGCGGACATCCCTGTCTGGTGCCATTCTGTACAGGTAGTGGGGTAGAGAGGGCAAAGGGGAGCTTGACCTGGGATGTAGGGTTCAAGTATAGGTGCTGGATAGCCCTAAAAAAGGGTCCTCTGATCCCTATGTGGTGAAGTGTGGCAAACAGGAAGGGCCACCCCAGGTGGTCAAACGCCTTCTCCGCGTCCAGACCCAACAGCAAGGCCTGGCCTCCCTCCCTGTTCACCACCTCCACCAAATCTATGATCTTCCTGGTATTATCCCCTGCTTGGCGCATGGGGACAAAGCCTACCTGATCTTTATGGATCAGGGATGGAAGGACCATGCTTAAGCGCAGAGATAGGAGTTTGGTAAAGATTTTGAGGTCAGAGTTCAGCAGGGTATTGGTCTATAACTGGCACACATGGCGGGGTCCTTCCCTGGTTTAGGGATTACCATAATGAAGGAGCTCTGCATATCCCTTGGGATCGGGGTATCCTGCAGGAATGTATTAAACAACCTGCACATAGCGGGGAGCAGGGACAGAAGGAATTCCTTGTAATACTCATACGGAAAACCGCCCGGGCCTGGGGCTTTACGATTGGGTAAGGATTTGACGGTCTGCTCTATTTCCTCCTGTGTAATCCTTTTTTTTTTACCGCTCACTGGCTGGTTGCCAGAGGTTACAATACATAATTTCTGTTTGCCAATTTGTTGCTAGAGGTTACTGCACATTATTAGCGCTCACTGATTAGTTTCTAGGGGTTACAGCACATCATTACCACTTACTGATTGGTTGCTAGAAATTACAGCATATGCAATGAATATGAAGAAAACTCTGTTTCTATGAGAAACATCAGATAGTTGGATTGTGCTTGTACAGAATATGAGGGATCCTACTTGGATTCGGCCAGTCTGGATGACGTCACATCAGTTTTTCCGATTGGTTGACTACAGACTGGGACGTGCTATAAATAGGATGCAGCTGGCGTGTGTACAACCTGCCTTCTGCTATGTGTAACTGAGCAGCTGTTTGGTCCCAGTTTGTTACCATTTTAGGGAGACTAACCGGTAGGTTACTTAAATAATATACATGCTTCTTTTATGGTCTCTAGATAGATGGAAAATGATTATTTATGGGCATTTTGTTTGCTTTACTGTTTTAATTTACTAGACCGGTCTACCTCTGCCTCAATGTGGGTGTCAGCGCTGTATTAGGCACTACCGTCTCTTTACCATACTGCAGATCTGAGTTTTTTACAAAGGAATTTAAGTATCCTTGATACCTTTTCCGCTCAATGTACCTTTGAATACATCAGAATGATGATAGCTGCCTAATCTGCACACAGGAATACATTTTTCTTTTTCTTTTTTTAATTGTTATAACCTGGTGAGTTTTTTTACAATATTTTCTTTTATATAAAAAATATATATATATTTTTTTCCCAACACTGCATGTCGGTACCACTCAATGATCTTTATTTCATATATCCAATAATTTTCTTCCTCATACCAATAATTTCCTTATTATTATACACGCCCCCATAGTTTGTGAGGAATCACTGGATCTTTGTTGTGGTGGTGGTAACTCTTGTTAGGCTGGCTTTGGATCTGGCACTATTTTCATTCATCTCAGAGCTTGTAATGTTTACTGTAATATGTTGGATTATTTTGTAATAATTATATATATACTTTTTGTATTTATTATGTTTTTCCAGCAAGTGCGTCTCTTTGAAGCTCCTGAAAAAGTGCAAGTCGCGTAACATGTAGAGCTTTAACAGTTGTAATATTCAGTTGCAAACATTATTTTTAGTAACCTGTTGTATTGTCGTAATGGATACATTTGGTGTGATCACCATTGTGTTAATCATAAAAAGTGTACAATTTATTTATATATAGGTTTTTGCATACTGATATTATATCATCTGATCTCGAGACATGGCTGTACTCAAATTATTTTAATATGCTGTTTTGTATAACTAAATAAATTTTTTAGTATACTAAAGTATCCTGTGCCTATAAAGTCCCAGCCCCCCCCCCCCCCCCCTTTTTTCCCCTCTCTTTTTGTATTTTACTTGGATAACAGATAAAAAGGTTGAAGTGAAATATTAAAATAGAAAGTAGTTCTATCTTTGTATATCATTTGATCCCGGGTCTCATTTTTAATCTACCTTTCAACTTCCATAAAAATTTTGCAAGGTGTAGGTGACAACTTGGATTGGGAGAACAATGGATTACCATTATTATGAGATGTCAACTCTGATTGGAAGATGAAGGTATTACTGTGTTTTAACTGCGCTAGGGACCAGCACAGGATGACTGTTAATATTAGATGGCAATATTAGATGGATGGTAGTGGGACAAGATATTGATGACCTTCTACTGCACTAGGGACCAGCACTGGAAGTTAATGATAGATGGCAACTTTGATTTTGAAACAAGTTATTGCTCTTGGGACCAGAACAGCGCTACCATTATTATTTTTTGGATGTTTTGATACTGTATTGATCACACCTATGGACCTTTAAAAGCCTTGTGCATTGCAACAATTACTGGAGAGTTATTGAGGGAGAGAAGGCAGTGAAGAATGTTGTGCTATGGTGGGCCGATGCGCAAGGTGTAATTTACAAAGCTAAAATATCAGAATACAGATCAGTGAGAGTAAAATAAGTTACAGTCCATTGACATTTTGAAAATATAATCACGTGAAGAAAACGAAAGATCCTTATATTTTGTCAATGAGCATATGAGCCTCCATTTATCTTTGTTTGTTGATGTTGCATGCCCATACCTCCAGAAAATCTTTTGACAAATGGAAAAGTGATATCCCAGATCTTACTATTGACAACTGGGAAGACTGTATGGGCTTCTATGTTACTAAAATGATTTCAGCTAGGGATTGTTTTATCCAGTTGATGATTTAACATAGGGTTTATTATACCCCATAGAGGTTAGCAGGCATTTATCATCTGGTTAGTATTCTTTGTACTCGTTGCCACTCCTTTTTTCATATAGTATGGCAATGCGCAGCTCTTACTGGGAGTCGGTGATTGACACTCTAAATAATCTTTCTGACTGGTCTCTGCAGCTTGATCCACAAATGGTGTTACTGGGAATTATGGAAGATATTGAAACTACTAGATATATGAAGTTATTTTTGTATTTTGCACTTTATTATGCATGCAGGGAGCTCCTTCTGAGACAGAAACAGCCCACTTCACCTACGCTTCATAATTGGAAAGCTGCAGTAAATGTGGTTTTAAGTTGAACCACTTCAACCTAGAAAAGTTTAACCCCCTTAATGACCAGGCCATGTTTTGTGATATGGCACTGCGTTATTTTAACTGACAATTGCGCAGTTGTGCAACACTGTACACAAATACATTTTATCTCCTTTTTTTCCCACAAATAGAGCTTTCTTTTGGTGGTATTTGATCACCTCTGTGTTTTTTATTTTCTGCGCCATAAACAAAAAAAGTAGACAATTTTGAAAAAAAATAATTGATTTTTTACTTTCTGCTATAAAACACATCCAATAAAAAAAGTAAAATATCAAATTTCTTCATCAATTTAGGCCAATATGCATTCTGCTACATATTTTGGTAACAAAAATCCCAATAAGTGTATTCTGATTGTTTTGCGCAAAAAAGTTATTGTGTCTACAAACTATGGGATATTTTTTTATGGCATTTTATTTTTTTACTACTAATGGCGGCGATCAGCGAATTTTAGCGGCACTGCGACATTACGGCAGACAAGTCGGATACCTAACTGATACTTTTGACACTTTTTTGGGAACCAGTGAAATTATTACAGTGATTAATGCTAAAAATGTGCAGGGAAAGGGTTAACATCAAAGGATTAAATGTGTGCCTAGGGGGTGCTTGCTAACGGTGTGGGGGATTGTCTGACTGAATGAAGACAGAGATCAATGTTTCTGCGTAGCAGGAACACAAGATCTTCTTCTCTGTCAGAATGGCGATCTGCCTTGTTTGCATCCCTCTGTCCAATCAGCCCCCACTGTCTATTGCACAAAATGACGTACAGTTATGTCATTTTGTGCAATAGAGCTGACCTGCTGCAGTATATCTGCGGTGGGCAGTCGGCAAGTGGTTAACCTATGAAAGTAGGAACTGTTCATAGAAGTTTGATAAACTATGGTCCACCTGGATTGATGCGTATTGTTCAGATGAGCCTATTGATTTGTAACTTGATGTAAAATGTTATGGCTCAGCATGTGGCTTAAGAAGCTCTCTCTCCCCAATTCATCTTTTCTCCTGTATCCTCCCTCTACATCCCCTTCCTATCCCCCCTATTTTGCTCTCTCTCCTCTTTCTCCCACCCCCCCCTCCTTTTTTTTTTCCCTTAATTATATCTTACAGCCCAGTGGAGTGTTATCCCAATACATCTAATTGTTTGGGGGGCTTATAGTTTTGGGTGTTCTGTGCTTTTTGTCATGGATGCTGGGTAATCTTCAAAACCTTTATTATGGGAAACTATATGTCTATGCCCCCCATTACTTATTGTTGTTTTTTTTCTGGGAACAGTGTTATGATCTGTTGCACTTCTAATTTTGGCCAATATGTGATGGATCTGGATTGTGTAAACTCAACTTTGATCTTGTATTTACCCTGTGCATTATTTAATAAATCTTTATCTGTGAAGAAAAAAAAAGAGCATATGAGCAGAAAGTCAATAAATTAAGGGAGAAAAAAGGAAAAAACGTATATATAATGCGTGACGGAGAGGATTTGATGTGTAAAAATACCCTTTAAAAGGAAAAATATACCCTTGGAACCTGTACAGCTCATATGAAACAGCATATTATTCCTCAATGTTAATATAAAACATGGGTGTAAATTTGAGTATTTATAGTAAAGGCCTAGAGCTAAATCAGCTTAAAAACCAACAGGGAAAACCAGCCCTATAAAATAAATTGTATGTAACGGTAATGAGAGAACTGAGGGTTAAATGGTAATCCCCTGGGGGCTATAAATGAACGGCCACGCCAAAATACAAAGTTTCAGTTAAAGTATCAGACCTGCATTTGTATGACAATAACTGAAGAGTATGCTGTGTACAAATTTTTATTATTATTATACAGGATTTATATAGCGCTAACAGTTTGCGCAGTGCTTTACAACATGAGGGCAGACATGTTCTCTAAACCTTACATCCAAATTCTAAATTGCTGCATTTGTAAATTTTAAAAGCCAATATAAAGGAATAGTAGTGGTAAAAAAAAAGTCCTTGTGGATTTAATTAACCTTTTTTTTTGGCTAATTTCCCTTTAAGGGTGTGTGTCTGGGGTGTGTCCTATGCCTACATACGTTTGCAAGTAGATGCAATCTCAAAATGTTGGGAGGTATGAGAATGTTATATGTAAACTGTTATATAATACAATGTAAAGTGACCACATAGCATAAAACTCATACTGCAATCTTCATTTAGTAAGTATTGACTTCTAATTGACCATTTAATGTTGTTATTCCAAATTGCAGCCAATCAAAGACTCTGCTTCATTTGTTCACTAAATACTTGTCAATCATGCACTGCCTAAGAAGATGTGATTATTTTAATAATGGTTTTAATTAGCTTGGCTTGTCTCCTTTGGCCCACGGGATTATCATCATTTTAACTGTTTCAAATTAATTGTTTTAATTAAAAAAGTGAGGGGAAAAAAGCCTCTGTCTTAAAATCTTCAGACTTTTTAAAATTGTAAACGTTGCACACCGCATCGAGGAGTCAAATGTGTTTAGGAGTCAAATGCAGCTTAATTGTTGGCATTATTGCTTTCTCAAGAATAGCAGCTTCCATAAATATTAACACAATGGAAGGAAGGTGATAAGTGGAATGCTGAACAAAACTGATAAGAATAGCACCATAGAATCTGGATGTCTGATTAGAATTGACAAGCAAGTGGAGCATGGACACACTGCGCAGATTAATACTGAGGACTGCATGTTTATTCTCTGGTTTGGCTGGCACATTCACTGTGCCTCTTGATGTTGCTTTTTGTCATTTTAAAAATGCGGTTGCGCTGTAATAATTTTCATGGATGTGCTGTGCTTCCGAGACCGTCTGAGCATTTCTTTATGCAAAAGAAATATTTCTTCCATAAAATATAGTTCTAAAACACCATTAAAGAACATACTGAATAGTGAAAATGGCTTTTTGTCCATGTGCTGCTCTTTATGGAACAAACTAAAAAAAACGTCTTTAAAATGCTCTGCCTGCAGTGCTAGATATACAAGACATCAAAAGGGGTTTTAAACCGTGAAGCATCAAAAATATGCTCGCTTCCATGTTCTGCCTTATAACTAACATGTTCTGTCATTCAACTCCCCCTTGTAAAAGAAGCAACAATGCCACCAAATAGGAAAAGAAAAATATCAAGAAATTGTGCCTGTTATATATTCTCTCCATTCCATAATATTTTTGTTCAATGTATTTAAAGTGGAACTTCACCCTCCCAATCAACATTTACTATTTTTAATCCGCATGCTGCTAGCATTAGTGAATAGATAGGAAAATATATCATATTTACTTGTTTCAAACCTTTTTGTTTTCACATTTCTTCAGTTACGTCCTGGTTTCCAGCCAGTGGCGGCTGGTGAAGTTTTAGGATGGGGGGTGCAAGACCCCGCCCCTCCAAGTTTGGATTACCATAAACCACACCCCTTATAGAATCCACCCACTCCGTCCCCTGTATTCCACTTGCTTCCACTCATAGTGTCAGGAGTATACAGCTCAGCATCACAGCACAGAGTATACAGCCCCAGCACCACAGGACAGAGTATATAGCCCCAGCATCACAGGACAGAGTATATAGCCCCAGCCTCACAGGACAGAGTATACAGCCCCAGCATCACAAATCATGGTATGTAGCGCAGCTTTACAGATCGGCACAAACAAACTGAAAAATTACACTGTTAATAATGAAGGACTATAAATGGGCATTAATCAGGTGATTATGGGTCATTCCTGCTAGATAAAATATAGAAAACAAACTTTATTGCACAACAAACAGCAACAATGTGAACTGCATTCTGATGGGCCAATTTCACAGTTAACATTGCTAGCCATCAGATTTGTGGAAACCTAGGCTTCACACTGCTGCGTGGTGCAAATCACGACGTCCCATGTCCACAACCAGCACTGTTGTCTCTAGACACAGCCTGCTTGCCCTCTTTTATTGGCTTGTGACTGTCTGCCTCTCCTTGTTGGCCTTCCAGACATAGTAATGGCCTGCAGGGAGATGGGAAAACCAAAAATTGGGGTAGCTTTAGGTGTATACTACTGTCACTGTAACTGCTGCAGATGCCTGTTTTACAGAAACAGAACAACACCAGCAATAAGGGGTAGATTCAGGTGTATACTGTGCAGTAGGCACACTACACCCACTGTAAATGCCGCAGATGCCTGTGTTACAGAAACAGAACAACACCAGCAATAAGGGGTAGCTTCGGGTGTATACTGTACAGGAGGCACACAACACCCACTCTAACTGCTGCAGATGCCTGTATTACAGAAACAGAATAACACCAGCATTAAAAGGTATCTTCAGGTGTATACTGTGCAGGAGGCACACAACACCCACTCTAACTGCTGCAGATGCCTGTATTACAGAAACAGAACAACACTAGCAATAAGGGGTAGCTTCAGGTGTATACTGTGCAGGAGGCACACAACACCCACTGTAAACGCGCTAGGTTCCCAAGCAAAAAAACACAGTCCCTGCCTATCTTGCTCTTTCCCTGCATGCCAACACACTACACAAGTCCACCGCTCTGGCGACCTTATATAGTGTGGGGCATGTACTAAACCCCCCTGAGCTATAATTAGCCCCAGGCATCCTGCCTGTAGCCAATTATGACTCTCCTCGCTGCCGGCGCTGTGATTGGCCAAGCATGCGGGGTCACAGTGCATGCTTGGCCAATCATGAGCCAGCAATGCACTGCGATGGCGTAGTGCATTATGGACCGTTTCAGCCACACGAATTTGGTGCGAACAGTCCACAAAGTTCTGAATTCGCCGAACAGGCGAACAGCCCGTGTTCGAGTCGAACATGCGTTCAAGTCGAACACCGAGCTCATCCCTACTCCTGACAGAGACAGAACGGAGATCTCTCAATCTAAATTAACAGATCTCTGTTCTGTTAGGGGAAGAGAGACAGATCTGTTCCTACTCTTTAGGATCAGCGATCAGTCTCCTCCCCCTGGCAGTCCCACCCCCCCACAGTTAGAAACACTCCCTAGGTAACACACTTCACACCTAGATCACCCCCTATTGTTAACCCCTTCCCTTCCAGTGACATTTTTTTACAGTAATCACTGGCTATTTTTAGCTGTCAATGGCCCAAAAAAAGTGTCAAAAGTGTTTGATCTGTCTGCCGCAATGTCACAGTCCCACTAAAAAACAGATCACCGCCATTACTATTAATAATAATAATAATAAAAATTACATAAATATATTTTCTGTTTTGTAGACGCTATAACTTTTGTGCAAACAAATGAATATACACTTATTGCGATTTTTTATTTTTTTTTACCAAAAATATCAGCCTAAACTGAGGAAGAAATTAGTTTTTTTTATATTTTTGGGGGGATATTTAATTTATTAAGGCAAAAAGTAAAAAATATTGCTTTTTTTTTCAAAATTGTCGCTCTTTTTTTGTTTATAGTGCAAAAAATAAATAAAAAACGCAGAGGTGATCAAATACCACCAAAAGAAAGCTCTATTTGTGGGGAAAAATTAGATACATTTTGTTGATAAAGGAAAAGTAAGGAATGACCTATATGTCAGAGATCTAAAACCATGAATTAAGCTGGGAATAATCAGAGAACTTGATTATAGCCCATTCTACCAGCTCTCTTTGTGCGGCCCACCATGTTCTGGGCCGGATCCACCACCTGTTGGGCACCTTGCAGAGTTTCATTGGATTGTCGGTTGCTGGGATGCTCTCTGTTCTCCGACACCCAACAGTTAAGGGAAGCAGATACTGTCAGGTATCTTTGCCCAACATTTGAAGTAAAGTCCTGACCCGATGTTAGAGAGGAGAGAGCTGCAAGAGTCAAGGTGGAGAGAGCTGCAAGGGTCAAGTTGGGCAGGCAAGTAAACACTGGTAGGTAACAGAACTGCCACTGACCACAAATACAGGGAGGTTCTAATTAACACTTCCATTGACCACCAATGTGTATGTAGAGGGGAGGTTAACAGTACTGTCACTGACCATCAATTTGTGTAATTGTTTATAGCATGGTTATTGACCCCCAATGCAAAGGAGTTAACGCTGCCATTGGCCACCAATGAATGTGTGTGTTTGTGTGTGTGTGTGTGTGTGTGGGGGTGGGGAGTTAACAGCACTGCTACTGACAACCAATTCAGAGGAAAAGGGATACATTGACACAGCAACTGACCATCAGTGCTGGAAGAGTTAACAGCATTGCCACTGAGGGGTTATCATTGCATTCACTGACACTAATGTTGGGGTTATTATTGCAGCCACTGGCACTAATACTGGGGATTATTAGGAGGTTAATCTGTCCACTGACACCAATGCTAGGGGTTATTATTGCATCCACTAACACCAATAATGGATGTTACAATTAATGCCACTAACACCAGCAATGGAACTTTTACTCCCACTTTCTATTCAGTTTGCACTGCAGCAAAAACTACAACAGGATGAAAATTTTCAGGCAGGAGGTGTCTTATGCAATAAGAACTATAAGTCAGCAAACCAAACAAGCTTTATGTTACAAGTTTTTTTTTATACATATATTTACAACATTGATAGTTTTATCTATGTTTCAGGGAGCAGGTCCCCTTTATAAAATCCCATCTGTGGGATTTGACTTGATAAAGGGTAATAAAGGGAATCTGTCTCCTGAAAGATTGCAAATCCTTTCACCTCCACCTGCCACCTGGTGTCCTGCCTATCCCAACTCCGTGTATAGCAACTCTATTTTGTAACAATTTTTGTACAGGAAATTCACAATATGTGCCAACTACCGTATTTATCGGCGTATAACACGCACTTTTTTCCCCTTAAAATCGTGGGAAAATCATGGGTGCGTGTTATACGCCGATCTCCCCGCCGATCTGCCGATCTGCACTCTGTGGAGCGCCGCCGACATTTACCGAGCTGAGCTGAGTGTACTGTGTACTCGGCTCCTCTCTCAGTCACGCCCAGTGCCGCCTCCTAGCCTTTACGTCCCGCCATTGGCCTAGTGTTGTGTCCATCACAGGAGCCAGGACAAGGGGCGGGACGGGGGCGTTACTGCGAGCAGAGCCAAATAGCTGAGTACCCTCGGCTCGGCTCGGTCTATGACGGCGGCGGGAGGAGCCGAAGATCTCGGCGGCGGCGGCGGGAGGAGCCGAAGATCGCGGCGGGAGGAGCCGAAGATGGCGGCGGTGGCGGCAGTAAATTTAAAACTAACCATACTGTAATTTTGTGGAAGGCTGCAGGGGGACAGTGTAGGACTGCAGGGGGACATTGTAGGGTTGCAGGGGGACAGTGTAGGGCTGCAGGGGGACAGTGTAGGGCTGCAGGAGAACAGTGTAGGGCTGCAGGGGGACAGTGGAAGGCTGCAGGGGGATAGTGGAAGGCTGCAGGGGGACAGTGTAGGGCTGCAGGGGGACAGTGTAGGGCTGCAGGGGGACAGTGGAAGGCTGCAGGGGGACAGTGGAAGGCTGCAGGGGGACAGTGTAGAGCTGCAGGAGAACAGTGTAGGGCTGCAGGGAGACAGTGGAAGGCTACATTGATGGGCATTTAAAATGTAAGGTTTTTTCCTTAAACTTGCCTCCTAAAAGTTTTTTTCCTTAAACTTCCCTCCTAAACTTGGGGTGTGTGTTATACGCCGGCACGTGTTATACGCCAATACATACGGTATTTGATGCAATTTTCACTGCACTTGGTTTGTGAGCTCATCTATGTATAGTTCAGCAATTTTGTATATTTTTGTGCAAGATGTATGCTGATCTTTTAATAATATTGAAAGTATACAAAAAACAAGTTAAAGTGATTGTAAAGGTAAAAAACAAACAAACAAACAAACAAACATATACTTACCTCCACTGTGCAGCTCGTTTTGAATAGATTGGCCCCGAATCTGTTCTTCTGGGGTCACCTGGTGGCTCTTGCGGCTCCTCCCCACATCTGCTGACCCCCTCGGAGAAGTGCTTCCCTTGAGGGGGTTACCTTGCAGGCGTGCTCCCGAGTCCAGCATTCGCCGTCCATAGAGGCCCAATGCAGAACTCGGCCCCCGCCCCCCGGCGATCGCGTTATTGGATTTGATTGACAGCAGCAGGAGCCAATGGCTGCGCTGCTATCAATCTATCCAATCAAGAGCCGAGAACCCTGGGCAGAGAGACAGAGTGTCCCCGTGGGTCAGGTTCAAGAGTTCAGGTAAGTAAAATGGGGGGGGGGGGGTTACTGGGGGGCCGGTCACTGACAGATGAAAAAACACAAAGGTTTACAACCCCATTAACTATAAAGCCTGTTTGATGTTCTCACTTATATATAAACTATCCTATTGTGCATTACACCTCAAACACCTGAAAATGTTGACCCTGCTGTAATTTTAGTGCAATGCATGCTTTTTTTAAATTTAAAAATAGTAAACATGCTCTACTTACCTGCTCTGTGTAATGGTTTTGCACAGAGCATCTCAGATCCTACTCTTCTCGGGTACCTTGCATGCGCTCCTGGCCCCTCCCACTTGTCAGCAAACAGTTTGCTATAGGGGACTGAGACGAACTGCTGCTCTGTGTGTCTATTCAGACACAGAGCGGCGGTGCACCCCCACCCCATTTCTCCGTTGATTGGCTCAATGACTTTGATTGACAGCAACAGCAGCCAGTGGCGCCCACTGTGTGCCTCAGCCAATCAGGAGGGAGAGTCCCGGACAGCTAAGTTTCTCGTGCAACATCGCTGGATTGAGATGGGGCTCAGGTAAGTATTGGGGGGGCTTAAGGGGGCTGCTGCACACAGAAGGTTTTTATCTTAATGCATAGAATGCATTAAGATAAAAAAAAACCTTCTGCCTTTACAACCACTTTAAGAAAAAGTGACAGTATAATAAGACTCATCGTTGGTGGTGGTATTTGTAACTCCCAGCATTGCTAATTCTGACAAACAGAGTAACCCCCAGCATTGATGTCAGTGGACATAATAATGACTCCCAGAATGGATCTCGGCATTGTAAATGCTGGAGACCTATCTTAAGGAAGTCCTCATTATTACAGCACCCAACTTCAGTATATCACGTTTTCTATAGCTAGATTACATTTTGGATGTACATTTGTATATACTATTTGAGGTGCATTACAGTGCCAACTCAAAGCAATGCACTTCAATGCATAAAAGCGAGTTGATATTGTGCAGCCCTCTGGAAGTGATGGAACCACACGTGAGGCCCTCAATAAATTTCAAGTTGACCACATCTGATAGCTTGTGAGCTAAAGTACAGTGACATTACTAAAGCCCCGTACACACGAGCAGACTTTTCGACATCCAAAGTCTGACGGAATGATTCCGTCAGACTTTTCGATCGTGTGTGGGCTGCAACGGACTTTTGATTCGCAAAAGTCTGACAGACTTTAGAAAATGGAACATGCTTCAAAGTTTTCCGACGGAACTCCGCCGGACCCAGTTCCTACCAAAAAATTTGCTCGTGTGTATGCTATTCCGACGGACTAAAACCGACGCTAGGGCAGCTATTGGCTACTGGCTATGAACTTCCTTATTCGAGTCCAGTCGTAAGTCATCACGTTCGAATCCGTCGGAGTTTGGTGTGATTGTGTGTGGCCAAGTCCGCTCATTCGAAAAGTCCGTCAGAACTCTGTCGGAACTCCGGCAGAACTCCGGCAGAACTCCTTCGGAAGTCTGTCGGACATAAGTCCTCTCGTGTGTACGGGGCTTAAGAATGAGGTAAAGGTTTGCATCGGTTAGAAGCGAATCCTGTGAAGTCCTGGTGAATGTATGTGCAGGCTTCCCTGGAAGAAATTTTAAAGAATTTTTAAAGACCCTAAAACTCTCTATGGCCTTTTAATAAATGACTTCCCGCCGGGCTTTTGGCGGAGGTCCGACGGACTTTCCAAATGAACGGGCTTGCCCACATATGGACTAAGGTCCATTCATTTTGAACGTGACACCAGGTATGATGAGACTAGAGAAGGAAGTCAATCTCGCCGCTTTCATTGGCGAGATTGACACCTTGCGAGCCCTGTCACCTAGTATGGATTTCAAGGATAACCCCCCCAAAATCCATACCAGACCCTTATCCGAGCACACAGCCGGCTGGTCAGGAAAGGGGGTGGGGACGAGCGAGTGTCCCCCCTCCTAAACCGTACCAGGCCGAATTCCCTCAACATGGGGGTTGGATGCCCGGCGGCCCCTCATCCCAAAGCACCTTGTCCCCATGTTGATGAGGACAAGGGCCTCTTCCCGACAACCCTGGCCGTTGGTTGTCGGGGTCTGCGGGTGGGGGGCTTATCGGAATCCAAGTTGTCCCCTTTAATAAGGGGGCCCCCAGATCCCAGCCCCCAAACTATGTGAATGAGTATGGGGTACATCGTACCCCTACCCATTCACCTGGGGGAAAAAGTGTCAATAAAAAAACACACTACACAGGTTTTAATGCCGTGGACACGGTGCGTGGAGACTTATATAGGCATAAGGGACGGGATCACCCGGTGACTCCGCCCCTTATGACATCACCGCCCCAGGGGATGCTGGGACTGCAACGTGATAAGGGGCGGGGTCACCTGGTGACATCAACCGATGACCCCACCCCTTATGCTTATATACGGCATTACATCGGAAGAACAGAAGAAGGAACAAGAAGAAGAAGACAGCGACGGCAACGAAGAAGGAGAAAGCCGGGCTCCTCCGCTAGCAAAAGAGCGGCAAAAGAGCAGATGATAGCGGAGGAGCCCGGCGAGAAGAAAGCACAGAGAAGTTGGAAGAAGACCCCCGAAGTCAGAAGAAGATCCCCGGAGCTGCCTAATAAACTAATTTAAAAACCTGTGTAGTATGTTTTTTTATTGACACTTTTTCCCCCAGGTGAATGGGTAGGGGTACGATGTACCCCGCTCATTCACATAGGGTGGGGAGCCAGGATCTGGGGACCCCCTTATTAAAGGGGGCTCCCAGATTCTGAAAAGCCCCCCACCCGCAGACCCTGACAACCAATGGCCAGGGTTGTTGGGAAGAGTCCCTTGTCCTCATCAACATGGGGACAAGGTGCTTTTGGGGTGGGGGGCCGCAGGATGCCCCCTTCCCAAAAGCACCCATACCCCATGTTGAGGGCATGCGTCCTTGTATGGTCCAGGAGGGGGGGGCGATTGCTTGTCACCACCCCCTTTCCTGACCAGCTGGGCTGCGGGCTCAGATAAGGGTCTGGTAGGGATTTTGGGGGACCCCCCACGCCGTTTTTTCGGAGTAGGGGGTTACCCTTAAAATCCATACCAGTACCCTGTAGTTGAGAACATTCTTGCGGGCAGGTGCTGTTTTATTTCTAGGTCCACCGGACTTTGGGGAAGGAAAAATCCCCTGGAATAATCACACGATCGAAGTCTGCCGGAAAGTCCGATCGTGTGTACGCGGCATAAGATTCACCTTTAGCTTTGAATTCGGTGGATTTCGAACAAAATTCACCGAACCTCATGTTGAGTGGAACCTCTCCACAGATTCTCTCCTGAGCTAAGCAATGCTACTAAGTCAGTCAGACTGAGAAAACATACTGTATACAGATATATGTACAAATGATGGAGAATTTTTTTAAACAAATGGAAAAAATAAAATGGGAACTAACATGTAGGTGTTGTCTCTAATACTCTTTTAGAACTTTCATAAATAGAATATATTTTTACATAATTAAAGATGAAACCTGACTGGCCACTATGGGAAACAACTCCTGTTTATTCTTGTCCATCTTTTAATAACCACCCTCAACTCCCCCAAGTTTTTGTTCATAAGTCACCATGGTTTTATTTGAGAAGAGGAAAGCTTGCAGGCCATCAACTGTGGCTGAACATTCTGGGGCTGCTGAAGTCTGCAACAAAGTTAGGTCAGTGAGAAAAAAATCTTTGCTGATAGCAATGACATCTTTAGATATCTGACAAATAGTTTGCTTCCTGTGCCTGTTTCCCTATTCAGCACTTTGCTTTCTCTGCTCTTTAGATTTGCAGTAAACCATAGCTCGGGAACATCTGCAATGGTGCATGCTGTCAGTAATGTGAAAGCAATTAAGTATTATTAGTGCATAAAAATATCTTGCCTAAGCTCAGCACAGTCTGCACTTGAGGTGTTATATATATATATATGTGCGTGTAAAAGAAGTGTCTTGACTGGCTGACCCCTGACCTTGACCAAACCTTTAATCCCAGGCTAGCTCTTGTCTTACCCTTAACTGAATCCTAATCAGTTCCTTAGTAAGGCCATCCCATGTATTCTTCAAATACAAATTTTATTTTACTCTGGTACTGAGGTTTAGTTTAAAGCTCCTATACCTTGGTGCATGCACTGACCCTTTCTTACCCTTCCCTGCACACCCACATACTTGGCAGTTGAATAAGATGTGGTCCCATTCACTTGTGTAGCGGTACCCCCTTGAGGGCTGCCGACTGACTGTATACCCCACTGGCTACCTCGACTCTTCAGATCCTCTCTTACCTCTGACACCTTGGGCTCCATGCTGCAGTATGTTGTTACCAATGAGAAACTCACACAATGTCACTGAACCACTCATAAAAATTTGCTAATGTAAATAATGGAACACAATGATAAGCATGGATAAACACAAATTGTAATTGACAACTGGTATCATTTAACGCAGTTATACAGAACTTGTAACCTTATATTCACTTTTAGGGGTATATGTGAACAGGTGTACAGAGGGATAAGTACTCAATATCTTCAAGACATATATTATATACCTTCCCACTGAGGCCTCAACACACAGACCAAATTGCAGTATAATATTCTTTACATTAAATAACACAGTGTAAAGTCTAACATATGCTCAATGGCTCCCCCTGGGCTGTAATTCAGAGTTCAACTTATAAATAGAGCAGTAAGGCATGGTAAAGGAGGAGGATGATAAAACTTCTCTTAACTCCGGATATCTTCAGCTAGCCTGATGTTTAAACGGCAGTATTTGTAATCCACAAAGACAAAGGACAAGAAATTACTGCAGAAAAAAAGATTTCCAGATAACTGCTTGACTGAAGAAATATCACCAAATGTAGATTCCTCCTTATATGTGGGTGCAATACAGTACTAACCTTACAGCACAGGGGAAAAGACAAGGCCCCTAAGTTCAGCTGTATGATGCCTGTGAAGAAGTAGGTTCCCCTGGAACTACAAGTCTCACCAGCAGTCTGTAACAGAACTCACTCAGTAATGCTGTACTCTCTACTGAAATGGACAGGTGCCTTCTCACCACGATGCACTCTAATGGTGGTGAGGCTCCATCCGGAATCCTCTCCTAGTGTCTCTGCTCGGTGTAAATGGCACCGCCACGCTGTGCTGCAACTCCCGATGGGCTGAAGTGCAGGGGCTTCCAGTTGCTCTGAAGAGCAGGCCAGTCTGCTTTCTAGGCTCTCCGCTGTATAGGCCACAGTCTTTCACTCCTGGTCAAACACAGACCTCCTGCTGGATGATGCTGAATAGCATCCAGAGAGACTGAAAACAGGCCGTGACTGCTCCCAGCAGGCAGTGCTGCGCGCTTTGCATTGTCTGTATTGTAGTTCAGGGCTGATCCAGCTAACAGAGTCACTTCCTCCTCCAAACTACATCTCCCACAATACTTTGCTGCATTCCTTCTCAGGAATAAGGAAAAAATCCTAACAGAGCCCAGCAGGCAATAGAGGGAGCCAAATAACAACTGTAAAAACTATTGTAGCAAAGCCTTGCCTACACTTGAATGGGTTGCATTTGGCGGTGCTACTGTCTCCTGAATGCAAAATGAACAAACGTTAGTTGCATAAAAAATACTTTTCATGAAATGCTAAAATATGCTTCCGTGCAAATGAAGTACAGCTTTCTCTAATGGACCCTCATAAGGAGGGGGCCTAGTCAGAGCCACGTCCCTCAAAAATAATTTTGTAGCCCACTGCAATGTATATTTTTTTGTTTAATGGAGCCTATGGCAGGGACTGTAGCATTTAAAGAAGAACTTTCTCCTATTTTTTTCAGTGTTCTGTCTCCCAGGGAACTATGCTTTTAGTACATTGTCCATGTTCCTACATGTTTAGCTTTGAGGTCGGGCCGGACACAACCCCCCCCCCCCCCCCCCCAGCCCCCCATGGTCTTCTGACTATGTAACTAACAAGATATTGCTGCATTAAAGTGTAAGTAAACCCCCCTATCATTTTCAGCCAAGGAAGCTGCCATCTTTCTCTCTGTTTAATCGACAACTGCCATGGTGCTGCACATGTGATCAGTTATGATACCAGCCATTGGATGGTTTGACAGTTTGGTTGAGAGCACAACCAATGGGAGTGTTACATTTCCGGCACGTGCAATGAAACAGTTTTATGAATGGGTTTACTTCCACTTTAACAGTCAGTGCTTACCTCTGGCTTTAGACACAAGGCAAGCAACATCAAGAGGAATGCAGAAGGGGTGCGTGAAAGCCTCCCATCTCTCTGTATTTCTCCTGCCGCTGTTTGTCTCAAACAAGAGCTGGAAGCCAAGACAACCATGAGTTATCAAGCAGATGTCCCTTTGCTAGCTTTTTTGTCAGCCACAGGAAGAGGTGAAGCCTTCCCTGACCTCATAGCTAGGCTAAAAAAGCAGGCAGGAACATGGGACAGAGTACTACATATACTTTATCCCCTGGAGGACAGAACACTGAAAAAAATTGAAGTGAGAGTTCTTCCTTAATAACATATTTAGTGCTGTGCACCCTTTCTCCCTAAGAACCACTGAGGCTGCAGGATATTTCTTAAATCAAACCAAGATTGGTCTTTTTTTTTTTTTTTTTTTTTTACAGGCTTGGAATCGGGGCCATTAAAATAATAAGGAAACCAGCAGATATAGGCATCTAATGGCTAGGACAGCCAGATGCACAAGATAAATGCCTGGGTTAAAATTAGAACCAGTATGCTGGTAGGCTGTGTCAGTTGAGTAAGAATAAATGGCAAATTTTCATATTTGTTTACCATATACTTTCAAATAAAGGAAAGTATTATACCTCATTATTTCTCTGCCAACCTGAAAGTTACTGCTCCTGTCTTTTCTTATTTCTGTACCGAAAAAACGTCCTTATGTAACAGGCAATTTTATTGACCTGAGACACGTTATTGGATAATTATTGCTGACATATTATTCTCTATAGGGTTTTTTTTAAGTGGTATATTATCTTAGTGTGCATTACTACTGAAATAGTGTATCAAGCAAGATATTATAGCTGGCATATTATCATTAATATATTACATTCTAGGGGGCAGTATCCTTCAGGCAAAGGTCTCACTGAATTACATATTACTCTAGGTTTAGCATGTGTTACTCAAGAGTAAAATTTCTGGTCTAAAGTACGATTATATACCTTTTATGTATCATATCTCTCAAGGAAATGGTTCATAATGTAACACCCCCTTCAACGCACACATCTTCCCCAAGGTGGAGGAAAAAATATTTTGTTAAATCTTTTTAGAACCAGGGTATTTTATGTTTATATCCTTTTGAAATTTATAATCTACCAGCTGTTAACTGCACATACATTTTAGCCCAATTTTAAAAGCTCACAAAGCATAAAATGTAAAGTGTCCCATAACTTAGTCTGCCATTGTGCAGTGACACAGTGCCATCTGCAGTTCTTCCACTGAACTGCAGCATCAATGTGCTAGGTACAAATTAGCAGAAAAGCAATGAGCATACTTGCTTTTTACAGCTAAAAATATATATATATAATATATATATATATATATTTTTTTTTTTTTTTTTCATTTTTTCCTATAGCAACTGATATGTTTGCAACTGTCATTTCTGAAAAAAGAATGACTTTTAAGGCTTGTTCACTTGCATGTTGCCTTCTCGCCAGCTGTTTTATCCATCAAAAAGATGACTCATTCGCATTTATAGCATGCAAATGCAGGGCAGTTGCGACATGGTCCCACTCAATTTAATGGCTTGCGTTTGGCTGTGCTGCTGCCCATTAAATGCAACATGTCATTTCGTTTTTGCTGCAGGAATTTCAACCACCTGCTTTAACCATTGCCTGTCTGCCTGTGTTAGCGAGCCCTTAGGGGTCAATTTCAAAAAGCATTGTATAGTCTTAATGCTGTCACACCTGTCAAAATCTGTTGCCTTAAATGAGAAGTACAAGAAACACGAGGGATAAAAAAAAACACATGCTCGTTGCAGCATTGGTCCAATGCTGCAGCTAACTCCCGCTGGCTCTAAGACCAAGAACTGGTTGCTTGGTTTTTGGGTCTGCTCTGAGCATAGAGTGGTGAATGTCAAAGCTACAAAGAGAGTTTTCGATGGAAATTGCCATTCGCTTCCCCACAAATGAACAAACTCCAATGAAAGAGAATTTTTTTTTTGTCACAAAACATAAGGATGGAACCTGGAAGGGGCAGGGTTACAGTTAAAAATAAAAATAAATTGTTCTGGCTTGCTGTAAACATACCTTCCAACTGTCCCTGATTTCGAGGAACTGTCCCTGATTTGGAGCAATGTCCCTCTGTCCCTCGTTCCTCCTCATTTGTCCCTCATTTTGGTCTGATCTATATAGTTGTATATAAAATGCACTTTATATCTTTCAAAAGTGTTTCCCAGTGCTAAACTTTTCATCCAATTTCTAAATTGCTGCATTTACTTTACATTACATTAGATTGTAAAAGCCAATATAAAGGCGTAGTAGTGGTAAAAAAAAACACTTGTGGATTTAATTAACCTTTTTTGGGGGGTTAATTCTCCTTTAAGGGGGTGTGGCATTTGCTAGTAGGTGTCCCTCATTCCCAACTCAAAATGTTGGGAGGTATGCTGTAAACATAGCTGGAAAAAAACTGGAGCAGAGGGAACCCGTAGTAGCTGTGCATGGCAGCCATTCAACTTCTATCTTCAGCTTGTTCAGTTAAGCGTTGAAAATTAAATATAGAAGGGAATTGATTGCCATGCCCATCTGCTCCAAGTTCTCCCTGTTCCAGATTTGATAAATTCCCCTCTATATAATACTAATATGCAATATTTGATTTTTACATGACTAAAGTCATATGTATATTTTTATTTTTTCTGCCCTGACCATAATTAATAAAGAAAAAAAATTGGGCCAAACAACTCTACATTCCCTTACAGAAGGCTTGAAGTGTAAGTTCACCTTCTGCAAAATTTTCCAAAAAGCCCCCTATGTAATAAAACTTACTAGCGCTCCCACTTTTTCAAATTCTGCATCTTCTTCTATTACACATGCAGCTGTGTGGGGGGCCTCTCCATCGCTCTGGTTGTTCAAATGACATGACATAGGGAGATTAAGTGATCAGCGATATTTTTTGAAGGCCCCTGATAAGCTGCATGTCTAATGGAAGAGGATGCGGCATTGGAAACTGGAGTGCTGGTATGTACTATTCTGGGGATTTGGAATTGCATAGGGGGATTTTTGGAAAATGTTGCTGAATGTGAACTTGCACTGAGTACCATTAAAAAAAATTCTGTTCTTGCTGACAGTTAAAAAGGAGCTCCGGTCAGTTCTTAAAAAATTTAAAAGTCAGCACCCACAAATGCTGCAATACTACAACAAAATGTTCCCCTCTCCCCCAATTAATGCGTACCACCAAAGCAGCTATAGTGAATTAGCTTTAGCCTAATCTTGACCCAATTTGAGTCCACCCCTAACCCCCCGTAACGCCTTTCACCCAATTTTTGGGCTTAATCATAGAGGCCAAATACTGTAGATTCTGACTTTCAATATAAAGACACTTACCAGCCCAGGCATCCAGCGCTGTCATCGTCCAGGCTGGTTCTTCCCCAATCATCAGGTCCCTGGTGCCACCATCTTGCTTGTGGGAAGCCTCCTGTCACTACCTGGTGTTTCATAGCCGACTTCCCACTGCACATGTGCGAGACACGCAGCACTTTCTCAATGGTCCCACGATCTCCTGGGACATGTGATGTGTTCCAGAAGGTTACGGGTAGGAGCATGCAGACAGAGGAGGAAACATCGCAGAAGGTTGTGGGCAGAGGAGGAAACATCCAAGGAGGTTGCAGGAAGGGGAGGAAACATCCCAGAAGGTTGCAGGCAGAGGAGGAAACGTCCCAGGATGTTGTGGGCAGAGGAGGAAATATCCAAGCAGGTTGCGGGCAGGGGTGGTGACAATTATGAGGTGGGGGGAAGGAGGATGAGTGGATCTTCCCTTTTCAGGTGAAATTCCGCTTTATGTTTTTGCCATTGAGATCAGCAGACAGCAATAGTAAGAAAATAATCATAAACACCACATACAGTATACCCAACCTGACATTATATATGCCTACTGGTGATTTATTTTTAAGTTTTAAAATGGTGGGTAAAGAGATGTCAACACTGCATGTTCATTTTTGCTGTTTTTTACCAAAACAGTGTATCTGAAATCAAAACTATTTTATTTAAATTTTGCAGAGAGTAGGATAGGTCAGAAAACCTCTATCAGTATCCATTCATTAGCGGCAATTTTTGTCAGTCACACCCCCCCAAACCTCCCCCCCATCGCCCGAGCATCAGCCCACTAGCCCCATCCTTACCCAATCTAGGTCGCGGGCAGCGCTCCCTCCTCGTCGGCTTCACCCTGCGTCTCCTCCTCCTCGGCATCAGAGCAGCTTCCCCAGCACCTTCACCTCTTCCTCAGCGGCCAATACTATCGCTTTTCCTCTCGGCCAAATGGGTCTCAGGACCCGCTTCCTGATTGGCTGGGAGGAGAATCAGGAGGAAAATAGCGGATATAATTATACCTGGGATTGCGATCGCTTTGATATGTGAGTGCATTGGATTACAAGCATTCTCCTTGAGCGGATTATGCTCGTAATCCAAGGTTCCACTTTATTAATACTCTATTGTCACACAACTAGGTGGGCTCACGGCGCAGTGCTCTGCACCCCGAGCCCACCCTTTTTTTTAAGCCAATTAGAGCCTCTGGCTTTACACGTGTGCATCTAAACAAAAACAAAAAATTGGAATCCATGCGTCCAGAACCCTGCATGTAGATTACGGACCGTATGCATGGATTGGGGGGTGGTGCCCCAGAGCCGACTATGGATGGGCCGGTACTGATTCCTGTATGGGTGAAAATGTTGTCATCTGAACAGGAAGTGAGGGGAAATCTATAGCAGTGAAAGCAGGTACAGCTTCTAGCCCATCTACACTCTGTTTTTGTACAAATGAAACTTTGATTTCAAAATTGCTGCAGAATTACCCATCTATTTTTTCCCATAAATAAGCTAATAAAATGTACTTACACTAGGCCTAATTCACAGAGTGGTTGCTGCACCCTTGAGAGATAAGGGGAGAGGCTATTTCAAAGTACAGGTTAATTTAATCTCACTGATCATGTCACAAGACAAATAAAGCAAGATTTTACAATTCAGACTATTGATTTGCTCAGTAAGGTGAACTGAGGCTGAAGCCAGAATGGAGATCCAAGTTTACCAGGGCACTGAGCAGAGGTTGTTAAGAAAGTAATTAAACTACAGCCAGTGCTGCATTTAAATCCAAAACTGAAGAGCAACACAACCAAAAAAAAATGTTTTTAATTTCAATATCCAACAAAAGGCTAATACAGAAACAAAATTAAGATATCAGGAATACATATTTATGAAACAAGTCTTAAGAAATAAAAATATGTAATTCAATTTGCCATTAATTTAAACACAATTCAATAAATAACATAAGCCCATCATAGTTACAACTAGTGATGGACGAACTTCCGACGGGACGTTTCGCGAACGCGAAACGCGAACGGACACAAACGTTCGCGAAAACGACCGTTCGCCGCGGGCTCCATTGACTTCAATGGGAGGCGAATTTCGCAAACCTTTAGGTCGAATTTGCGGCCACGGGGTAATTATTAGGGGGTAGCACGTAGTCCCACCACCTGGACAATAGCATAATACATGTATGAGGTGAATTTGGGATCGATAACTACAAGCATTTTTTTTTTATTTGGGAAATTGTTCTGACAATTCAGGACTATGGAGCTAATGAAGGCAATGGAGGAGAGGGAAGGTCAGGGACCAGGGTAGGCAAACAAGAGGGTGCAGGAGATACAGAGCACTGACAGCAGCACCGTAATACAGAGCACTGACATCAGCACCGTGACATACAGCGCTGACAGCAGCTCCGTGACATACAGCGCTGACAGCAGCTCCGTGACATACAGCGCTGACAGCAGCTCCGTGACATACAGCGCTGACAGCAGCTCCGTGACATACAGCGCTGACAGCAGCTCCGTGACATACAGCGCTGACAGCAGCACCGTGACATACAGCGCTGACAGCAGCTCCGTGACATACAGCGCTGACAGCAGCTCCGTGACATACAGCGCTGACAGCAGCTCCGTGACATACAGCACTGACAGCAGCTCCGTGACATACAGCGCTGACAGCAGCTCCGTGACATACAGCGCTGACAGCAGCACCGTGACATACAGCGCTGACAGCAGCTCCGTGACATACAGCGCTGACAGCAGCTCCGTGACATACAGCGCTGACAGCAGCTCCGTGACATACAGCGCTGACAGCAGCTCCGTGACATACAGCGCTGACAGCAGCTCCGTGACATACAGCGCTGACAGCAGCTCCGTGACATACAGCGCTGACAGCAGCTCCGTGACATACAGCGCTGACAGCAGCTCCGTGACATACAGCGCTGACAGCAGCTCCGTGACATACAGCGCTGACAGCAGCTCCGTGACATACAGCGCTGACAGCAGCACCGTAAGCAGCCCCAGGAGGAAGTCAGCACAGCACAGGGATGGTGTGATCCCCTCATAATAAGAACCCCCAGGAGGAAGTCAGCACAGCACAGGGATGGTGGGAGCCCCTCATAATAAGAACACCCAGGAGGAAGTCAGCACAGCACAGGGATGGTGGGAACCCCTCATAATAAGCAGCCCCAGTAGAAATATGACACCGCTCAACCTCTTCAAAGAGGAGGGTAGGGGCATATAGTACGGTGTGCTTTTTTGGGTCAGGGAAGTGAGCCAAATGAATTAAGAAGGTCTGTGTGCTTGATTCCAAAAATTGTTTATAGACATATACATGGTCTACTGATCACATGTGTTGAATTCCTCCGAGATCCATGCCTCATTCATTTTTAGAAATGTGAGGTAGTTAACACTGTGGTGAGCTAGGCGAGTACGCTTATCGGTCACAATCCCCCCTGCTGCGCTGAACGTCCTTTCGGACAGGACACTGGATGAGGGGCAAGCCAACAGTTCGATTGCAAATTGGGCAAGCTCTGGCCAGAGGTCAAGCCTGCCCACCCAGTAGTCTAGGGGTTCATCACTCCTCAGAGCGTCCACATCGGCCGTTAACCCAATGTAGTCGGACACCTGACGGTCTAGGCGTTCCCTGATGCTGGATCCGGATGACACCTGTCGATGGGTCGGCTGAAAGAATGACCTCATATCCGAAGTCACCAACACATCTTCAAACCGGCCTCTTCTTGCAGGCGCTGTTGGATTGGTACCCGCAAATCCTTCTCTGGGAGTGGGAATTGCTCCTCTGCCAGCGCACGCAAAAGCAGAATGCAGCATTTCTCGAAGCAAGGCCTGGAAGTGCTGCATTCTGACAGCCCTCTGCGACGGCGGTAACATTTCCGCCATTTTGTGTTTGTACCGGGGGTCTAAGTACGTTGCCACCCAGTACTGGTCCTTGACCCTCATGCTTTTTATACGGGGGTCCCTATTAAAACACTGGAGCATGAAGGCCCCCATTTGCACTAAAGTGGAAGCGGTGTGGTGGCCTGGCTCCTGCTCATCATCCAGGATAATGTCGTCCTCTTCATTCTCCTCTCCCCATCCTCGCACAACAGGGATCCCAGAAAGGTTTAAAGCATGCTCTTCTTGCTCCTGCTCATCCGCCCCGGCACCATCCTCCTCTGACTCCTCATCAGACTCCTGTTGTTGACTTGTCTCAGATAGAGTAGCCCCCCCTGGGAATTCATCCAGCATTGCGACTTCCTCATCTTCCCGCTCCTGCTCCTCCACAGCCTGATCAATGACACGACGCAATGCACGCTCCAGAAAGAAGGCATAAGGTACCATGTCACTGATGGCGCCATGGCTGCGACTGACCAGTTTGGTGATCTCCTCAAATGGCCGCAGAAGTCTGCATGTGTCGCGCATGAGCAGCCACTGGCGCGGTGAAAAAAAACCCAGCTCCCCAGAACCGTTTCTTTCGCAGAGTTCATACAGGTAGACGTTAACTGCACGTTTCTGCTGGAGCAGCCTATCAAGCATATAGAAGGTTGAGTTCCATCGCGTCGGGCAATCGCAAATAAGACGTCTGACCGGCAGATGGTGTCGCCGCTGAATGTCAGCAAGGCGAGCCATGGCCGTGTAAGATCTTCTGAAATGGGCCGAGATTTTCCTTGCCTGCCGCAAGATGTCCTGGACCCCAGGGTATTTGACAAGGAATCGCTGCACGACCAAGTTTAAGACGTGTGCCATGCACGGCACGTGCGTGATTTTGCCCTGTTTCAATGCGCTAAGCAGATTGGCACCGTTGTCACACACCACTTTACCAACTGTCAAATTGAGCGGTGTTAGCCACTCATCTGCCTGTGAACGCAAAGCTGAAAGGAGTGCCGGGCCAGTGTGGCTCTTTGCTTCCAGGCACAACAGACGCAGCACGGCATGGCAACGTCTCACCTGGCATGTGGAATAGGTTCTGGGGAGCTTGGGCGGTGCAGTGGAAGAGACGCTAGCAGCGGAAAAGGAGGAGGCAGCTGAGGAGGAGAGGGAGGAGGATGGAGTAGGAGGAGGAGAAGAAGAGTCAGGCCTGCATGCAATCCGTGGCGGTAAAACCAAATCTACACGGGTGCCACGGGTTACATGCTTGACGGCCGTCAGAAGGTTCACCCAGTGGGCAGTAAAACTGATATACCTTCCCTGCCCGTGTTTGCTAGACCACGTGTCTGTGGTCAGATGTATCTTGGCACCGACACTGTGTGCCAGAGATACATTCACTTGCCGCTGAACATGGCCATATAGCTCTGGGATGCCCTTCTCTGAGAAATACTTCCTTCCTGGGACCTTCCATTGTGGTGTTCCAATGGCCACAAATTTGCGAAAGGCCTCCGAGTCCACCAGTTTATATGGCAGTAGTTGGCGGGCTATGAGTTCTGACAAGCCAGCCGCCAACCGTTGGGCAAGAGGGTTATCCGGCGTCATCATTTTTTTACGCTCAAACATTAGGCCCACGGAAGCCTGCCTTTTTGCAGAAAAATGTGAGCTTGGCGTGATGGAAGGTGGAGTGGAGGACAATTGTGAGGAGAGAGGAGAAGGAGAAGTAGAAGACGAGGCTGGACGGTGAGAGCCTGCAGTGTGGCTTTGTGTGTTCCGTTGCTCCCACTGGGCTCGGTGATGGCTGCTCATGTGCCTTCTTAAGGCGGTCGTCCCTAGGTGAGTATTGGGCTTACCGCGACTAACGCGTTGACTGCAAAGATTGCAGATGGCAACGCTATTGTCAGCAGCGGACACGTTAAAAAAAGCCCACACTGCGGAGCCATGTGCCGGTGTCCTGGGAGCGCCAGATGTGACCGTACATGGTCGATGACTCGCTCCTGATACATTTGCAGTCTGCTTTGTCCCTGCTGTGCAATGTAAGTCATTGCTGCTTCTCCTCCCTATCTGCTGGTCCATATCTCCCTCTGAACTCCCCTCCTCTTCCTCTCTTGTGGGCACCCACGTGACATCACTAGACACGTCATCATCAACGTCACCTTCCCCACCGCTATAAGTAGAGATCTCGGAGTAGGCAGCAACACCGGGGACCAACCTCCTCCTTGGGCTGATCTGGGTACTGGCGTCAGACTGCTGAGTAGCGCTTGTTGCTACCTCCTCTTCCTGATCCAATACCAAGAGTGGCTGCGCATCAGAAATGTCCTCTTGATATGGATCGGAAAATAATTCCAGTGACTCAAGCGGAAGGTATGTGGTGGTGGTGGTGGTGGTCGTGTTGTTGGTGGTAGTGTCTTTGGGGGTGCACATAGCAGAGAGTGAAGAAGAGGGTGCAGATCGAGAGGATGAGGAGGGTGCAGAAGAGTAAGGCTGAGCGAGCCACTCAACCAAGTCTGGTGCATCCTTTAAAGTAATTGAACGCACCTTCTGCAACTTCCCACTTTGGCTCAAGCCTGTTGCTCCTGCCCTACCCCTACCACCCCTGCGGAAGGGCCTGCCTCTTCCTCTGCCTGTCATTTTTTAAATGACCCTGTGACAAAACTCTTAGTCCCTATACCGATGAAGGACTGCTGCAGTATAGGGCAGCGGTCAGCAGTGGTGCACGTCAACCCTATCTATTGTGGACCGATAGCGGTCCTTACAGAACAGCAGACTGTACCGCACTCAAGCCTATGTACCGTAGCACCCTATACCAAGTTACCAGTCCTTATAAGAACTTTTGTGGAACAAGCAGGTTGTGTGTTAGTGATTAGCAGACTGTACGTCAGTCCCTATACCGCTGAAGGACTGCTGCAGTATAGGTGAGCGGTCAGCAGTGGTGCACGTCAACCCTATCTATTGTGGACCTATAGCGGTCCTTACAGAACAGCAGACTGTACCGCACTCAAGCCTATGTACCGTAGCACCCTATACCAAGTTACCAGTCCTTATAAGAACTTTTGTGGACCAAGCAGGTTGTGTATTAGTGTTTAGCAGACTGTACGTCAGTCCCTATACCGCTGAAGGACTGCTGCAGTATAGGGCAGCGGTCAGCAGTGGTGCACGTCAACCCTATCTATTGTGGACCGATAGCGGTCCTTACAGAACAGCAGACTGTACCGCACTCAAGCCTATGTACCGTAGCACCCTATACCAAGTTACCAGTCCTTATAAGAACTTTTGTGGAACAAGCAGGTTGTGTGTTAGTGATTAGCAGACTGTACGTCAGTCCCTATACCGCTGAAGGACTGCTGCAGTATAGGGCAGCGGTCAGCAGTGGTGCACGTCAACCCTATCTATTGTGGACCGATAGCGGTCCTTACAGAACAGCAGACTGTACCGCACTCAAGCCTATGTACCGTAGCACCCTATACCAAGTTACCAGTCCTTATAAGAACTTTTGTGGAACAAGCAGGTTGTGTGTTAGTGATTAGCAGACTGTACGTCAGTCCCTATACCGCTGAAGGACTGCTGCAGTATAGGTGAGCGGTCAGCAGTGGTGCACGTCAACCCTATCTATTGTGGACCGATAGCGGTCCTTACAGAACAGCAGACTGTACCGCACTCAAGCCTATGTACCGTAGCACCCTATACCAAGTTACCAGTCCTTATAAGAACTTTTGTGGACCAAGCAGGTTGTGTATTAGTGTTTAGCAGACTGTACGTCAGTCCCTATACCGCTGAAGGACTGCTGCAGTATAGGGCAGCGGTCAGCAGTGGTGCACGTCAACCCTATCTATTGTGGACCGATAGCGGTCCTTACAGAACAGCAGACTGTACCGCACTCAAGCCTATGTACCGTAGCACCCTATACCAAGTTACCAGTCCTTATAAGAACTTTTGTGGAACAAGCAGGTTGTGTGTTAGTGATTAGCAGACTGTACGTCAGTCCCTATACCGCTGAAGGACTGCTGCAGTATAGGTGAGCGGTCAGCAGTGGTGCACGTCAACCCTATCTATTGTGGACCGATAGCGGTCCTTACAGAACAGCAGACTGTACCGCACTCAAGCCTATGTACCGTAGCACCCTATACCAAGTTACCAGTCCTTATAAGAACTTTTGTGGACCAAGCAGGTTGTGTATTAGTGTTTAGCAGACTGTACGTCAGTCCCTATACCGCTGAAGGACTGCTGCAGTATAGGGCAGCGGTCAGCAGTGGTGCACGTCAACCCTATCTATTGTGGACCGATAGCGGTCCTTACAGAACAGCAGACTGTACCGCACTCAAGCCTATGTACCGTAGCACCCTATACCAAGTTACCAGTCCTTATAAGAACTTTTGTGGAACAAGCAGGTTGTGTGTTAGTGATTAGCAGACTGTACGTCAGTCCCTATACCGCTGAAGGACTGCTGCAGTATAGGTGAGCGGTCAGCAGTGGTGCACGTCAACCCTATCTATTGTGGACCGATAGCGGTCCTTACAGAACAGCAGACTGTACCGCACTCAAGCCTATGTACCGTAGCACCCTATACCAAGTTACCAGTCCTTATAAGAACTTTTGTGGACCAAGCAGGTTGTGTATTAGTGTTTAGCAGACTGTACGTCAGTCCCTATACCGCTGAAGGACTGCTGCAGTATAGGGCAGCGGTCAGCAGTGGTGCACGTCAACCCTATCTATTGTGGACCGATAGCGGTCCTTACAGAACAGCAGACTGTACCGCACTCAAGCCTATGTACCGTAGCACCCTATACCAAGTTACCAGTCCTTATAAGAACTTTTGTGGAACAAGCAGGTTGTGTGTTAGTGATTAGCAGACTGTACGTCAGTCCCTATACCGCTGAAGGACTGCTGCAGTATAGGTGAGCGGTCAGCAGTGGTGCACGTCAACCCTATCTATTGTGGACCGATAGCGGTCCTTACAGAACAGCAGACTGTACCGCACTCAAGCCTATGTACCGTAGCACCCTATACCAAGTTACCAGTCCTTATAAGAACTTTTGTGGAACAAGTGAGTTGTGAATGTTTAGCAGACTGCAGCAGAAGGGCAGCAGTCAAGTATAATATCCTTTCTATATTTGGAAGAAAGAATATTATACATGTACAAGCCTATTACTGTACCACTGATACCAGTCCTGAAAAGAACCTTTGTGGAACTAATAATAACAGCAAGTCTTTAAAATTACCCTCACTGCCTGACAACACTGCTTCCTTCCTGTCCCTATACAAATTGGCAAAAAAAGAGAACGATTAGTGGTTACTGGAACAGCTCTTTTGTGGACCTTGATAGTAACAGCTAATGATGATGATGATGATGATGATGATGAAAGACTAATCTGGCTGTCCCTGTAGCATACACCGTCCTTTCCCTTTCTCTAAACTAACAAAAGACACTCAGGCTGCTGCAAGAATCAGCAGCACAGCAAACCTATCAACACCTAACACCTATACCAGTCCTGAAAAGAACTTTTGTGTACCAAATAGCTAGTGGTTTATCTCTCCCTACTCCACACAGGAACCTGTCCCTATCGTAACAGAAGAAAGAATGTAAAATGGCCACCGGATCGGGTGTATTTATAGGTTAGGGGGAATGTACAAGTGTCCATGTGCTGTCATGTCTCAATTGGCTGTCCTGTATCACATGATAAACGTGTCACCAAAGGTTAAAGTTCTTGTATACATTAAACACGTAAGTCCGCCGCGGCGAACGACGGAAAAAGGCGTTCGAACGTGCGGACCGCGAATGTCGGAAATTCGCCGCGAAACGACCGCCGGGCGAACCGTTCGGCCATCACTAGTTACAACTGACCGTACAGTCATGTGAAAAAGTAAGTAAACCCCTTGAGAATTGTTTACTTTTTCAATATATTTAACCAGGTAAACATTTAGATTTTATTTCAAATAGTACTACAGAGAAAGGTGATATAGGTGATTAAAAAGAAAATAAGAAAGGACTTGCCCTTTCAATTATTTATGCAACAAAAATATCAACAGATGTAATGGTGTACTGTGAAAAAAGTAAGCATGCCCTTGGAATCTGAAGCTGTTATTGCCCAGAAATGACTTCTTGTGGGCATTTTGTAAAACTGGCTACTAGTTCCTGGCATTAACTCAATGAACTTTGTGACATTCTTCATGCAAAATGTTTTCAACTGCAACATCTTTGATTTCTTCGTTCATTTCAAATCCCCCACACCATGTCAATGGGATTCAAATCAGGGCTTTGACTAGGCTAGTCCATAACCCTTAATTTTATTTCTTTTTTGAGTCATTGCTGGATGAATTTGCTAGTGTGCTTTGCATCATTACTGTCAGAGAGAGATCGATCACAGTTTCAATGCCAATTCTTTTAAGCACTCTTTGATATAATGCAAACCTCATAGTTGACTCAAAGAGGTTGATTTACTAAAGGCAGTGCAGTTGCACTCTGCAAGAGAAGTTGCTCTAGAGCTTAGTAAATGAGCATTAGCTCTATGGACTGCCATCATCCAATCATGTGCAAGCCAAAATGCTGTTTTTTTATTTTTTATTTTCCTTGCACAATTCCCATGCAGGTTAAATTGGTGCAATCTACTTCATTCTAGATACATGTATTTTCACACCAAACATTGCAAGAGTTACCTGCAGATCCAGTGATGAACTTTTGGTGAAATTGATTTCAAATAATTTGGCAATTTTTTTAAAACATATCCCTGCTGGCTCTGAAGATTTAGATTTAGAAGATTTAGTCTGAGTTCATACTGGAGAATGAAGTGGCTCACAGCAGGAGTCCATTGTGTCTCCATCCACCGTTTCAGGTCCGATTTCAGCCCAAATTTTGACCTGAAATGGACCAAAAGACGCACAGGGCTCCTGTGCAATTTGCGCCGGAGCCGATGTGGAGATGCTAGATCCATAGAGAGCCGGTCACAATCTACTGCCATGCGAATTGGATGCGGGGGAAACCCTCATCCAATTTGCAACAGTGTGAATCCAGCCTAAAGGAGCTGGCCAGAAAACTGGGGCCTGAACAGTGATTGCAGCCAGTCAGTTACAGTCAGTGTTAAGGCATAGGGATGGGCTGAACAGACCCCTGTTTGGTTCGCATCTGAACTCCCAAACATTCGGACCTGAATAATGACCCCCATTAAAGTCAATGGGACCCGAATGTCAAAAATCAAAAGTGTCCATTTTGAAGGCTTATGTGCAAGTAATTGGGCATACAATGGTTATAGGGGTCCGGGTCATGCCTCGGGAGACATGTATCAATTAAAAAAAAGTTTGTGAAAAACATAATTTTTAAATGAGCAGTGATTTTAAAGTGAAAGCCTAAAAATTTAAAAATCCTTCCAATATAGTGCCTGGGGGGTCTCCCTAGTCTACCTGCAAAGTGGCAGATCTATACCATGTCTAGCATCCGCTGCAGCAATAATTGTATTTATAAAGCAAAAAAAAGAAATTTCCCCTGCAAGCTGGGGAGCCAGTGTGTATTATGAGGTCACAATGTAGTGCACTGGGAACAATATTACAGATTTTTTGGATACATTCTGGTTTCACTTTGACTTTGTATAAAAGTAATGGGTACGTTAAAATTGGTCTTTGGGTGTCGGTGGCGCCTTCCCTCCGTAACCCTATAGAGTTAATTTTGATGAAAGCAAGAATTGGCCTTGCTGTAAAAAATTGCAATAATATGTACCTGTCAAACAGGCGCAGAAAAATTATTCTTTTGGTGTCGGGGGCACCTTCCCACCGTAACCCTATAGAGGTTCTCTTGATGAAGGCCAAAAAAATTTCAATGATATGCACCTGTCAAACAGGTGCAGAAAAATTGGTCTTTGGGTGTTAATTGTGCCCATGAAACCTATACCAAAATATTCCTCCCGATTAGTGATGGCCGAACGGTTCGCCCGGCGGTCGTTTCGCGGCGAATTTCCGACTTTCGCCGTCCGCGGGTTCGAACGCCTTTTTCCGTCGTTCGCCCCGGCGGACTTACGTGTTTAATGTATACAAGAACTTTAACCTTTCGTGACACGTTTATCATGTGTTACAGGACAACCAATTGAGACATGACAGCTCATGGACACTTGGACATTCCCCCTAACCTATAAATACACCCGATCCGGTGGCCATTTTACATTCTTTCTTCTGTCACTGTAGGGAAAGGATCCTGTGTGGAGTAGGGACAGAGAAAACGCTAGCTATTTGGTACACAAAAGTTCTTTTCAGGACTGGTATAGGTGTTAGGTCAGCAGCCTGAGTTTCTTTTGTCAGTTTAGATAAAGGGACAGAGCGCTGTATGCTGCTATTTTAGGGACAGCTCAGCCAGATTAGTCTTTCTTCATCATCATCATCATCATCATCATTAGCTGTTACTATCAGGTCCACAAAAGAGCTGTTCCAGCTAATCGTTCCAGCCTACTCTTTTTTGCCAATTTGTATAGGGACAGGCAGGAAGCAGTGTGTCAGGCAGTGAGGATAATTTTAAAGACTTGCTGTTACTATTAGTTCCACAAAGGTTCTTTTCAGGACTGGTATCAGTGGTACGGTAATAGGCTTGTACACGTATAATATTCTTTCTTCCAAATATAGAAAGAATATTATACTTGACTGCTGCCCTTCTGCTGCAGTCTGCTAATCATTCACAACTCACTTGTTCCACAAAGCTCTTTATCAGGACTGGTAACTTGGTCTGTCTAGGGTGCTACGGTACATAGGCTTGGGTGCGGTACAGTCTGCTGTTCTGTAAGGACCGCTATCGGTCCACAATACATAGGGTTGCCGTGCACTACTGCTGACCGCTGCCCTATACTGCAGCAGTCCTTCATTGGTATAGGGACTGACGTACAGTCTGCTAATCACTAACACACAACCTGCTTGGTCCACAAAAGTTCTTATAAGGACTGGTAACTTGGTATAGGGTGCTACGGTACATAGGCCTGAGTGCGTTACAGTCTGCTGTTCTGTAAGGACCGCTATCGGTCCACAATACATAGGGTTGCCGTGCACTACTGCTGACCGCTGCCCTATACTGCAGCAGTCCTTCAGCGGTATAGGGACTGACGCACAGTCTGCTAAACACTAACACACAACCTGCTTGGTCCACAAAAGTTTTTATAAGGACTGGTAACTTGGTATAGGGTGCTACGGTACATAGGCCTGAGTGCAGTACAGTCTGCTGTTCTGTAAGGACCGCTATCGGTCCACAATACATAGGGTTGCCGTGCACTACTGCTGACCGCTGCCCTATACTGCAGCAGTCCTTCATTGGTATAGGGACTGACGTACAGTCTGCTAATCACTAACACACAACCTGCTTGGTCCACAAAAGTTCTTATAAGGACTGGTAACTTGGTATAGGGTGCTACGGTACATAGGCCTGAGTGCGTTACAGTCTGCTGTTCTGTAAGGACCGCTATCGGTCCACAATACATAGGGTTGACGTGCACCACTGCTGACCGCTGCCCTATACTGCAGCAGTCCTTCAGCGGTATAGGGACTGACGTACAGTCTGCTAAACACTAATACACAACCTGCTTGGTCCACAAAAGTTCTTATAAGGACTGGTAACTTGGTATAGGGTGCTACGGTACATAGGCTTGAGTGCGGTACAGTCTGCTGTTCTGTAAGGACCGCTATCGGTCCACAATAGATAGGGTTGACGTGCACCACTGCTGACCGCTGCCCTATACTGCAGCAGTCCTTCAGCGGTATAGGGACTGACGCACAGTCTGCTAAACACTAACACACAACCTGCTTGGTCCACAAAAGTTTTTATAAGGACTGGTAACTTGGTATAGGGTGCTACGGTACATAGGCCTGAGTGCGTTACAGTCTGCTGTTCTGTAAGGACCGCTATCGGTCCACAATACATAGGGTTGCCGTGCACTACTGCTGACCGCTGCCCTATACTGCAGCAGTCCTTCATTGGTATAGGGACTGACGTACAGTCTGCTAATCACTAACACACAACCTGCTTGGTCCACAAAAGTTCTTATAAGGACTGGTAACTTGGTATAGGGTGCTACGGTACATAGGCCTGAGTGCGTTACAGTCTGCTGTTCTGTAAGGACCGCTATCGGTCCACAATACATAGGGTTGACGTGCACCACTGCTGACCGCTGCCCTATACTGCAGCAGTCCTTCAGCGGTATAGGGACTGACGTACAGTCTGCTAAACACTAATACACAACCTGCTTGGTCCACAAAAGTTCTTATAAGGACTGGTAACTTGGTATAGGGTGCTACGGTACATAGGCTTGAGTGCGGTACAGTCTGCTGTTCTGTAAGGACCGCTATCGGTCCACAATACATAGGGTTGCCGTGCACTACTGCTGACCGCTGCCCTATACTGCAGCAGTCCTTCATTGGTATAGGGACTGACGTACAGTCTGCTAATCACTAACACACAACCTGCTTGTTCCACAAAAGTTCTTATAAGGACTGGTAACTTGGTATAGGGTGCTACGGTACATAGGCTTGAGTGCGGTACAGTCTGCTGTTCTGTAAGGACCGCTATCGGTCCACAATAGATAGGGTTGACGTGCACCACTGCTGACCGCTGCCCTATACTGCAGCAGTCCTTCAGCGGTATAGGGACTGACGTACAGTCTGCTAAACACTAATACACAACCTGCTTGGTCCACAAAAGTTCTTATAAGGACTGGTAACTTGGTATAGGGTGCTACGGTACATAGGCTTGAGTGCGGTACAGTCTGCTGTTCTGTAAGGACCGCTATCGGTCCACAATAGATAGGGTTGACGTGCACCACTGCTGACCGCTGCCCTATACTGCAGCAGTCCTTCAGCGGTATAGGGACTGACGTACAGTCTGCTAAACACTAATACACAACCTGCTTGGTCCACAAAAGTTCTTATAAGGACTGGTAACTTGGTATAGGGTGCTACGGTACATAGGCTTGAGTGCGGTACAGTCTGCTGTTCTGTAAGGACCGCTATCGGTCCACAATACATAGGGTTGCCGTGCACTACTGCTGACCGCTGCCCTATACTGCAGCAGTCCTTCATTGGTATAGGGACTGACGTACAGTCTGCTAATCACTAACACACAACCTGCTTGTTCCACAAAAGTTCTTATAAGGACTGGTAACTTGGTATAGGGTGCTACGGTACATAGGCTTGAGTGCGGTACAGTCTGCTGTTCTGTAAGGACCGCTATCGGTCCACAATAGATAGGGTTGACGTGCACCACTGCTGACCGCTGCCCTATACTGCAGCAGTCCTTCAGCGGTATAGGGACTGACGTACAGTCTGCTAAACACTAATACACAACCTGCTTGGTCCACAAAAGTTCTTATAAGGACTGGTAACTTGGTATAGGGTGCTACGGTACATAGGCTTGAGTGCGGTACAGTCTGCTGTTCTGTAAGGACCGCTATCGGTCCACAATAGATAGGGTTGACGTGCACCACTGCTGACCGCTGCCCTATACTGCAGCAGTCCTTCAGCGGTATAGGGACTGACGTACAGTCTGCTAAACACTAATACACAACCTGCTTGGTCCACAAAAGTTCTTATAAGGACTGGTAACTTGGTATAGGGTGCTACGGTACATAGGCTTGAGTGCGGTACAGTCTGCTGTTCTGTAAGGACCGCTATAGGTCCACAATAGATAGGGTTGACGTGCACCACTGCTGACCGCTCACCTATACTGCAGCAGTCCTTCAGCGGTATAGGGACTAAGAGTTTTGTCACAGGGTCATTTAAAAAATGACATGCAGAGGAAGAGGCAGGCCCTTCCGCAGGGGTGGTAGGGGTAGGGCAGGAGCAACAGGCTTGAGCCAAAGTGGGAAGTTGCAGAAGGTGCGTTCAATTACTTTAAAGGATGCACCAGACTTGGTTGAGTGGCTCGCTCAGCCTTACTCTTCTGCACCCTCCTCATCCTCTCGATCTGCACCCTCTTCTTCACTCTCTGCTATGTGCACCCCCAAAGACACTACCACCAACAACACGACCACCACCACCACCACCACATACCTTCCGCTTGAGTCACTGGAATTATTTTCCGATCCATATCAAGAGGACATTTCTGATGCGCAGCCACTCTTGGTATTGGATCAGGAAGAGGAGGTAGCAACAAGCGCTACTCAGCAGTCTGACGCCAGTACCCAGATCAGCCCAAGGAGGAGGTTGGTCCCCGGTGTTGCTGCCTACTCTACTTATAGCGGTGGGGAAGGTGACGTTGATGATGACGTGTCTAGTGATGTCACGTGGGTGCCCACAAGAGAGGAAGAGGAGGGGAGTTCAGAGGGAGATATGGACCAGCAGATAGGGAGGAGAAGCAGCAATGACTTACATTGCACAGCAGGGACAAAGCAGACTGCAAATGTATCAGGAGCGAGTCATCGACCATGTACGGTCACATCTGGCGCTCCCAGGACACCGGCACATGGCTCCGCAGTGTGGGCTTTTTTTAACGTGTCCGCTGCTGACAATAGCGTTGCCATCTGCAATCTTTGCAGTCAACGCGTTAGTCGCGGTAAGCCCAATACTCACCTAGGGACGACCGCCTTAAGAAGGCACATGAGCAGCCATCACCGAGCCCAGTGGGAGCAACGGAACACACAAAGCCACACTGCAGGCTCTCACCGTCCAGCCTCGTCTTCTACTTCTCCTTCTCCTCTCTCCTCACAATTGTCCTCCACTCCACCTTCCATCACGCCAAGCTCACATTTTTCTGCAAAAAGGCAGGCTTCCGTGGGCCTAATGTTTGAGCGTAAAAAAATGATGACGCCGGATAACCCTCTTGCCCAACGGTTGGCGGCTGGCTTGTCAGAACTCATAGCCCGCCAACTACTGCCATATAAACTGGTGGACTCGGAGGCCTTTCGCAAATTTGTGGCCATTGGAACACCACAATGGAAGGTCCCAGGAAGGAAGTATTTCTCAGAGAAGGGCATCCCAGAGCTATATGGCCATGTTCAGCGGCAAGTGAATGTATCTCTGGCACACAGTGTCGGTGCCAAGATACATCTGACCACAGACACGTGGTCTAGCAAACACGGGCAGGGAAGGTATATCAGTTTTACTGCCCACTGGGTGAACCTTCTGACGGCCGTCAAGCATGTAACCCGTGGCACCCGTGTAGATTTGGTTTTACCGCCACGGATTGCATGCAGGCCTGACTCTTCTTCTCCTCCTCCTACTCCATCCTCCTCCCTCTCCTCCTCAGCTGCCTCCTCCTTTTCCGCTGCTAGCGTCTCTTCCACTGCACCGCCCAAGCTCCCCAGAACCTATTCCACATGCCAGGTGAGACGTTGCCATGCCGTGCTGCGTCTGTTGTGCCTGGAAGCAAAGAGCCACACTGGCCCGGCACTCCTTTCAGCTTTGCGTTCACAGGCAGATGAGTGGCTAACACCGCTCAATTTGACAGTTGGTAAAGTGGTGTGTGACAACGGTGCCAATCTGCTTAGCGCATTGAAACAGGGCAAAATCACGCACGTGCCGTGCATGGCACACGTCTTAAACTTGGTCGTGCAGCGATTCCTTGTCAAATACCCTGGGGTCCAGGACATCTTGCGGCAGGCAAGGAAAATCTCGGCCCATTTCAGAAGATCTTACACGGCCATGGCTCGCCTTGCTGACATTCAGCGGCGACACCATCTGCCGGTCAGACGTCTTATTTGCGATTGCCCGACGCGATGGAACTCAACCTTCTATATGCTTGATAGGCTGCTCCAGCAGAAACGTGCAGTTAACGTCTACCTGTATGAACTCTGCGAAAGAAACGGTTCTGGGGAGCTGGGTTTTTTTTCACCGCGCCAGTGGCTGCTCATGCGCGACACATGCAGACTTCTGCGGCCATTTGAGGAGATCACCAAACTGGTCAGTCGCAGCCATGGCGCCATCAGTGACATGGTACCTTATGCCTTCTTTCTGGAGCGTGCATTGCGTCGTGTCATTGATCAGGCTGTGGAGGAGCAGGAGCGGGAAGATGAGGAAGTCGCAATGCTGGATGAATTCCCAGGGGGGGCTACTCTATCTGAGACAAGTCAACAACAGGAGTCTGATGAGGAGTCAGAGGAGGATGGTGCCGGGGCGGATGAGCAGGAGCAAGAAGAGCATGCTTTAAACCTTTCTGGGATCCCTGTTGTGCGAGGATGGGGAGAGGAGAATGAAGAGGACGACATTATCCTGGATGATGAGCAGGAGCCAGGCCACCACACCGCTTCCACTTTAGTGCAAATGGGGGCCTTCATGCTCCAGTGTTTTAATAGGGACCCCCGTATAAAAAGCATGAGGGTCAAGGACCAGTACTGGGTGGCAACGTACTTAGACCCCCGGTACAAACACAAAATGGCGGAAATGTTACCGCCGTCGCAGAGGGCTGTCAGAATGCAGCACTTCCAGGCCTTGCTTCGAGAAATGCTGCATTCTGCTTTTGCGTGCGCTGGCAGAGGAGCAATTCCCACTCCCAGAGAAGGATTTGCGGGTACCAATCCAACAGCGCCTGCAAGAAGAGGCCGGTTTGAAGATGTGTTGGTGACTTCGGATATGAGGTCATTCTTTCAGCCGACCCATCGACAGGTGTCATCCGGATCCAGCATCAGGGAACGCCTAGACCGTCAGGTGTCCGACTACATTGGGTTAACGGCCGATGTGGACGCTCTGAGGAGTGATGAACCCCTAGACTACTGGGTGGGCAGGCTTGACCTCTGGCCAGAGCTTGCCCAATTTGCAATCGAACTGTTGGCTTGCCCCTCATCCAGTGTCCTGTCCGAAAGGACGTTCAGCGCAGCAGGGGGGATTGTGACCGATAAGCGTACTCGCCTAGCTCACCACAGTGTTAACTACCTCACATTTCTAAAAATGAATGAGGCATGGATCTCGGAGGAATTCAACACATGTGATCAGTAGACCATGTATATGTCTATAAACAATTTTTGGAATCAAGCACACAGACCTTCTTAATTCATTTGGCTCACTTCCCTGACCCAAAAAAGCACACCGTACTATATGCCCCTACCCTCCTCTTTGAAGAGGTTGAGCGGTGTCATATTTCTACTGGGGCTGCTTATTATGAGGGGTTCCCACCATCCCTGTGCTGTGCTGACTTCCTCCTGGGTGTTCTTATTATGAGGGGCTCCCACCATCCCTGTGCTGTGCTGACTTCCTCCTGGGGGTTCTTATTATGAGGGGATCACACCATCCCTGTGCTGTGCTGACTTCCTCCTGGGGCTGCTTACGGTGCTGCTGTCAGCGCTGTATGTCACGGAGCTGCTGTCAGCGCTGTATGTCACGGAGCTGCTGTCAGCGCTGTATGTCACGGAGCTGCTGTCAGCGCTGTATGTCACGGAGCTGCTGTCAGCGCTGTATGTCACGGAGCTGCTGTCAGCGCTGTATGTCACGGAGCTGCTGTCAGCGCTGTATGTCACGGAGCTGCTGTCAGCGCTGTATGTCACGGAGCTGCTGTCAGCGCTGTATGTCACGGAGCTGCTGTCAGCGCTGTATGTCACGGAGCTGCTGTCAGCGCTGTATGTCACGGAGCTGCTGTCAGCGCTGTATGTCACGGAGCTGCTGTCAGCGCTGTATGTCACGGTGCTGCTGTCAGCGCTGTATGTCACGGAGCTGCTGTCAGCGCTGTATGTCACGGAGCTGCTGTCAGTGCTGTATGTCACGGAGCTGCTGTCAGCGCTGTATGTCACGGAGCTGCTGTCAGCGCTGTATGTCACGGAGCTGCTGTCAGCGCTGTATGTCACGGTGCTGCTGTCAGCGCTGTATGTCACGGAGCTGCTGTCAGCGCTGTATGTCACGGAGCTGCTGTCAGCGCTGTATGTCACGGAGCTGCTGTCAGCGCTGTATGTCACGGTGCTGCTGTCAGCGCTGTATGTCACGGAGCTGCTGTCAGCGCTGTATGTCACGGAGCTGCTGTCAGCGCTGTATGTCACGGAGCTGCTGTCAGCGCTGTATGTCACGGAGCTGCTGTCAGCGCTGTATGTCACGGAGCTGCTGTCAGCGCTGTATGTCACGGTGCTGCTGTCAGCGCTGTATGTCACGGAGCTGCTGTCAGCGCTGTATGTCACGGAGCTGCTGTCAGTGCTGTATGTCACGGAGCTGCTGTCAGCGCTGTATGTCACGGAGCTGCTGTCAGCGCTGTATGTCACGGAGCTGCTGTCAGCGCTGTATGTCACGGTGCTGCTGTCAGCGCTGTATGTCACGGAGCTGCTGTCAGCGCTGTATGTCACGGAGCTGCTGTCAGCGCTGTATGTCACGGAGCTGCTGTCAGCGCTGTATGTCACGGAGCTGCTGTCAGCGCTGTATGTCACGGAGCTGCTGTCAGCGCTGTATGTCACGGTGCTGATGTCAGTGCTCTGTATTACGGTGCTGCTGTCAGTGCTCTGTATCTCCTGCACCCTCTTGTTTGCCTACCCTGGTCCCTGACCTTCCCTCTCCTCCATTGCCTTCATTAGCTCCATAGTCCTGAATTGTCAGAACAATTTCCCAAATAAAAAAAAAATGCTTGTAGTTATCGATCCCAAATTCACCTCATACATGTATTATGCTATTGTCCAGGTGGTGGGACTACGTGCTACCCCCTAATAATTACCCCGTGGCCGCAAATTCGACCTAAAGGTTTGCGAAATTCGCCTCCCATTGAAGTCAATGGAGCCCGCGGCGAACGGTCGTTTTCGCGAACGTTTGTGTCCGTTCGCGTTTCGCGTTCGCGAAACGTCCCGTCGGAAGTTCGTCCATCACTACTCCCGATGAAATGATTGAACACCCTCAAAGCTAGGCAGCAAAGTCCTGTAGAGATTCCACATTCCAAAAAGACTTAATCAGTGAAATCGGCATCAGGGGCTTCATAGCTGGTAATCCCGGACTGATTCATTTTTATAAAATGCAACAGTCCACAGAGGCTGTGGACAGACACATTCTATGATCAGTAACAAAACCACCTGCAGCACTGAATGCCCGTTCTGAAAGCACGCTGGATGCAGGGCAGCCAAACAACTCAATAACATACTGGGCAAGTTCTGGCCAGTGGTCTATTCTCATGACCCAGTAAGTCAGTGGATCGTCAGCTGGAAAGCTCTCCATCTCTGTTTTGTCCCCGAGGTAATCGTCCACCATGTAATGCAAATGCTGCCGATGGGATATGGAAGCTGACAGCCCTGGGCGGCGAGGACTATAAAAATTCTAAAATGCCTCACTTAGGCGGACACCTTCTCCAATGCTCCTCTCTTGACCAACAGAAGAATCAAAGCAACGTTTTCCACAACACTGTAACCTACTGGAGTCAGGAAAATGTTCAATAAAATCTTCTTTAACGTGTCCTCAAGAGATTTTATCTTCTGCTCTCTCTGTGGGGACAGGATGAGTTCTGAGACCTTCCCCTTATAACGGTGGTCAAGGAGAGTTGCCAACCAGTAATCATCCTTCTCCTTTATGTCATGTATTCTTGGGTCCTTTCGCAGGCTTTGAAGCATGAGGTTGTCCATGCGCCTCAAATTTGCTGAGGCTTGAGAAACAGACTCCTCAGGGTCACTCAGAATGACAGCATCTGGAACTTCCTCCTCCTTTGCCACGTACTACTCCCAAGAGTCCTGGGTTTGGAAAGCCATTGCTTACAGATTGACACGTGCCTTCCTCTTCTTCGAAGCCTATGAAAGTGCCAGAATCCTCATCCTCCTCCCTGCTCTCCTCCTGTGTGTTCTGTGACATAGGAATGATGGTGTCTGGATAACGTGGGCCTTGAGAGGAAAGGAAGTCCTCCTCTTCCTCCTCCTGCTCTGCCTCCAGTGCCCTTTCCATAATGCCACGCAGAGTTTTCTCCAGCAGGAACACAACAGGGATTGTGTCACTGATGCATACACTGTCACGGCTCACCATCCTTGTGGCCTCCTCAAATGGTGACAATACAGTGCATGTATCCTTAATGATCAGCCTTTGGCATGGGGAAAAAATCTGAGGCGGCCTAAGCCTGTTGCCCTGCTGTATTCACACAGGTACTTGTTGACGGCCCTCTGCTGCATGTATAGCTGCTACAGCATTGACAAAATCAAGTTCCACGTGGTGGGCATGTCACAAATCAGCGGTTTACGGGCAGGTGGAATTCCCGCTGTATTTCAGCCAACTGAGCACTGGCTGTGTATGACCGCCTGAAATGGCTATAGACTCTACTGGCCAGCTTTAGCACATCTTGCATGTTTTTAAGAAACGCTGCACCACCAAATTGAGGACATGAGCCAGGCATTGCACATGTGTCAACTTTCCCTGTCTAAGGACAGACAGGAGGTTTGAGCCATTATCGTATACCACCATTCCTGGCTCCAGCTGGCATGGTGTGAACCACCTCTGTCCCTGCAGAGCTGCAACAATCTCTGCTCCGGTATGGTTCCTGTCCCCTAAACACACAAGCTGAAGCACTGCATGGCACCTTTTAGCCTGACTCTGGGAATAGCCCTTTGCATGCTTAGAGGGTACCTGATGTTCATAGGATAATGCTGCAGAGGATGGGCATGGAGTTGGAGGAGGAGAAGGAGGAGGGGGTAGAGCTCACAGGTCTGGCATCATCACCACCAGCTGTATGGAGACATGGGGACACAACAAGCTGCAGCACCGAGCTCTGTCCTGCATTCTTTTGAGTTGCAAGCAGTGTTACCCAGTCTGCTGTGAATGCAATATATCATCCCTGTCCATGCATGCTGGACCACATGTCAGTAGTAAGGTAGATTTTATGGCTGAATGCCTTGCCCAACGATGCCAGAACATTCCCTTTTACATGATGGTAGAGAGATGGAACAGCCTTACATGAAAAGTAATAGCAACTGGGAACCTGCCATTGTGGTACAAGCACATTGTGCAAATTCATGGGGGCAGAATCCACCAGGCTGAAAGGCAGAAGTTGGAGAGCCAACAGCTTTGACAAACTTGCATTTAGACACTAGGCATGTGGGTGGCAGGGACTGTATTTTTTTTCCCGCTGCAGCGGATGGGGCAGAGACATTTTCCAGCTACAGTCTACAGCTGGTCATGTGCTGCTGGCAGATGTGCTGCTAGGACCTCTTGTACTAGCCAGGGAGCCGATGTAGGTTATTGGGGGATCAAGCTGGATGGATGGCTCAGCTGCACTCCGTGAGTGATATGCTGCAGGTAAGCTCATAGTGTGCAGACAATGCTATGAACATGTCTCAACTGCCCTCCTGTAAGTATATAGCTGAAAGGCTCACTGTAAGTGCTCTAAGCTGGATGGATGGCTGGACTGCAATTCTGTAAACAATGACAAGAAGACTCACCTGATCTTGCCCCCTTCCGTGGACTTGTTGCCTTGTAATGAGCTGTAATCAGATACAGCTGATGCTACTGATAGAACAGGGAGCCCACACACTATGTGTGCCTCAAGGAGTGGATGAGCTCACTGTGTGTGCTGCTAGACAGGGAGCTGACACACGAGCGGAGTAAGCTCTGCAGATGCCAACCTGTGCGGAGCCCTCCATGTCTTCAACCATGGGCGTCCGCAGAACATTTGGTGGCGCTGGGCAGCGTGGCTTTCTCTCTGGCTTCTGCCCAGCACACTCCTCGTCCTTTGTCCTGTAGCACTCTCTCCCTCAGCTTTTTTCCAGGCTGCAGTCTCTCAGTCTCTCTCTTTATTGAGCTGTAGCCTCCTCCCTGTGGAAAATGGGCCCCCAATCTTTGGGACTACATGTCCCATGATGCTCTCCTCTCCTAGTCTCCTTTGATTGGCCCTCAGTTATGGCCAACAGGGAAGGAACGGCGTGGGCAGGAAGCTGGGAGGGGAACCTGGTGAGAGCCGTCATCTCTTCTCCTTGACAGGAGAAAGGGGGGCGACCGGGGGAAACCTCTGATAGCCAGCAGCTCGCCTTTCTCCTGTCACAGCGCCGCCAAGTTCTCTGCTGGACTGAGCAGGCAAAAGAGCCCACAGTCACACTACACTGATAGGGGGGTTTGACAGAACCTTGATGGTGTCACCCCACTGGTGGGTTGCACATGGGTGTGGCCTGCCCGCACCCCGATAGCGATGGAACTGTGTTGAATTTAAGATCTGATCCCTGATTCCAGGGGGGGGCACTTGACCCCCCTTGCCCCTACCTGCGGACGCCCATGTCTTCAACCCACCTGGGATATGAATGGACGATCAAAGTGCTGCTTAAGCTTCTCTCAGATGCCGGGTCACTTGTGTGATGCAGCTGATCCCTGCTTTAGTAAGCCAGTCCACCATCTCCTCTACATGCTGCGGCTGGATAGCACGGGCAAACTCACTAAACAGAGGAAATGATGCCCTGCCTGAGGACTGACCACCACGTCCACTTTTGCCTTTGGACACATTTGATGCTGGCCCCCTTACAGTGCCAAGGGAACATCTGCCTCTCCTTGTTGTCCTCCCAGACATTATTGGGAGGGAGGGGGCGGTGCCTATAAGCAAATGGAAATAAGAAGTTGAAATCTGTACATACATGCACTTTAATCAATGTACACTTTAATTTGAGTATTCACATTACACAGACACCCTCCACGGATACGCTATAATATACTGCAATATAATGCACCAAACGTACAGTGACACACAGAACTATATGGCGTTAAATGGGCAGTAATGCACACAGGACTATATGGCGTTAAATTGGCAGTAATGCACACAAAACTATAGGTGTTAAACTGACAGTAAAGCACACAAAACTATATTGCAGTAAACTGGCAGTAACGCACACAGAATTAAATGGCATTAAACTGGCAGTAAAGCAATCAAATAGACAGTGTTCAACCGTCACTACACTGATGCTATCTGAACTGTCCCTAGTCTAGCTATACACTAATGTAAAGATTACAGACACAGTATAACTACACTACACTGAAACTATCTGAGCTGTCCCTACTTCACACTAATGTATGTATGAACGACACGGTCTTACTACACTACACTGAAACTTTCTGAGCTGTCCCTACTCTACACTAATGTATGTATGAATGACACTACAGTGAAATCATCTGAGCTGTTCCTACTCTAGTGGCACACATGCAAAGCTGAATGATGGTCCTCCTCACTACACTCACACTATCCTTAGCCTGACACTAAACTAATATTCTACACTGACAAATGAAACAAAATAGCACAGTATAGCACACAAACAGACTAATAGCACTGAACAGAGCCCTGTTCTATCTCTCCCCACGCCAAAATCCCACTGAAAATTTCTGCCATTGAAAGTATACTTTTATACTGTGGGGCAGGAATGAGCCATGATTGGATAAAGTCATGATGACAGTGTCCAATCATGACTCGGACAGTGCTCTGGGCCCTGACTGGTTGAAGCTTTCACTGCTTCAGCCAATCAAGGCTTGCAATGCACTGTTCAACGCCACAATGCATTGTGGTCAGTTTGAGGGGCCGAACAAATGGTCTGTTCATTGAACATCTGAACAGAGAAAGTTTGGCCCGATTTTATGCTCAGCCCGAACCGTTCGCCCATCCTTATTTAGGTATTATAACAGCAATGACACAATGAGGTTGATTTACCAAAACTGGAGACTGAAAAATCTGGTGCCTCTGTGGTAGCCATGCACACCATGCGCTGTGAGAGGGAATCGAACGATATGGGTTGCAGGAATGAAAATAGCTCCATCTATGTCTGGCTTTAGGAACCTTCGTTTGTAAGCTCCTTGAGGGAAGGGACTGATTAGGAAGTGAATGCACAAGATAAAGGTGTAAAGCGCAAGTATCTCAAATAAATAAAATATATATTTACATTCATTTTTATTTGTGCAGTGTTTTATAATAGGATAGCGCACAGTTTCAGACTAGCCTCTAAAGTTAAGAAACTTTTTAATAGGTTAAGAAGTTTTAATAGGTCATATTTAGAGATTAATATAACTGTGCCATTAGAAACTACAGAAAAGTGTTTAAACTGGAATTCTTTTTTATAACAGTTTATGTAGCCAACAATATCACCTGCCATAGGCAATACAATATAAAATGTTCTAAAGCTAGGGCATTATGTATTCAGTGATGATAAAGTATTGCTAGAGACAGAGTCAATAAACCTGCATGAGATCAGAAGCTCAGTAAATAAAACCAGACTGTTCTCTACAGGAACTGAAGAAAATTTCCATTCAGTGTGATGTACTGGTAATCACCAAAGAAAAACAAATGCTTTCCAGAACGTGCAATCATTCATAAATAATGCAATTTATATTGCTGCCTCAAATCTCTGATACAAATTATTAGAGGGAAATGTTCCATGATATTGAATAATTATGTGGCAAGTTGCCCAACATGAGGATTGGATTATGAAAATTGACACCAAGCCAGTCATTTGAAAATCAAGACTTTTAATGCTGTGGATTTCTGATGTCTAATTAGTATTTAGTCAATTTTTTTAAATAATGTTGTTTATCCACTTTCAGACCGGACCATTTTGCTGGTAAATGACCAGAGGTCTTTTTACACTTTGGCACTGCGCTGCTTTAACTGGTAATTGCGCGGTCATGCAATGTTGTACCCAAACAAAATTTGCGTCCTTTTCTTCCCACAAATAGAGCTTTCTTTTGATGGTATTTGATTGCCTCTGCGATTTTTATTTTTTGCGATATAAACGTAAAAAGACCGCAAATTTTGAAAAAAAATGATATTTTCTACTTTTTGTTATTAGAAAAATCCAATAAACTCAATTTTAGTCATACATTTAGGCCAAAATGTATTCAGCCACATGTCTTTGGTAAAAAAAAAGTCAATAATTGTATATTTATTGGTTTGCGCAAAAGTTGTCACATCTACAAACTAAGGTACGTTTTCTGCAATTTACGCAGCTTTTAGTTTACGACTGCCTATCTCATTTCTTGAGGTGCTAAAATGGCAGGGCAGTACAAAACCCCCCCAAATGACCCCATTTTGGAAAGTAGACCCCCTAAGGAAATTGATAAGAGGCATGTTGAGCCCATTGAATATTTAATTTTTTTGCCTCAAGCGATTGAATAATGACAAAAAAAAAAATTTTTTTTTTTTTTTACACAAAGTTGTCACTAAATGATATATTGCTCACACATGCTATGGGCGTATGTGAAATAACACCCCAAAATAAATTCTGCTGCTTCTCCTGAGTACGGGGATACCACATATGTGGGACTTTTTGGGAGCCTAGCCGCGTACGGGGCCCCGAAAACCAAGCACCGCCTTCAGGCTTTCTAAGGGCGTACATTTTTGAGTTCACTTCTCACTACCTATTACAGTTTTGAAGGCCATAAAATGCCAAGATGGCACAAAACCCCCACAAATGACCCCATTTTAGAAAGTAGACACCCCAAGCTATTTGCTGAGAGGCATGTTGAGTTCATGGAATATTTTATATTTTGCCACAAGTTGCGGGAAAATTACAAACTTTTTTTTTTTTTTTTTTTTTTCACAAAGTTGTCACTAAATGATATATTGCTCACACATGCCATGGGCATATGTGAAATGACACCCCAAAATAAATTCTGCTGCTTCTCCTGAGTACGGGGATACCACATATGTGGGACTTTTTGGGAGCCTAGCCGCGTACGGGGCCCCGAAAACCAAGCACCGCCTTCAGGCTTTCTAAGGGCGTAAATTTTTGAGTTCACTTCTCACTACCTATTACAGTTTTGAAGGCCATAAAATGCCAAGATGGCACAAAACCCCCACAAATGACCCCATTTTAGAAAGTAGACACCCCAAGCTATTTGCTGAGAGGCATGTTGAGTCCATGGAATATTTTATATTTTGCCACAAGTTGCGGGAAAATTACAAACTTTTTTTTTTTTTTTTTTTTTTTCACAAAGTTGTCACTAAATGATATATTGCTCACGCATGCCATGGGCATATGTGAAATGACACCCCAAAATAAATTCTGCTGCTTCTCCTGAGTACGGGGATACCACATATGTGTGACTTTTTGGGAGCCTAGCCGCGTACGGGGCCCCGAAAACCAAGCACCGCCTTCAGGCTTTCTAAGGGCGTTACAGTTTTGAAGGCCATAAAATGCCAAGATGGCACAAACCCCCCCCAAATGACCCCATTTTGGAAAGTAGACACCCCTAAATTTAGGGGTACACTAGTGAGACTAGGTAATAAATGGCGGGTGCCCTGAAACTATAAAAAAATAACTAACCAACCAGCGTCACCTGTAACAGTTATATGGTGATCACTGGTGAAAGGGTTAACTAGGGGGCAATCAGGGGGCTTTATGCGGTAGTATATGGGGGTCCCTGGCGCTATAAAAAGCTGCGGCGAACCTAAATACCTACCTGCCTAACTAGCGTCACCTGTGACACTAATACAGCGATCAGAAAAACGATCGCTTATTAGGCTGGGTTCACACTGGAGCGATGCGGGAACGCCACGAATGCGCGGCGGGTTCCCGCATCGCATGCCTCCCGGCGGCAGTTCACACTGCCCTATGCGAACTGCTGGGAGTGTCAGTGAAATGTTAATGACACCCCCAGATCAGTTCGCATATCGCAGTGCGATCTGCAAACTCGGATCGCATGGTGTGAACACCCATGCGATCCGATTCTGCTGCGGGCCAAAAAAAGGGTCCCGTGCGAATTTGCGGCGGGTGCGGCGGGTGTGGCGGGTGCGGCGGGTGCGGCGAATGGCTGAACTCGAATCGCACAGAGATCGGATGTGATTTGCACTGCAGTGCGGTGCGAATCACATCCGTTCTCATAAACCGCTGCAATGTGAACCCAGCCTTAGTGACACTGGCGACGGGGGGTGATCACGGGGTTAAACCTTTATTGGGGGGGTTAGGGGGGTACCTTAGAACTAAAGGGGGCTAACCCTAACTGCCCTAACAGTTATTAGTCACAAATGACACCCGCCGGGTGATCAGGGGGTTAAACCTTTATTAGGTAATAAATGGCGGGTGCCCTGAAACTATAAAAAATAACTAACCAACCAGCGTCACCTGTAACAGTTATATGGTGATCACTGGTGAAAGGGTTAACTAGGGGGCAATCAGGGGGCTTTATGCGGTAGTATATGGGGGTCCCTGGCGCTATAAAAAGCTGCGGCGAACCTAAATACCTACCTGCCTAACTAGCGTCACCTGTGACACTAATACGGCGATCAGAAAAATGATCGCTTATTAGGCTGGGTTCACACTGGAGCGATGCGGAAACGCCGCAAATCCGCGGCGGGTTCCCGCATCGCATGCCTCCCGGCGGCAGTTCACACTGCCCTATGCGAACTGCTGGGAGTGTCAGTGAAATGTTACTGACACCCCCAGATCAGTTCGCATATCGCAGTGCGATCTGCAAACTCGGATCGCATGGTGTGAACACCCATGCGATCCGATTCTGCTGCGGGCCAAAAAAAGGGTCCCGTGCGAATTTGCGGTGGGTGCGGCGGGTGTGGCGGGTGCGGCGGGTGCGGCGAATGGCTGAACTCGAATCGCACAGAGATCGGATGTGATTTGCACTGCAGTGCGGTGCGAATCACATTCGTTCTCATAAACCGCTGCAATGTGAACCCAGCCTTAGTGACACTGGCGACGGGGGGTGATCACGGGGTTAAACCTTTATTGGGGGGGTTAGGGGGGTACATTAGAACTAAAGGGGGCTAACTCTAACTGCCCTAACAGTTATTACAGTCACAAATGACACCAATGCAAAAAAAAAAAAAAAAAAAAAAAAAATGACATTGGTGTCACTGTGACTGGGGGGCAGGGGTAATTGGGGGGGTGATCGGGGGGTAAAGGGGGGGTGTGAGTGTGCCTGGCATGTTCTACTGTGTGTGGGATGTGTTGGTGCAACTCACTGATCCGCTCTCCTCCGTGTCGGAACGAAAAATACCGACACGGAGGAGAGAATACATCACTTCCTCTCCTGTGTTTACATTACAGGAGAGGAAGTGATGTCACGGGGGATTCCTATTCGTCGGGAGCGATCGCGAGGGGGTGGCCATGAACGAATGGCCGTCCCCTCGTCCGGGATCGCTCCCGCACGAATACCGACCGCCGCAGGCACCGGGCGGGGGCCCGATCGGGCCCCCGACCCGCGGGAGGCAAGGGACGTACATGTACGCCAATATGCCTGCCCGTGCCATGCTATCGACGTACATCGTCGTGCGGCGGTCGGCAACTGGTTAAAGAACACATCCGCATATATTCTTGTAGGAACCAACAGTACGCCAAGGTCTATCTATCAGTCTATCTCTCTATCTCTCTATCTCCCAAAACAAAAGAGCAAAGGACAATCGGAGTCCATGTTGTACTTGCTACTGAACTTTTCTCTTTGGATGGTTTTCCACTGTATACCCATCTCGCTGCTTCTTTCACGACTAAAAATGCTTGTAAAGTTGTCAACAACATATATATATATATATATATATATATATATATATATATCAGCCATAACTTTATGACCACCCACCTAATATTGAGGTTCCCCTTTTGCCACCAAAACAGCCCTGAACTATTAAGGCATGGACACCACTAGACCTCTGAAGGTATGCTGTGGTATCTGGCACAAAGCTGTCAGTAGCAGATCCTTTAGGTCCTGCAAGTTGTGAGGTGGGGCCATGGATTGGACTTGTTTTCCAGCACATCCCACAAATGCTCATATATAGGGATGAGCCCGATGTTTGAGTCAAATGTAAGTGCACCGGGTGTTCTCCTGTTCGCCGAATAGCAAACAATTTGAGGTGTTCGTGGCAAATTTGAAAGCCACAGAACACCCTTTAAAAGTCTATGGGAGAAATCAAAAGTGCTAATTTTTAAGGCTTATATGCATGGTATTGTCATAAAAAGTGTTTGGGGACCTGGGTCCTGCCCCAGGGGGCATGTATCAATGCATAAAAAAGTTTTAAAAACGGAATTTTTTTCGGGAGCAGTGATTTTAATAATGTTTAAAGTGAAATAATAAAAGTGAAATATTCCATTAAATTTCGTGCCTGGAGGGTGTCTATAGTATAAATGTAAAGTGGCACATGTTTATCGTGTTTAGAACGGTCCCGGCAATATGCATAAAGGTCATTGAAAAGAACAGCATGGGATTCCCCCACAATCCATTACCAGGCCCTTTGGGTCTGGTATGAATATTGAGGGGAACCCCGAACCAAAATATAAACGAAAAAAAATTGCATGGCGATTCCCCCAATTTCCATACCAGGTCCTTCAGGTCTGGTATGGATATTAAAGGGAACCCCGCGCCAAAATAAAAAAAATGGCTCGGGGTCCCCCCAAAAATTCATACCAGACCCTTATCTAAGCACGCAACCTGGCAGGCCACAGGAAAAGAGGGGGGGCGAGAGAGCAGCCCCCCTCCTGAACCATACCAGGCCACATGCCCTGAACATGGGGAGGGTGCTTTAGGGTTTCCCCCAAAGCACCGTGTCCCCATGTTGATGGGGACAAGGGCCTCATCCTCACAACCCTTGCCTGGTATTTATGGGGGTCTGTGGTCGGGGGGGCTTATTGGAATATGGAAGCCCCCTTTAACAAGGGGATCCCAGATCCCGGCCTCCCAAATGTACCCCTACCATTTCACAAAAAAGTGTGAAAATTGTAAAGATGACATGACACGACTTGGGACAAGTCCTTTATTAAAAAATAAAAAAGTAAAAATGTCCTACAAAGTCTTCTTCTTCTCTTGCTCCGCTGACAGACCGAAAAAAAAAAAACGACCTACCCACCTCCATGGCAGGCATCCACCATATCACGCGTCTTTGCTTTGACAGTTCTTTTATAACTGAGGGCGGGACCACACTGTGACGTTCCCCCTCTGATGCACGGGGACTTCCCAATGGGTCTGGTATGGATTTTTGGGGGAGCCCCATGCCATTTTTTTTTATTTTGGCGCAGACCTGCCAAGTAACATCCACATGAATACACAGACCCAGGGTTTTCCAGCAGAACATTGCCCAAAGCATCACGTTACAGCTTCCAGCTTGACTTTTCCTCGCACTGCAACCTGGTATCATCTCTTCCCCAGGTAAGCGATGTACAAGTACCCAGCCATCCACATGATATAAAAAAATGTGATTCATCAGACCAGGCCACCTTATTCTATCACTTCATGATCCAATTCTGATGCTTATGTGCCCATTGTAAATGTTTTTGGCTGTGTACATGGGTTAGCATGAGCACCCTGTCTGCGACTATGCTAACCCATGGATGATTGGTTTATTATGAATGGGGAAGGGTTAGAATTCCTGTCTTTTTGTAAACATGTGTAAAGTGTCCTTAATAGGAAGAGTCTCCCTCATTTCTGTTGGAACAGGACATGATATAATAGCTCTCCTGTGAGTACACAGACTGTGATTTTTTTTGGTAAAATTAAAATGGCTTAGAACCTCTGTAAGGTTAATAATACTGTTTGTGGCTCCTGTCTCAGTTATAACTGCCCCCTTCATTTCTTTATCTATGGTTGAATGTTTACCATTGTTGCTCTTATCAGTAAAGCTACTGAAAACAACTGTAATCTAGTCACAAATACCATAAAAGATTGGCGCCACTCTAAACTGGCAGCATCAGTCTCCCAGATTTACTCTGGGGGGGGGGGGGGGGGGTTTACTAAAGCTGGAGTGTGCAAAATATGGTGCAGCTCTGCATAGAATGAGCTTACAGGGTTTATTGCCAAAGCTAAGTTGAACAAGCTAAAGTTTGAAATGGATTGGATACCATGCACAGCTGCACCAGATTTTGGGTGCTGCAGTTTTAGTAGATCTCTCTCTCTGTATTCAGGTGCTGGCAGTGATAGAGCACATTTCACTCCAAGATATAATATAGCATACATGTTCTGCCACACACTGTATTCAAATCCAGTGTAAGGCAAATGGTATTCAAATCCAAGCCCATCAGTCACACTCCTCTGACATGTTTCACCCTCATTGAGTGGGGCATGACCAACGGGCTGGGATTTGAACTCAAGCCTGTCTATCATTTACCTTATGCTGGAGTTGAATACAGTGTATGGCTGTACCTGTATATCATAATCTAGTTACGTCTTGAACAGAGAGAGACAGGAAAATATATTACTTAGATTGGTATGGAATATGTGTTCTTCACATTAGGCACATGTGTAAAAAATGTCAAAGCATTTGCCCTGGGTCTTTAAATGAAGCACATCACACATGAAAGTACTGTATGGTAAATACACCTAATTACAGATTTATTGATAATACGATAAAATCCAGTTGAAAAATATATAGCGCTAATTTGTAGTATGTATAAAATGAAGCCATGAATTCCTACACAATAATGATGATATTATATATACAGTCCAAATATAAATACATGATGGACAATGAACATTAAATAATTCACATATTGTACTTATAGATACATAGTTGACAATTTGCATTTAAAAACCCAATGTGTGCCGTGACTCTCTGTTTACTTCTTCAGGGATGGTTGCAAAATACATGTCTAGGAGATAAAATATCAACATTTAAGTTTTTGTAAACTAGTAGTCTGGCGTAATCAACCAAGTTGTTCTCCGGGGACAGCACATGGTGCTGCTATGCATGAAAAGCAAAAAATCAAGTAAAAAAGTGAGAATCATTTACATTGTAAAAGTTTTAGTAAATCCCCCTCTCTGTATTTAGGTACTGGCAGAGATAGAGCACATCTCACTCCAAGATATAATATAGCATACAGGTACCGCCACACACTGCATTCAAATCCAGTGTAAGGTAAATGAAAGACACATGCTTCAGCTCAAATCTCAGCCCATCAGTCACACCCCTCTGACATGTTTCATTCACATTGAGTGGGGCATGACCAATGGGTGGGGATTTGAAGCCTGTCTATCATTTTCCTTACACTGGTGTTGAATACAGTGTGTGGCTGCACCTGTATCTTATAGTCTAGTCATGTCTTGAATAAAGAGAGACAGAAAATAGAAAATATATTGCTTGGACTGGTATGGAACGTGTCCTTCACATTAGACACATATGGCTCCTACAGGTTTTACCAAAAGATTCACGAGACATTGGTGGGGATAAACATGGTCATGCTACATTTTTGGCTGTAAGCTAAAATGGACATTCAGTTATTAGAGACTGTAATATGTAAGTTGTGTGGTATAACACTGGAACCATAGGTAATGTATAGCTAAACAGAACAGGATTCTATAGAAAAATGTATATAAGGACCTTCAAGGTCCTTTTTTGAAGCAACTCCATAGAGATACGAGTCATTCTAAAACAATAAAAATCTAAGCTGCAGTAACTATAAACATTGCTTTAAGGCATTCAGGAAATATTCTGAATTATTTATACATAACTTTTATCCTGGTTATTCCCTAAATGTTATTGCTGCTTTCAGGCAGATGCATTCTTCTATGTGCGTTGAGCTTCTTGTGGTAATGGATCCCATAGGCCCATAGACACACGGGCATCAATAGTGACAGTTAATGTTTTTGACAGTAGGAAGAAATACACTATTGCTTTTAGCACAAAGAAAACAAGCTAAATTCCCTCTATATGGATATATATCTACAATGTATCTATCTTTATATCTAGTATGTATTGCATCTTATTAAAAAAACATGCTGAAAGGTTGTGTACATAAACTCTTTTACATATAAAACTAAACTTGTGTAGAGATCTGCTGTCCTGTCTGTAAGTGACTCTGCTGCTTAATCACAGAGATTATTTATGTACATCACTTCCTGTCTTTGCGGGTCTGGGTCAGAAACCCCAGAAGGAGGAAGTAGAGAGAGAGAACTGAGCCACATGACCTTATACACACAGGGGCTGCTACTGCTATGGTATTTTCACCCAGACCAGAAGAAGAGACTATTAGGCAAGTATTTGCATGTTTTAACAGGTTAACTGTAGCTGCTCATAGCTTTTTGAGTGTGTATGTAAATCCCTGTGACAATATTTATCTCTGTTCTATTGTTATTATCTCACATGCACAGTGCCAGATATCAACTGTGCTACTGTATGTGTGTAGTGGTCACCTTCCAGTATATTAGTAGGTAAATCTGCTTGCAATAGAGTTTTATGCAGCTCCTGTTATTTTAGTTAACCCTGCCCCTCCTGGTTTGTGATTCTATAGCTAATTTTACCTCACTGCTCAATAGCCAGCATAGGCTGCAGCCAGGTAAGGTTATTGCTTGGCATTTCTGGTAGTTAGAGGTTCGGTTAAATGACAGATTACAAACAACTAGGGACAAAGACACAGTGTAGATTCCAGTGCCACATGATGATTTCTGCTGGTAAGAAGCTGTGCTCCAGGCTGGTTGGACAACAGTCTCCCTATCACTGCTAATCTTGTCTTCAGGTCTCCAACACAAAGATAAATGTCACATCATGATCATCCTCAGGGGCCCCTGCAACTGAACTTTGCTACAACATTCATCTGGAGATATCTTTATTAATAACTATATATACCTGGATATATTGTGCAAAATTGTACCAGGACTCCTTTTGGGCCCTTTGTTAATAATACCTGTTTGTAAATTGGATGTATGTACTATTATTTATCTTTTCTCTTTGATTATACAACTGGTTAATTTTTCCAGAGTTGCATTTCCTTTTTGGTATGTTGCATCTCCAGTCTTAACACACACCTATGCAGTGTTGCCCCCAGATGAGTTGCTGAATTGTTTTGTGATTTTTCTGCACACCTGAAGATGACACACCTCGCTCACCCAGCACTTGCCGACACAATATGAGGTGTTTCAAATAATTTATTAGATATAGTTAAACACCTCTATTATTCTGACTAACAGTAATTAACAGAAATTAACTGCATTTACTTAGCAATAGCATGTAAAGACAGTCCTAACTTGCTATAACTTTCCCACTGGCCAGTAAATGATGAGGAAAAAAGAAACTTGGTCAGCAAAGTTAGGGCCCTTGAAGAAAGGACAACAATTCTCAGCAGACAACAGATTAACTTATTTGATGTTAGTTTCCTACCAGACTCAGGGCATCCTCTTCTGGTTCTCTGGACATGTGCTCTGTTAAAGTCAAGTTCAAGTCAGACAGTTTCAGTCCTGCTGAGACAGTGCTTCTCTTCCTTCCTTACAAGCGGTGGGAGTGCTCTCTAGTACAGTCTTATCATTCACCTTCCCAGGGAGTAGGTTCCCAGTCTCTGAGGCAAGGTCTTCAATGATGAGCTGTCTCTTTGCTTCTTTGAGGTCCCACTAGATTGTAGTCAGCTATGACAGGCTTCCGTTAAGTCAGAAGCTCCATTTTTTCCACACCTTTCCAGCTTTAACCACCTAAGTACACCACCCATGTACATTTACTGTGGCGGGGCAGCTCTTAAACATACCTGTACGTGATTCCTGATGTCGGCTCTGGGGCGTGTACTGCTGGAGTTGCGCTCCCGCTGTGATTGGACACAGCAGGAGCCAATCAGTGGTTCTACCAGCCACGATGGTCACAGGCCACCCGCAATTGTTCATAGGAGAGGCAGAATGGTGGTCTGCCTATGTAAACAAGGCAGACCATCGCTCTGTCAGACAGGAAGAGAGAGATCTTTTGTTCCTGCTAATCAGGAACACAGATGTCTCTTTTCTTCTAGTGCATCCACCCCCCCACACAGTTAGAAAGCATTTCCTAGGAGCACAGTTAACCCTTTGATTGCCCCTGATACTAACTCCTTCCCTGCCAGTGCCATTTATACAGTGACAGTGCATTTTTTATCACTGATCACTGTATTGGTGTCACTAGTCCCGAAAAAAGTATCACTTAGTGTGAGATTTGTCCGCTGCAATGTTGCAGTCCCGCTAAAAATCGCTGAATAAAATGAAAGTCCATGAATCCATTCCATAGTTTGTAGATGCTATGACTTTTGCTTTTGCAAACCAATCAATACACTTTTGGGGTTTTTGTTTACCAAAAATATGTAGCAGAATACAAATTGGCCTGAATTGATAAAGAAATTAGGTTTTTAATTTTTTCTTATTGTATATGTTTTATAGCAGAAAGAAAAAAATACATTTTTTTTCAAAATTGTCAGTCTTTTTTTGTTTATAGCGCAAAAGTAAAGGTGATCGAATACCACCAAAAAAACCTCTATTTGTGGGAAATAACGACATACATTTTTTTTGGGTACAACGTTGCACGACTGCGCAATTGTCAATTTAAGCAAAGTAGTGCTGTATCGCAAAAAATTTCCTGGTCAGGCAGGGGTAAAACCTTCTGGAGCTGAAGTGGTTAAGGCTGCTCTCTATTCTTTCCTCTCAGCAGCCTGCACATCACACTTCTCCTTGCTCTGTTGCTTCTGCCAATCACCTCCTGGATCAAATCAGACCCAGCCAAGATGGCTGCCCCCTGCACTGGAGACACTACATAGATGAGCATTGAAAGTGGTCTCCTTAAAGATGTCTGCTGCACTTTTGCATTAATAAATATTAATTTTAGCCTGTCCACACTGAAGAAGAATAATACAGCAGACAGCAAGGTAGAAGTTCCATGGCAGTTATCCGCTACAGTCCAGTTTACACTTATACTAGACAAAATAACATGACATAATGGGGTTTAATTAATAAAACCGGAAAATGCTAAGTCAGGCTTATTTCTGCATAGAAACCAATCAGCTTCCAGGTTTTATTGCCAATGCTGACTTGAACAAGCTGAGGTTAGAAACTGACTGGTTTCTATGCAGAAATGTGCCTGATTTTGCACGCTCCAGCTTTAGTAAATAAACTGCATTGTGACTTTCCTGGCACTGCCCTGCCCCCTCCCTTCTCCCATATTCTTGTTCAAGTTTAGATTTTCTGTGTGTTCAATACTGCTGTAAATTTAAGAACAGGCAGTTTATGATATCTTCTGCAGAGAAAACCTTTTGTTATGCTTAGTATGGACAATATACCGTATATACTCGAGTATAGGCCGACCCGAATATAAGCCGAGGCCCCCAATTTACCCCCAAAAAAACTGGCAAACTTATTGACTCGTGTATAAGCCGAGGGTGAGACATGCCTGTCCATCCCTGTGTGTGTGTCCGTCCATCCCTGTGTGTCCGTCCATCCCTGTGTGTCCGTCCATCCCTGTGTGTCCGTCCATCCCTGTGTGTCCGTCCATCCATCCCTGTGTGTGTGTGTGTCCATCCATCCATCCATCCCTGTGTGTGTGTGTCTCCATCCATCCATCCATCCATCCCTGTGTGTGTGTGTCTCCATCCATCCATCCATCCATCCCTGTGTGTGTGTGTCTCCATCCATCCATCCATCCATCCCTGTGTGTGTCTCCATCCATGTGTGTGTGTGTGTGTGTGTGTGTGTGTGTGTGTGTGTGTGTGTGTGTGTGTGTGTGTGTGTCCAGCCTACCTTTGTCCCGAGCCTCCGTCCCGTGCCTTGCCTCCTTGCCTCCGTCCCGTGCCGTGCCTTGCCTCCTTGCATCCGTCCCGTGTCGTGCCTTGCCTTGCCCCCGTCCCGTCCCGTCCCGTGCCGTGCCGTCCCGTGCCCTCTTCGTCGGCGGCCATTGTAAAGTTCAAAAGCTGCGCCGCCGCCTTCGCCTGTGATAGGCGGAACACTGAATTTCCCAGCAGCCTGTGTTCCGCCTATCACAGACGTCGTATCATCCTCGTCCGTAGTACGAGGATGATACGATGTCCGTGATAGGCGGAACACAGGCTGCTGGGAAATTCAGTGTTCCGCCTATCACAGGCGAAGGCGGAGCCGGAGGCGCGGCTTTTGAATAGAATGGCCGCTGTCTGTCTGCTCGACACGCTGATCGAGCGGGCAGACAGCGATGACTCGAGTATAAGCCGAGGGGGGCACTTTCAGCCTCAAAAAAGAGGCTGAAAATCTCGGCTTATACTCGAGTATATACGGTAACTATAGATTCACCTTAACGCAACTGTAGCCAATGCTCTCATATGGGTTGCTGAATGTAGTTGTTCACCTGTCACCCTGCCCAGTCAGACATCCATCTCTCAGCCACTCAGAGACATAGAACAGTCCATAAGCTTTGTTTTTGTTTTTTAATGAGGGGATGAACTTGGATGGGAATGGGGAATTATGGGATGTCCAGGAACATTCAGTGCAACTTGCTTGGGACATCTATATATATTCTATTATATACACTCCAGTCTTTGCTCCTGCACAAACTGTTGCTTAAGGCATCTAATGCCGCGTACACACGACCAGACTTTTCAACATCAAAAGTCAGACGGAATGATTCCGGCAGACCATTCGATCGTGTGTGGCCTGCAGCGAACTTTTGATTTGCAAAAGTCTAACAGACTTTAGAAATGGAACATGTTTCAAATTTTTCCGACAGAACTCCGCCGGACCCAGTTCCTACTGAGAAATCCGCTCGTGTGTGTGCTAGTCCAACGGACAAAAACCGACGCGAGGGCAGCTATTGGCTACTGGCTATGAACTTCCTTATTTTAGTCCAGTCGTACGTCATCACGTTCGAATCCGTCGGACTTTGGTGTGATTGTGTGTGGCCAAGTCCGTTCATTCGGAAAATCTGTCAGAACTCTGTCAGAACTCCGTCAGAACTCCGTCGAAAGTCTGTCGGACCTAAGTCCGGTCGTGTGTACGCGGCATTATACTTCACTCCTCCAGCACTTCTCTTGTTGCAGACTGTTACTCCACCAGAACTTCCCTTGCTGCAGACTGTCACTCCTCCAGACTGGCTAGCATGGTTAGGACTGACACTAACTCAGCCAGGCCTCAATGAACTGCCTTTTGTGGGCAGGGACCTCGGGCCCCTGTGGTGTAGAATTAGTTCAGGTGCTAACTGTCTTCTGTTCAGATACCATGCCCGGATAGCTCTCTTCTGGCTCTGCCAGCCAGCCTGTCTGCAAAGACCTCTTTCCATTGCCCTCCCCACAGTCCTCTCTTCTGGTACTGCATCCATCTCATACTGCAATCTAGCAGTTCTCTCAGGCATGCCTCCCCAGTCATCTGGACTGCGCTTCACTCACCAGCCCTCCAGACTGCGGCCAGTTGTCTTTCCTGGAGTCTTCTCTCCCGCTGTCCTCTCTTTGCTCTCTCATGTGCCTCTCCTTCCAGGATCTCTTCACTCTTCCCGGATACACCTGAGTCTTGGCCCAGGGTCACTCCCCCCCCAGACTGGGGGCTTCCCATGTGCCCAGACAGCCTCCACACTCTCTCACTCCAGCTCTTCCACCCGAAAACTGCTCCCCAGCTGGTCTGACCCCAGGTATTTAAGTATTTAAGGAGGCTTGCCCCCTGCCAATCCAAGTTGGGGATTAGTCAAGGCTTCTAAAATACCCCAGGCAGCTCCACCTCGCCTCTCCTCCTTTCCTTCTATCACTTTCTAGAAAGAAGGGGGAGGTGACAGTGATGCTACCTGTGAGTCACCCAGCCCTGCCCTGAGCCATTCCCAGCCTAGAATGAAAACAAACAGGCCTAGCCAACAGCTAGACCTGCCTAAATTGTCCTACTCTCCAGAAAAATCCTCTCTCTAGTATCTCCCCAACTAGAGGGTGCTACACAACTATTTTGCTGAAACAAAGAAGCCCCTGTAAAAGATGATACTGTTTTATGTATTCTGACATTTGCAGGTGGTGACTGTCAGAATATGATAGCTGAGAGGAGGAGTTTCCTCCAACTGTGCTGTTTAGCGTGCATGGAAATCTGTTTCTCTTGTTCAGCCCATGCATGTTTGGCTAACTTTGGAATGGAGGTCAGAGACTACTGGGCAACTGGTAATTTCATAGGACAGTGAGCAAGTGAGCAATACAAGCCTAGATATTGCTCTCAGCACAGGTTTACTTTAACCTCCTTAGCGGTAATCCCGAGTCTGGCTCGGGTTGGGAATTTCATTACAATAGCGGTAACCCCGAGCCAGACTCGGGCTTGCACCGCTCGATGCAGGGGAGGACACAGGGAGAGTTACTTACCTTGTCCCCTGGATCCAGCGATGTCCGCCGCGCTGTGTGATCGAGCCGTCCTGCGCTCGATTCACAGTGCCGAATGCCGCCGAGCTCCGTTCCCTGCGACGTTACGACGCACGGGAGCGGAGAACGGCGGCAAATTCAAAAATGTAAAAAGACACAAAACACACACAGCACTGTAATCTTACAGATTACAGTGCTGTAGTAAAAAATACACACCCCCTTTGTCCCTAGTGGTTTGTGCAGTGCCCTGCATGCACTTTTATATTATAAATACTGTTTTTTACTGCTTGGAATTTGGAGATTGTCCATAGCAACCAAAACATGTCCCTTTTTCATTTTTTTTGGATTTGATTACATTATTGAATAATTTTTATTATTCTTTATTATATTATAAACTTTATCATACCCGGGATGTCCGCTAGACTCTGGTTTGAAGAGATTTCAGTGCGTTATTCCTAAGAATTACAGGACTACAAAATAAAAGCCAGATTTCCATGCAAAATAATTGTACCGCTTTCAGCACCTTATTCCAGACTGAATCATACCGCCAGGGAGGTTAAGACAGTACAAATATATAGATATATTTTTAATCTATTAATTAAGAAGAAAAGTTGAAAATAGAATAATAAGAAGAAAGGTTGGGTTCATTATCAAAGCAATGAAATCTATTCATTTACAGCGGAAACCATACCATGCCATCTGCTTTGCTAAAGGCAGCAAGTTTTCACTTTGCACTATTATATAAATAGTCTTAGCGCAACCACACATTTAAATAAGTATCTATAGTTAAGCAGTTTCTAGAGGTAGAAAATATTTCCAGTTTGCATGGTGCATAGTCATCTTACTTTGTTTCTAAGCAGACAAACCCCCTCCAGCAGGAATAAATGCATTTTTTGAGCATATAATATGTCGCTAGTTGAGAAAGATCATTCCAACAAAGTAATACTTCCATTTGCATATGCTTAAGCATTCTTCTTTGATCTGCTCTAAACCAGTTCTGATGGTATCTGAAAGTTATCTTTTAAAGGACTTTCAGAGAGTATATTAAAGTAACAATTAAATTATTTGTTTTTATGTATGATGAACTTGCAGGACACACATCAAAATATCCTATATACCAGACAGTTTTAGTGTTTATTGATTGTCTGTATTTTTTATATTCGGTAAAGGTGAACAAAATGTCTATCATTGACAAACAGTAGCAAAATTCCATTTTCAAAGGGTAAAAAAAAACAAATTCAAATCTTCCGACTTATAAAAGTAGATTTATAGCTCTGAATTTTGAACCAATGTTTATATCTCTTGGTTTTTCTTTGTAGTAAAAGGAACAGAAGTGAACCTGATCAGCATGTTTGAGCAAAATGATACCAACATTATAAAAATTCTGTGTATGTCTAAAATGCTTTTTTTTTCATTTTAAATTGATTTATTAATAGCAAATAGCCTATTCACATTACGAGGGAATTCTCTCTTAGCGTGAATGACAAATATATGCAAGCAAAAATTTTTTTTTTTATATTTTCTTGCATGTTATTGGGGATTCTTTATGTAGCACTGACCCCCAAAGGAGCTGCTGGTTTGATTTGGGCTTACCGTTACCTTCTTGACCTCGCCTCCGTCTAGGGGTTCCCGTGGTAGATGGCCCAAAGAAATGCAGAAACTGACACTGGATCCTCTCAGGCTATTTATTTATAAGATAACACAGTTTATCAATAAAGGGTAGAGGGTTAGGAAGGAAGTTCAGGTACTTTTGGAACTGCAAAATCCAGAGAATAAACATTTCACAGCTGGATTCTCACAACCTCCAGATAGACCTCCTCTCACTAGGCCTAGCAGCTGGCGGGGTGTTATGTAAACATAGTCTCTGCCACAGACTTGGATGTAGAACACTTGAAAAGCAAAAGTCTCTGCCACAGACTTGGATGTAGAACACTTGAGAAATAAAAGCCTCTGCCACAGGAGAACTCAGTGCAATCCAGCTAGACTGATACTGAAACCATAATTTAGCAAAATTAGCCCTAAAACCCAACTGTGGTTTTAGGAATATTAATTTTCAAAAACATATAGCCCGTGCTCGTCAGGAGCCGGTGCTACAGTTACAAAGTGAATTTTCACCACATTCACTAAGAAACATCTTTTGCAAAGTGAACAATTAATTTTGCCTTGAGAAAATCAACCCCAATGCTTGCAAAACACTCAAAAAACAACAAAACGCTTTCTAAAATACATGAAAGCACAGCAAAATGTGGATAATGCAAGCATTATATAATGCTATGCTGTTAATCCAGCTTCTTATGTGGTCCTCAAGACGTACACCAACCACAACTGTCCTGAAAGAGTTAGAAACCTAGGAGGTGATTAAAGTATATCTGAACCCTCACCTTATAAGACAACTCATTCAGTTTAAAAAAGAAATGAAAGGCAAAGCATTGTGTTACATTTCCCACATATTATTAATTGTAAACTAGTCAACTAGTTGTTCTGTGTAGATAGCTTTCTACCTCCTTCCTTTCTGTTCAAATCGGTCATGGTTTGATTAATGATGTCATTGGCGCATGCACATTAAGTCCCAGTTTTTTTGCAAGCTCCTCATGCTGAAAAATTATGTTTACATGCCATGTCATTTCCTTTAGAAAAAACAAAAAAGAGAGAGAGGTGCCACTGGGTGCAGACTGTATAACAGTTTCTTTAATATAAGCAATAGTAGTGAAACTCACATTTCAGTGGTTAAAAACAGGCAGTGTATTGGTCCCATACAATGGGGGGGGGGAGGCATCAGTGTAGTTTCTCCCTTATGATGTTAAGTCCTGATGAGTCTATCCTCACTTGTCCTGGTGTTTTTTCCGGCTGGCAGCGATGGAGGGGCATCCGCACGAGGCTTGGAATGCAAACAAGGCTTCAGGCAAGGGGGAATGATATCATCGGACGTGCAACGCATCTCCTGAGCTGGCTGGTGGATGGTGTGACGGCTGCACTCCTTTGTCAAGCCTGGCATCAGCACCGACAACCCACGAGACTAGATTTCCATTGACAAGCTCAGCTTTAACCCCATGTGGCTCGCTTCATCACAGGGGGTGGCAAGCGCAAACAAAGGAGACAGCAGCAGGTCGGCTCACATTGGCGGAATGCAGTTGTTATGGTAGTCCCGCAAAGAAAAGGAGGCTTGGATCGATAAGTACTGTGCACACGCCAGATTATGGCTATCGAGAGGGCAGAAGTTATAATGGTTTTGGATGGATGCAGAAGACAGCAGTCAATATGGTGGCAGCTGTAACCGAGAAGAAACTTTTATAAAAACATTGTTTATTTAAGTAAGAAATGTTATTTACTGGGGCTACAATCCCTAGGCTGACATGATTATGGTAAGTATGGTAACAATTTTCCATATTCCTAGGGCTAATCATGTCAGCCTAGGGTTCGTAGGCTAATGTGTTGAGCCCCAGGAAAGGAAAATTACGGTAATAATAATAATAATCCTTGACATGGAGGTGTTGATTCACAATAACTAATTACATTGAATTATATGAATTTTAGGAATGAGGGATTGGAGTTTACTACCGCTTTATGAAAAAAAAAAGCTATAGATGAAAGCAATCTAGCATAGACAGCAGAAAAAGTTGGACATTAGCTGATTCTCCAACCACTGAATGTTTTTCCCTAATAGGAGTACAGATATATATATATATATATATATATATATATATATATATATATATATATATATATATTTGTATCCTACTTGCAGCCACGTATATACTGTATATAGCATCCCGAAGCAGCCAGTCAATTGACCAAATGCTTGAGCATTTCTTTACATGATCTTTACATATGAGGAGGGACAGAGTTTACATTTCTTGGTTCTATTTTTGATCAAAGATCATATTTTAAAATGCCAAGGCGTTTAAAAAAGAAGTTTCTTCAAGGTTGGTATTTCAGGGGTTCTTTTGACATATACGATCATTAGCACAGTTCTGGCAGCTTCAATAGTAGCGTCAGAAATGGTTGTTAGGACCTGCCCAATGCATTCCTATCTATTGGCCTATAATATGATGGACAGCCTCTTTGGCCAACAGGAATGTGCAGGAGGCAGGAAGGGGTGGGCAAGCTTTGACACTGTCAGCAAAAACAAAAGCTTTGCCTATTACAGTAACCTAGGATTTGTGAGTAATTGAAATATTTGGGAAGCTATGTGTGCAGGCACCTTTAGATAGGAGTTTTTAGTTGATGAAGATTGTGGATAGGGTTCGTTCTCTTGAGGTTTGGTTCATTTGTGCACTGCAACATTTGTTTAACTGAAAGGATACTAATCACTTCTGTGGAAGAATGTCTTAATTTGTTTTTTTTTGTGTTTTTTTTTTTTTTTAATGCATACTGTCTTTGTTTCTTTCATTTCTGTTTCTATAATATCGTTTCTGTCTTTAATAATGAATATCCTTGCATGAAAGTTTAATCCAAGCTGTTGTTCAGGCTGCATAGATTGCTCGTGCAGAATAATACAATAACATCTTTAACCACTTGCCTACCAGGCACTAAGGCCGCGTACACACGCGGGGACTGTTTGGCCAACTTTGTCCGCTGAACAGTGTTTCGGCGGACAGTCCGCCCGTGTGTGGGCTTTCAGCGGACAGTTTCAGCGAACAGTCCGCTGAACAAGGTTTTTCGGAAATTCCGAAAAACTGTCCGCTGAAACTTTGTTTCAGCGAACAGTCCCCTCGTGTGTAGGCTTGTTCGTCAAACTAAGTTCCGCGCATGCTCAGAAAGGATTTACACGCCGAAAGTTATAATGCAGTGTATAGGACGTCGTATTTTTCGTCCCGTCGTACGTGCCGTTCACGTCATCGCGCACGGTTTCAGCAAACTGTTCGTTCGTCGTGTGTGGCCATGTCCGTCCATGCTAATTTTGAGCGGACTGTTTGCTGAAACTGTTTGACGGACAAAGTTGGGCGAACAGTCCCCGCGTGTGTACGCGGCCTAAGCCATTTTTCAGCTTTCAGCGCTGTCACACTTTGAATGACAATTGTGTGGTCATGCTACACTGCACCGAAACAAATGTTTTATAATTTTCTTTACACAAATAGAGATTTCTTTTGGTGATATTTAATCATAACGAATAACCATTGATATTTAATCATAACCAACTAACTGCTGGGTTTTTAATTTTTTACAAAAAAAAACAAAAAGACCAAAAATTTTGAAAAAAAACGTTTTTCATTTTTTTTCTCTAAGTAAATTTTGTAACTAAGTAATTTTTCGCCTTCACTGATGTGCGCTGATGAGGCGGCACTGATAGGCTGAACTGGTGGGCATTGATGAGGTAGCACTTATGGGCACTGATGAGGTGACACTTATGGGCACTGATTAGGTGGTACTGATGAGGAGGCACTAATATGCCGCAGTTATGGGCACTGATATGTGGCACTGATGAGCACTGTTAGGCAGCACTGGTGGGCACTGATAGGTTGCACTGGTGGGCACTAATAGGTGGCACTGGTGGGCACTAATAGGTGGCACTAGTGGGCACTGATAGGCGGCCCTGGTGGGCACTGATAGGCAGCACAGATAGGCCGTAATGATGGACACTGATGGACATTGATGGGTGGCACTGATGGGTGGCACTGATGGGCATTGATTAACTGCAATGATGGGCACTGATGGGCAGCACTGATTGCGAGCACTGAATGGCATCGCTATTGGGCACTGATTGGTGGCACTGGGGGCAGTGTTGGGCACTGATGGCTGCCACTGGTGGGCACTGATCACTAGCCTGGCATTAGTGGGCATTGGTGGGCACTGATTTATTACACAGTTTTTTCACTATTGTAAGCAGGACACTGTTGATCAGTGCCCTGATTACAATCCTAATTGTCCCCCTGGGAGGCGATGCCGCTGACTGGCTCTCCTTACCACACACTCTGTCAGTGTGAGGCAAGGAGCACTGATTACTGGTAGTGATGGCCGAACGGTTCGCCCGGCGGTCGTTTCGCGGCGAATTTCCGACTTTCGCCGTCCGCGGGTTCGAACGCCTTTTTCCGTCGTTCGCCCCGGCGGACTTACGTGTTTAATGTATACAAGAACTTTAACCTTTCGTGACACGTTTATCATGTGTTACAGGACAACCAATTGAGACATGACAGCTCATGGACACTTGGACATTCCCCCTAACCTATAAATACACCCGATCCGGTGGCCATTTTACATTCTTTCTTCTGTCACTGTAGGGAAAGGATCCTGTGTGGAGTAGGGACAGAGAAAACGCTAGCTATTTGGTACACAAAAGTTCTTTTCAGGACTGGTATAGGTGTTAGGTCAGCAGCCTGAGTTTCTTTTGTCAGTTTAGATAAAGGGACAGAGCGCTGTATGCTGCTATTTTAGGGACAGCTCAGCCAGATTAGTCTTTCTTCATCATCATCATCATCATCATCATTAGCTGTTACTATCAGGTCCACAAAAGAGCTGTTCCAGCTAATCGTTCCAGCCTACTCTTTTTTGCCAATTTGTATAGGGACAGGCAGGAAGCAGTGTGTCAGGCAGTGAGGATAATTTTAAAGACTTGCTGTTACTATTAGTTCCACAAAGGTTCTTTTCAGGACTGGTATCAGTGGTACGGTAATAGGCTTGTACACGTATAATATTCTTTCTTCCAAATATAGAAAGAATATTATACTTGACTGCTGCCCTTCTGCTGCAGTCTGCTAATCATTCACAACTCACTTGTTCCACAAAGCTCTTTATCAGGACTGGTAACTTGGTCTGTCTAGGGTGCTACGGTACATAGGCTTGGGTGCGGTACAGTCTGCTGTTCTGTAAGGACCGCTATCGGTCCACAATAGATAGGGTTGCCGTGCACTACTGCTGACCGCTGCCCTATACTGCAGCAGTCCTTCAGCGGTATAGGGACTGACGCACAGTCTGCTAAACACTAATACACAACCTGCTTGGTCCACAAAAGTTCTTATAAGGACTGGTAACTTGGTATAGGGTGCTACGGTACATAGGCCTGAGTGCGTTACAGTCTGCTGTTCTGTAAGGACCGCTATCGGTCCACAATACATAGGGTTGACGTGCACTACTGCTGACCGCTGCCCTATACTGCAGCAGTCCTTCAGCGGTATAGGGACTGACGCACAGTCTGCTAAACACTAATACACAACCTGCTTGGTCCACAAAAGTTCTTATAAGGACTGGTAACTTGGTATAGGGTGCTACGGTACATAGGCCTGAGTGCAGTACAGTCTGCTGTTCTGTAAGGACCGCTATCGGTCCACAATACATAGGGTTGCCGTGCACTACTGCTGACCGCTGCCCTATACTGCAGCAGTCCTTCATTGGTATAGGGACTGACGTACAGTCTGCTAATCACTAACACACAACCTGCTTGGTCCACAAAAGTTCTTATAAGGACTGGTAACTTGGTATAGGGTGCTACGGTACATAGGCCTGAGTGCGTTACAGTCTGCTGTTCTGTAAGGACCGCTATCGGTCCACAATACATAGGGTTGCCGTGCACTACTGCTGACCGCTGCCCTATACTGCAGCAGTCCTTCATTGGTATAGGGACTGACGTACAGTCTGCTAATCACTAACACACAACCTGCTTGGTCCACAAAAGTTCTTATAAGGACTGGTAACTTGGTATAGGGTGCTACGGTACATAGGCCTGAGTGCAGTACAGTCTGCTGTTCTGTAAGGACCGCTATCGGTCCACAATACATAGGGTTGCCGTGCACTACTGCTGACCGCTGCCCTATACTGCAGCAGTCCTTCATTGGTATAGGGACTGACGTACAGTCTGCTAATCACTAACACACAACCTGCTTGGTCCACAAAAGTTCTTATAAGGACTGGTAACTTGGTATAGGGTGCTACGGTACATAGGCCTGAGTGCGTTACAGTCTGCTGTTCTGTAAGGACCGCTATCGGTCCACAATACATAGGGTTGCCGTGCACTACTGCTGACCGCTGCCCTATACTGCAGCAGTCCTTCATTGGTATAGGGACTGACGTACAGTCTGCTAATCACTAACACACAACCTGCTTGGTCCACAAAAGTTCTTATAAGGACTGGTAACTTGGTATAGGGTGCTACGGTACATAGGCCTGAGTGCAGTACAGTCTGCTGTTCTGTAAGGACCGCTATCGGTCCACAATACATAGGGTTGCCGTGCACTACTGCTGACCGCTGCCCTATACTGCAGCAGTCCTTCATTGGTATAGGGACTGACGTACAGTCTGCTAATCACTAACACACAACCTGCTTGGTCCACAAAAGTTCTTATAAGGACTGGTAACTTGGTATAGGGTGCTACGGTACATAGGCCTGAGTGCAGTACAGTCTGCTGTTCTGTAAGGACCGCTATCGGTCCACAATACATAGGGTTGCCGTGCACTACTGCTGACCGCTGCCCTATACTGCAGCAGTCCTTCATTGGTATAGGGACTGACGTACAGTCTGCTAATCACTAACACACAACCTGCTTGGTCCACAAAAGTTCTTATAAGGACTGGTAACTTGGTATAGGGTGCTACGGTACATAGGCCTGAGTGCAGTACAGTCTGCTGTTCTGTAAGGACCGCTATCGGTCCACAATACATAGGGTTGCCGTGCACTACTGCTGACCGCTGCCCTATACTGCAGCAGTCCTTCATTGGTATAGGGACTGACGTACAGTCTGCTAATCACTAACACACAACCTGCTTGGTCCACAAAAGTTCTTATAAGGACTGGTAACTTGGTATAGGGTGCTACGGTACATAGGCCTGAGTGCGTTACAGTCTGCTGTTCTGTAAGGACCGCTATCGGTCCACAATACATAGGGTTGCCGTGCACTACTGCTGACCGCTGCCCTATACTGCAGCAGTCCTTCATTGGTATAGGGACTGACGTACAGTCTGCTAATCACTAACACACAACCTGCTTGGTCCACAAAAGTTCTTATAAGGACTGGTAACTTGGTATAGGGTGCTACGGTACATAGGCCTGAGTGCAGTACAGTCTGCTGTTCTGTAAGGACCGCTATCGGTCCACAATACATAGGGTTGCCGTGCACTACTGCTGACCGCTGCCCTATACTGCAGCAGTCCTTCATTGGTATAGGGACTGACGTACAGTCTGCTAATCACTAACACACAACCTGCTTGGTCCACAAAAGTTCTTATAAGGACTGGTAACTTGGTATAGGGTGCTACGGTACATAGGCCTGAGTGCGTTACAGTCTGCTGTTCTGTAAGGACCGCTATCGGTCCACAATACATAGGGTTGCCGTGCACTACTGCTGACCGCTGCCCTATACTGCAGCAGTCCTTCATTGGTATAGGGACTGACGTACAGTCTGCTAATCACTAACACACAACCTGCTTGGTCCACAAAAGTTCTTATAAGGACTGGTAACTTGGTATAGGGTGCTACGGTACATAGGCCTGAGTGCAGTACAGTCTGCTGTTCTGTAAGGACCGCTATCGGTCCACAATACATAGGGTTGCCGTGCACTACTGCTGACCGCTGCCCTATACTGCAGCAGTCCTTCATTGGTATAGGGACTGACGTACAGTCTGCTAATCACTAACACACAACCTGCTTGGTCCACAAAAGTTCTTATAAGGACTGGTAACTTGGTATAGGGTGCTACGGTACATAGGCCTGAGTGCAGTACAGTCTGCTGTTCTGTAAGGACCGCTATCGGTCCACAATACATAGGGTTGCCGTGCACTACTGCTGACCGCTGCCCTATACTGCAGCAGTCCTTCATTGGTATAGGGACTGACGTACAGTCTGCTAATCACTAACACACAACCTGCTTGGTCCACAAAAGTTCTTATAAGGACTGGTAACTTGGTATAGGGTGCTACGGTACATAGGCCTGAGTGCGTTACAGTCTGCTGTTCTGTAAGGACCGCTATCGGTCCACAATACATAGGGTTGCCGTGCACTACTGCTGACCGCTGCCCTATACTGCAGCAGTCCTTCATTGGTATAGGGACTGACGTACAGTCTGCTAATCACTAACACACAACCTGCTTGGTCCACAAAAGTTCTTATAAGGACTGGTAACTTGGTATAGGGTGCTACGGTACATAGGCCTGAGTGCAGTACAGTCTGCTGTTCTGTAAGGACCGCTATCGGTCCACAATACATAGGGTTGCCGTGCACTACTGCTGACCGCTGCCCTATACTGCAGCAGTCCTTCATTGGTATAGGGACTGACGTACAGTCTGCTAATCACTAACACACAACCTGCTTGGTCCACAAAAGTTCTTATAAGGACTGGTAACTTGGTATAGGGTGCTACGGTACATAGGCCTGAGTGCAGTACAGTCTGCTGTTCTGTAAGGACCGCTATCGGTCCACAATACATAGGGTTGCCGTGCACTACTGCTGACCGCTGCCCTATACTGCAGCAGTCCTTCATTGGTATAGGGACTGACGTACAGTCTGCTAATCACTAACACACAACCTGCTTGGTCCACAAAAGTTCTTATAAGGACTGGTAACTTGGTATAGGGTGCTACGGTACATAGGCCTGAGTGCGTTACAGTCTGCTGTTCTGTAAGGACCGCTATCGGTCCACAATACATAGGGTTGACGTGCACTACTGCTGACCGCTGCCCTATACTGCAGCAGTCCTTCAGCGGTATAGGGACTGACGCACAGTCTGCTAAACACTAACACACAACCTGCTTGGTCCACAAAAGTTCTTATAAGGACTGGTAACTTGGTATAGGGTGCTACGGTACATAGGCCTGAGTGCAGTACAGTCTGCTGTTCTGTAAGGACCGCTATCGGTCCACAATACATAGGGTTGCCGTGCACTACTGCTGACCGCTGCCCTATACTGCAGCAGTCCTTCATTGGTATAGGGACTGACGTACAGTCTGCTAATCACTAACACACAACCTGCTTGGTCCACAAAAGTTCTTATAAGGACTGGTAACTTGGTATAGGGTGCTACGGTACATAGGCCTGAGTGCAGTACAGTCTGCTGTTCTGTAAGGACCGCTATCGGTCCACAATACATAGGGTTGCCGTGCACTACTGCTGACCGCTGCCCTATACTGCAGCAGTCCTTCATTGGTATAGGGACTGACGTACAGTCTGCTAATCACTAACACACAACCTGCTTGGTCCACAAAAGTTCTTATAAGGACTGGTAACTTGGTATAGGGTGCTACGGTACATAGGCCTGAGTGCGTTACAGTCTGCTGTTCTGTAAGGACCGCTATCGGTCCACAATACATAGGGTTGCCGTGCACTACTGCTGACCGCTGCCCTATACTGCAGCAGTCCTTCATTGGTATAGGGACTGACGTACAGTCTGCTAATCACTAACACACAACCTGCTTGGTCCACAAAAGTTCTTATAAGGACTGGTAACTTGGTATAGGGTGCTACGGTACATAGGCCTGAGTGCAGTACAGTCTGCTGTTCTGTAAGGACCGCTATCGGTCCACAATACATAGGGTTGCCGTGCACTACTGCTGACCGCTGCCCTATACTGCAGCAGTCCTTCATTGGTATAGGGACTGACGTACAGTCTGCTAATCACTAACACACAACCTGCTTGGTCCACAAAAGTTCTTATAAGGACTGGTAACTTGGTATAGGGTGCTACGGTACATAGGCCTGAGTGCAGTACAGTCTGCTGTTCTGTAAGGACCGCTATCGGTCCACAATACATAGGGTTGCCGTGCACTACTGCTGACCGCTGCCCTATACTGCAGCAGTCCTTCATTGGTATAGGGACTGACGTACAGTCTGCTAATCACTAACACACAACCTGCTTGGTCCACAAAAGTTCTTATAAGGACTGGTAACTTGGTATAGGGTGCTACGGTACATAGGCCTGAGTGCAGTACAGTCTGCTGTTCTGTAAGGACCGCTATCGGTCCACAATACATAGGGTTGCCGTGCACTACTGCTGACCGCTGCCCTATACTGCAGCAGTCCTTCATTGGTATAGGGACTGACGTACAGTCTGCTAATCACTAACACACAACCTGCTTGGTCCACAAAAGTTCTTATAAGGACTGGTAACTTGGTATAGGGTGCTACGGTACATAGGCCTGAGTGCAGTACAGTCTGCTGTTCTGTAAGGACCGCTATCGGTCCACAATACATAGGGTTGCCGTGCACTACTGCTGACCGCTGCCCTATACTGCAGCAGTCCTTCATTGGTATAGGGACTGACGTACAGTCTGCTAATCACTAACACACAACCTGCTTGGTCCACAAAAGTTCTTATAAGGACTGGTAACTTGGTATAGGGTGCTACGGTACATAGGCCTGAGTGCAGTACAGTCTGCTGTTCTGTAAGGACCGCTATCGGTCCACAATACATAGGGTTGCCGTGCACTACTGCTGACCGCTGCCCTATACTGCAGCAGTCCTTCATTGGTATAGGGACTGACGTACAGTCTGCTAATCACTAACACACAACCTGCTTGGTCCACAAAAGTTTTTATAAGGACTGGTAACTTGGTATAGGGTGCTACGGTACATAGGCCTGAGTGCAGTACAGTCTGCTGTTCTGTAAGGACCGCTATCGGTCCACAATACATAGGGTTGCCGTGCACTACTGCTGACCGCTGCCCTATACTGCAGCAGTCCTTCAGCGGTATAGGGACTAAGAGTTTTGTCACAGGGTGATTTAAAAAATGACAGGCAGAGGAAGAGGCAGGCCCTTCCGCAGGGGTGGTAGGGGTAGGGCAGGAGCAACAGCCTTGAGCCAAAGTGGGAAGTTGCAGAAGGTGCGTTCAATTACTTTAAAGGACGCACCAGACTTGGTTGAGTGGCTCACTCAGCCTTATTCTTCTGCACCCTCCTCATCCTCTCGATCTGCACCCTCTTCTTCACTCTCTGCTATGTGCACCCCCAAAGACACTACCACCAACAACACCACCACCACCACATACCTTCCGCTTGAGTGCAAATGGGGGCCTTCATGCTCCAGTGTTTTAATAGGGACCCCCGTATAAAAAGCATGAGGGTCAAGGACCAGTACTGGGTGGCAACGTACTTAGATCCCCGGTACAAACACAAAATGGCGGAAATGTTACCGCCGTCGCAGAGGGCTGTCAGAATGCAGCACTTCCAGGCCTTGCTTCGAGAAATGCTGCATTCTGCTTTTGCGTGCGCTGGCAGAGGAGCAATTCCCACTCCCAGAGAAGGATTTGCGGATTGCGGGTACCAATCCAACAGCGCCTGCAAGAAGAGGCCGGTTTGAAGATGTGTTGGTGACTTCGGATATGAGGTCATTCTTTCAGCCGACCCATCGACAGGTGTCATCCGGATCCAGCATCAGGGAACGCCTAGACCGTCAGGTGTCCGACTACATTGGGTTAACGGCCGATGTGGACGCTCTGAGGAGTGATGAACCCCTGGACTACTGGGTGGGCAGGCTTGACCTCTGGCCAGAGCTTGCCCAATTTGCAATCGAACTGTTGGCTTGCCCCTCATCCAGTGTCCTGTCCGAAAGGACGTTCAGCGCAGCAGGGGGGATTGTGACCGATAAGCGTACTCGCCTAGCTCACGACAGTGTTAACTACCTCACATTTCTAAAAATGAATGAGGCATGGATCTCGGAGGAATTCAACACATGTGATCAGTAGACCATGTATATGTCTATAAACAATTTTTGGAATCAAGCACACAGACCTTCTTAATTCATTTGGCTCACTTCCCTGACCCAAAAAAGCACACCGTACTATATGCCCCTACCCTCCTCTTTGAAGAGGTTGAGCGGTGTCATATTTCTACTGGGGCTGCTTATTATGAGGGGTTCCCACCATCCCTGTGCTGTGCTGACTTCCTCCTGGGTGTTCTTATTATGAGGGGCTCCCACCATCCCTGTGCTGTGCTGACTTCCTCCTGGGGGTTCTTATTATGAGGGGCTCCCACCATCCCTGTGCTGTGCTGACTTCCTCCTGGGGGTTCTTATTATGAGGGGATCACACCATCCCTGTGCTGTGCTGACTTCCTCCTGGGGCTGCTTACGGTGCTGCTGTCAGCGCTGTATGTCACGGAGCTGCTGTCAGCGCTGTATGTCACGGAGCTGCTGTCAGCGCTGTATGTCACGGAGCTGCTGTCAGCGCTGTATGTCACGGAGCTGCTGTCAGCGCTGTATGTCACGGAGCTGCTGTCAGCGCTGTATGTCACGGAGCTGCTGTCAGCGCTGTATGTCACGGAGCTGCTGTCAGCGCTGTATGTCACGGAGCTGCTGTCAGCGCTGTATGTCACGGTGCTGCTGTCAGCGCTGTATGTCACGGAGCTGCTGTCAGCGCTGTATGTCACGGAGCTGCTGTCAGTGCTGTATGTCACGGAGCTGCTGTCAGCGCTGTATGTCACGGAGCTGCTGTCAGCGCTGTATGTCACGGAGCTGCTGTCAGCGCTGTATGTCACGGTGCTGCTGTCAGCGCTGTATGTCACGGAGCTGCTGTCAGCGCTGTATGTCACGGAGCTGCTGTCAGCGCTGTATGTCACGGAGCTGCTGTCAGCGCTGTATGTCACGGAGCTGCTGTCAGCGCTGTATGTCACGGTGCTGCTGTCAGCGCTGTATGTCACGGAGCTGCTGTCAGCGCTGTATGTCACGGAGCTGCTGTCAGTGCTGTATGTCACGGAGCTGCTGTCAGCGCTGTATGTCACGGAGCTGCTGTCAGCGCTGTATGTCACGGAGCTGCTGTCAGCGCTGTATGTCACGGTGCTGCTGTCAGCGCTGTATGTCACGGAGCTGCTGTCAGCGCTGTATGTCACGGAGCTGCTGTCAGCGCTGTATGTCACGGAGCTGCTGTCAGCGCTGTATGTCACGGAGCTGCTGTCAGCGCTGTATGTCACGGAGCTGCTGTCAGCGCTGTATGTCACGGTGCTGATGTCAGTGCTCTGTATTACGGTGCTGCTGTCAGTGCTCTGTATCTCCTGCACCCTCTTGTTTGCCTACCCTGGTCCCTGACCTTCCCTCTCCTCCATTGCCTTCATTAGCTCCATAGTCCTGAATTGTCAGAACAATTTCCCAAATAAAAAAAAAATGCTTGTAGTTATCGATCCCAAATTCACCTCATACATGTATTATGCTATTGTCCAGGTGGTGGGACTACGTGCTACCCCCTAATAATTACCCCGTGGCCGCAAATTCGACCTAAAGGTTTGCGAAATTCGCCTCCCATTGAAGTCAATGGAGCCCGCGGCGAACGGTCGTTTTCGCGAACGTTTGTGTCCGTTCGCGTTTCGCGTTCGCGAAACGTCCCGTCGGAAGTTCGTCCATCACTAATTACTGGCACTTCCTTGTTTAAAAGTGACCGGCTGTGATTGGACACAGCCGATCACATGTTTAAAGAGCTGCGGACTTTTTGTTAAAAAAAAAAAAAAGAGCTGCGGACATGAGTCTTTCCACACATCGGGGTCACGCTGTGTCCTAGCAACATGGCACTGCCATGCTGCGTGCCCCCGTGGGCGTGAGAGTGGACGTTCTGGGATGCCTTTAAATGACGTCATCCTAGAACAAGAGCTGCCCGGCCTTCATTTGACAGTGGGCGGGCGGCAACCAGTTAACAAGAGAAAAAGTTGGTTATATGCTTTTGAAATATCCCTACCTTGTTCAAATGGTTAGTTTCATTAGTTCACGACTGTCGGCCATCAAATGATGGCCAGGCGGCGCATCTATTGTGGCGGGAGGGCACCATATGACGTCCTCCCATTTAAACAGGGAATGCGCGTGATCGTGCGCACGCATCCCTGTTTCTTCGGTGGCGGCGTGTCATGGAGACATCGCTCGCCACCGCTCGGGGGTGAACAGCCATTGGATATGGCTGTTTACCACGTGATTGGCTGTGATGAAGTCACGGCTGATCACAGATGGTCACACCCCCACTGTGCACCGCGCCAGGACCTTCAAAAGTGTGATGGGTAGGAATGAAATGAGATGTGTCATTTATGCTCTTAGAGCGCCTGAAGGTACTACTTCAATGTTCGGCCTCTCTATGTGACCAGGCTGTGTAAAAGTCCTACACATGTGGTATTGTGTTTTGGGGTGTCATTTTTGCTATATACATGCTATGTGTTAGAAATATCTAATAAATCGACAACTTTGTGTAAAAAAAATGCGTTTTCATTTTTTTTCCACATTTTTCCAAAAACGTCTGGTAAAAAATGAACCATTCAAAAGACTCATTATGCCTCACAGATTATACGTTGGGGTGCTTGCTTTCCAAAATGGGGTCATTTTATGGGCAATTCCATTGTCCTGGTACTCCAAGGCCTTCAAAAGTGTAATAGGTGGTTGAGAAATGAGATGCGTCATTTTTGCTCGTAGAACGTCTGAAGGTACTACTTCAATGTTGGTGCTCTGTATGTGGCTAGGCTGTGTAAAAGTCTCACACATGTGGTATTGCCATACTCGGGAAGAATAGCAGAATGTATTTTGGGGGTAATTTGTTGTATGCATATGCTGTGTGTGAGAAATAACCTGATAATATGACAATTTTGTAAAAAAAAATAATAATAAAAAAAAAATCTTAATTTTGCAAAGAATTGGGGGAAAAAATGACAACTTAAAAAAAACTCACCATGCTACTTACTTAATACCTTGGAATGTCTACTTTCTAAAAAGGGGTCATTTGGGGGGTATTTCTACTTTCCTGACTTGTTAGTGTCTCAAATAGTGTATCAGATGTGATCAATTTTCAGTGATTGGCACCATAGTTTGTAGACTCTATAACTTTCACAAAGACCAAATAATATACACTAATGTGGGTTATTTTTACCAAAGATATGTAGCAGTATAAATTATGGCCAAAATTTATGAAGAAAAATTACTAATTCGCAAAAATTTATGACAGAAACAAAGAAAAAGGCATTTTTTCACAAAATTTGCGTTTTATTTTATTTATAGCACAAAAAATAAAAAATCCACTAGTGATTAAATACCACTAAAAGAAAGCTCTATTTGTGTGGAAAAAAGGACAAAAGTTTCATATGGGTACAGTGTTGCATGACTGAGTAATTGTCATTCAAACTGTGAGAGCGCTCAAAGCTGAAAATTGGTCTGGTCAGGAAGTTCACTGTATTGAGGTGGTTAAATAACTTTTGTTTAAATGTGACTTCCAGGGAGATATAAAAAAGACACAAATTATTACAGCTCCATGTTCATGAACACATTGTTAAATTTTTTTTTTTTTTAAATGTATGCAGTTGTGGTACCTGAATTTGACTTTGCATCTTGCCATTCCTGTACAGCAGAACTCAAACTTTAAGAAGAAGCATCTTTGTCCAGGCACAGACTTAATATTTAAAGGAATTGTAAAGGCAGAAGTTTTTTTTATCTTAATGCATTCTATGTGTGTAGCAGCACCCCCCTAATTACCTACCTGAGCCCCTTCTCTCTCCAGCGATGTCCACAATTCCCTCAGCCATCCAGGACACTCCTCCTGATTGGCTGAGACAGAGCAGCGGCGCCATTGGCTCCCGCGGCTGTCAAAGTCAGTCAGCCAATCAGGGGAGAGAAGAGGAGGGGCCAGGTCGGGCTCCGTGTCTTAATGGAGCTATGACTCGGCTTGGGTGTACCCTGTAGCAATCTGCTGGCTGAGGGGTACTCAAATGAGGGAGGGGCTAGGAGCAGCAAAGAGGAACCCGAGAAGAGGAGGATCCAGGCTGCTCTTTGCAAAACCAACTGCATAGAGGAAGTAAGTATAAGATGTTTGTTATTTTATTTTTATTTATTTTTTAAAACAATCCTTTACAATCACTTTAAATAGTAATAAATAGGAAATTCAGTATTTCAGAATCAATGTCTAGAGGAGGCTTTGGGAAGCAGCTCTTGTCACCATTACAATACCGGACAGGTGAGCACCCCCCCCCCTCCAAATGTTATGCTGGCCCCCAGGACCAGTGGTATCAGCAAAGTGGGACCTATATTGAGGCATTTAGACCACTGCAGTCCACAAATATAAAAGGGCGTTGATACTTTGCACCCCCAGATACTTTGCTCCCCCAGATCAGACAGGCTAAATCCAGCCTGGACACTAGGTGCTATTTATAACAGGCTTAATGAAGGATTTATTGGTATTTTATTTATATAGTGGGCATTACATAACATTATTGTAGGGCAATACATTTTATGGACATGTACAAACAAAAAATGTAAAGCCGATCTTCAGGCAAAATGTGATTGGGAGAAGTAGCACAAGGAGACATTCAGTTCTCAAAAAGGATATTGGGGAACTGGAGAAAGTGCAGAGAAGGGCAAGCAAACTGATAAGAGGCATGGAGGAGTGCAGCTATGATGAAAGATTAGAGGAACTGAATTTATTTACTCTTGGGAAGAGGAGATTAAGAGAGGATATGATCACCATGTATAAATATATAAGGGGTCCATATAGTGAACTTGGTGTTGTTATTTACTTTACGGTCAACACAGAGGACAATAGGGGCAGTCCTTACGTCTAGAGAAAAAGAGATTTTGTCTCCAAATACGGAAAGGTTTCTTCACAGTAAGAGCTGTGAAAATGTGGAATAAGCTCCCTCCAGAGGTGGTTCTGGCCAGCTCAGTAGTGTTTTAAGAAAGGCCTGGATTCTTTCCTAAATGTACATAATATAACTGGGTATAGGTAAAGTTGATCCAGGGAAAATCCGATTACCTCTCTGGGATCAGGAAGGAATTTTTTCCCCTGCTGTAGCAAATTAGATCATGCTTTGCTGGGGTTTTTCACCTTCCTCTGGATCAACTGTGCGTATAGGATTGTGTATATGGGATTGTATGATATTATTTTTTATTTATTTTTATGCTTGCACTAGATGGACTTGTGCCTTTTTTTCAACCTGATTAACTATGTAACTATAGTAAGTTATGATGTAGCACTCATGTGTCATGAGCAAGCTGATAGACTACTGTCCAGCCAAACAGGGCTGTGCTGTCTGGCAGAACTGTGTAAACCTCAGGACTGGATGGAGAGAAATACAAATCCTTTGGCGAATAAAATTTCTTATTTAAATTTACACTATTTCATCTATGTATTATCCTGTTTGTCTGGCATTTAGCTTACATATTGGTCCGTGGGTACAAACAGTACAGACATTGAAAACAGTTACCTTGCATGCAGTAAAAGGTTCTTATTTATTTTGGAATGTAACATCAAAAGTGTATTTGCATGGTCAAGGAGAATTAGCCAAATGACACCTACACCGATTTGCTATTAAGACAGCTGCCCCATCTTCTCTTATCAATGCTATGCGTCTGTAATGAAAGAATATGATTACATTAGTGCTAACACATAGATCTAAAAATTAATGAGATATTATGCGTTCAAGATAGCTTGCTCTGTGTGTATACAATATAAATATTGCTTTATTAATGAGACCTTTGATGAGGTTGCCTGTACTCTGTTGTTTTTAATTAGAAAAATAATCATAACTGACAGAAATAGTTTGATTTATCTGATCTAAGATATTTGTTAATTGGATATTGTTTAATAGGTAAAAAGGATCTTACGTATAATTGACTTTAGACTTGCTTTTCTGGCTACAATCAGAACACTTGTCTCTGTTTATTTTTTATTTTTATCATGCCTTAGCAGGTTTTTCCAGCTAATTTTAGTCTGCAACCCATAGACGCGGGCTTCCTGTTTTTCTGCTATAGGGCAAAAATGTTGTTGAAGTAGTCTCACATAAGAATAAGCTCTCTCAGGTAAAAAGCTATTTATATTGAAAGACAACTGACAAGTCTCAAATCTGGACACTACTGTTTTGTAGACATGTGCGATTAGTTTCCCTAAATTTGTACGTTCGGGAGGATCCGAAATACGAATTGCCAGGCTTCCGAATTTTGTACGCAATACGAACTTTTGTTTACGAATTTCGGATCAGTTGTCGTCGCATCGACGACTCAGTCATTTTGCTTATTATGAGGGGCTCCCACCATCCTTGTGCTATGCTGACTTCCTACTGGGGCTGTACCTCTGCTGTGCTCATTATGAGGGGTTTCCACCATTCCTGTGCTGACATACTGAGAACAGCAGGGGTATAGCCCCAGGAGGAAGTCAGCACAGCACAGGGATGGTGGGAGCCCCTCATAATGAGCACATGGCTGCCATGCACAGCTGCTCCAGTTTTGATCACCTGCACTGTACGGGGTCACCGGGGATGTGCGGGGTCACTGGAAATTGTTTGGTGTTACCAAGCATGTGCTCTCCGCACATCCCCGGTGACCCCAAACAGTGTGGGGTGATCAGGGGAAAACTGGACCAGCGATGCATGGCAGACAATCCGCTTCTCTCTTTTATTTTCAAATCTTAACGGAACAAACTGAAGAGAAGCTGATTGGTTGCCATGGACAGCTGCTCCAGATTATGTTCGCTCCAATTTTGATCAATTTCCCTAAATGTCTTTTTATCTGTTCTAGCAGTCATATGTGTAAATGAGAAGAATGGTGGGGGCACATCAGGGCACATTAGAGCACATCAGGGCACATTGGGGCACATCAGGGCATATTGGAGCACATTGGGGCACATCAGGGCACATCGGGGCACATCAGGGCATATTGGAGCACATCAGGGCATATTGGAGCACATTGGGACACATTGGGGAACATCAGGGCACATCAGGGCATATTGGAGCACATTGGGACACATTGGGGAGCATCAGGGCACACTGGGGCACATCAGGGCATATTGGAGCACATCGGGGCACATCAGGGCACATCGGGGCATATCGGGGCATATCAGGGCATATTGGAGCACATTGGGACACATTGGGGAGCATCAGGGCACACTGGGGCACATCAGGGCATATTGGAGCACATCGGGGCACATCAGGGCACATCGGGGCATATCGGGGCATATCAGGGCACATTGGGGAACATCAGGGCACAGCGTTTACCAGCCAGCATGCAGAGTAGCGCAGGAAGCGTGTGTAATAAGTTCTCTCTCCGCTCCTCCCTGGTGGCACCTCCTCTCTTCTCGTCCATCCCAGATGATATCACAAGCAAATAGGGGTAGATGAGAAGCGAGGGGAGGGATTGTGTGGAGGGACAGGGACCAACTACTAAGACTAAATGGCCATCTCTGCTGCAGATAGTCAGTTCAAGGAATGTTCAGAGTGAGGGAGGGGTACCCCAGCTTTGGCAAATTGATTTTCAAAAATGCTAACTGCTCCATTAGCTGGGGGGACAACTGGGATCTTTGGGGTGACAGGATGTTTCCCGTCACAGAAAACACCCGCTCCCTCTGGACACTTGTCGGAGGGCAGGACAGTAGCTCCTTGGCAATATCTGTGAGGGCAGGCCACTCCTCGCTCTTCCCCTGCCAAAAAAACATTGGATCTGTGGTGGGGTGCACTGGTGGGGCTGACAAATAGGACATGACAACCTCCTTTGCTGATATGGGTTTCTTGGGGTGCACTATGCTGGAGGTTCCCATTAGGGTGTCAAGTGCCTCAGCCAAGACAGAAGATGCTCTGCTGGCAGGAGCTCTGCTCACTTCACTAGATGTAGATGATGCATGGGAGAGGGGGGTCTTCAATATCTTCTTCCTCCTCTTCCTCTTCTCCCAGACTTACCATCTGCCTTTCCCTCTGATGCACCCTGTCGATTAGTCTGTCCCGCCATGTTGTCAGAGCACTACACTGCACAGCCATTTTACCCTTGATGCGAGGGTCACACATGGCAGCCAGCATGAGTTCTGGGCAAGAGGCGGTCAACTCCTGCGTGCGCCTGCCCAACTCCATCAGAAATGTGTTTAGCATAGCCAACACATCAGGTTGAGGGCCACCACCAGGCAAAGGTTCCTCAGCCAACTTGAATTGCTGCAATTTGCTCTGAAGGTGGTTGAAGAGTGGGAGCACATGACCAATGCTGGCATCCTCGTGGCTTAGGTGTTCTGTGACAGAGAGGAAAGGTTTGAGGACTGCCACAATCTGCCTGATTATGGCCCAGTCCTCCCTGCCTAAAGGTCTCTCTATGCCAATGTTATGATCACAGGCCATGGCATGGAGAGGCTTCTGCTGCTCAAGGATGCGTTCCAGCATTGCTAGGGTTGAATTCCACCTAGTCCCCACATCCTGTTTTAGGCAGTGTTCTGGAAGGCCTGCCTTCCTCTGTTGCACCCTGAGGAGGTGGCTGTCCCTCACACTCCGATGGAAGTGGCCAGCCATCTTCCGACAAGAGTCCACCACTTTGGACAACCTTCCATCGCCGCCAGAAATGGTCTCCACCAACCGAAAACTGTCAGTTACCACCTGGTGGAGAAGGTGGGCTGAGCAGCGCCATCCCTTACAGCCTTGACCATGTTGGTGCCTCCATCAGTGACAACATAGCCAATCCGGTAGTTGCTATCTACCTGTCCAAACCACTGCAACAACATTTTCTGCAAGGCTTGCAGGATGTTTCGCGCTGGATGTTTTGCGCTGTGTGCTTTTCATCAAGCACCTCAGCGTGCAGGAGGAAGGAACAGTACCCATGTTTGTCAACTGCTGACGAGGATCCAGATGTTTGAACTACATCATGGGACACCTTGGCCTGCCACCAATGTGCCGTCAGGGACAGGAAGGCATGCTGGACACTACACACATTCCACAGGTCAGTAGTCAGGTGCATTGCCTGTCCACCTGCCCTTCCAATCTCCTCCTTGAGCACCCCGACACAAGACCTGTATCAGGCTGGCACCACAGTTTGGCTGAAGGTCTTACGTGATGGCACACGGTACTGTGGTGCAACAGCCTGCATCAATTGCTTGAAGGTCTCACCTTCCACCATGTTGAAAGGTGCTCCTCCAACGGCAATGAGCTGGCCAATCAGGCGCGTTATTTTATGCACCTGTGCCCGAGACATACCCTTACTCTGAAAGCCACCAAAATCTTCCAGGGTGGCCTGGCTGGTATGGATTGGATGTGGGATGGTAGCAGCATTCTTTTCTGCCTTGTACTGGCTGGTGGTGCTGGCACTCATGGTGGCTGTGGCGGTGCCACTATTGGGTTCTGTGATGGATTGAGGTCTAATGGTTGCATTGGCCCATTCTGATGCTGGAGGCTTAGAAAGCACTTGGGCAGGGGTCTTTTCAGGAGAAAAAAGTAGTGGGGACTGAGGGGAGATACTTTCTGGGCTGTCGGTGGTGCCAACATGGGTAGAGGGCTGGAAATTAAATTTGTCTACAACAATGTCAGGAAAGCCTGCTTCCACCTCTTTCACATTGCCAAGGGAACAGTGATCATTAGAAGCAGTAAACTCTGTCTCCTTGCTGACCACTGCCAAGCTCCCTGTAGTGCTGATGGTGATGGCACTGGCAGCAATGGTGGTGGTGACATCATCATGAGTCTCGGCCTCCTGACATGTTTCCTGCTGCATGGCCAGGATCTCCAGCTTTGGCTGCACAAATGTATGTGCACTGGGAACCCCTTTGGCCTGCCCTCTTCCATAAAAGGCACCAATGGGCAGCATGTTACCAGCAGCAGTGGCAGAGGTGGTAGCGCCACTTTTGCTATGAATTGTGCTGCTGGTTCTAGAAGGTAAATCCTGGAACAGCTGGCAAAATGCAAATGTCTGCTGTTTGCCAGGCTCTTTACCACCAGCAGTCTTCACTCCCAGTTGCCTCAGCTTTATGGGAGGTGAGCTGAGCTCAGAGGGCGCAGAGACAGAACGTCCCACCTGCTGCTCATGTACACAGCTCATAGCTCTCCCAGCAGCACTCTTACTGCTTTATTGGCCTTGTTTGCTGCTAATTTTTCCTTTAAAAGTTAGAAAAATGTAGACAAAAAAAAATATGATTTTGATTGCAGCAAACTAACACCAAAATCACCAAATGTACAAAAAAAATATTATACAAACAGAAAATAACAAAATATTAACTAAATTAAACAAGAAATAAAAAAATAAAAAAGATCTCTCAAAACCAACCAAAAAACGAATAAAACCAGAAACTAAACACTAAGAGATGGTACACTTGCAAACTACAACAGATATAAACTAAAATGAACAATGAAAAACTAAGGATTGCAAAGATATTCGCTCAGATGCACAGACAAATAATCGTGTGATCTGCTCCACTACACTAACTAACCCACAAAGGGAAGTCACATGATCGGGCCTGCCCTGTAGGCCTCAGCAGCAGAAGAAAACCTCTTATTGGTCAACCAAGTCACATGTTGTTTCCATAGTAACGAAATTTGGACATATTGTCATATTGAGGTATATATTTTTTCCTTTAAATTCATCGTTAAGAACGTTCGTACAAGTTAACGAACCTAACGACAATTCGTATTTCGTACAAATTGAAATTGAATTTCGGACACGAAATACGAAGTACGAATTAATTCTAACACGAACCGGAACGGAACGAAACAAATTTATTGACGGTGCCCATGTCTACTGTTTTGGATTTGACCTGCATTTAAAGAGTATATATCATCATAATTTTTTTTACTGATTTGTCCTCTCATGTATTTTGTCCCATCTTGCTAGGTAACCCTAAATATGAGGTCAGACCTGCACTCCCTCCCCTCCTGCTGCTGTGGATCAGACTAGGAAAGGCATGTCAGAGAGTTGCCCTTTCCCTCTGCATTCCTCTTGCCGCTGCTTGTCTTGGGAAAGTATTTAGAGCAAAGACAACCTGCCATTATGAAGTGTCTGTTGCCTTCCTAGCTGTTGTTGGATCAGCCATGGTAAAAAGGAGAGGGCCTGACACCTAGGAATAGGAAGCACCTAGCATCATGTGACAACATACTACATGCACTTTGTCCCATAGGGCAGCAGTCACCAACCAGTGGTCTGTGGCCCACTGATGGTCCATGAGAAAGTTTTGGTGGCCCCCAGGGGTTCTGCCACAAATCAACCTTGTGGCAGGTGTATACCGCCCAATGGTCTTTCCAGTGTTGTTCTCAATGCACACTGACAGTCAATACTGCCAGCGTGCATTGATACCCAATGCCTCTTATGTAGTTCCAGTTCCTATGAACTCAGAGGGAGGCATCGGGAGTAGTGAAGAGAGCAGGAGGTGAAGAAGGAGGCGACTTCCAATGACAGAGCTGACCACATACTGTGAAGGGGGGAACGCAGAGCTCACATGGCTGGATTAGGAGGTGAGATCTGTGTGTGGGGGAGGGAGGAGAGTTGGAACATTGTGTGTATAAGGCATGTAAAGTTCACATTAGTGGTCCATGGTAGAGTTGCACCGATACCCATATCAGTATCAGTGCCGATACTATGCATTTGCACGAGTATCGGTACTCATGCAAATGTGCTGATATCTGAAACCGATACTTTCAGGATTCAGGATACTTCCATCCTTAACAGCTGATGGTGGGGTTCCCCTGTTGACAGCTGAAATGTAAATAAAGTCCTGGCAATTGGAGCTGTAAAAAAAACGGCAGAGCAATAAATATTTATCAACAACATTGTTCAGCCACTGAAACAGAAAGGTAAAAAGAAACATTGTTTCCATTTGTATCTTTCTGTTTATTCATCTACAGATAAAAGGGATGAACATCCATCTGCAGATGAAGTCAGTTTAAAGCAACCTGGCCAGTCAAAGTCCAGTCCTAAATCCAGTTGAGAACCTGTGGCAAGACTTGAAAATTGCTGTTCACAGACGCTCTCCATCCAATCTGACAGAGCTTGAACTAATTTGCAAAAATGAATCAGCAAAAATGTCACTCTCTAGATGTGCATAGCTGGTAGAGACATCCCCAAAAAAGACTTGCAGCTGTAATTGCAGTGAAGTAGTTTTTCAAATTATTGACCCAGGGGGATGAAAATAAATGCACACCACACATTTCACATATTTATTTGTAAAAAAAATTTTAAAAACATTTATCATTCTTCCTCCGCTTCACAATTATGTGCCACTTTGTGTTGGTCTATCACATAAAATCCCAATAAAATCAATTTACGTTTTTGGTTGTAACATGACAAAATGTGGAAAATGTCAAGGGGTGTGAATACTTTTTCAAGGCTCTGTAACTCGTTAGTCTCCGTCTCTATTTAATTATTTTCCTGCTGATTTATTTTTTTTGTTAATTTCTATTTTATAAAATATTAATAATTAAAACTTTTTTTGCTTGCTTTATTCATTAATATTTTTACTCCTTTAACGTATATTTACATGTTTCACATCGAAAAAATCACAACACACAAGTACTTAATTTATAAATACCTTTTCAATGCTTTATACCATTGCTTACAGCTAACGTGTAAACAAAACAGTTGTGGTAGTTAATGGAAATTGGTATCGGCGAGTACTAAAGTATCAGTAATCATTAAAAAATTGTATCGGTGCACCTCTAGTCTACGGGATTAAAAATTGTGAGTTTAGTGGTCTGTGAGGTTTGAAAGGTTGGCGATCACAGCCAAAGGGGACAGAACAGTAAAAAAAAAGAATTATAATGATAAATCTTCTTTAACCAGTTCCCGATCGGCGCACGCCGATGTACGTCGGCAGAATGGCACGGGCAGGCATATTGGCATACAGGTACGTCCTTTTTCATATGCCGCCATGCCGATCGGGACCCCCGTGAGTCCGGTCCCGGTCATCTCCCCATTCTGCCTAGCAACAAGTGACGCTGTTCTCTGCTCCATGTGATTGGAGCAGAGATCGGTGTTCAGTAACACAAAGCCCAGCCCTCCACAGTTAGTAACACGCCCCTAGGAGCACTTAACCCCTACACTGCCACCCTCCGGTTAACCCCTTCAATGCCAGTGTCCTTTACACAGGAATCAGTGCATTTGTATAGCACTCATTGCTGTATAAATGACATTGGTCCCAAAAATGTGTCAAAAATGTCTGATGTGTCCGCCATAATGTCGCAGTCACAATAAAAATTGCTGATCACCGACATTACTAGTAAAAAAAAAAATTATTAATAAAAATGCCATAAAACTATCCCATATTTTGTAAACGCTATAACTTTTGCGTATCGGCCTAAACTTTATACCGCAAAAAATAAAAACCACAGGGGTGATCAAATACCACCAAAAGAAAGCTCTATTTGTGGGAAAAAAAGGACGTCAATTTTGTTTGGGAGCCACGTCGCACGACCGTGCAATTTTAGTTAAAGCGACGCAGTGCCGAATCGCAAAAGTGGTCTGGTCTTAAGCCAGCAAAATGGTCCGGTCTGTAAGTGGGTAGGCTGCTTTCACACTGGGGCGGTATTCAGGTGTTACAGCGCTAAAAATAGCGCCTGTGTAACGCCTGAAAAAAACGGGCCCCTTTAACTCCAGTGTGAAAGCCGGAGGGCTTTCACACTGGAGCGATGCGCTGGCAGGACGGTGAAAAAAGTCCTGCTAGCCGCATCTTTGCAGCGGTGAAGGAGCGGTGTATTCACCGCTCCTAAACCGCTCCTACCCATTGAAATCAATGGGACACCGCGGCAATACCGCCGGCAAAGCGCCGCTGCAGCGACGCTTTGCGGGCGGGTTTAACCCCTTTTCGGCCGCTAGCGGGGGTTAAAACCACCCCGCTAGCGCCCGCACACCGCCGCTAAAACGACTGTAAAGTGCCGCTAAAAATAGCGGCACTTTACCGCCGACGCCGCTCCCGCTGCAGTGTGAAAGCAGCCTTAATGTCAAAACCCTTCACTCCAACTGCACTGTAGAGGCCCAAACACAATCATTGACCAGAATCAATTCACCCCACATGGTAAAGCCACCCCAAACACCCTGAAGTCACTTACCTGTAAAGGTGACCTATCAGCCCTTTACATCCTCACACTGGTCTATAGAAGTACTAACAGAGGGTTAATTCACATTTCTGGTTGGTGGGGGGGGGGGGGCGCGGTTGAGGGGCATTTTACACCTCCCTCAACTGCTCCCCCTTTAGCTGTTAAGGCAGCGGCTGGGGGTGTACACATGCCACGTCAGGAATTATACCTCTTTTTCACACCCAGCTTGCACTACCACCCACCAAATGCAACCTAGTCAAGTGAATAAAGGTGCTCTGCAACCCCCCCTGCGTTGTGAGTGGTTATGGCACATTAGTCTAGAATTAAGGGGGTTAAAATAGGTGGCGAGGAGACAATACAATATCTCCACACCGCCTTTCAAATGCTATCTGAAGAGCATTCTGACTGTGGATCACACTTCAAAGAGTAAAGCAAGTGTAAATGAGGCCTTAGCACATACACAGAAAAAAATATCAACCTACAAAACAAAGGTACCAGGGCTAGATAAGCTTCTTTCAATTAAAACTTCATCTTAGTTAAAGGAAAACGAAGACATAAGTGGCTTAAACCGTTAGGACCTAGCAGAGTCCTTAATCATAGCTGGCTATAATTAGGAAGCGTTAGTGCTCTGATAAACGTAAGCCACTTATGTTTCAACTTTTCTGGCTTTAATAAAGGTGAAGCATTAACCAAAGGAAGTATTTCAAGTGCTGCCACCTTTCCCTCAATATGCACACAGCATAAGCATACTGTATATATAGCATTTGCCTACGTTAGCATAGGACTATGCAGAAGTCACAATGGGTTTTCTTGAAAGTATATAGAGACCTGGACACACTTATACCACGTACACATGACAGGTTTTTCCGTCAGAATAAACTCTGATGGTTTTCCGCTAAAACAGACTTGCCTACACACGATCACACCAGGGCCATCTTTAATATTAATTGGACCTGGGAAAAAAAATTCTTGCCCCACCCCCCATGCAATTCCACCCTCCACCTGCTCTGAGACATACAATAAATAGCAGCTAGACTTAAAATCAGTTTATTGTATCAGATCAGGCAGCAATTGCGATTGGTTGTCAGCTATTACAGCATATCATTACTGCTTACTGACTGGTTGTTGGGATAGTTGTCAAGAAAGAGGCAGCTGCTATGGGCCCCACAACAATGACAGGGCCCAGGGCAGCTTCCCCTTTTGCCCCTTTTGCCCTGCCTTAAAGATGGCCCTGGATCACACCAAAGTCCGATAGTTTAGAACGCGATGACATACAACATGTACGACTGGACTAGAAAAAGGAAGTTCAATAGCCAGTAGCCAATAGCTGCCCTTGCGTCATTTTTGGCCCGTCGGAACAGCATACAGACGAACAGTTTTCCCGATAGGATATTTCTAGGTCCGTCAGAATTTTTGAAAAAAAAAGTCCACTGAAGCCCACACACGATCGGAATATCCGTTGAAATGATTCCGACTTTTTCTGCCAGAAAGTCCGACCGTGTGTACACGGCATTAGAAGCTTAAGTGTGTGCGTGTTTGATAAAGGAAAGGAAGACCATTTTAAATACTGGAGAAGGGACTGCATATACAAGAAGTGAAGTGACAACACTGATTTCCTACATGCACAGGAAGTGAAAGTCAGGTGGGGAGACTTGCAGATACAGGAGACCAGATAGATCTGCTTTCCAACACACAAATCTCATTCCATCGTATCTATACCACCAGTGAAAATATTTACTCCAGCATACAAAGCTCCATCCATCAGTACTACTGCCACTAGTGACATCGGCCACAGCACACAGAAACCTAAAATGTCCTCCTAACCTTAAATAAGCCAGACCTACCAGATTATATTGATAGGATGACTTCCCCTGCTAAGTTCAAATTTTCTTCCATAATGAACAGCCTCTTTGCCTTTAGTAATTTGCATATTTGTACCACCCTGTTGTAGTCACTAAATTGCTCCTCTGTTAAACTTAGTTTCTTCTACATCTCAGCTACATGCACTTCCTCAGGCCTCTCTTTCAAAGGCAGTGGCCCAGGCCTCTCCCGGTACATATGGCATAAATAAAAGACAAAGCCGCATTTTTATAAAGTCCCACCATAAAGTTTAAGGAAAGCAGTTGGCTTCCAACATAGTCCCTGCCCTAAGCCATGACCCACTGAAGCATTTCACACTGATTGGGTTTATTCATAACAGGCCTCTCTGTTAAATGCTGTGCCTCAAACCCCTTTATTAAATGCATTGCATTGTGCCTCTTTGCTACACAGTGCCCCATATCTATCTGCTATATACAGTGTCCCATACCTCTCTATTTATATGTAGTGCCTCATACTTACCTTACTACACAGAAATCCCCATGCATTTCTGTGCCATGCAGTACCTCATGCCTCTCTGTTACATGCAGTGCCTCAGACATCTCTGTGTTATGGCTGCACAGATCAGAGAAAAAAGAACTGATGTTGTTCCTCTCTCTCTCTGTGACCCCGGAAACTGGGAGCGACGAGTATATTGTCACTTCTGATTCCGCTTCTTTGTTTACCTGGCCGTTAGAGGCCAGGAAAGCAGCCAATCCGACCGATCTGTGGCTGATCGTCTGTATTGGAGGCCAAGGGAGAGATTTGGGGTCCAATAGTCCCAAGATTTCTCCATAAAGAGGACCTGACATGGTCCATGATGTCACAAGGGATGTTGTTCATTCTTTGTGATAGCAATAAACTTAATTAAAAAAAAGTGTAAAAAAAAATTTTTTAGTATAAAATTAATAATAATAAAAAAAAAGTTGTACATGTTAGGTATCTATTTACTATGCATAACATCATCTTTCACATTATGTAAAAAAAGATTGTGGTAAATATTGTGTTTTGGTTTTTTGATTCATTAAATATATTTTTTCCCAAAAAATTGCATTTGAAAAACGCTGCGCAAATACTGTGTCACATAAAAAATTGCAACATCCATAATTTTTTTCTATAGGACTTCTGCTAAAAAAATACATATAATGTTTGGGGGTAGTCATTTTCTAGCAAAAAATTTAGATTTTTACATCTAGAAGCGAAGTTTCAGAATTGGCCCGGATGCTAAGTGGTTAATGCCATGTGTCAGACATCTATATTATAGGCAGTGCTTTAAACCTCTCTTTTTTTTTTACAAATTTCCCCACAAACTTCTCTATTACACATAGTACCTTTGTTCCGCTCTATTACACACAGTGACTCACAAATCTCAATCTTAACACAGTTACTATGCTTCAGTTATAAATGAACACAGTGAAGACAGTGAGTGATTGATGCCCAAGCATGAGTGCAGGCAGAAGCAACTGAAGCAGAAGCTCCTTTCATAAGTTCTTCAGAGGGAAAGAAAGGAAGCAGCAGCCTTGGAATAAGTTGTTGAAGAAGAGGAAACCCATTTATCTTAAGACAGAACAATGTCAATGCAGTTGTACAAGGCATGTTAAATTTTGTACATCAGTCTTCAGCACATTTGTAGGAAGGAGAATCTGAATTATTTAACCACACATGTCACTCTGGCACATTGGACACTTGACCTCCCAAGTTGCAAAGACCCTAATCAGAAACCTATGCGCCATAGCAATCCCTCCTGAGTCCAAGCTCCAAATTACCTCAAAATTTCTTAACACTGGTCACATAATTCTCAAGACCCACACCACAAGGTCTCCAGATCTCAGGCCTTCACCTGGACTAAACATTCTCTCTGCCAACACCTAGACAGCAGGCATTAGATACTGACACCTAGAGCAACAGTGAGGCTGGGTTCACACTATTTGCGGAGCAGTTTGCAGCAGGGGGTCCAGTGCGTCCCTGTTCTCCATTTCAGGAACACATCAGGTACGAATTTTTTTCGCTTGAATTTGGACCTGAAACAAAGCCAAAGATGCACAGGACCCTTCTGCAGTTCGCTCGGTGGCCACCGCAGAGATGTGTGAACCGGCTCCATTGACAGCCGGTCACACTCTCCTGTCATGCAAATTGGATGTGAGAAATCCGCATCAAATTCACATTCGCAAGTGTGAACCCAGCCTTAAGGAACATCATGCAAATTAATGAATGCTTTGGATCCTTATATGAGTCCACCTTTATATTTCTGAACAATTTTTTTGAGTGTACAATGTACTGTACATTCAAAATAGAATATATTGTCGGTTATTTTGGACTTTACTTCAATTGCTAAGGTCAGTCCATAGAAATCTAAATGTAAATCCAACAGACAGACAAATAAAACGAAACCCCCAGCTCCCCACCCCCTCACTACTCCTTTCCCCTACCGTGTATTTTGTTTCCTGTTACTTCTATTCAAATTACCATGAAAGGGTTTTACAATGTAAATCTGAGTATTACTGTGATTTTACCAACTTTTGCTATCTTGCGTTATTTATTTTCTTTTAACAATGCAGCGCCATCTACAGAGAGGTTTCACTAAATACTCTTCATGCTGGTAGCAAATTTGTCTCAAATAATCATTGACTGCATCTATTCTACACTATCACTTTCTGTACCTAATCACCAATACCATTCACCATTAATCACCATTATTTGGCTCTGCCAGCTATCATATAGAGTAGAGACAACATCATTGTTAATCATGAAGTCCTTAAACTAGTGACACAGCATCAAGAGTTTACGGTTTTCTGACTATGGAACTTTTTACTGATATCCAGGCTTTTCCATTATAATAATCGGATCTGAAATCCATCAATACAATCTGTGCACATTTTTTCACAGTGGGTAATTTAAATCATGCTATAAAAAATTAAGCATGGTTGAAATGTTAATACCATAAAACATATGGTGAACATTTTTTGTATGAAGATTAAGCTGTCTGTTGAAGAAGAAAACATCCAGATGGATAAGTTAAGGCAACAATCTGTGCTGCTTGCTTTTTAATTATTGTTATTCATGCATCACCAGAGACTACCTAGGAAGTAATTTGTGATCTCTCAATTTGCATGCTCTAATTTTTTATCATTTACCACATAACTTGATTGCTCATCCAGTGCAGTGGACATGGAGCACACATTAAATAATTATATTTTACAGTGATATATTCACACTAAATCTTTCTTAAAATAAAAAAATGTGTGTCTTTAATATATATTTCTTTAAATATTGTATAACTCTATCTAGTATTTAATATGTATAATGTATGATCAAAGAGAAATGGTAACTTTGTATTGTAAAATTATATCAGAATTTGTGATATAATAGAGATAATAATTCAAAAGCTAGCAGGATGAAGGAAAAACTGTAGTACAGTATGAGAATAGACAGACAAATTTGCTCCGGAACAGGGAACCAAAAAGTATTGAGGTTATGGATCACCCTAACAAGTAGGCAATAAGTATTTTCAGAAGGGGGTTAGCAATGGCAGCAACATTTATCTTAGTACAGCTCCCTTTTAATACTATAAAGTCCCATACACACTATTAGATTTTCTGTTGATTTTTGTCTTCAGATTCAAAACCATATAATATGAGGTCAAACCTTAGAAGTTTCAATTTGTATGCAATCAGACAGGCCCTTGCACTATATTGTTTTGGTAAATCTGAAGACATAAATCAGCAGAAAATCTGATAGTGTGTATGGGGCCTAACAATCTACCTGGCCAGTCAGTCTTTGCCTTATGCCTTCAGAAGGTTTCTCTGTCATCTAAAGGCTTGTTCACACTGTGGCCTTTCATGGCTGTTTTCATGCACTTGACTGATGTTTTTAAAGTGAACCTCTGGGCATTAAAGTTTCAACTAAAAGATTTCCATAAGCATACCATGAGGTTTACTCCCATTCTTTACTGATATCTTAAGAACTGTTACTACACTATTTGTTAAGTATATAATAATCATTTGTGCCAATTTCATCGTGAATTCCTGCTTCTGAGGACGTTGCATAATAAAACGTGCCAAGCAGAACTTTCGGTGCGTAATTTCCTGTCCTGGTGGAACGCGCGTGAATTGCCAGTCGGCTTCTGTTAAAAACAGTTTTTATGGTATTAATATCGATATTCTGTAAATTATATTGATGAGGAAAATTCCAAGAAAGTCCATTCAGTTCTTGTGTAAAAACTCAAAAATGTATTTACTAATAAAATAACAAAATATTACAAGAACAATATCAAAATGTAGAATGTAAAAATAACATTAATAGTGGATTATATTCTTAAGATGAAGATTGAATCAGATGTGTATCTTTGTGTGTGTATGTAGCTGTGGCAGCTTCCTTCAATCTCTCGTGGTGTGTCTGAAACAGTTTTGCCCAACTGTCCTTCTGTCCTTCTGTTACTAGCTTTTACTCCTAAAATCTGACCCCTCCTTCCTAAAAAGGCTGGTTAAAAGTTCCTCTGAGCTTTGTTGTCCTACATACTCTTTTAATGAACAATAGCTTCCCACTCACCTCTCTTGCAAGGATGGGGGTTGTTCAGTCTCTATGCTAGGGGCGTCGGGAGGGGGGTGACAGTGAAAAGCCCCGAGTCTCAGGCATGCATCTCTCCATTGTTAGCCCCGAGCAGCGCGTGCCAGTACCAATCTGATCCTGAGCCCCGCCGAGTGCGGCAGAGTGCGGCAGAGTGCGGCCGAGTGTGGCCGAGTGCCACCGAGTGCCATAGCAGGTCCCCCCTTCTGGAGCCTGCAAAACTATGATGGACGTCCCACTAGTACAATGCCGGGACCACGGGATGTGTGTCCATCATAGGCGCTGCAGGCTTCAGAAGAAATACAAAGTGGCCGCTGCGCCACATCCCCACTCGGCACTCAGGCACTCCTCTCCTCTTCTCCTCCTCCACTGAGGACTGACTGACTGGCTGCTGTGACACCGCACACCACGGCTGAGCTGAGGTAGGTCAGAAAGTGTATGTAAATGTCAGTGTATGTGGGTCAGGCAGATCAGTGTAGGTAGGTAAGCGTAGGTAGGTCACTACTGTCAGTGTATGTAGGTCAATGTAGGTAGGTCAGTGTATGTAAATGTCAGTGTATATAAATGTCAGTGTATGTAGGTAAGACAGGTCAGTGTAGGTAGGTCAGTGTATGTAGGTCAGTGTAGGTAGGTCAGTGTATGTAGATAGGTCAATGTAGGTAGGTCAGTGTAGGTAGGTCACTACCTTCAGTGTAGGTAGGTTAGTGTATGTAGGTCACTACCGTCAGTGTATGTAGGTCAGGTAGGTTAGTGTATGTAGGTCAGGTAGGTCACGGCCCAGCCAAAAAAAAAGCCTACGTCACGTACCCCACCCCCCATTTCTGGCCTTGGACTTCGGGCTGAAGCCCCTAGTCCTTTTGCCACCTGGCAATGCCCCTGCTCTATGCATTGACATTCCTGAGGCATGGGCAAGAACAATGTATGAAAGCATAACAAATATAACATCTAGATCAAATACTACATAAATCAGTATGTATATTATTATATTCAATGAAAACCCAATGCATTCATTAATATCCTAATCAAGACATATTGTAGTATAAAGAACTTATAATCTTAATTAAAACTTTTTAATCTTAAGAAATCTTCCTTCTCCATCTGTGATGGGGGGAGGTAAGGGAAACCAACTAAAGATCCTTAATTACCAACACATGTTTGATTCTCCATAGGAATGTTCATGAAGCTTACAGTATATCAATATGTATAGCTTTACAAATATGAGAGTCTATATAATTTCACTTTTTCCATAACTAAAAGATGATTGATTAAACAATCTTAATCATTTTCTTATTTAAATCCATTTACAACCACATCTCATTTGTATCCATACATGCTTTTAGATCTTAAGATAATTAATTTGAACATATTTTAAATTTTGATTCTGTATAAGGAAAAATGAATGTATTAAACCTTGTACTTCATATACCATAAAAATATTTTCACCCTTATTATTTTCTTTTGCCAAATAATCAATTTCCTTAATATTCATTAATTCATAAATGTAACATTGTACAATACTTTGAAGTATGGATGTTACTTCAGAAATATTTGTTTCATACTTTCCCTCCAAATTGTGTTTAGCATAAATCTATAATGCATACAACCTTTCAAATAACCTTGTCAAAATTTGAACGTAAAATATATTTCTTAAAGCGGAGTTCCGCGTAAAGCAAAAAAAATAAAAGTCAGCAGCTACAAATACTGAAGCTGCTGACTTTTAATAATCGGACACTTACCTGTCCCAGGGTCCAGCGATGGGGGGGAACGAATCCCCACTCATCTCCCCCTCCTCTCTGTGCCACCGGTATTTTCTCTGTGGGCGCCCGGCTATGGCTTCACAACTGGGCACGCAATGCGCATGCGCGAGCCACGCAGCGCACCGTGACTGGCCGGGCAATGATCTGCTAACTGTGATGTGTCCCAGATGATTGCCGAGAGGGAGTGGGGAGAGGTTAACTTGCTTTCCAATGCCGCTTTGCGGCGGGAGGAAGTGGGAGCTGGAACCCTCTAAAAAGAGGGTTTCCACCTCGCCCTAAAAAAATGACATACTATATGTGGCATGTCAGGGGGTCACCTTCCCTTAAAGCAGAAGTTCCATTTTTGGGTGGAACTCCACTTTAACTTCAATTCATTCATATATGTGAGATGATTTTAAAAATAAATCCATATTACAATGTAAAATTAGTCCTAACTTGTCTATATGTACTTTAAGATGTACTGTTATCTTAATTAACACCATTTGTTCCTCCTAACTAAAATTACTCTATTGTAAGGATGTTTAACCCTTTAAACTCTGAAAATACACTATATGCGATTGTAAAATTTGATGTGTAAAAAATATCTCATCTTGATATGAAAAGCATATCACCTCACATAAAAATGTATGTATATAAAACTGCAATATATCTAATGAATAAATTATTTCATCAGTAATCAAAAATCAAACGTCAATTGTTTTTTATAAGTGTCTCTCTTATTAGAGGTCTTGAGATTTTTTTTCTTCTTCCTGCACTCTGTAAAGTTGGAAAATTTTATTGAACATAAAAAGACAACAATAATTACAACAAATGAATGTCTTGTGTCAAATTTTCTCCAGAACTGATATTCTTTAAACTTAAAGGGTTTGTTTTCATCTGGAAAATCTATTCAATTTGTTTTCTTTTGGTGACTTACAAGTCAGATCCTGAAATAGAATGCAGTATTTCTAATTACCTTACTTTGCTCTATTTCTCTTAAACTGGCCTATATTCCTTATGCTATTATTCTGTGTAGTTTAAATATAACAGGACGCAATTTCTCCTTTTTGTCATGATTCAAAACCTCATTTTCACAAACAAAGGTTCCAAATCAACCCAGAAGACTGAAGCAAACTGTGTCCATTCACTTCTCCTCTTTAAGATTTAGAGTTATGCATGCTGTACTGTAATTTATGGTATTTTCCAATTTCACATTTTCTGTAGAATTTTTGCTGAATAACATATCCATTCTTTTTTTTTTTAATCAATACATTTTTATTGGTTTTCAAATTTTTTAACAAGCATTAAATCAAAGTACATGGAAAAAGGTTTTCAAAGAGAAAAACAGAAGAAAAAAAAAAAGAAGAGAACATATCGATTCTTTGGGTAACACATAGAAAGACCTGACCAATCGTAAATTGATACCCAACATGTCATGCTTCAAAATTGCGCCCGCTCGTGGAATGGCGTCAAACTTTTACCCTCAAAAACCTCTATAAGCGACATTTAAAAAATTCTACAGGTTGCATGTTTTGCGTTACAGAGGAGGTCTATGGCTAGAATTATTGTTCTTGCTCTACCGATCGCGGCGATACCTCATATGTGGGGTTTGACTACCGTTTTCATATGCGGGCGCTACTCACGTATGCGTTCACTTCTGCGCGCAAGCTCGTCGGGACGGGTGTTTTTTTCTTATTTTACTTGATTTTATTTATTTTCACACTGTTTAAAAAAAAGAGATCACTTTTATTCCTATTGTAAGGAATGTAAACATCCCTTGTAATAGAAAAAAGCATGACAGGTCCTCTTAAATAGGAGATCTGGGGTCAAAAATTCCTCAGATCTCATATTTGGACTTAAATGCAATTAAAAAAAATTAATTTGAAAAAAATGACATTGAAAAAATGTTTTGACGTCGCTTTCGCCCTCCTATGGTATAGAGAGGAGTGGGGGCCATCTTAGCCTCATTCATCTCCATACCCAGCAGTGTGAAGGACCAGTTCGCCTCCGCTGCTACCGACGGCTCCAGTAAGCGGCGGAGGGCGTGGGAGAGCGGTGGGAGGGGGGTGGCACCTCTCCCACCGCCGATAACAGTGATCTCACGGTGAACCCACTGCAGAGACCACCATTATCGTGAACACGACTGCCTCCTGTAAAGATTGATATCTCGTTTGTGGCAGCAGCTGCTGCCATTACCGAGATATCCCTCTTCAAACTGCCAACGTATATGTACAGGAGGCAATCGGCAAGTGGTTAAACCCCATTGATAAAACACAACATCTTTATGTCTCAAAAAATCAAATAATGGTTTAACTTTATCATCACATTGCTGTAAAAACTATTTGCAATGATTTATTTCGCTCAAAAATTGATATAATGCTTTGTAAGATGTTGGTATTGGAATAGCAGAAATGTTTCTAACTTTTTACTGTGATAACTGTCTCTGTTCATGACAAATTTTCATATTAAGGAATGCTACCTGACTTTTCATCAACTGAACTGACTGTGTTCAATTTCAATTTCAGCCCTGCTGTTTGTAACAGAGTAAATAACTCAGACAAAAGAGTGACATGTTCCTCTATACTCTGTGTAGACAACAAAAACTTGTCCAAATGCTGGAAAATACATTCTGGTCTAGAGAATTTTGATAATACTTTCTTTAAACACTCGTGCACTATACCGTCACTAATGTCCAATCCTGGAATTATTCTAGTGAATGCATAGGTTTCTTTATTAAAGCTGAAGGCAAGTTTATATTCACAGCTTTTAGCTAATGATATAGAAAAATGACTATTGGGGATTTCCAGTACAGATACTGGCAATTGGCGATTTCCACGGATATATATACTTTGGCCTTGGCATCCAGGTGACATTAAATTTAAATTAGGAACAATAGCTTTGTTATTTGTAATGCATTTATTCAGTGATCTTAAATCAACTGATAAATGCAAAAGATAAAAATTAAACTCAACGCTGCTCTAACTCAAACCAATATAGTATTAAGCAGTATGATTAAGAATAAAAATCATCAGCATTCTTGATAGGCCAAATACAATTATTTTCCACTGATTATGCTTTCTTTAATAATCCTATTGTACAATGTCAGAAACTGGACATATTGATTCTTGTGGCAACTTATATTGAATTTGGGGTTCAGGTTCTCTTCCCTCAATTTCTATTTCAATATCTTTAAACAAACCTGTCTCAATTTTGGTCTGACTCCAACAAATGTTATGTGATCGAACCAATTGTTCCAATACGAGATCAGTTCCTGTATGTGACCGATTATAATCTAAAGACATGTCAGCCGATGTACAAACATTTCCAACATTACTGTACATGGAGGGAGCTATTAACATAGATTTGGGCCTAGATGAATCTTTCCATACAGTAGAATTACTTAATTCAATAATCCAATTTAATTTACTAATCACATCTATGCCTAAAATATTCTCTGTATTTTTACAACACCATAGGGTTTATTTACTAAAGGCAAATCCACTTTGCACTACAAGTGCACTACAAGTGCACTTGAAAGTGAACTTGGAAGTGCAGTCGCTGTAGATCGCTGCAGATCTCAGGGGAAGCTCTGAAATGAGGGGAAGCTCTGCTGATTTTATCATCCAATCATGTGCAAGAAAAAATGCTGTTTTTTATTTTCCTTGCATGTCCCCTTTGCCAAGTGGATTTGCCTTTAGTAAATAACCCCCCATATGTCGATATTCAATATTTGGCAAGTGGATTTTCCTTTTCGTAAATAACCCCCCATATGTCGATATTCGTTTTGAAAAGTCCTGGAATTTCAAAAGTCTCATCAGAAACTTTAGTTGTAATTGTATTTTCTTTTCCACTGAAACCAATGAAATTACATTTGGGAGAATTGATATTCACAGGCAATTTCTGCTTAGTTAAACTGAGTTCAGCTCCTAATTCTATTAACCATTTAAGGGGTTGTAAAGGTTTGTGTTTTTTTTTCACCTTAACCTCCCTGGCGGGATGATTAGTTCTGGTTTTAGGTGCTGAAAGCTGTACAATTATTTTGCATGGAAATTTGGCGTTCCCTGGTGTCCTCTTCTCTGTGGAGTGTCAGTGTTCATTGGATAGATTGATAGCAGCACAGCCATTGGCTCCCGCTGCTGTCAATCAAATCCAATGACGTGGCTGCCGGGGGGCAGGACTGAGACATACACTCTGTCTTTGGACGAAGAGCGTATGAGATGGGAGTGCACCTGTAAGGTAACCCCCCTGGGGAGAGAGCTTCCTGAGGGGGTTAGCTATCGCGGGGAGGAGCTGAAAGAGCTCCTAAAGTGGTTGTGAACCCTTACATCTACCCAGCGACGTGACTGGCTTTAGGTGATACATAGAGATGATGAAACAAATCCTCCAACATACGTCGTAACTGTTTATATTTAGTCTTCTCTCCTCTACAACCATTCACAGTCCTGAAAGCATAAAGCTTGCCTGAGCTTTCAGAAAACAGGGGGCAAAGAGATGAAGATACACTCCTCTCAGTGAGGAGAGCTCTGAGAGCTTATTGTACACACCCCCTTAACAAAACACACATGAACAGAGCTGATGCTGTCAATCGGCTGGACATTCCTCCCCTGTCACATTTTTTCCCTTGGTTTCAGGAGAACTTGTCAGGAGAGATTCATGCAGATAGCAGAGGAATGAAGCAGCAGACAGAAATTACACTGTGCTCTTAATTGAGACAAGTTCATAATATAGAGGGATATGCTATATTCATATGTGATGTCGGAGGTTTGCAACCACTTTAATGCTCTAGGGGGCGTCCCAAATATTTTGAAATTCACAAAGCTAAAAGCAGTTATCAAAGGCTGGGTATTTGGTTTTGAAACTTTAAGAAAGACAGATACATTTTCTTTAAATTGCATTGATAGGCAAAGTAAAAACGACAGACAATGCATGATGCAGTCTATCACTGGCATTAACATAGATATTTGTGGTTTTCTGGTGCCCCTCTGTAGCAAAGTTTTATCTTCTGTTGATCCTATCAGTAGATTTTTAAATTTTCTACTTTCCTTAACAGCTGTTTATTCTCCAGTGAAATCTCGCAGCAGCACTGTCAACTTGTAGACTGGGTTATCTAAGGCCGCGTACACACGGGCGGACTGTTCGCCCAACTTTGTCCGCTGAACAGTGTTTCAGCGGACAGTCCGCTCGTGTGTGGGCTTCAGCGGACAGTTTCAGCGGACAGTCTGACGAACAAAGTTTTTCGGAATTCCCGTAAGACAGTCCGCTGAAACTTGGTTTGAGCGGACAGTCCGCTCGTGTGTAGGCTTGTTCGTCAAACTAAGTTCCGCGCATGCTCAGAAAGGATTTACACGCCGAAGGTTGCATTGCAGTGTATAGGACGTCGTTTTTCTAGTCCCGTCGTACGTGCCATTCACGTCATCGCGCACGCTTTCAGCGGACTGTTCGTTCATCGTGTGTGGTCAAGTCCGCTCATGCAAATTTTGAGCGGACTGTTTGTCGGATTGTTTGACAAACTAAGTTGGGTGAACAGTCCGCCCGTGTGTACGCGGCCTTAGATAGATATATAGTTGGAAAATTGCGGTCTCAGAGCCACTTTAGGCCCTTTGGCTGTTTCTATCAGGCCCTTGATATCTCCACTGTCAGCATGGCTCTCTGAGCCTGTCACTTGTATCACTGAGGAAGCTGACAGGCTCAGAGGCCTGCTGATCGATGTCTGCGTGGAGAGCTTCAAGAACTAGAGGGAGAGAGCCTGAGGAGCTGATCAGTACAGCAGAGAAGATTGGCTCTGGTGCGAGAGTGTTGCCAAGGAGATTTCCCAACGCCCTCCCGACACTCAAATACATGGAAAGTTCTTCCTGTGTTAGCACCAGGTCAGGATCTGCAAAAATTCCTGCTGTACCAATCTCAGGCTCTCTCCTTCCAGTCACAGTGCTTTTCAGGGGACATTTGACTGGCAGTGAGGCGGTATTATGTCACCTCCTCACCGCCTGATTTAACCCTATCATGCCGTACTTCCGTGCTGAACGGAATGCAATGGATGGGATTGCAGAGCGATAGTATGGAATTATAGGGTTAAATCAGGCGGTGAGATGGCCCCACTGAACTCAGTCAACGAGTTTTACAAATGGTGCCGCATGTCAAATTCTGCATCCTGAGTTAAAAATGGCACGGCTGCAAAGCACGGCACGGCTGCAAAGCAATATGGCAGTGGCATGTGAACAGCCCCACCTGGCTGTTATTTTGCAGTTTGGATGGGTGGCTGGAGGGAGGTAAAACTGCAGCTCAGCCATCGGTTTTCACCACCCCTTGGCCACCTGTCCGAAGGAGACCTATTTCATGAGCAGTTGTACCTATTATTGCAAGACCAGGTGTTTGTTTTCCATGTTTCTTCGGGTCCAGAATTAAGTTTGGCCCTCCACAACAGTCCCAGTTTGTTATGTGGCCACTTGGAAAAATTAAATGCCCACCTATTTTAAACAGTCTTTAATGGATAAGTATACCTTAAAAAGAAAAAAACATAATATATTGCAGCTAACTAGTCCTTAAATGTAGTGGTAGCCTTAGTTCCTATTTCACACTAAGACCCCTTTCACACTGAGGTGGTTTTCAGGTGCTTTAGTGATAGAAATAGCCTCTGCTAAGCGCCTGAAAACTGCCTCCCATTCATTCAAGTGTGGGGCGGTGCGCTTGTGGAACGTTCCAAAAAGTCCAGCATCTTTGGGGGCAGGTTGAGAGTGCTGTATTTAGCGCTCCCAAAACGTCCTGCCCATTGGAATGAATGGGCAGTGCTTTCAAAGCGCCTTCTTTGGGGTTAAAATCGCCCCACTAGCAGCCTAAAAGTGATGCTTAAACAGCGCTAAAGTGCCGCTAAAACAAGTGGTGCTTTAACGCTTTTGCGGACGTGGCCCCAGTGTGAAAAGGGTCAAACAACATTTTTAGCAAGTATAAAAAACACCTGTTTATCTTGCCAGAAATGTCCTTGTCACTTCCTGTCAGCAACACTGTAATGCCCCATACACACGATCGGAAATTCAGCCAGCAAAAGACCGATGAGAGCTTTTGGTCGGAAAATGCGACCGTGTGTATGCTCCATCGGACTTTTGCTGGCCGAATTCCCGCCAGCAAAAGATTGACAGCAGGTTCTCTATTTTTCGGTCAGAAAAAGTTCATGTCAGAAATTCCGATGCACAACATTTCTACGCATGCTCGGAAACAATTTGACGCATGCTCAGAAGCATTGAACTTAATTTTCTTAGCTCATCATAGTATTGTACGTCACCGCGTTCTTGACGATCGAAAGTTCAGAGAACTTTTGTGTGAATGGAAGGCAATCTTTAGCGGAATTCCATTGGAAAAACCATCCAAATTTTTGACGGAATTTCTGATTGTGTGTACGGGGCATAAGTATTACATTCCTACTCTAAACTACCAATCCCCCTACCCCCCATGTAATGGAGATGAACAAAGGCAGACATGTTTGTAGTCCAAGCTGATTGGCAATAGTTCCACTTTAAAGTGGTTGTAAACCCCTACATATGGGTGATCAAGATAGATATTCATTATCTTTCTCTCCCTTCCATTTTTATTCTACCCATTTGGGGAATATCGGCAATCAATAATCACTGTGTCTGCACATCATATATAGTCTACAACTTCCCATTAAGATAATCTGTGGAGTAACACCATTTGGGACATATGGTCCATAAGGTTTGCTGAGACACTACTGGCAGGTTTTCCAGGCTGTGGGCTTTTCATTTCCTCACTACTATACTTTATGTGTTGTTACCATTTTTTCAGATTTATTATATCATTTCACTTATGGGACTTTTTCCTTTCCGTCCATGCCAGGTGATCCCAGTGCATGTCTTTTTAATCACCCTGCTGCTTGGGGAGGCCATTTTTTTTTATCCGCCTTAACTATTTCCCTGCTTTTTTGACTTATCATCATTTTTCATCTGTTTTTATTCTACTGCTGGCTGTGTGTTACTATATTCACCAAAACATTGTATTCAACAAGTATTCCAGCCTTCCTTTTCCTTGGATAATGTCATGCACATGTGAGAGTCACATATAGTATATAAAACAAAACATATATTAGAATATATGTACCACGATTGCTAAAACCTTCCCTGAAGAAGGAGTTTTAAGGACTCTGAAATGCATTGGCAATTGGTTTATGTATACCCTTGGTACTTGACAGTTCAATGTTTTTTTCTGTCTTGTGGCAATATACTATATATTTTCATTGTTTGTATGTACAATTTTAATTTCACCCTTTTCAAAAATGTTTGGATACCAATAAACATTTAATATTATATTTCTACCTTTGTACATTCCTTGAACCCATAAAGTCCCAATCCTTCTAGGGGGTAATTTTATCTTCTACACATGTAAGGGATGTGGCCGTTTTAAGCAGAATAACACAACCTTGTTTCCTTTAAACCCATCAGTGTTGCCCACCTACCAGATTGAAATTTACTGACAGGACACCCAACATTTACTGGCACAGTCAAGGTTTTACTGGCATATTTAAAAGTTACAAAATGACAGTTTTAAGTGCAAATGTCAGTATTTAGGCTACAAACAAGTACAATATGCAAATAGCAAAGTGATTTAAGGTAGATATTAAGGAAAAAACATATTACTTATTTTATTTTCGATATAGTAAATAAGTAGCTCAGGGACAGGAATTGAGAGGGCAAGAAATTAGAATGGGCGACACACACATTCAATTGACTCTCACAGTGACACTAACAGCAGATGATTATGATGGCACCTCGCCAACATGACACCTCCCCTCCTGAGTCACAGCGACCCTCTCTCTCCATGCCAGGTGGTCCCTTCAGCCCTCCCGTGGCTTACCTTCCTCCTGTTCAACAGACCTACACATGAGGCTCCGGCTTCTCCATTCCCTTGCACCATGACTTCACACGACACACTGCTGACACAGTCCGAACACACTGTAGCGGGCACACAGGTGGTCTCGGCCAAGCGTCACAGTCATATTTTTTACTGACAACCTGTTTCTTTCACTGGCATTTACTGGCAGGAGAAAAGTGCGCATTTTTTTACTGGTGGTTGGCAACACTGCTACACATACTTACTGAAGTGACTAGTCTCAGGTGATACACAGAGATTAAACAAATCCACCTAAGTCGTACCTGTTTAACTACTGCTCCCCTTCTCTCCTCTACAGATCAGTGGTGGCTGGTGCTAAACTTTTAGGGGGCTGCAAACAAACACCCCCAGGTCCGCACTCATCGCTCCATGGTCCCCCCACACTCACCGCTCCACAGCACGGTCCCTGTACTCACCGCTCCATGGCACAGTCCCTGCACTCACTGCTCCATGGCATGGTCCCTCCGGGGATTCCTCTGCTTCTCCTCCCAGCCAACCCGATCTTTCTTCTATCCTGATTGGCTGGGAGGAGAAGCCAGAAGACAATAGCCAATATTGATTCGTTATTGTCACAAGTGGGTGAGTTCAGGGTGCAGTGCTCTGTCCCCCGAGCCCAGCCTTTTTCAAGCCAATTAAAGCCATGGGCTCTAATCATGTGAGTTAGGTGTCCTGCATGCATCCTTGCATGCAAATTATGGGGGTGGTACCCCTACACCCCTAATGGACCAGCTGCTCTTGCTATAGACATTCAAAGTTCCGAAGTTCACAGCATTTCTGTACTGGAGGTGGGGCTCTGATGTCACAAACTGCAGAACACAGAGATGAAAGCTAAGTGTAATCTGAGACCTGAGTGGAGGAAATGGACAACCCCCTTACCTCCACTCAGTCTCACAGGAAAACATGCACTGCTGAGGTGGGATAAATGATCAGACATAACTCATGCAGATAGCAGAGGGAGGAGAGAAAACATACAAATTACACTAGATGCAAATTCACACTATAGAATGATTCACATTTGTTCATTTCAGAGGTTTACAATCACTTTAAGCACTAACAAAGTTAGTCTGTACTAGAGTAAATGTGGTCTGGTGTTAGCTCCTCTGGGCTATTCAACCTTAGTGTATAGTATAATGTTCTGTAGGCAGTTTATTTCATTATAGTGTTCCATTGGTAGTATCGGCACCATTTCTAATTTGAATGTAGAAAATGATGTGCTCCGTTATGGCCATATGCTTTATGTACCAGTAGTGATTTGCCATCTGCTTCATAAGCAAGTAATAACACAATAGATGTTTATATGGAAATAAACATGTAGCTTTGATTCTTGGTCCTAATACTATTGTCAACTTAGAAGATAATGTATGTTCTATAAAGTTTTATTCTAGCGTTATTTTCTTTTGTTTTCCTACATGTGTCACAGTCATCTCTGAAAATAATTATCTTTGCAGAGATTTTATGTTTTCATTGTAAATAATATGTACAGTATATAATGAAAGCTTTAGTCTCTGTTCAGACATAGCTGCTGAAGATTTATACTGAAATGCAGTCTTTTCTAATGGAAACAATGCGAGTGGAACAAAGATGGAAGAAGCCACACTTGAAAATATAATGCATCAATGTAGAATCCTGGAGACCACAAACCCCTCCATTTATGCTGAAGTCTTTAAGCTAAAACAAGACTTAGAAACCCAGAAATAATGTTTTAAGGCTATTATACTGAGAAATAATAGATATAGAAAAAACAGCAGAAACCATCTAAAGGTTTTCACTGACAGAAAATAAATTACTAGTTATAACTGAGCCGATTAAAATGACAGACATGGTTAGACTCTTGAAGAAGCAGGAAAAAGAAATGATTTGCATAATCCAGGAAGCACTGCTGTAAAACAAGTACAGGTTAGTAATCCTATTTCATTTATCAATATTATGAATATTTTCCATGAAAAACTTTATATATATAAAACCTACATATGAAACCAGAGATTCTACACAGTCAGTTTAGGAATGTGGAAAGAGGGTCAACTGGCCATCACCACTTTCTTGTCCAAGGCAATTGTAGCTGTGTCAACACCAATTGTTGCAATGTGTGCTTATTTGCCCACACCCATTAATTGTAGTTTTTTTCTGTATAAATAACCTAATTTTTTTTTAATTCCTTTCTTAGCTGTTTTTACAATTTTCTAAAGGTATTTTATTTGCATTTATATAAACTAATTCTGCATTAAAAAAAATGACCAAAAAATATAAAGATATTGATCAATAAATAACATTTCCATAGATAATCAAATAGAAACCATTAAGACCTTATAAACATACAATAATAACAAAATAAACCAATTAAAGTGTATATTGCCAAAATGTTACATGGGGAAGGATTGAAAAACTCATGTCAGGTTTTTCTGCCATTAAAAACTCAACTGGAGAGATTTCTTTACTTCCTGTATCATAAAAAGGTTGCCCCCAGCATAGGAAGTGATGGAAAATCTCTCAAACAGTGTAACAGACGTTAAATAGGGAGAGGCTGGAATTCCTGTCATGTTGTCTGCCTTCTAGGTGCTGATTTTCCTTTTTTTCCCTGTCTCTATAATGGAGCCCTAGATAACATTTAGACCCCATTCACACCTGAGCGTTTTGTAGCTTGACGTCTGAAGCTACAAAACGCTGGAGGGGAAAAAATCCATTATTCTCAATGGAGATGGTTCACATCTCCACTCCAAGTCGCCTGAAGCCCTACGCCTGAAGCTCAAACAAGTTCCGGACCCTTTTTTGTCACGCGAATCGGGCTGATTTGGGAGTTTTTCTTCTTTTAACATTGGTGACCTTTTGCCCTGCACAAATTCGCGGCAAATCGCGGAAAAAAAGCGGTAAAAAAATGCCGCAAATCGTGGTAAAAACGCCGCAAAAAACGCTTGAAAGCGCTACGCTCAGGTGTGAATGCAGCCTTAGGCCTCATGCACACTGGATTTTTTTGGACATTTTTACAGCAGCTGTTTTTGGCTTCAGACATTTTTTTCTACAGTCAATAAACTCCCCATCATCCTATGTGTTTATGCATGCATGTTATTAGCATTTTTCGGCTTTAAAAACCCCCAAAACTAGTGGCTTCTGAGAGGAGTTTTTTTTAGCTGTTTTCACCTGTAAAAAAGCTCTATCGTCAAAAAATGCTGATAAAAGTGGCTCACCAGCGTTTTTGATCCATTGATTTTATTTATTTATTTTTCAAATGCTAACATGGAAAAACGCTAAAAAATGCTGTTGCAAAAACATTGAAAACCATTGAAAAACTCACTGCAAAGCTACTGCCGTTTTTAGAACATTATTTTAATGTCCAGTTTGCATGAGGCCTAAAGAGTATGTAAGCCTGTAGCACCCTCTAGTATGCGTTACTATAAGAGTAGTCTAGGTAAAAGCATTTGACTGGCTCTAGGATTTAAACCTGAGTCACTGAATCTGGGTCAGGGTTTCTAGAGGCTAGGGCTTGATGACTCATTCTGGCAGCTCTCTGGTGCCTCCCCCTGGTATCTGGAATATTGGAAACTGTTCTAGAACTAGAGGGCAGAGGTTAGAGGAAGCTGCAATGAATATTTGTGGGACCTCAGCCAATCCCCAAAAATGAGCTAGCAGGGGTCTGAGAAAATCCCATAAATAGACATGGGCCAGGCCAACAAGGGAGTCAAATGGAGGATGAAGATGGAGTATTGAGGAGAGACTGTCATTGGTCCTTGACCGACCCCTACTGGGGAGGGGTTTTATCTCAAGCTGGAGCTCAGGATGGCTGGCCTGCAAGGATCCCACCATAGGAAGCAACTGGAGGGATTCATGCCGAAAAAGACATCAGGAGAGAGCAAGCAGGGACATGGTAGATCAGCACAGTACGGGGACAACACAAGGGTAGAGATTGTCAGCTGTAGCAGTGCACTTTGAAGACAGTGTTGTGCTAAATTCTTCATCCTTGACCTGGGGAATCTCCATTGAAGTGTGCCAGTCAGGGAGGACTGGGGAAATGTGCCAGTCAGGAAAGCCTAACAAAGCAAGCAACAAGTTGGGCTGGTATCTTCTGCGGTAGTAGAACTGGGCTCAGGCTCTACAAGAAGGCAGAAGGATATGCTGTTCACTCCATATTGTGCTTCTTTATCCACTAAGGGACAGTATGTTCCCAACTTGTAATGGGTAGTTGCTGAATTAACACAAAAGACTGTTAGTCCCCCTGGAGTGATCAGCAGGAGCTGCATATGTGTACCAAGTTTGTGCAGGAAGAAGGAAAAGAGGACTTTGTGTAAATAAGGAGGGAGTTGTCCCCTTTTCATAGTTCTGGACACTTTTCAAGTTGGACATCCCACAAATTCTCTACCCCATCCAAGTTATCAACCCCTAATAAAACAACAAAAACAAGACAAGGACTGTTTTCTATGTTGGAAAGCATGAAGGAAATTCTGTGTGTCTGGCCGTTTAGCAGTGGGGAATCCTACCTCAGCAGCTCCTACATGGGGTGTGCTACAAATCCAACATTTCATATTTCTAAATTGTGCCTGCTGTACCATGCACTTTAATAAAAAAGTATCCTGTTCTCTTTATCTTGCTTTATGTGAAATCCCTGGTGTTCCTGCCAGCCCTTCTGCTTTCCTATTAAACACTGACTACACTAAGCAGAAGCGCACACCATGGTCAGTTCTCTAACTGTGCTGGGAACTCAGCCTGTTCTCCTGCAATGATCAGACTTGTCCTAAGCCCCCCACCCCCCCCCCCCCCCACAGCACAGCCATGCACTGGGAAGTTCAGTTTGCTATTGCTCCTCCTTCCCCAGCTCTTATGCAGATGAGAACAGAGGGTATGTGATCATTTATAAAAAGGGAAAAAATAGTATTTACAGTATAATGTTTTTATATGTATACACAAACATTTTGCCTTTCATCTCTATTTTAACCTGATTGGGTTGTTTTACAAGGTGACACTTTACAATCAGTTTAAAACATGGGTGCTCAACCTGTGGCCCTGCAGCTGTTGCGGAACTACAAGTACCATTATGCCTCTGGATCTAACAACTAAAATGTATTTTCATTTTAAAAAAAGCGTATTAAATGACTTATGTTATAATAACTGTACCTGACGACACTGACAACCATGGGTTGTTTTTATTGATCTGATGCTAAATGCTAATGCCAGTTTCGGTGATGGAATCACCACAAAGCAGGTACTTCCTTTTTTTACACTTCCTAGACGCAACTGTGGTTGCAGTAAGGAAGTCATCACAGTAATTTACTGACGTTGAGATGTGACATGTTTAAAGTCTTACTATACTGTACACTCCACTATTCACAAATGTTATTTATGCAGCTACATATGCTTATTGTGAATGTGCTTACCATACCATTGAAGTATTTTCAAAAATGTAACATAAAGAATACTCTGACTGCCTTGAATAATATAAAATATCATCTATTGATGCTCCTTTTGCACCTTTGATTTAATCTACCTGCCAATGCCCCAGCACTAGTTCTTCTTTTTTTTAAATTGAAGAGGACTTTCTATACAGGCATACCCCACTTTTAGGTACACAATGGGGTTTATTTACTAAAGCTGGAAAGTGCAAAAATCTGGTTCACTTCTGCATAGAAACCAATGAGCTTCTAGGTTTTATTACAAAAGCTTAACTGAACAAGGTGGGGTTAGAAGCTCATAGATTTCTATGCAGAAGTGAGCCTGATTTTGCACTTTTCAGCTTTAGTAAATAAACCCCGTTGCGTACTTAAAAGTGGGGTATGCCTATATTTTCTGTACACTAGAATAAAATCTCATATGGCTGGGAGATGATTTGTCACTTATTTCTAATTCATTTGCCTATGTAATGATTTTGTAAGGGAAATTGCATGTTATAATTTATTTAGTCAATTGTATAATTCAATCTGATAAGTGGTGTTTCCTAGAAGCTTTGTAGCTACTTCACTCTAAGCAGAACTGGCTATACAAGTTTAGTCTTGCTGGGTGGGTAACAGTCCAAGCTGATTTATAGTATGTTTCCATTTGGTCTTCCCCTGAGCTCAGTGTTGCTGTTGTATACAGTATCTCTGCTGCCAGTAAGTGAGAGGCCACAGTAAAACTGGGTTATGAATATTTATGTTCCCCTTGACCAACCACTAGGAGGTTTATTGCCAGTGGTGCATGTTGAGGGAGGACGTTAATATTTGGGGCTTACCTTGTAAGGATCTCTTCCCCTGGGCTTCAGCCTAGGGAGGGATATATGCTATGCTAGTTGATTACGCATGGGGCCCAAGAGGCCTATGCATGTGATTGGTGCAAAACCTGAAAGAAAGGTGGAATCTTGCCTGTCCAGGGTGGTCCTACTGCCATATGAGGTCCTGGGTACAAGCACCTTGCCAAGGACAGGAGTCTGAAAAGAAGAGATGTGATACCTGGCATAGAGTACCAGAGGTGTCTCTGCCATTGAAGATCCTGAAGGCAAGAAGCTCACGGAGAGGCTGGGAATGCATCAAGAGGATCACTGTTGCTGTTACCCCATGGGAGGTGTTACTACTTCTGGAAAAGGGCTATGGGCATGAAATCGCTTGCCTTTTGGTAAGCGCATATTTTGTGTGGTGGTGGTTACGATCCTTGGTGTTTTTCGGTTGCACAGAAGATTGAACACTTTTTTTATTTTTTATTTTTACATTATTATTACACTCATTATTACCACTAATTTTCTTCTTATCATCACTAATATATATATTTTTTTAATTGTATTTTTATTGTTACTATTAACTTAATATTTTCTATCTTTTCATTAATTCTTATGAATTTTTACTTTTTATCAATTTAGGTATTTATTAATTTCTCACTGGACCATTTTTCATTCATTGGACTTTTTTATCACTTCACTGGGATTTTTCGAATTTCATTATTAACACTTGTTATTTATAATTCTTTTTAGAAATTATGTTATGTTTGATTTATTAGAGGGGTATATCAATTTTTCTCACTATTGTTGCAATCAATTAATTAATCCCGCATAGGTGTTTATATTTAATTTATTTATAGTATTTATGTATCTGCGCTGCTTTTTCCTTTTGTGATGCTACAAACTAATTGTGAGATCTCTGCTCTTGTTTTTTCAGCTTCTGATTACGCAATGCACATTATATGTAAATTTGCTTCATACAATAAACCAAACCTGTGAGCGGAAAACAGCACAGTGCCAATACAGCCTGTTGAGTATGCTGAGAATATATAGCTGACTCTCAGTGAAGACAGATATGTCACTAAAATCCATTACAATACCCAGAGCACACATAATCAACTGCATTATTCCTGGTGTTACTATAATTGTGGCAGATTCCTTTTAAGTATTTGCATAAGAGGTTTATTTAAGAAATATGTTGAAAGGTCAGTCCACAGCCTGTCTTGGATCCTACAACAGGGAGATATCTAAGTATTTAATTTCTGACTGCCACTCTCCACCAATGTCCAACAAGCTCACGGACATATGATGGCCATTGCACCTATATGATGTGATTGGACAACCAACAAGTTCATATAGGTATGATGGTGAGGAGTCCACAAACTTTTGGTCATATGGTGTATACAAGTGTTGCCGAGAATTCCAGACAAACGGTGAACGAATCCAGACCTATTATTGGTGTATTATGAGGTGGTGTTCAGTTTACAGTTTTATTTACAGTTTGGGTGGTCTTCATTAAAAAAGAAAAAAAGTTTATGAAAGTTACCCCATACAGTCATATAGTCTAGTTACCCCATACAGGCAAAGCATGATATCCACATTCCATAGTAACTGTACTGATGCACAAAATTGTAGCTGAATCTGCAAGCCATAGTGTCATTTCTTTCCAAATGTAATTCAGATAATGAGATTCATTTATAGCATGTTTCATTAGGATGAAATATTCTATGTCAGTAAGGAACTCAAAGTAATAAAAGAGTGCAGAACTGCAAAAAAAAAAAAAAGAATTATGAAAAAGAAAAAGAAATGCATGCGGTGCTCAGAAATGAAATGGAAGCAAGTATGAATATGCCATTAAAAAGCCGCTGTTATTTATGTTTATGATTTTAAATTAACATTAATTACAGCAATTCGTTCACATGCAAATCTAGATCATAATGTTGAAGAAACGTTGGAAATAATATATAAATTATGTTTTTACTTTTCTGCTGCTTTTGCTGAGATCAGTGAGAATGAATGATTTTGTTGTTGTCTATTAATATCCAATATCACAGCAAAGCTGGCATGCAGATCTTGACAGTTTGAATGTTTATTTGTGTACAGAAATTAGAGCTTTTTTTGCACTTCAGTGGCAGCTGGTGCTGAATTGTTTTTTTGGTGGGGGGCAAAAACCCATCAATTGCAGCTTCACTGTACCATCAATCGCAGCCTCACTGTACTATCAATTGCAGCCACTGTGCCATCAAACGCAGCCACTGTGCCCATCAATCGCAGCCAATGTGCCCATCAAATGCAGCCTCAATGTGCCCATCAAATGCAGCTTTAGCCCCATCAAATGCAGCCTCACTGTGCCCCATCAAATGCAGCTTTAGCCCCATCAAATTCAGCCTTACTGTGCCCCATCAAATGCAGCCTCACTGTGCCCCATCAAATGCTCCCACTGTGCCCCATCAAAAGCAGCCACTGTGCTATATCAAATGCTGCCAGTGTGCCCCCCTGCCCACCTCCTGTACTTACCCAGTCTCGGTGGTGGTAGGACAGCTCCTCAGTGTATTCGCCCATCCTCTCTTCCCATCCTCTGCTATGATTGGACACCTGATAGGTGTCCAATCAGGTGACGGGAAACAGATCCGTGCACCTGATTGGTGGAGAGGCGGTTTAGTGTTAGAAAAACAGATGAATATTCGCTTTCCTAACACAGGTCACCTTTTTTGACGCCTATTAGAGCATATGGCTCTAATCAGGTGCTTCAAAAAACAAAACAAAAAACTGCCGCTGTAATTCAGGAGCCCAGTGCCTGAAAAGAGGCCGGGCACCTGAATAGGGGGTGGCAGCAGCGGCCATAGATAGATAGATTCATGCAATGCATGAATCTATCTATTGGTGCTAGAGGGGTGGCTGGAGAGAGGGTGCGGCGCCCGTGCACCCTTATGGACGCACCGCCACTGTTGCACATACAAAGCCAGGATTAATATGACAGCCCTGCACCTTAAGAAACCAAGTTCCCAATGGCAAACCCCATATTTTTATCATCACGGACTCTTCAAGAGGTCTGTTAATACAAGCAAGGATTTTGTTCGCTTTGGAAACCGCTGCTTAGCATTGCATTCTGTTATTAAGCTTATGATCAACCCAGATCCTTCTCCACCAGGGGCGGACTGACCATTCCGGCACTGCCCGAGGGCCCCATGCCACTAAGGGGCCCCATCAGGGTTGCCAGCCTCAATAAAACCAGGGACAGTATGTAAAAATCTGTGTTTTTTTATTATTATTAAGATTATAGCTGCCACGCCTCTCCAGTACCTTTTCAGTGTGTGTATGTGTATACTGTGTGTGCATATTGTGTATCTGTGTGTATGTATACTGTATGTGTGTATACTGTGTGGCCCCATAATGTATTGTCTTGTGTATTTTCTGAGGGCCCCCCGATAATCTCCTATTGCCCAGTGGCCTCATAATCTTCTCCTATTGCCCGAGGGCCCCATAATCTCCTACTGCCTGGGGGCCCCATGAGTTGTTAGTCCACCCCTGTTCTCCATCATTGATTCCTCCAGTTGTTCCTAGTATGTATGATGCATGCATATTCCTAGCCCCCAAGTGCATACCCTTCCTGCCTCACCTACCCCTCATACTGCCTTACCCACCCCCTCATACTGCCTCTCTCACCCCCTCTACTGCCTCACCTACCCCCAATACGGCCTCCTCTACCCGCCCCCCCCATAATGCCTCACCACCCAGCCAAAGCACTGCACATTGTACATACTGTATGCTTCATTATGCCCTGCTTATCACACTGGAAGTGAAATTTATCTGGGGTTTTGGGACATGAGGGCAACATATGCTCTTGACCTAAGGCAGCCCACAGATGAGATGGATGAAAAAAAAAACTCACTCGATTCCCCCATCGACACACTCATTTGTGGATGGAAAAATCCTCCCCGCTGAGCTATTGTACTCTGACAACAGGGAGATTTCCCTGGCGTCAGAACACAGAGATCAGTGCTGCTGGCCCCTGTCAGAACAGCCAGGGAAATCACCGCACTGACATCAGATGGGTTAGTACGGTGATCTGAAGGATTTTTTTTTTCATTCAGCCCGTATAGTGTGTACCCAGTTTTAGGCATTCCCTTAATCCTTTTCTAACCCTTCGAAATCCATTCCTCTCTCCCTGCACTCCCCCTCTTTTCCTGTCTCCCCGTAAGACTATCCCCTTCAACACCCATCTTCCAGCACTCACATACAACATCCGCATACCAAGGTGTTTTACAAACTTTGCCCCCCCCCACTAAGCCCAACCACCCATACAAATGAAACAAGGAGAAGAGAGGAAAGATCCCTGGTACCACACATCCACGGAGTCCTATGGTGGTATGAGAGGGACCCCCTCAGCCTGGGCTCCCACCAGACCATGCCTCCAATGCGTTTCACTCAGACCCCTGGAGCTTAGTCATGGGGATAATAAAAGAAATAGCGGATGACAAAAGTGTCGACTACCTTCTTCATTGTATACAATATAAAGAACTCACTAGTAGAATTCAACTTTCGGTTTACTGCACCTACGAAAATGTACAGTGGTGTGAAAAAGTGTTTGCCCCCTTCCTCATTTCCTGTTCCTTTGCATGTTTGTCACACTTAAGTGTTTCGGAACATCAAACCAATTTAAACAATAGTCAAGGACAACACAAGTAAACACAAAATGCAATTTGTAAATGAAGGTGTTTATTATTAAAGGTAAAAAAAATCCAAACCATCATGGCCCTGTGTGAAAAAGTGATTGCCCCCTAAACCTAATAACTGGTTGGGCCACCCTTAGCAGCAACAACTGCAACCAAGCGTTTGCGATAACGTGCAATGAGGCTTTTACAGCGTCCTGGAGGAATTTTGGCCCACTCATCTTTGCAGAATTGTCCTAATTCAGTTACATTAGAGGGTTTTCGAGCATGAACGGCCTTTTTAAGGTCATACCACAACATCTCAATAGGATTCATGTCAGGACTTTGGCTAGGCCACTCCAAAGTCTTCATTTTGTTTTTCTTCAGCCATTCGGTGGTGGACTTGCTGGTGTGTTTAGGATCATTGTCCTGCTGCAGAACCCAAGTTCGTTTCAGCTTGAGTACACGAACAGATGGTCGGACATTCTCCTTCAGGATCTCTTGGTAGACAGCAGAATTCATAGTTCCTTTTATCACGGCAAGTCTTCCAGGTCCTGAAGCAGCAAAACAGCCCCAGACCATCACACTACCACCACCATATTTTACTGTTGGTATAATGTTCTTTTTATGAAATGCAGTGTTCCTTCTATGCCAGATATACTTGGACACACACCTTCCAAAGAGTTCCACTTTTGTCTCATCGGTCCACAGAATGTTGTCCCAAAAGTCTTGGGGATCATCAAGATGTGTTGTGGAGAAATTGAGACGAGCTTTGATGTTCTTTTTGCTCAGCAGTGGTTTTCTCCTTGGAACTCTGCCATGCAGGCCATTTTTGCCCAGTCTTTTTCTGATGGTGGAGGCATGAACGCTGACCTTAACTGAGGCAAGTGAGGCCTGCAGTTCCTTGGACGTTGTTGTGGGGTCTTTTGTGACCTCTTGGATGAGTCGTCGCTGCGCTCTTGGGGTAATTTTGGGCGGCCGGCCACTCCTGGGAAGGTTCACCACTGTTCCATGTCTTCGCCATTTGTGGATAATGGCTCTCACTGTGGTTCGCTGGATTCCCAAAGCTTTGGAAATGGCTTTATAACCCTTTCCAGACTGATAGATCTCAATTACTTTCTTTCTCAATTGTTCCTGAATTTCTTTGGGTCTCGGCATGATGTGTAGCTTTTAAGGCTCTTCTGGTGGACCTTACTGTGTCAAGCAGCTCCTATTTAAGTGATGCCTTGATTGTGAACAGGTGTGGCAATAATCAGGCCTGGGTGTGGCTAGAGAAATTGAACTCAGGTGTGGACAACCACAGTTATAGTATGTTTTAACAAGGGGGCCAATCACTTTTTCACACAGGGCCATGATGGTTTGGATTTTTTTTCACCTTTAATAATAAACACCTTCATTTACAAATTGCATTTTGTGTTTACTTGTGTTGTCCTTGACTATTGTTTAAATTGGTTTGATGTTCCGAAACACTTAAGTGTGACAAACATGCAAAGGAACAGGAAATGAGGAAGGGGGTAAACACTTTTTCACACCACTGTACACGATAGAGTTGATTTACTAAAACTGGAGAGTGCAAAATCTGGTGCAGCTGTGCATGGTAGGCAATCTGATTCTGACATCAGCTTGTTCAATTAAGCTTTGACAAAAAAAAAACACACTCCAGTTTTGTAAATCAATCCCAGAGGCGCTGTCTTTGTACTTTGAGTATGTCTTATTTTTGCCTTCGCCTACAAACATGTAATGTTATACCTAGCTATGTCTACTATGTCAGAACCTGATCCGAAATTTCAAAACACAGAGAAAACCAGAAGACCAATGTTCTCCATTTAGAACAGCCGTTCTGGATCCCATGAATCTGTATTCAAGAGAATCCCGTGTGCCTTCTACCTCTTTTTACACAATGTCAGATCCCAGCGCTGTCACACCACCTTGACCCACCTTGATATGCAATGCAAAATGCATTAGAACACATGTATTTGTGCCAATGTTCATTTTCATTAATTGCTGTTTATTTTTGATTGAAAATGTAAGTGCATAAGTTGGATTGCTGTCCCCTTATCTGCATGACATCCAGGAAAATAGTATTTTCAGAAATAAGTCAGCATTGTCAGTTTTCAAAATTCTCTTGGAACAGATTTACCTTTAAAAAGCAATGTTGCTAAATTGTTGAAGTTCAATGTACTTGTCATTGTTGTCAGATTCCAGCACATCAACCGTGCAGGAAATGCTATCTTGGGTATTCTTTTTTGCATGTTCAGACAGTTTTACATGCTTTTAAAAGAAGCATAGCAGAGAAACCCTAATGTAAAGTTTTTCAGGAACAGGGCTCTACGAGAGTGACTCATGTTTCTTACAGCACTTAGGAATTTCCCCAGTAAGAATGTACATAAGATCTTACAAAACACAACTAAGCAGACTGTCTATAATGAATGCTGTTAGGTGTGACTACTGCAAGTCACCTATTCACAAGTTATGTTACCGTTTCCCAATTATTATTAGAGTCTTATCTAAGCAAGGAGACACGGAAAATCTTCTCAGTATATCTGCTCAGACGGTCGCACTTGCTTACTCCTCTGAGTTTCTTTATTATCACACAGCTCTTATATACACAAAGGAAAGGCAGGCGTTAAAAATGTTGAAACAAAACAATTTCTATAAAAGGCAATGTCTTCTGCTCCTAGAGCTGATGCAGTAGTTGACCCTTATGACCTGGCTTCCTCTTTGTGTGTACGTGACTGGATGTGACTGCACCCATCCGGCCTTTAAGAATGATGTCTTTAAAACTACTGAAAACAGACGAGATAAGCATTAATAAGAAATATACTGTCAACCATTTTTATTCTTATACCTTGATTCTCACAACTTCCCCCTTTGACATCACCCCTCCCTCTTACCCTGGGTCCACCTGAACAAGTTCTAGTCGGCCTATGTCCAAAGTACTCTCCCTGACCGCGAGTTGTCAGAGGGGTATACACCCATCCCCCTGGATAGTACCAACATCTAAAATTCAGGAAGAGTGGCCTTTCTGACAGATGGGTGATGTCAAGAAACTAAATCCACCTATCTTATCCAACTTATCAACTTACAAAAGTTCCATCTTTTCTACAGCATTTACCTTGGCTTTCTTGCAAAAGCACATAAACAACTTAAAACACAAATAAATGAGAAATATGAATATAAGCACTACTATAATCGTCATTGCTGCCTTCTTGAACCAAGAAAATAACCCTGAGAAACTAAAAGTTCCACCAAAAGGATCCCAGTCACGGCCAATATTACGGGCCTTCTCCTGTAGATCCTTTACTTCCGTACGGTGTTGTGCAATGATGTCATAATAATCGGGTACTTCGATGCTGGTGTTATGTATCCAAGTACAACATTCATAGTCTTCTGTGGTCTCACAGAGTCCTGTTAATGCTGCACTCATACTTTCAATCGCTAACTCATGTAATTCTATTTGTTTTGTGATGGCTCTGGTCTCTAGATTTAACTTAGTAATGTCATCAGAGTTTTTCTCCAAAATATCATTAATTATTCCAGTATAGTTATTTAGTCGCTTCATTAAGTCTATACCCCATCCTGTCCAGGACGGGAACCAAGCCCATGCCATGTCCTGCTCTAAGAATATTTCTCTCTTGCTACGATATCTGAGGGGATATCTGGGGTGCATACTAGCTTCTAGTAGGTGATCACCTCGTTCATCACCCACTACTCCCATTACTGGTACCAAACTTGCGAGGTAGCACCATCCCTGAGCCCTTCTAGGTATCCAGGTATAACACTTATCCCCACAACAGATGTATATATTGTTTCCTAGAGCTACTGATCTTGAACTGATATCATTTCTATAACGAGAGGTGTATCCATAGAGGGATAAGTTGGATACTAACCACCTAACATTATTATCCACAATGTTAGTGAGGAAGTCAGATAATGTCTGGTGTGTGCTGGAATTACTGGGGTAGAAGCTTCCATTTAATACGACAATGGACAAATTAAACTTGCTGTCTTGGCATTCTCTATTTCCTCCCGTTGTGTTCCCTAAGTTGAAACACCAGGCAGGGGGAAAGGCGAGACCATTTGATTTAAACATTACTGTCTTGCTGGTATTTGTTTCAGTTATGTTAATGCTACTGTTAGCAAGGTCAGTATAATTTATAGGAACTGCCATCAGTGGTATGTTTGCTGTACTGGGGTGTAATTTACTGCAAATCCAACATTTCTCATATCCTGACTTCCGAGCATAAGCATATTTAAACTTCAGTAATAACATTTTTTTAGAAAATCCTTCATCCTTGTGAATTTCATTCTGTGAGGTAACCAAACTATTGGTCAGGATTACTGAAACAAAAAGAATAAAAAGATACATGTTGTCATTTGCCAACTGGCTCCTTTTTACAGTGTGAAGCGTGGATCCAGGCTGCTTTACCCTCCAACTTGACCGATGTGGGAGTGGTCAGCAGTACTTGATATGGTCCTTCAAACCGTGGCTCTAAAGCTTTTCTGGTATGTTTCTTTACATAGACCCAATCTCCGGGGCTCAGTGAATGAGTACCTGCTATTGAGTTAGGGTCTGGAAGAGAAGAATACACACTTTTGTGGATCTTAGTTAGATGCTGTTGTAATTGTATCACATATGCAGTCAAACTATCACATTGCAATTGCATACTCTGTGGAAAGTATAAACCTAGTCTGGGTGCATTCCCAAAAAGTATTTCATATGGGGATAACCCTGTTTTTCCCGTTGGAGTATACCTTATGGAGAACAAAGCTAAAGGCAGACATTCTGGCCAAGGTTTATTTAACTCTTGCATAGCTTTTTGTATTTTTAACTTTATTGTCCCATTTACTCTTTCTACTGATCCTGAACTCTGTGGGTGGTAAGGGGTGTGGAAACTTTGTTGAACCCCTAACATAGCCATTACATTCTGCATGATTTCTCCTGTAAAGTGTGTTCCCCTATCTGATTCTATGGTTTCAGGAAGACCAAACCTAGGTATTAACTCTGTGATCAGTTTCTTCGCTGTGGCTTTCGCTGTAGCTGATTTCACTGGATAACTTTCTGGCCAGCCTGAAAATAAGCAGATGCACACGAGACAAAATTCAAATGGGCCGCTCTTAGGCATTTGGATATAGTCAATTTGCAGTCTCTGAAAGGGATACTGGGCCCGAACCTGATGTTTACGTGGGGTTTTCACTCTCTGTCCTGGGTTATTTAACAGACAGATTTGGCATGCAGCACAGTAGTTCCTTGCAGTACTACTGAATCCAGGGGCTAGCCATCCTTGGCTTACAATCCTATACATAGAATTGGAGCTGACATGAGTGGGCAAGTGGACAGCCGCTGCCATTGCTGGGTATAGAGAGGCAGGTAGGCATATTCTGCCTCCTTCCCTCCATATATTGTCAAGGCCTGGTGCTGCTCCCATTTTTACCCATCTATCTTTCTCGCTCTCTCCTGCTTGCTCCTGTAGTTTACTCATCTGCTGCCATGTCGGTTCTGGGATGCTCACCTTTACCGTAGCTAAGGTCTCAGGGCTTACTTCCCCTAGAGCTGCTTGTTTTGCAGTTAAATCTGCAAATGCATTTCCTTTTGCCTCAATTGTTTTTGCGCTCGTGTGTGCCGCTATCTTCATAATGGCTACTCTTCTAACTTTTTGAAGATTGTTCAGGACTCTTTTGATTCCTTCACCATGTTTAACAGGTGTGCCTGCTGCTGTAAGGTAACCTCTAGCTTTCCATATGTGGCCATAATCATGTGCAATACCATAAGCATAGGCAGAGTCAGTGTAAATGTTCCCTTCTTGTCCCTCTAAGTGTTCTAAGGCTTTTTCTAAGGCCGTTAGTTCCGCTTCTTGTGCCGACATGTGTGCTGGTAATGACTTTGCCTCAATTACCTGTGTGTCCGTTACCACAGCATAACCTGTGTGATATTTACCTTTGTCATCGGCAAATCTACTACCATCTATGTACAGTGTGTGTTCTGCATTTGCAATGGGTGTGTCTGTGACATGTGGGAACCCCGTGATCTCTTGTTCCATAAGTTGAAAACAATCGTGTTCATCAGATGTTATGTCATGAAATGAAAGTGTGTCAGAATCCTGAGTTTCTTGTGCTGTGCCTTCACCATTACTCCCCCCTGTCAAATCTGTCTGTAAGGGTAGAAGTTGTGCTAAGTTAAAGGAAGTGCATCGCTGGAAGGTAACATTGGGAGGTAGGAGCAAGGTGCATTGCAGACGCAGCTGCCTCGCCATTGATATGTGCTTTGGCTGAACCTGTGACAAAATGGCGTGTATGTCATGTGTGGTATGTACCACTACAGGATTGTCTAAGACAATTTCTGAGGATTTGTCAATGATAATTGACACTGCTGCGACTGCTCGTACACAGGACGGTGATCCTCTAGAGACAGGATCGAGAGCCGCTGAGAAATATGCTACCGGCCTTTGTTTGATGTGTTGTTGTGTCAACACCCCTGTTGCGTGTCCCGTGATTTCAGCAATGTACAAATGAAATGTTTTGGTATAGTCAGGGATCCCGATCGCAGGTGCCAAAATTAGTAACTTTCTTAAGGTGCTAAAAGACTTATGACCTGCTTCTGTGAGTACATAGGGTACTATTTTCAAGCAATCATATAATGGCTGCATCAGAGAACTGGCATGTGGTATCCATTGTCTACAATATGATACCATTCCCAGAAACATACGAAGTTGCTTAAAGTTGCGTGGGACATTCATTTGTCTTATGGCCTGGACTCGTTCTTCAGTGAGGTGTCGAGTACCCTGGGATATACAGTGGCCCAAAAAGACAACCTTTTTCTGGCATACCTGTAACTTAGTTCTATTCACTTTGCACCCTTTTTCAGCCAGGAATTGTAACAATGATAGAGTGGCTTTTAAACAAGTATCGTTATCCGGACAACATAACAATAGGTCATCTACATATTGCAACAATACACAAGTGTCAGGTGGTTGCCATTCCCCCAACACTGTCTGTAGGGCTTGCGAGTATAGAGTTGGCGAATGCGCCATTCCTTGCGGTAGGCGTGTCCAGGTCAACTGGCGGTTTTTGAGACGGAACGCAAACCACGGTTGACATTCCTCCGCCAGGGGTACAGAAAAGAAAGCATTAGCCAAGTCTATAACAGTAAATGAGGAGCTATCTGATGGTACTTCTGAAAGTAAAGTATGCGGGTTTGGTACTAGTGGCGTTATTGGGACCAATATTTTGTTTACCGCCCTTAGGTCTTGTACCATTCTATACTTTACTGGGCCATCCCCCAATGTCTTTTTCTTGACCGGATACAATGGGGTATTGGCTGGTGACTGTATTTCTTTTAATGCTCCACTTTTGAGTAGAGCCTCCACTTGTAGTTCTATAGCTGCTTCCTGGGGCGCACTGAGTGGGTACTGTTTCTGCTGGGGGAGAACTGCTCCTGGAATCAGCTGTAGAGTAACCGGGGGTATGGGCAAAAGTCCAACGTCTGCTGGATGTGTTTCCCATAGCCCTTCCGGGAGGCTAGACAGAATTTGATCTATTTCCGGCGAGGGTGTATTGGACAGTTCTGGTTCTACTTCCAAACATTGTATTTTATTACAGATTTCTATACCCTCTGGGTCATCTCCTATTGCTAAGGTGACCATACCATCTGGATGATAAGTAATGTTTGCTCCTATTTTCTGAAGAATATCTGCTCCTAATAAATTAGTAGGGGCTCCTCTGGAAATCAAAAAGCGTGACAAAAACATGTGATTCCCTATTTTTACTTTTAAAGGTTTAGTCAGTGGGGCATCGGACAAAAGACCGTCATAACCACTTATGGGTATGGTGTCACGGGATGTCATGTGTGGAGGGACTACTGAATCAGATAATAAGCTGCGTGATGCTCCTGTGTCAACTAAACAAGGAATATGCTTACCTTCCACCTTCATCAACATGTGGAGCATTTTATTCTCTGATTCAGCTAGGACTGGGGCAAGTCATGCGGTCGGATCGTCCCTATCATTGGTACGCCTCTGTCTGTAGTCCCTCGTGTCTCTGTCCGTGTTTCCTTCCTGTTCGTTTTTTATTCTTTTCCTACAGTCTCTTTTTATATGTCCCACCTTGTTGCAGTAATAACAGGTAAGAGGTTTACGGGAGGAATTCCCTCCTTCATTGACCCGGGCAACAGTGTTAACTCCCGGTGTCCTTCTGGGTTTAGTTTCTGCTAAATCAGCCTCTATGCCTTGTGCTTTCTGCAACAATGTTCCTCTGTCCCGTATGGCTCTCCATTCGGGAGTACATGCCTTCAGTTTGTCACCTATTTGGGGTACTAGTCCTTCCATAAACTGTCGATTGAAAGCCCTAATGGTGACGGGTAAGGCTAAATCTAGACCTTCGTCAGCCATCATGCTTTCCATGTTGAGGTAAAATTCTGTAACAGTCTGACCTGGGGCCTGTTTTATGGGCGCTGTCGAACCCCTTTCCTGCTGTTTCCCTTGGCAAAATTCTCGTAACTGATTAATAAACAGGGGTCTAGAGTCTATATGACGGGGGTGTATTCCTGGCGGATCTGCCGCTGGATCCCCTTGTGGTCTATGTGGAGCAATTTCATTCATAAATTGATTAAACATCGTTAGTGTCATTTTATGTCTACACAAATCTTCCCCATCTTGCCAAGTTGCTTCATGTGTGTCTAGTAATTGTGTCACGAATCTACAGAATGCGGCAGGTTTTGCTACGGGATCAGGAGCATTCTGTATTAATGCCATAAGAGTGTCAGCCGACCAAGGTGTCCATGTCCTCAGAACGACTTGTCGAGTCACTGTAGGTGGCTGTCCTGCTTGACCCGCATTTGGATTATTTACTTGTATTACCCTAGTCCGACTGTGGACTGGAGCTACGGACTCTGGTCTTTGAGCTCCGCAATGTACACATTCCTGTGCCCAGTCTGTATTCTGGGTACCGCATACTCGGCATACCCATCCTCTTCCTCTTAAGGAAGGATAAAGTTTTGGTCTTTCGCTACCTGGTGTGGTAGTGGTATAAGGAGGTGGAGTACCTTCCGTTTTTACTCCATCCTCGGGAGCAGAAGGGAGACTCTTGCGTCGGACCTTCATGTCCCATCCACCCTGTTCATGACAATACTTCCATCCCTCCTCTTTAGCCCTGTTGGAAACCTTAATTAAACATTGTATTTGTGATACCCATCTGTTCTGCAGGACCTCCCCCTGTCTGTCTCTCTTTATATTCTCCCAACCTTCTACACTTAGCCCATTTTCTCCATCCATTCCAAATTTCTTGAGAACCCTATTCGTGCCCTGTGCCTTGTCCTTCCCATACAACATTGTAATTATGTCTTTAACAGCATAACATTTCTGAGATTCCTCCTGGGGTTTACCATGTGTCTGGCCCATTTTGACAGTCCTGCCTAGGTGGCGTTTGGATCACTTACTAAGTGTCTCGTTGCCTTCTCCTCCTAAGGTGCCAAAATACTAAAAACCTCTCCTGGATGAGATTTCTGAAATCGAATTACTTTATATGCTAGCCAACTGACAAATATTATGACCAGACTGACAGCTACAACATATACAAGCATTCCTTTTGGTGGCCAAACACATATAACTAGATCTCCGGGCTGTGTGGAGACCTTATTCCCTTCCCATTACCATGGAATCTCTCAGCAATCGTTTCTTATTCCTGCTTTATTGAGGCAGTCAGGACTTATACTTTCAACCCGTTTTTAGGCTCATGAATCAAAAAGCGTATATCAAACTTAAGTGTCGGACCCCCAAGTACTCTTACGAGTTAAGGGCGCATTCCGTTACCCATTGGGATGATATATGTTTCAATTCACACCATACAAACAGGGCTTATCTCAGTCACAACAGACAGATGACAAGGAGACAGACAAGAAACAACGGTAACATAAGTCAAATATTAAATTCAAGACCCGCTTACTACAGAGGTTGGTTTTACCTGAAGAACAATACAGACAGATCGGGTGGGCACAAATCTAAGAAGCACAGAGTTTATAAGAAAATAAAGCTTTTCTTACCTGCGCAGGATTTGTCTGTGGTTCTTGATGTGCCCGACCTCTTTGTTCCGTCCTTATGTTCGTTCGCCTCTTGTAGTTTCTTTAGCGAAGTCCCTGTTCGGGCGCCAAAAATGTTAGGTGTGACTACTGCAAGTCACCTATTCACAAGTTATGTTACCGTTTCCCAATTATTATTAGAGTCTTATCTAAGCAAGGAGACACGGAAAATCTTCTCAGTATATCTGCTCAGACGGTCGCACTTGCTTACTCCTCTGAGTTTCTTTATTATCACACAGCTCTTATATACACAAAGGAAAGGCAGGCGTTAAAAATGTTGAAACAAAACAATTTCTATAAAAGGCAATGTCTTCTGCTCCTAGAGCTGATGCAGTAGTTGACCCTTATGACCTGGCTTCCTCTTTGTGTGTACGTGACTGGATGTGACTGCACCCATCCGGCCTTTAAGAATGATGTCTTTAAAACTACTGAAAACAGACGAGATAAGCATTAATAAGAAATATACTGTCAACCATTTTTATTCTTATACCTTGATTCTCACAATGCCAGCACGTGTGTTTCTGAAACAATTCAGTCATCCTGGATTTTTTTAAAGCGGTGGTGGTCAACTTGAAAATTATGGAGAGTCATAAGTAAAACTGCTGACACATGCAGAGGGCTGTACAATGGCAGTGCGCTTTCTTGCCTTAAGATGCATTGCATTGAGTTAGACAGCCAATCCAAAAGCATAGATTGGAATGTGCCTTATGGCCAACCGTAGAAGGTGTGAATCTTGGCTGGTTCAATTTGAACTGTTTATGGGCAGGTTGAAGGTAAAAGCAGTCTGCCGCATACACTTGCGATTATCGTTAGCAGCCGCTAGCAATAATCAATGTCTTTAGCAGGAGGGATTCCCCTCTCAGCACTGTCTGTGTTGATGGGGGAATTGTGTGAATTTCTTTCTTGCAACCACGGGTTGCCCCGTCTATGGCCTGCCGAACTCCTTAAAATTTTGGTCCTGCTGCATTTTTTCCAGCATACCACAGCACAAAAAGAGAAAGTGGGAGTAAAATAAGCCTCATCTTTGGTGTCAGTCGCAATATTAAAAACCCCTAGCATTGGTGTCAGTGACAACAATAGCACCTTCCAGTATTGGTGTCAGTGGCAGTAAAAGTAACTTCCAGCATCTGTCTTAGTAGCCAGAATACTAACTCCTGATCAGGGCAGGACTTAGGGTGGTCGGGGCCCCTGGGCTTGAGTCACTTTCGGGCCCTACCTTCTATAAATTATCGTATAACACACGTCGGCGTATAAAACACAGCCAAAGTTTAGGAGGGAAGTTTGAGGAAAAAAAACCCTTTACATTTAAATGTCCATCAATGCAGCCTTGTCAGTGTCATTTGCAGCCTTGTTGTCATTGCAGTCTTGAAGTTTAAAAATGGCGCCGCAGAGATACAGAGTCCTGTGTATCTTTGCGGCTCTCGGGTCTGCTCACAGTCCCGAGCGGAGCCGAGAGTAGCCGAGTATACTTGGCTCGGCTCACAGTCACAGACATCCCAACTAGGGATGAGCTCCAGCGTATTCGCACACTCCACGTGCAGAGCCCGCCAGGAAGTCGGCGCCGCGCTGCGGGAATCACAGGCAGTGAGACATTGCCTCGATGTGTGCTGTGTTGCGCTGACTTCCTGGCAGGCTCTGCACATAGAGTGTGTGAACGCGCCGGAGCTCATCCCTAATCCCAACCTGCAAAAACTAATTTCAGGGAGGTGCATGTCACTCATATGCAGCCTATGTCACATATATACACCTCATATCACTCACATACAGCCTATGTAGGCTGTGTGTGTGAGTGATGTGAGTTGTATATGTGTAAGACACGGTACAAGAGAGGATCAGAGACTGCAGATACGGTACAAGAGAGGATCAGAGACTGCAGACACGGTACAAGAGAGGATCAGAGACTGCAGACACGGTACAAGAGAGGATCAGAGACTGCAGACACGGTACAAGAGAGGGTCACAGACTGCAGACACGGTACAAGAGAGGGTCACAGACTGCAGACACGGTACAAGAGAGGGTCACAGACTGCAGACACGGTACAAGAGAGGGTCACAGACTGCAGACACGGTACAAGAGAGGGTCACAGACTGCAGACACGGTACAAGAGAGGGTCACAGACTGCAGACACGGTACAAGAGAGGGTCACAGACTGCAGACACGGTACAAGAGAGGGTCACAGACTGCAGACACGGTACAAGGGATGGTCAGAGACTGCAGACACGGTGCATGGGATGGTCAGAGACTGCAGACACGGTGCATGGGATGGTCAGAGACTGCAGACACGGTGCATGGGGTGGTCAGAGACTGCAGACACGGTGCATGGGATGGTCAGAGACTGCAGACACGGTGCATGGGATGGTCAGAGACTGCAGACACGGTGCATGGGGTGGTCAGAGACTGCAGACACGGTGCATGGGATGGTCAGAGACTGCAGACACGGTGCATGGGATGGTCAGAGACTGCAGACACGGTGCATGGGATGGTCAGAGACTGCAGACACGGTGCATGGGATGGTCAGAGACTGCAGACACGGTGCATGGGATGGTCAGAGACTGCAGACACGGTGCATGGGATGGTCAGAGACTGCAGACACGGTGCATGGGATGGTCAGAGACTGCAGACACGGTGCATGGGATGGTCAGAGACTGCAGACACGGTGCATGGGATGGTCAGAGACTGCAGACACGGTGCATGGGATGGTCAGAGACTGCAGACAAGGTGCATGGGATGGTCAGAGACTGCAGACACGGTGCATGGGATGGTCAGACTGCAGACACGGTGCATGGGATGGTCAGAGACTGCAGACACGGTGCATGGGATGGTCAGAGACTGCAGGCACGGTGCATGGGATGGTCAGAGACTGCAGACACGGTGCATGGGATGGTCACAGACTGCAGATATGGTTGAACTCAGTGTACACATACATATATATATATATATATATATATATATAGTATTGCAGGACTGTGACACTCTATTTAAACTAGTTCTGCAAGATCAAGTCAGTAATCCTTCTTTGAAAAGTACAACCATGTGACAAGGCAGCAGCACATTTCATTTCCAAAATAACATTTTTCTTACAAACGGTGATCTGGTCAGGATTAGTGGAGGACAGTTAACAGTTAATGGGTCTGTGAAACTTCCAGCCTGAATCAGCAGGAAATCCTTCACAAAAACATTAAACTATGCAGCACATAGAGAGCTCTGGCTAAATAGCTGAGCTGAAATGGTTAACAATCAGCCATGTGTGACCTGTACAAGGGATGGTCAGAGACTGCAGACACGGTGCATGGGATGGTCAGAGACTGCAGACACGGTGCATGGGGTGGTCAGAGACTGCAGACACGGTGCATGGGGTGGTCAGAGACTGCAGACACGGTGCATGGGATGGTCAGAGACTGCAGACACGGTGCATGGGATGGTCAGAGACTGCAGACACGGTGCATGGGATGGTCAGAGACTGCAGACACGGTGCATGGGATGGTCAGAGACTGCAGACACGGTGCATGGGATGGTCAGAGACTGCAGACACGGTGCATGGGATGGTCAGAGACTGCAGACACGGTGCATGGGATGGTCAGAGACTGCAGACACGGTGCATGGGATGGTCAGAGACTGCAGACACGGTGCATGGGATGGTCAGAGACTGCAGACACGGTGCATGGGATGGTCAGAGACTGCAGACACGGTGCATGGGATGGTCAGAGACTGCAGACACGGTGCATGGGATGGTCAGAGACTGCAGACACGGTGCATGGGATGGTCAGACTGCAGACACGGTGCATGGGATGGTCAAAGACTGCAGACACGTGCATGGGATGGTCAGAGACTGCAGGCACGGTGCATGGGATGGTCAGAGACTGCAGACACGGTGCATGGGATGGTCAGAGACTGCAGACACGGTGCATGGGATGGTCAGAGACTGCAGACACGGTGCATGGGATGGTCAGAGACTGCAGACACGGTGCATGGGATGGTCAGAGACTGCAGACACGGTGCATGGGATGGTCAGAGACTGCAGACACGGTGCATGGGATGGTCAGAGACTGCAGACACGGTGCATGGGATGGTCAGAGACTGCAGACACGGTGCATGGGATGGTCAGAGACTGCAGACACGGTGCATGGGATGGTCAGAGACTGCAGACACGGTACATGGGATGGTCACAGACTGCAGATATGGTTGAACTCAGTGTACACATACATATATATATATATATATATATATATATATATATACATAGTATTGCAGGACTGTGACACTCTATTTAAACTAGTTCTGCAAGATCAAGTCAGTAATCCTTCTTTGAAAAGTGCAACCATGTGACAAGGCAGCAGCACATTTCATTTCCAAAATAACATTTTTCTTACAAACGGTGATCTGGTCAGGATTAGTGGAGGACAGTTAATGGGTCTGTGAAACTTCCAGCCTGAATCAGCAGGAAATCCTTCACAAAAACATTAAACTATGCAGCACATAGAGAGCTCTGGCTAAATAGCTGAGCTGAAATGGTTAATAATCAGCCATGTGTGACCTGTCACTGGACACAGAATGCTGGGGGGCTGCAGAGACTTCCAGAGATCTGATCAGAATGTGCAGCTATAAAGAAAAAACAAAGATTACAGAGGGGGGAGGGGGAGGCTGATCATTAACTTTGCACTGTCTAAAGACACATTTATGGAAGACACTGTCCGGCCAGCATTACATGTGACTGTGCAGGGCTCCCCACCATCTTCTTCCCATTCAGCCAGAATGATGTGCGCTCAGTGCTGCAGGATCTTCCTATAGTCATACCTTCCTCTGCTATGTCCTTCTGGGGCTTCAGGTACTGTGCATCTCCCTCCCAGCTCCCCCATTCACCACCTGCTGTGTAGGCCAATGTGGCGGGCTGGAGAGGGGGAGGGGAGTTACACTCTGTCTGCTGCAAAATACACTGACTTGCTCCTCCAGCCCTCGCTATTTTCCTCAGCCCCGCCCACTGTTCGCAGCACAGCCCCGCCCCCGCTTCTCTCGCTGTTCCAAATCTCCTAGGCTAGCAGCTGACAGTGTCCCTCTGAGTGACAGGTTTAGCTATGTATCCTGGCAGGGCTGCAGGGCCCCCTATTGAGCGGGGCCCCTGGGCTTGAGCCCAGTCAAGCCCAATAGTAAGTCCGGCCCTGCTCCTGATATTAATGTCAGTGGCTACAATACTATCTCCCAGTGTTGGTGTCAGTGGATGCACTAATAACCCTCAGCACTGGTATCAAAGGCTGAAATAATAAGCACCACCATTGATGTAAATCACCAAAATAATAACCCTCAGCACTAGTGTTAGTGGTGGCAATAATAGCCCCCAACATTGGTGTCAGCCAGGGGATGCAAAAAAACATCCAATGGTCAATGGGAGTGATATTTAACTCCCTGCATTGGTAGTCAGTGGCAGTATTACATAACCTGCCTTCTCTATTTAACAACTTGGGCATTGGTAGTCAGTGGCAGTCTTATTCAATCTTACAACCCCCTTCCCCCATGGTGTTCAGTAGGAATAATATTAACCACTTCAGCTCTGGAAAGTTTTACCCCCTTCATGACCAGGCCATTTTTTTGCTATTTAGCACTGAGCTGCATTAACGGGTAATTGCACATTCATGCAAAGCTGTACCCAAATGACTTTTGTTTGTGACATGTCTTTGGTAAAAAAATTCCCATGAAGTGTATATTGGTTGGTTTGTGTGAAAGTTATAGTGTCTACAAACTATGAAATGTACAGTATATACTGCAATTTTTATTTACTTATTTTTAATAATTGTAATGCCCAGTACACACGGTCAAACATTCTGACGGCAACATTTTTTGGCCCAAACATGTCTTGCATACACACGGTGGTAAAGTTGTCGGAAAATACAATCGTTCTGAACGAGGTGACACACAACACGTACAACGGGACTATAAAGAGGCCAGTAGCCAATAGCTTTCGTCTCGTAATTTATTCTGAGCATGCGTAGCACTTTGTGCGTCGGAATTGTCTACACATGATCAGAATTTAAACGATCAGATTTTGTTGTCGGAAAATTTTAGGTCCTGATCTCAAATTCCAACGGAAAAAGTCTGATGGAGCCCACACACCAATGGAATTTCCGACAACACAGTCCTATCGTACATTTTCAGTCGGAAAGTCCGACTGTGTGTACAGGGCATAATGGCGGGATCAGTGACTTATAGTAGGACTGCGATAGTGCGGCGAGCAATCTGACACTAATTGGCTGGGAGGTACACTAACTGACTAAATGACACTGATATCACCAGTGACAATAATACAGTGAGAATGCATTGTCACTGTACTAATGAGATTGACTGGGAAGTGGTTAACATCTAGGGGCAATCAAAGGGTTGATGGTGTGCCTAACAATGTGTAATGTGTGCTGCTTTTTACTAAATATCTGTTCATTGCTGCTTTGCAGGGAGAAGAAACAAGCAGATCATTTCCTTTGTACAGAGCTCTGTGTTGTTTGTCAATAATGTGTCTGTATGGGCCCCACTTCGCAGTACATTATGAGTCAGGAGATGGTTAAATGGTTAAACCCCCCTACCCCCATTTTGGTGGTCAGTAGCAGTATTATATAACTCCCGCCACATTGATGGTCAGTAGCTGTGGTTTTATTGGTGGTCAATGGCTGTAAAATGTAACCCCGCAACACTGGTGGTCAGTGATTACTTACATGCTCCTGTGCCACTCTCTTTCTCTCTCCTATCCATCTGGAACTATACTTGTAGTGTCAGGTGGAGATAACACCATCCAACAGTACTGACTTTGTTACAGTGCTGGGGGATAAAACACAGAGTATTCCAGCACCCAACATTACCCTGCCACTCTGCAAATTATTTATAGGTGCCCAGCAGATGGTGGACCTAGCCCAGAAATTGAAGGACTGAACACACAGAGCTGACATGCTGCGTGTTTGGTACCAGGGTTTTAAGGTAATGTGTAGTGTTTTCAATAGTATTATTAGTGTTGGTTGCTTGATGCATATATAATGTGACCAATATGCCTCATACAAACCATTTTCTTTATAAAGTTTGTGTGTATATAGAGCAGTGATTCTCAACCAGGGTTCCATGGAAACCTAGGGTTCCTCCAGAGGTTGCTAGGAGTTCCTTCAGCATTGGGCAATTTCTGCCTCTCAGATAGGTTCCCACTGACAGAATTGATTTCTTTAGCTACCTGTAAGTGGGTAATTCTTCCCAATGACCATAAGTGTAAGGACCATTCCTCTCATTGACCATCACACTAATGTATTATGAGTTGTAGATTTCTAATTTTTTAGCAGGGGTTCCTCAAGACCGGTGAACTATTTCAAGGGTTCCTCTGTGTTGAAAAGGTTGAGAAAGGCTGCTATAGAGGTTTTGCTTCTGCTTTGTAGTGCTATGCAATGCTTGTGCATTATTGCCTCTTCTCACAATATGTCAGATACCAGTCTATGGCAGCTGACCCACTGAAAACAATGCACTCCCTGATTGGCTAACATCTCATCTCAGAATATGTCAAGTGGACAGTGGATCACTAGCCACAAAGTGCTCACTTTTAGTCACTGGCTCTCTGCTCTCCCCTCCAGCAATCATTGGAGTGCCAGGCTGTGGAGGGGGTGGGAGTGGCTGGCTCAAGCTCTCAGCAGCACTCTGAGAGGCTGAGCCAGCTGGAGGTGCAGGAATCTGGGTGGACCCAGACTGTAAAGTAGGGATCTCTCCAGAGTCTGGACCAGTTGAGTGACCTCAGCCAACAGCAGACTTTAGCCCGCTGACAGTTGAACACAGGTCATAGGAGGGCAGAATGAAGTGTACTCCTGTGATCCCCAGGAGTAGTATGGCCAAATTTCTGCTTTAATTACATTTTCATGATTATCGTTAAAAATATCCCCAAAGTACGAAAGCACATCATTTTAGGCAATCAGTACATTTTTTTTCCTATTAACGCTTTAACCTTAAAAAGAAATTTGTAAAAAAACTGATCCTATGATAATCCACCCAACCGATCCTCTGTGAATTGTCTGGGATTATTCGCTGAACAACTTGCTGCTACAAATACAGATTTTATCATTAAGGGACTTTATAGAGTTAAATTGTGTTGTCAACTGAAAAAAAAAAAAGATAAAAAAAAAGATAAAAAAAACGCTTCTCCTTCCTACTGAGATTATGTTCACTCTGAAACTCATTTTTACTACAACGCATACAGTAAATACAAGGGTCCTGGGGAAATTGGTAATACATAGAGCTGACAGTACTAAAAACTGTTTTTTTGTTTTTTTTTTAACTGTGGAGCACCAAAAGAGGAGTACCAGCAGCATTATGTGGACTGAGAGGCTGACAATAAGGAAGAAAACTTGGATTTGTATGTTTATATTTTCTGTGCATGGGCATGCAGTGTGGTTGAGAAAGTCTGTTGACAGTGTTTACCTTGCATTTTTGAAAACAATTGCACAACATAGCATGCATACCTCCCAACATTTTCAGATGGGATTGAGGGACACCTAGCAAATGTATGTAGGCATAGGACATGCCCCCTGCCACACCCCCTTAAAGGAGAATTAAACAAAAAAAAAAGTTAATTAAATCCACAAGGGTTTTTTTTTTACCACTATTATTCCTTTATTTTGACTTTTAAAATTTACAAATGCAATTTAGAAATTAGATGAAAGGTTTAGCACTGGGAAACACTTGAAAGATAAAAAGTGCATTTTATATACAACTATGTAGATCAGACCAAAATGAGGGACAAATGAGGAGGAAAGAGGGGCAGAGGGACATTGCTCCAAATCAGGGACAGTCCCTCAAAATCAGGGGCAGTTGGGAGCTATGCAGCATGGTCTATTAAGTATGAGAGGTACCGAATGAGGGATCATTGGGAGGCACAATGGATACCCATTAACCCTAACGATACACCAGTGCCACATCCTAGAATCAATGAATATTTAGATAACAAGAGGGTTCATGGACTTTATGGGCACAACTTTAACAAATAGATAAAATACAAGATTTTATTGGTACATGATACAAAATCTTCATTAAAACACAGCTGCATTTAAAAACATAGTAGCATTGAGCTCCATTTGTAGATAGGGGTGGTGGTCCAAAATTGATAGAAGTATGTCATAATATAACCTCAAATAGAGATATAAAACTCAAACATTAGAAGACTCCACCATCCCTTCACATAAAGCTTGACATGTTTTGCGTATGCTGCTTCCTCAGGAGCGAAAGGTGATAACATAGAATTGCTATCTAAAATAGAAATAAACAAATAATAAACAAATGCACAATGTCAATTATTCACACAGTAATGTTGATATGGTATAAATATAACTGTTCAGCACACTTACACTAAAGATCGGTCAGGGACAATATCCCAAAGGAGGCAGCCCCCTCCAATGTCAGACAAAGGAACAATGCATCTAAATGCACATTCACTCAGTACTTTATCATATAGAAAGTAAGTATATAAAAGAGGAAATGTGTATCTACTAATTATTTAATAGTCCTGAAGCCAAAATAAAGCATTATTAAAGTTTCGTCACCTACCAACCTTGAGAAAACCTACCAGCAGTTACATAAAATATGTAGACCGAAAAAAGAATATTTCACTAGATTCCACAATGTCCTAAACAGAAGCATCCACCATGATTCAATAACCCAAGCAAAGATGTAGGACTAAAAAGAAAAAGAAGGAAAAATAACTAACCATTCACTGGGCATAGAGGAATGAATGAGGATGTACAATGATTGTAGAGGAAGGGTCTTAAAAAACAAAAACAAATTCTCACTAAACAAGTCTGTGTATTTCAAGCAACATGGGGAAAACCCCTCATAGATACAACAACAGACAGCTCAAGTGGAAGTGGTCTGGACTATAAAGATCTGCACAGACAAGATGGCACACATAATCATAAATGCACAAGTAATCCTCATACCTATCACATCTTCCTGATACTGAAAGAGAGATATTATATCTTGTGGAGAGTGGTCTGGAGGCGTGGAGTCTCCCACCAAATTCTCAAATAGCCATGCAATTGCCCCTCTTTATAACTGGTCCAGGGCTCGGACAACCCTGCCCCGACCCTCAAAGTTGGATCGATGTACAATATCTCAAATGTGTATGAGCCAAATCAGCTAATGGCATACTGCCCCTGCTGCAGTCTGTCTTTGTGTTCCAGGAGGTAGTGTGCCCAAGCTTGGGGCTCACCTACCAACAGGGAAATGACAAAGCCCACCTTGGTTGCTTCCAGAGAGAAGGTAAGTGGTTATAAAGTAAAATAGAGTTCACAGGCATTGTGAAAGTCTCTATGTTTGCTGCTTTCAACCACAAACCTTTTGGGCATGGATACCCTTGGTTCTGGTGGTAGCATCACTACCGCAGGTGCAGATGAAGTACTAGCTAAGGTAGTACATTGAGGGTTGGCAGGAGATGACAAGACTTGGACCTGATCTCACAGCCGAGTGTACCCCTCTTGCAGATTCTTAACAGCTTGTGTCAGACTCGCCCAGGTGTCGGCACAGTTCTTCCATGGTGGAGGTTCCTTGCTTGGACTCAGACATGGCTGTCTGATACTGTCACGTTCCTATGTAACTGATGGATGAGCCTGATAGTGCAGAGGCCTCTCTTACGTATATGACTCGTGGCCCCTGATAGAGCAAACAGGTGGCTTGGGAGTGCAGAATCGTATGAGTGCCTGGTGGGTCAGCTGTTAGGATGGCCGCTCTGAGGTTCTTGACGCTGCAGGTGTTAGGATGGCCGCTCTGAGGTTCTTGACGCTGCAGGGATAAGGATCCACAAGGAGGAAGATTAGAACAGCAGACAGGCTGGAGACTGGATTACCCGATATCTGAACACACACAAAGACACACTCAGATGCAGTGGCTGGCAGACAGTAGATCAGTCTAGAGGGGTGTGGATAAAGGCAGGTGCTGGCAGACTGGATCTCCACACACACAGACGGGATGCTGGAGCAGGTGAAGAAGGTATGCAGGTCAGGTCACAGGCCAGGTCAGTAACTGGCAGGAAGCGTGGTATTTAAAGGAGCAGGCAAGTTCAAGGTCAAAGAAGAGCCGGGGTCAGGTGCAGGCAGAAAGCAAGGAAAGTCCAAAGGCAAGCTGGTTAGTTCAGGAAGTCGATCACAGGACCAGATTAACTGGAGCAGGGGTCTCAGGAACCTGCAGATCAGACAGCATTGGTCCTGTCTGCACATCCTGTTTTAATAGAGCGTTTGGCACCGAGAATCGTACACGCACGCGCCCCAGCGCACACAAGCATGCACCAGCTTGGCAGCAGCATTGTGTCTTCCACCGGGCACTTCCTGAAACACCTAGGCAACTCCTCCCCAGCTGGGCTAACCCTGAGTATTTAAGGAGATTTGCCCCCTGCCATTCCAGATTGGGGATTGGTCAGGGCTTCTCAGAACACTTCAAGCAGCTCTACCTCCCTTTCCAGAAAACACCTGAACATTCTGGAAAGAAGTGGGAGGTCTGGGTGATGCTGCCTGTGAGTCACCCAACTCCACTCTGAGTCACTTCCAACCCAGATAAAAACACAACCTGGCTTGGCTGCAGCCAAGCCTGGAAATTTACCTACTCTCACAAAAAAAATGCACTATCCTTCTAGCACACTAGATTATGCTACATAAATATATAGTATGTTTGTTATTATTAAAAAAAAAAAAACATAGGTTTACAATCACGTTAACCACTTTTCATGTTCAATAAAGTTAAATTATATAAATAAAAAAGTTTAAAAAATAAAATATAATAAAATGTATTAAAAGACCCAAAAAATTTAATGTAATACCAATTGTCCTGCACACACTCACATATGCAAACGTAGCCCAAGGTGCTCATGTGTAAAACACAATCCCACCACTTATGCGGAGTATCTCCATAAACATTGGTGCCGCGGGGGGGGCAGTTTCCCCCCCCCCCCCGCCCAAAAAAAACACCAGCCGCCACTGATTTATGCACATGATGCAACCCCATCTTATACAGTATTTTACCAACAAATTTGTATAACGTTTGCACTAAAATTCATTATATTATGTTTTTGTATGCTTTTGATAAATATTTATGCAAATAACTGGTAACAAAAAAAGATGCAACTGCTATCTTTTTATTCTACAAGGTTTCTGCTGTCAGAAAATATATAATGTTCTGAGGGTTCTCAGTAATTTTATGGCAAAAATGCAGATTGTTTTTTGTGTGCAGTTAATAAAAGAAGAATTCTCTGGGACCGAAGTGGTCAAAGTATATGTGATCCCCTACCTTGTAAAACAGCCGATTCAGTTTAATAGAGATGAAAGAAATTGATATACACTATATACAATATCTCACAAAAGTGAGTACACCCCTCACATTTTTGTAAATATTTTATTATATATTTTCATGTGACAACACTGAAGAAATTACACTTTGCTACAATGTAAATTAGTGAGTGTACAGCTTGTATAACAGTGTAAATTTGCTGTCCCCTCAAAATAACTCAACACAGTCATTAATGTTTAATGGCAGGATCACATGGTATTTTACACAAAGCAAGCACTACAAAGAGAACAGGATACCCTTTAACATAAGTACATGGTACAACAGGCACATATACGGAATATGAAATGTTGGACTGACATATTCTTTCATATCAGCAACTATTAATGTCTTACATTTTGGGAGAGTTTGTTCCAAATAGAATTCTGTCACAAATCCTTTCACCAGCTTATGCCCCATACACACTGTCGAACATTACGACCACAAAAACCGTCTGATTTTTTCTGACGGATTTTGTCCGGAACTAGACTTTCATACTAACGGTTGCACAAAGTTGTCGGAAAATCCAATCGTTCGAAATGAGGTGACGTTCGAAACGTCCAATGGGACTATGTAAAGGCCAGTAGCCAATAGCTTTCTTCTCCAATTTTTTTCTGAGCATGCATGGCACTTTGTGCGTCGGAATTCTCTACACACGATTGGAAAAAGTCAGATCGGATTTTGTTGTCGGAAAAATTTATATCCAGCTCTCAAACTTTTTCTGTCGGAAATTCCGACAGAAAAATTCTGATAGAGCCCACACACGATCGGATTTTCCGACAACATAATCCGATCTGACTTTTTCCGTCTGAATTTCCGGCCGTGTGTATGGGGCATTAGAGCTTTAGGTCTGTCACAAACCTTTCAGTAGGGTCACCTATACTTCACACTCTGGTGCAGAATGTGTTACAAAAATGGAAAATTGTATACTTACCTTTCCGTAATTTTCCTTTCCTGTCGCATCTTCATGGCAGCATACACTCTGGGTTGTGACTCCGCCCCCACAACCTGATAGGACCACATAGCTATAAGATGAAGATACGCCCCCCGCCCCGGTATTCTCTGTATATATGAATCACCTTTGTGGGTGGGATATTGTATGCTGCCATGAAGATGCGACAGGAAAGGAAAATTACGGAAAGGTAAGTATATAATTTTCCATTTTCCTGTCGCATCATGGCAGCATACACTCTGGGGATTAACTCGCAGACTGGGTGGGAGATGCAAAGGTAAACGTTTATTAGCAAGGAATAGAAGAGTTGGCTTGAATAATGGACTTTCCCAATTCTACTGTTGATAGCTGAGCTGAGTCCACCTTGTAGTGAGAGATAAAGGTGTTCCTGGAGGACCAAGTGGCCGCTCTGCAGATGGTTTCCACTGAGACCCTACAATACGCTGCCCAGGAGGTGGCCACTGCTCTGGTGGAATGAGCCCTAAGGTCTTCAGGAATTTGCGACTCACTCAGCAAGTAGGCCTTCACCAACCAGGAGGCAATGGTTCGGGCCGAAGCTGCTTGGCCTCTCCTAAGGCCATAGGGAATGATGAAGAGGTTCTCCGATCTTTTAAAGGATTTGGACAGGGAAAGATATTTTATGATTTTGCACCTTACATCCAGAGGATGAGGGTCACCCTGGTCTGTGTTAAGAGCTGGCAAGTTGATTTCCTGGTTGAAGTGAAAAGAGGATGCCACCTTTGGGATAAAGTGATCCAAGGGCCTTAGAACTACCCTGTCCGGATGAATGATCAGATACGGCTCCTTAATCAGTAATGCTTGCATCTCTGAAACTCTCTTCGCTGATGTGATTGCGACCAGGAAAGGTGAATCTTAGTGTCAGGTGCCAGAGGGAGATGTTTTCCAGCGGAAAACAGGGTTCTTTGGATAGTACCTCTAAGATGACTGATGGGTCCCATGTTGGAAAGGAAGGCTTCCTAGGTGGTCTTAGTTTAAGACAGGCCTTCTGAAATTGCATAACAAGGGGATCGTGAGCCCATTTAACCCCTGTCAGGGCGGATAGAGCTGACACCTGAACTTTCAGAGTACCAGAGCTAAGACCTTTGTCTAAGCCTGATTGCAGGAACTCTAGGATCAGAGGAGCCGAAAGGGAGGACAGATCCCGGCCAAGGTCCTGAGAGAAGACAACAAACTTCTCCCAGACCCTGCGGTAGGTGCAGTTGGTGGTAGGTTTTCTGGCCTGGAGCAGGGTATCAGCTACCTTCTGGGAGCAGCCCTGACATAGATACCTAGCCCTCTCAGCCCCCAAGCCATCAAGTACGGCTTCCCCGAATCTGGATGTAGTGGCTGGCCCTGGGAGAGCAAGTCGGCCGACAGGGAAGAGCAAGAGGGTCTGCCGTGCTCAGTTGTAGGAGGGTGGTGAACCATGGCCTCCTGGGCCAAAAAGGAATCACCGCTATCACCAATGCCGTTGATCTCTTGAGCCTTAAGAGAAATCTCGCATCAGGGGAGTCAGAGGGCAGATATACCCGAGATGGAAGTTCCAGGGATGCTGGAGGCAGTCTGTCCCCTCCGCTAAGTGAAAGGGAAACCTCGACAGGAACCTTCGGCATTTGGAGTTTGCCGGAGTCGCAGCAAGGTCTATGTCTGGTTGACCCCAGGTCTGGCAGATGAGGGAGAAGGCCTGAGGGCTCAGGGACCACTCTTTGTTGAAGGCGAACTCCCTGCTGAGCGTGTCAGCTAAGATGTTCTCGAACCCGTGGATGTAAGTCGCCCTCAGGTCTGACAGGTTCAACTGTGCCCATTCAATCACAGGGAGAACTTCCCGCATCATGGAGGGACTCCTGGTCCCCCCCTGTCTGTTTATGTAGGCAACAGCAACCTTGTTGTCCATCCTTAAGAGGACCTGCTTCCCCCTTAAAAGGGAGCTGAAGGCCAGGAAAGCCTGTAGAGCCGCCCTCATCTCCAGCACATTTGATACCGAGTCCCGTACTTCGAAAGGCCAACGGCCCTGCGCTGCATGGGACTGGTAGTGGGCTCCCAAACCTTCTAGACTGGAATCCGTGGTCACTACCTCCTGAGGAGGGATGACTATGTGTTTGCAATTGTTTAAGTTGTGGGGACCACAACGCAATGAGCGCCTGACTGTCTCCGAGATCCGGATCGTCTGGGTCATGGATAACCCATCCCACTGATGTAGGAAGGAGTTCTGCAGAGGTCTGGTGTGCCACTGAGCCCAACGGACCATAGGAATTGTCGCTGATAGAAGCCTAGAAGGCTGAGGCATACTCTGGCCGACAGGGATCTTGCTAGAATGGCCTTCTTCACCTTCCGGACCAACAGGGAAGACTTCTCCAGAGGCAGCTGCACTGTATTCAACTGGGCTCCTAAGAAGATCATTCTCTGGGTGCGCCGAGTCTGGCTCTTCCCCCAGTTTATGAGCCATCCCAGATTCTGCAGAGTGGAGACAAGGATCTTTTGATGCTGTAACAGCAACTCCCGGCTGTCTGAGAGGAGGAGAATATCGTCCAGATAATGGTGGACTCGCAGCCCCCTCTCCCTCAGATGCGCGATAACGGGAAGAAGGACCTTTGTAAAGGTCCTGGGAGCTGCAGAAATTCCAAACGGAATACTTCAGAACTGAAAGTGTCTGTGGTTTAGTGAAAAACTGAGGAACTTTGGGAGTTCTGAATGGATAGGGATATGGAGGTAGGCGCCCTGTAGATCTATGGAGAGCATCCAGTCCCCCAGATTTATGGCCTGGAGGATAGACTGTAGGCTCTCCATTTTGAATGCTTCTACCTGGATAGAGCGGTTTACGTTTAGATCCAGGACCGGACGTAGGTCCCCTGATTTCTTTTTTACTAGAAATAGAGGGGAATAGAACCCCCGACCTCTTTGGGATAGGGGCATCTCGGTAATTGCTTCCTTTGGAGCAGATCCTGAACGTATCGGGTAAAGGCTAACCTCTTTTGCCGGGATGACGGGAGGTTTGTTGGGCAAAAATGGTCCCCCGGGGGAAGTCACCTGAATGACCATCTGTGCCCGACGCGAACTGTGGTTAACGCTTATTGTTTTCCCCCAGACCAGCGTGAACTTTGAGAGTCTGGCCCCCAGCACTGCTGGCTGGGCGGACGCACCTTCAACAGAACTTCTGGTCAGTAGATGCTGGGGTCCTGGGCTTCTGGGACGTCAGGAAGGACGTTTGAGGGGCCTTCCAGTTCCTTCTGTACTCCCTACCAGGCCTGTAGGACTTGCCATCCCTGTACCTGTCCGGGAGGTTACGCTTAAAGGGAGGAGGCCTCTGAAGCTTTGGCTTTCTATCCGAGGGGATAAGACCTGATTTTCCGGCAGTGACCTTAGAAATAGCAGAGTCCAATTTTGCGCCGAAAAGGTTCTCACCATCATACGGGATGCAGCACCAATTGGACTTGGAAGCAGGATCTGCTGCCCAGGGTTTGAGCCAGAGAGCCCGTCTGGCCATTACCGAGGACAATATAGCCCTGGATGCGGACTTAATAGCATCCACAGATGCCTCTGCCACAAAATCCCCTGCAAGGCTTAGTTCTTGCAGGGCCCTTACTATCTGGTCCTGATCAGCGCCTTGGATACAAGCTTTTCTGTGCTTGCTGACCAACTGGCAATAGCCTTACCCACAGCTGCCAGAACCATTGCTGGCCTGCATACGCCTCCTGCTGCTAAGTAAGCTCTTTTGAGATCAGTATCGATCTTCCTATCCAGGACATCCTTGAATGACACAGCGTCCTCGATAGGGAGCGTAATGTGTCTGGCCACACGCATGAGGGATGCATCCACCACTGGCGGGGACAGGAGAGATTTAATTTTAGCCTCCTTTAGAGGATATAGTTTGGCAAGCCGATTGTTAAGACTTGCTTTCTTCTCGGGTCTCTGCCACTCGTCTCTGATAAGTTCCTCCAACTCATCAATGAAGGGGAAGGCTTCGGGTTCTCTCATCAGGTTCGGGAAATATTTTCTCCTTTTGGGTTGGGCCTCCTGTGGTTCCTCCCAGCTAATGGCCCCCTTCACTGACCTCACAAAAGGCTCTATTAGGGAGAAGTCAAAGCCCGCTGAAGCCTCTAGTTCTTCCTCATCTGAAGGAGAATCATTCTCTCTGGAAGTACTTGGGGGAGCCAGCGAAGCACCCCGTGGAGATAACTCCGTGTCGGGAGCGACACGTGGGACAGAAGACTCTGTGAGCTCTTTGTGTTCTTGCCCTTTCTCCGTTAAAAAAGGCATCTTCCCCTTTTAAAATTGGAGCCGGGGTCATGTCCCGCCCGCACATGCTCAGTAGTGCCATGCGGCCGCCGGCGCCATCTTTGAAAAGGGAAAAGACATAGATAGACATACACAGGCTGCCCAAAGTGCACAGTGAGCATGTGCAAAGCGGCAGAGTGACCAGGAAGAGAGCTAAGGAAAAGGAAGTAAAATATGGCAGAAAGGCAACACTGGGGTAAAGGCACCAGACAACCTAAGGTGACAAGAGATACTGAAGGCAGAGAGTATGCTGTCAGGTTGCAGACAGAGTGACACCAGGGAGGAAGAGGAAACCGGAGACCACCGCAGGTACTAAGCCTGTTTAAGGCTTAAAGACCAATCTTTTTATTATATGCCTTCAGCCTATTTAAGGCTTACTTCCAACGGCTATAGAGGCAATGCTCTGTTTGCAGAGAAAAAGTATTCATACCCCTGAGATCACCAGAGTGGGGTTCCTTCCATTTAGCTTCCTTTAGAGGCTGTACCGGTAAGGACTTCCACCCAGGAGAGGCTAGAACCTGGCTGGGGCGATGCGGTAAGAGGGTGATGATCCGTGCGGTCCCAACAGGTGAGGAAAAATAAGAGAATACCGGGGCGGGGGGCGTATCTTCATCTTATAGCTATGTGGTCCTATCAGGTTGTGGGGGCGGAGTCACAACCCAGAGTGTATGCTGCCATGATGCGACAGGAAATTGTATTTCCATTTGGGGTTACATTATTGTTGGGGTACTCTTTAGTAATGGGCTCTAAGCTGCCTGTTCCCTTCTTTACACAAGCCTACAAGTGTGTTATAAATATCCCTGTCTTTCCTTTCAAATCATAGTAGGAAACTTATTTTTATACCTCTTCTTTTACAGTAAGAGGACTTTGAAAGTGACATCATGTTGTTCCTCTGCACAATTTGCACTGTCCAAATTCATGCTGGGTGGTTGCATGGAAAAAACCTTTATTTTCTATGAGGATAGTGAGTATTAGCTTGTACGGTCCACTGTGTGGCAAAGATACTCAGTTATCTATCACCAGGCAATATTCCGTTCTGTTTTCTGTGCTTAGCATCTGGAGACACCTGTAAATTCAACATCTACCACCTGTGTTCGCCATCATATGTCAACACCCAAAATATTTCATAGTTTCATAGTTGATAACATTGAAAGACACTAATCCATCCAGTTCAACCTGTGTACTCGGTGTATGTGTGTTCATGTTGATAATCATTTCCCATATCCCTGTATATTGTGTTTACTAAAATGCACATCCAAGAGTCTCTTAAAATGATCAATACTTCCTGCCGACACCACCGATTGTGGAAGAAAGTTCCACATCCTTATTGCTCTATGCAGCTTAAGGTTAAACCGCTTCTCCTCCAATCTCATTGTGTGGCCTTGTATTTTCTTATACCCCTCAATGGCCCATACACATGATCCAAAAATTGTATGGAAAATGCAGTTTTCAAAGTGATCGTACGATAATCTGATTGTTAGAACACATTTGATATTATCCTATCGGACAAGCACAACATTTTTTCTTGTATGATACCAGATTTTACGATTTTCGTTTAGTTGTCATCCGAAAGTACAATACAAATGCACTACAACCAGTGGCGGCCAGCCCTTAATTCATGCTCCCGGCCCCTAATCTCAATTCAGGGTGGTGGACGCATGGATTTTTTCAGAAGAACATGATTAGAGCTTGAGACTCTAATTGGCTTCAGAAAGAGTGGGCTCAGGGCACAGAGAGATGCAGGAGGAAGCGGCCGAAGCTGCGACCTGGTTAGGGTAAATGCAGGGCTGACGGGTGGCCTGGCGAGTAAAGAGCGAGTGAATCGGTGATCGAATGAGGGGGAGGAGTGAAGGGGCCAGCTTTGTTTGCCACCCCCCTAAAATTGAGCACAGCCGCCAATGACTAAAATGCATTACATTACTTCAGAATTTTTATTCTGTCGTACAAGAATTTTGTAACTTAATAACCTATTCAATTTCTACTTGCAACTAGCAAGCAAAAAAAGTTGGATGATCTGTCATCCGATTTTCGGACCGTGTGCACGGGGCATAAGACTGAATAGCTTCTTACATACCTTGTTATCACCATTGAAATATTTGTGTATGGCGATCATATCTCCTCTCAAGTGTCTCTTCTCCAGGGAGAATAAGCATTTGCATTATTAACTTCAAGTTGTTCTCATTATTTGTTACATTTTTTTTTCCTGAAAAATTATTCTCCTTGGTTAGTCTATTAAAGTAAATCTAAGCAGACCCTTTATTAGAGGGATTTATGTTGTTATTGATAACATCATTTCTATTGTCAATCAATTAGAATTGATAGATTGTGCAAAATTTGTTTACAATTTGGCTTTTTTTTTGCACCTTGCACAAATGCAGCAAGGTATAGACAAGGTTAGATTTATGGTCAGTAAGGACGGGACTATGGAGACTAGAAATTATAAGGTCAGAAGTAGAAGACTAGTGTTAACTTCCTGCTTAAAAACCTGAACTGAAAAAAATTTGACCACTAAAAGGTTGCAAAACACAGCATTTAAAGGCTTATGTTTTACAGCATTACAAAATGAAAGCCTTCCATTTAGCAACCAGACTAGGGAAGATTTCCTTCAGTGTTTTGGGGAAAGTCCACTGAAAAAAGTACAATTAGAAAAAAAAGTTATGCATCAGTTATACTTTATTTGAGGTTTTTTTTCTCATTTATGTTTTTTTTTTTTAAAGATCATATATTTCTATATCGCCTATTGTGCACAGAATGGTTTTAAGAATGCCCTTGAGCGAGAAGAGATCATAGAATAATACAAAGGACTTAAGAATAATGTCAAGTGGCAGGCAAATCATTGTTTTACAACACAAGCAGAGACAGTGTATGAACGTTTCTCAAAATTAATAAAAATAGGTTATAGTTAACCTGCAGGTTTTTTCGGGAGTACTTGTATTTTTCATACATTTATCTAGCTATATTACAAAAGATGGATAGTCATTCTTTAGCAGTTTTCAGTTTTTCTAGGACCACCTCAAATTCTGAAATGCTTAATGCTCTTTCCAATACAATGATCCTTGGCAAATAAACAGTAGGATTATACCTTAAATGGGACTACTACTGTTAATAATGCTTAGGCACAGTAGAGCCTTATACTGTAACAGTAGAACGTATTTGTATGTCTAATTTCATCACATATCCCAAAAACAAAAGGCATTATTCCTTAAGCCCCGTACACATGGTCCTAATGTTGGGAGACAACGGGCGGTTAAAAAACAAAAAAAACAGCCGACATATGGCCCGTGTGTATGTGGGTCTGGACGGCTTCTGTCGGACCTGCATGCTGGAAAACCAGCAGCCAAACGACTGCCGATCATTACTCTCAGCCAATGGCAGAGAACTCTGATCGGAGTGTTCTAGCGGGGGAGTCAGAACACCATAGCTCAGCGGGGGAGATCGCTGAACTAACCTTGCATGGTTAGTACAGCGGCTCCGACCAGAGCTGTCCATTTTTTCCCATGCAACCCGCTAGATCGCACTACAAATAAAACTGTAGTGTGTACCCGGCTTAACTGTACATCCATGTCTCATTCCATCACAGATTCCAAAAATAGGGGGTGTCATGAAAATCAAATACATGGCCATTCCTGAAGATCTGCTCTTGATCATGGTGCAGCCCCAGTACATAGAGTTGAGGCTGTGTGTGCATCCGTGCTTGTTCGCTAAAGCTATATTGTATTTGACCTGGCTAGCATTGACCCTGCTTTATCCTGATTACCTGTTGCGGACCTTGATATATACAGTATATATACACACATATAGGGCTTTTTTTCAGTGGAAATGTGGGGGAATGCAGTTCCAGCACCTCTGGCACGGATGTAATTGCTGGGCAGTCTATTGCTGGCTACTGGGGGATCTGTTATCTCTGGAGGGCATTTATTTCTGGTGGGGGATCTGTTGTTACTGGGAGAGACCTACTATTGAGGGTTGGCTGGCTGCTGGGAGATCTATTGTTGCTGGTGGTGGAGTTATGGTGGTGGAGTTATTTCGAAGGGGGGGGGGGGTATTTTTTTGGCAGAAGGTCTATTCTTGCTGGGGGAATCTATTGTTTGTGGGGGGTTTATTGCTACTGGCTGCAGGGAATCTATTTTACTGCTTTCCTTGTTATCATTAATAAACTCCATGTGATAAAGAAAAAGGGTTTTATCAGTGCTAAAACTGTGGGTCATGCAATGAGGATTGAAATAAATGAACAAAATTATTCTATACGGTCTAGGAATTAACTAGGTAAACTACCCATGTCTGGTCTTGTTTCTCATGTTTTTTCTTTTTCCACTGCCAAGATATGACAAATGTACACTGCATGAATAAGCTGTATGTCTTTTATTGCCAAATATAAAGTTTTACCAATAAAAAAAATGCAAATGAATGGATGTTAATACTGAACCCAGTGCAACTGAACAATTAACACAACTGGAAATGTGACATGCAGATAACTGGAGACATTCAGCGCTCAATGGGTAAATTAACAGGATACATATCAAGTCAATCCAACAGTGGCCGTGATGAAGAAAAACAGTTTATTTTCTTTAAAACCCATAAAGGGACTTGAAATAGGATAATGACCATGGAGGTAAATGGTGGAGTATGGGTGACGCCAATGTCCATGTTGCACCAGGGTATCCCGGAGGGGACAAAAGAAATCCACTATCCAACATTTACTGGGCTGATGGACACGGAGTTGGAGGGATGGCTGCAATTTGCGGAATGGTGACAGACTGCTAGTGACCCAGGAGAAGCTTGTAGATGTGGTGTGGCTGACACTGGTATGGTGAAAGACCGATCAGCTGGTAGGGCTGCCTGAACCCAGAGCCGGAAGCCAGGGAAGACGAGCCGATGCTGGAATGTGGTCCTGTAGATGACCTACGAAGCTCACCAGGACTGCGGAACCGGAAAGGATCCAGGAACCAGAGTGTAACACAGGCTCGTCTGTTGCCACGATGACGCGTTTCGCGTGCATTTGCTTTGCCAAAGTCACGGATGTCTGCAAACTGAGAGCTTAAAAACCCCAAGAGGGGGCGGTTAGTTGGCAGAGCAATTGGAACAGAACTGTTAACTCCTCACTGCCCAAAGCCATACTTAAATGTACATTGTCTAGTGTAATTTAGATCTTACAAAGGACTTCCTATAAAAAAGTACACATATATATATATATATATAACCATATAAATGAAAGTAATAATATCAATAGTCATTTAAAATTCATACAAATTATATAGTACCACAAATGATACTTGGTTTTGTATTTTTTTAAAGTGGTGATACTGGGAGGTGGGTAGGGGGTGGAACCAAGGCATGGTGCGTGGAGGTGGATAGGAGGCGTAACCTAGGGACAGTGCCCAGAGATGGGTCAGGGCAGAGAACAGCGGTAACTTAGAAGGGGAGAGTACCTGCACCCTTTCTCCAAGAAAAAACTATATATACACACACACACACACACACACACACACACACACACACACACACGGTGCCTTGAAAAAGTATTCACACCCCTTGCAATTTTCCACATTTTGTCATGCTACAACCACAGATGTAAATGTATTTTATTGGGATTTTATGTGATAGAACAACACAAAGTGGCTCATAATTGTGAAGTGGAAGAAAAACGATAAATGGTTTTCAATTTTTTTTTACAAATAAATATCTGAAAAGTGTGGCGTGCATTTGTATTCAGCCCCCCTGAGTCAATACTTTGTAGAACCACAGTTTGCTGCAATTACAGCTGTAAGTTTATTTGGTTATTGTCTCTACCAGCTTTGCACATCTAGAAAGTGACATTTTCCCATTCTTCCTTGCAAAATACCTCAAGCTCTGTCAGATTTGTATGGAGAGCGTCTGTGAACAGTCTTGCAACAGATTCTCAATTGGATTTAGGTCTGCACTTTGACTGAGCCTTTCTAACACATGAATGTGCTTTGATCCAAATCTTTCCATTGTAGCTCTGGCTGTATCTTTAAGGTCATTGTCCTGCTGGAAGGTTAACCTTTCACCCCATTCTGAAGTCTTTTGCAGACTCTAACAAGTTTTGCTCTTATGCCATGTACAAGCAAAAAAATTGTCCGACAGAAAAAGTCAGGTGGAAGCTTTTTATCGTATATTTCGATTGTGTGTATGCCTCACCAGACTTTTTTTACGAAAATTCTGACGGTCCTAGAAAAAGACCTTCTTCCACTCACACTTTAGTCCAGCTGTACACGGACTTTAAAGCTTCGAATTTTCCAACAGGAATTGTGTGTTGACAGACTGTTGGTGGAAAATCTGACCGTTTGTACGCTCCATCAGACAATTGTTGTCGGATTTTCTGAGGACAAATGTTGGGTGGCAGGCTTATAAATTTTCCGCGAACAAATGTCTGTTGTCAGATTTTCCGATCATGTGTACACAAGTCCGTCAGACAAAAGCCTAAAGTTACAGACACGCATGCTCGGAAACAAGGACGAGCCTGAATCGGTTGGTCTTGCAAACTAGTGTTCATAATGGAGAATTAACATTCGTAATGCGCAAATTAAGAAATCTCAAAATGCAGCACACATGCTCTTCTTCTTTAACCTTCCTGGCAGTATGATTCGTTCTGGTTTTAGGTGCTGAAAGCGGTACAATTATTGTGCATGGAAATTTGGCGTTTTATATTGCAGTCCTGTAATTCTTAGAAATAACTCTCTTAAATCTGTTCAAACCAGTCTAGCAGACATCCCGGGTATGATAAAGTTTATAATGTAATAAATAATAATAAAAATTATTGAATAATGTAATCAAATCCTAAAACACTGAAAAAGGGACACTTTCTGGTTGCTATGGACAATCTCCAAATTCCAGCCATAAAAAACAGTATTTATAATATAAAAGTGCATGCAGGACACTGCACAGACCACTAGGGATAAAGGGGGTGTGTATTTTTTTTATACAGTACTGTGTGTGTTTTGTGTACTTTTACTTTTTTGAATTTGGCGCCGATCTCCGCTCCCGTGCGCCGTAACATCGCAGGGAGCGGAGCTCGGCGGCATTCGGGCACTGTGTGAATCGAGCGGAGGACAGCTCGATGACACAGCGCGGAGGACATCGCTGGATCCAGGGGACAAGGTAATTAACTTCTCCGTGTCCTCCCTGTATCCAGCGATGCGATGCCGAGTCTGGCTCGGGGTTACCACTAGGGGAACTAAAATCCCAACCCGAGCCAGACTCGGGATCACCACTAGGGAGGTTAATGGGATAATAATGAAGCTGCTTTGCTGGTGATACTGAAGGAGTTCTGCCAAACGTTCTGCCAAACGTATTTTAAAAGGCTTTTATTTTCTAGTGATATCAAGAATAATATTATTATGTTTTTTTTTGTTTTTTTTTGGGCAAGTTAACACCATTATCCCGTAGTTTGTTGATGTCCCTTGTTAATTTTACATAGTTTTTTTTTTTTTATGTAACTACTTACACCCAGTAAAACACATAGCCAATTATTATTCTACAATTTTTTTTTATTGTGCATTAAAAAAAATAATAATAATAAAATTAGACATGCTATCTGCCAATAGAACTTAACCAAAAATGTAATTCTATGCATCCAAAAATATAGAAAATATACCAAATCAAATTATTATTCAACCAAAAAATTTAATAAAAGCCTCATGCATGTGTCCTGCTTCTTAATATAGGGGGTCAACAATGCCAAGAGTTGGCGAAAGCAGGGGTCCGTCAACCGGTAATTTCGAAAATCATCCGGATTATTCTCCTGGAGCTCCCTCAGCAATGGCATATGACATAATTGGTCACAATTAATAAAGCAACCAATTTTTGGTCTAAGAAATCCTCCTCCTCCTGTTCCTGGACTGGATTTGGGTCAAAGCAATAACGCTAAGGCCAATAATAAGAAAGAACACTTTATCTCCTCTGATTCCGCAACATGTCTGTTTGATGAACGGCTGTTCAGAAACAAACTGAAAAGCATTGAATGAAAAGCGCAAAATGAAAAGCATGAAATGAAAAGCACAAACTGAAAAGCATGAATCAACACTCACCAAACTTCTATCAACACGAAATTAGCAGAAGGAGCCCAAAGGGTGGCGCCTGACAATTGAACATATTCTTTATCATCTCGTAGTACATCTACTATGTCACTACGTTTGTGTTTGTTGGCCGACAATTCCTTGCCGTTTGTATGCAAGACAAGTTCCTGGCCAACGCCCTTCGGACAAAAGTCTGACGTTTTGATGGCAAAAAATCCGATTTTGTGTATGAGGCTTCAGAGTCTGATACCAGATAAAATTCAAGTACTGACACAGTTTGACACATTGACACAAAAAATACCTTTACCAATGTATTAAATATTATTTTATTATTATTATTATTATTATTATTATACAGGATTTATATAGCGCCAACAGTTTGCGCAGTGCTTTACATTACAATTCGGTACAAGAGGAATCAGAGGGCCCTGCTCGTTAGAGCTTACAATCTAAAAAGGAAGGGTCAATTGATACAAAAGGTAATAGCTGTGGGGGGATGAGCTGATGGAGAAAGTAAAACAGTGTTAGAAGCAGGGTAGGCTTCTTTAAAGAGAAAGGTTTTCAGGGATTGTCTAAAGATGTATAGATTAGGGGACAGTCGCACAGATTGGGGAAGGAAGTTCCAAAGGATGGGAGAAGCTCTGGAGAAATCCTGTAGGCAAGCATGGGAGGTGGTGACAAGGGAGCTAGAGAGCAGGAGGTCTTGTTTGCCTCCATGTCCAGCCAGCAAGCCGGTGTTGTTTTGGGGTTACAGACCCTCCTCCATTGTTGGGGGGTGGGCGGGCTGGGGAGGGGGAACAGTTGGTTTAATTGGGTCACTTCTGCTGGCTCTAAGTTACCATATTTTTTTGCTCCATAAGACGCACCTGACCATAAGACGCACCTAGGTTTTAGAGGTTGAAAACAAGAAAAAAAAAAATATTCTGAACCAAATGGTGTACCAAAATATTTTCCAGTGCCCATGAAATGCAGAGGGACCATTACTATGGAAAATGCAGAGTGACCATTACCATAGAAAGTATTGGCAGGGTATTGCAGAGTATTGGCAGGGTATGGCAGAGTATTGGCAGGGTATTGCAGAGTATTGGCAGGGTATTGCAGAGTAATGGCAGAGTATTGGCAGGGTATGGCAGAGTATTGGCAGGGTATTGCAGAGTATTGGCAGGGTATGGCAGAATATTGGCAGGGTATGGCAGAGTACTAGCAGGGATGGTTGTGACTGTACTTGTCACAGAGCAGCGCTGTGAGCACTACAGATGCAGCCCACAGCACTGCTGCCATTCGATCTCTCCCCTCCACTGTACAGATCTGTACACAGAGGGGAGAGAGGAACTGGCGTTATCATGATGCCAGTGTGTTTACAAGTGATCGGCGGGTGCACCAAGATGGCTGCTGCTCCAGAGCTAGGCCGAAGCGATGGCCTTTCCTAAGGCCGAGGCCGCGGAGCACTCTGGAGCGCGGCAGGTGGAGGTGCCAAGCGTATATTCGCACCATAAGACGCAGGCACATTTTCCCCCATATTTCTGGGAGAAAAAAGTGCATCTTATGGTCCAAAAAATACGGTGTTTTATGTTGCATTTCAGTACTTTTCTGTTTCATTATGCCTGTAACTATATACTTGTCTGGGTTTTCTTTCTGACTTATCTGGATTCCGGTACCTGGCTTGCTGACTTTTGGTTTCATCTCTCCTTTGCACATATATCTCTTAAAATCCTCTCCTGGAACACAAGAGGCCTGAACTCCGCAATTAAGAGATCCTTAGTGTTTCAGTTTATGAAAACATATAGTCCTCATATCTGTGTGTTTCCAGGAGACACATCTAATTGATAGTAAGACCCTTAGCCTGAAAGCCTGAACAAGCCATGGGTGGGACACCATTATCACTCTACCTACTCCAATTTTGCACAAGGAGTGAGTGTATTGCTGCTTAAGACAGTCCCTTTTAAACTCCTTGACCTGGCCCTGGATCCGGAGGGTAGATATGTGATCATTCATGAACTGATTTATTGTCTGCTGCGGGTTATTGTTGGTTTATACTTGCTGCCTCCAGCATCTTTTAGAGTGTTAAATCAAATCACTGCTGAGGTTTTCTAGTGATCACTGCTAAAATAGAGTTTTCTACTGATAATGGGGTCCTGATGGGGGATTTTAATTTAGTCCCAGGCTCTGGGTTGGACAGACTAGTGGCTACTGGCTTCACCCACCAGGGTCTAGAGACTTTGGCTGACACGTATGGGTTAACCAATGCTTGCAGGTGGAAAAATCCCTGGGCTCGTGCCTTTACCTGCTTTTCTGCCTTGCATAAGACTTTTTTTCCTGCATTTACTTGGCCTATGTTGGGGGGGTCTGTCCTGCCTAGAGTATGAGACATTACAATTCTGGCACAAGGTGTTTCAGATCATGCCCAGCTGATCCTGACCCTGGACCTTTCTGTTGCCCCCTCGGACAGCCTTTGGAGGCTCTCCAGGTTCTGGGTCTTGGATGTGATGGTGGAATCACGATTTTGAGGAGAGATGGACATGTATTTGAGGGTTAATGCTGCCCCAGCCTTTGCTGCTTCTGTGTGGGATGCCTTTAAGGTGTATTCCAGGGGACAGTACCAGATTATTATTGCCAGGGTTCATAGGGAGCACAGAGCGGAACTTACTAGGACGGAGGCTGCTAGACAGGAAGCTCCATATGACAGATCCCAGGAGTCCCAACATTATGACCGCTTACAATCCTGACCAGAGAGGTCTTCCTCTTGAGGACAGCCTTAGCACAAAAAAAGTCCATCAGACCCAATGTATTTTCCAGCAAGGGGAAAAAACTGGGCGCCTGCTGGCCTGGCTGTCTAGGGAGCAATCGGAGGGATGACCATCGGTCAGATTCTTGGTCCCAGTGGTGCCCTTCTCTCTGCCCCCCACAGAGATCAACCAGTGCTTTGCCTCCTACTAACAAACACTCTACAGCTCCCAGATAAATTATAAGCATAGTGACTTAACAGCTTATTTAGAGACTATAGACATTCCGGTCCTTACGTCAACTTATGCAGATAAACTGGACACCCCCATAAAGGTTGCAGAGATTCAGAAAGCACCGGAGATTATGCAGACGGGCAAGACACCTGGCCCAGAGGGCATTCCGGTTGAATTTTATAAAATGTATGTAGAGGATCTGGCCTCTAAGTTTCAAAAGTCACTACTTCAGTCGTTGGAGATGGTTATACTTCCAGGCACCATGAGTGATGAGGTGATAGTGGTTATTCCCAAGCCTGGGAAGGACCCTACTCTTTGCTCCTCTTATTGTCTTAGGCCGCGTACACCCGGGCGGACTGTTCGCCCAACCTTGTCCGCTGAACAGTGTTTGGGCGGACAGTCCGCTCGTGTGTGGGCTTTCAGCGGACAGTTTCAGCGGACAGTTTGACGGACAAAGTCTTTCGGAAATTCCGAAAAACTGTCCGCTGAAACTGTGTTTGAGCGAACAGTCTGCCCGTGTGTAGGCTACTTTCGAAATGAGCAAACTGTTCCCGCTCGGAGGAAAGTCTGCTCATTTCGAGCGCGTGTGAAGGTAGGCGGGGCCCGCGACGGAGACGTCTCGGGCTCCGCCGCCTGGAATGGGCTTAAAGGGGAACCCCAACGCCGAAAAAAATCGGCGTGGGGGTTCCCCCAAAGTCCACAACAGACCCTTGTCCGAGCACGCTACCCGGCCGGCCAGGAAAGGGGGGCGAGCGAGCGCACCCCCCCTCCTGAGCCGTACCAGGCCGCGTGCCCTCAACATGGGGGGGTGCCTTGGGGAAGGGGGGCCGCGCGGCCCCCCCACCCCAAAGCACCTTGTCCCCATGTTGATGAGGACAAGGGCCTCTTCCCGACAACCCTGGCCGTTGGTTGTCGGGGTCTGCGGGCGGGGGGCTTATCGGAATCCGGGAGCCCCCTTTAAGAAGGGGGCCCCCGGATACCGGCCCCCCACCCTATGTGAATGAGTATGGGGTACAATGTACCCCTACCCATTCACCTGTGAAATAAAGTACAAAAAAAACACAACACAGAGAAAAAATATTTTATTGCACAGCTCCGGGGGTCTTCCGTCTTCGGGGGTCTTCTCGCCGGACTCCTCCGCTACCTTCGTGTAGCTCTTTTACTAGCGGAGGAGCCCGGCTTTCTTCCTCCCCGCCGCCGGCCTCTTCTCCCGACTTCGGGGGTCTTGTCCCCCTCTTCGGTTCTTCTGCCGGGCCACCGCGCCTTCTTGTAGCTCTTTTGCAGGCGGTGGCCCGGTCTTCTGTCGCCGCTGCCTTCCGTTCTTCTGTCGCCGCCTTCGGTTCTTCTGCCGGGCCACCGCGCCTTCTTGTAGCTCTTTTACAGGCGGTGGCCCGGTCTTCTGTCGCCGCTGTCGCTGTCGCCGTCGCCGCCTTCCGTTCTTCTTCTTCTTCTTGTTCTTCTTCTTCTTCCCCAGGAGATGTTGACACGTCGCTCTCTCCGGCCGGAATGCCAGAGCCGCGCTGTGCGGTCACTTATATAGTGACAATGGGGCGGTGTCACATGGTATATGTCACATGGGTTGGTCACATGGTGACCCCGCCCCCTTACGATGTCATAGTCCCCATGTGACATCAACCCATGTGACCAACCCATGTGACATATACCATGTGACACCGCCCCATTGTCACTATATAAGTGACCGCACAGTGCGGCTCTGGCATTCCGGCCGGAGAGAGCGACGTGTCAACATCTCCTGGGGAAGAAGAAGAAGAACAAGAAGAAGAAGAAGAACGGAAGGCGGCGACGGCGACAGCGACAGCGGCGACAGAAGACCGGGCCACCGCCTGTAAAAGAGCTACAAGAAGGCGCGGTGGCCCGGCAGAAGAACCGAAGGCGGCGACAGAAGAACGGAAGGCAGCGGCGACAGAAGACCGGGCCACCGCCTGTAAAAGAGCTATAAGAAGGCGCGGTGGCCCGGCAGAAGAACCGAAGAGGGGGACAAGACCCCCGAAGTCGGGAGAAGAGGCCGGCGGCGGGGAGGAAGAAAGCCGGGCTCCTCCGCTAGTAAAAGAGCTACACGAAGATAGCGGAGGAGTCCGGCGAGAAGACCCCCGAAGACGGAAGACCCCCGGAGCTGTGCAATAAAATATTTTTTCTCTGTGTTGTGTTTTTTTTTGTACTTTATTTCACAGGTGAATGGGTAGGGGTACATTGTACCCCATACTCATTCACATAGGGTGGGGGGCCGGTATCCGGGGGCCCCCTTCTTAAAGGGGGCTCCCGGATTCCGATAAGCCCCCCGCCCGCAGACCCCGACAACCAACGGCCAGGGTTGTCGGGAAGAGGCCCTTGTCCTCATCAACATGGGGACAAGGTGCTTTGGGGTGGGGGGGCCGCGCGGCCCCCCCTTCCCCAAGGCACCCCCCATTTTGAGGGCACGCGGCCTGGTACGGCTCAGGAGGGGGGGCGCGCTCGCTCGCCCCCCTTTCCTGGCCGGCCGGGTAGCGTGCTCGGACAAGGGTCTGTTGTGGACTTTGGGGGGACCCCACGCCGATTTTTTTCGGCGTTGGGGTTCCCCTTTAAGTCCATTCCAGGCGGCGGAGCCCGCGACGTCTCCTTCGCGGACCCCGCCTACCTGTACACGCGCTCAAAATGGGCGGATTTGCCTCCGCCTTACGTGGGCGAGTCCGTTCATTTCAAAAGTTGAGCGAACTGTTTGTCAAACAGTTCGCTGAAACAGTCCGCTCAAAAAGTGCCGTGTGTGGCCATGTCCGTCCATGCTAATTTTGAGCGGACTGTTTGCCGAAACTGTTTGACAAACAAAGTTGGGCGAACAGTCCGCCCGTGTGTACGCGGCCTTATTTCTCTCAAAAATGTGGATGCTAAAATATTCTCCAAGGTCCTCGCCAACCAGTTAAACACATTTGTTGCGGCCTTGATACACCCTGATCAGACGGACTTCATGCCGGGCCGTGGAATGGATATTAATATTCAATGTCTCCATACCCACATGGCCATTACTGATCCTGACAATCCTGGAGTGGTGGCCTCTTTCGATGCCGAGAAGGCCTTCGACTCAGTAGAGGGGGGTTATTAGGGGGCTGTCCTGTCCAGATTTGTATTTGGGCCCCAGTTTCTGACCTGGTTGCGGATGTTATAAGCACATCCCTGAGCACGTATACACACCAATGGGAATCTTTTGGAGCGCTTTACCTTGGGGAGGGGGACACGCCAAGGCTTCCCGTTATCACCGGCATTGTTTGCCTTGGCCTTGGAGCCGCTTGTCATTTTTCTTAGGGCAGAATTGACGGTTAAGGGTATAGTGGTGGGTACAATTGAGGAGAAACTCTCCCTTTATGCCAATGACTCCTTACTTTATCTGGTGGATGCTTCCTCTTCCCTACACTCAGCATTGGCCATTTTTGACCAATTTGGCAGATACTCCGGCATTCGCATAAATTGGAACAAATTGGTGTTGTTCCCACTATATCTGTCATAGATACATGTACACCTTTACGTTAGGTGGACAAATTCACATACTTGGGAGTGAAGCTCGGTGCTGCGGCGATCGGTTACCAAAATAAGAATGTGTACCCGGTGTTGACGCAACTCACTCAGTGATACCAGGCATGGCAAAATCTCCCTCTGACCCCAGTTGGTCAGGGGAATCTCCTTAAAATGATTTACCTACCAAAACTTTTGTATTTCTTTAGGCATACACCTACCCCATTACTAATTCCTTTTTTCGGAGACTGGAAAGTGTTGTGACCTCCTTTATCTGGGCTGGAAGGCCCCCACAGGTGGCAAAACATATACTTTACCTTCCATTATCTGGTGGTGGCTTGGCACTTCTTAATTTATTACTCTATTATTGGACGGTGGTACTTGTCACTGTGCGGTGGTGGTTTTCCCAACCTAGGCAAAACCCCACAGTCACTCTGGAAGTGGCTCTCTTAGGTTCTTACGCAGCACAGTCTAACTTGGTGTATCGGAGATGTAAGGCTCACTCCTTAGTGGCGGGTCCCATGAAGACCACAATCCGTGTATGGAGGTGTTCTAGAGCAGCATGCCTGAAACCATCTTGTATTTCCCCACATACGTCGATCTGGGGTAACCTCCTCATCTCTAAGAGCCTGCGGAGCTGCAACAGACACGCTGCGGAGCTGCAACGGGCACATCATCTTCCCAGATCGTTTCAGTTTCGGTATTGGCAGCTGAGACATGCCCTCAGGGCCCAACTTCGGGCACTTGAATTTGATTCTATTGAGCGTCTCCTGACCTCTGGGGTGATGGGGAAACCCCTGTCTTCTCTGTACCTATATTTGACAGTGGCATATGAAGTTAAGCTTACCTGATTGTAGAGCTACACGATTCTGGGAAAAATGAGAATCACAATTCTTTTGCTTAGAATAAAGATCACGATTCTCTCACGATTCTCAAAAAACAGAACATTAGGTTATCAGAGCTTTGTTAGTTTAATGTTGTCCATTGATATTTGCAGATATAGTAATGAATTTGCCTCGGTACAGAATAGATCTGCACATTTTATCCAAACACTTATTTGTTTGGCAGCGCCGTGGCATGGTTACACTGGCTGCTGATTTATGCAGGACCAGATGTCAATCTGTTTTTGAAAAACACTTCCACTTTCCTAAATGTGTTTTTATTTAATCTGTGTGTGTAAATATGTCCTGATGACTCAATAATGGTGTTGCAAACCCTCTGGAGCCTCGTCCTATCTAGCTTACCTTCACGGGAATACTTAATCTGTGATCTTGCCTGTCTTTTATTACTGCTACTGTGTATAGCAGTGCGTACTCACACTGCTGTTTCCCGGTCACTGTACACGCCCACAACCAGGCAGTGGCACGCCACATCACACGCTCCAATGACTGACGTCAGTTCCGGTGACTAACGTCAGTTTCGATATCCGCCATTTGCGTTCCACGCTGGTTACGTGGAACCGGCGGCGCTAAAAGAAAATCGTGGGTCACCCAGAACTTAGATTGCGTGGGGGGGTGAATCGAGATCGCGATCGTTTCATGATTAATCGCGCACCTCTACCTGATTGCGTGAATAAGTGGACAGTTGATATCCCCTCTCTGGGAGATGAGGAGTGGGGGACAGTGTCTTAATATTTATTCCCTCAATGATTTCAGTCAGCGACAGGTTCGTCCAGCTGAAATTCTTACATATTGCAGAGACTTGCTAGTATCTATTCCAATCTTAGTCCATTGTGTACCAGATGCACCTTTGAAACGAGAACCTTCTTTCTGGTCTGGTCCTGTCCCAGGCGCCTTCCATACTGGCAGGCTATGGTAGACACTTTAAATGATTTATGTGGCGTAGACATCCCACTGGATCCTTTGGTCTTACTATTGAGCTATTTAGACGATATATAGGGAGACCGTTATACCAAGTTATGTATTACCTACGCTCTATTTTACATTAGGAGGGAAATTTTGCTAAGATGGAAATCAAAGGAAGTTCCTTCAAAGGACTCGTGGCAGGAGACAATTAACAAGGTGTTGCTACTCTATAGGATCACATACGAGAGCAGAAATTGCCTGAGAAAGTTTGACAAAGTCTGGTCGAACTGGATCGATGCCTGTGGCTGATCCCCGACGACCTGTAATAGGAGCCTACTTTGCATGACCATATTTTACATATGTAGTCTTCGGCCTCTCCCCCCCCCCCCCCCGACCTTCTCCTGGGGTGAATTCCTGCCCTTCCCCTCTCCTCCTTATGGTCGGTTCCCCTGATCCCCCCCCCCCCGCCTCCCCTTCATATTCCTTGGTAGTTCCATCAGCTGTTACTGAGATTGCGTAGGAAAAGTGGTTCCTATCAGTTTAGAGACCCAACTTATTAATTCTTTATACATTTTGCACTGTATACTGCAGTTCTATTTTGCTTTGTGTATTATCTATGACCTAAAGGGTAATTTTGACCTAGTGCACGTTTATGTTTTATAATGTCACATAAGACTTTTGTTTGATATCCTGGACATGTTTTGTACTGTCTATGTTTTTCCAATAAAATTATTTTCTGTAAAAAAAAAAAAAAAAAAAAACAAATTGGGTAATTTATTGCATTTGTATGCCCTAAAATAAACGTTATTGTATTTTCTTTTTTGTTGCCTAGACCTTTGCGGTAATATTGCGCGATATAACAAATTGGAGCTACCACTATTTATTTCTCTAGGGTGTCTTTTCAGAAAGTCTATAATGTTTTGTGGGCTTTATGTAATCTTCAGGTCTAAAATGACTCTTTGAGCATGTGTGCAAAAAAAAAGGCAAATAACGGCACTGGCAGCGAAAGGGTTAAAGAACACTGCTTCTACAGGAGTTTTGCGTTTTGCCTGTAGAAGCAGCTCCATGTTATTCTATGTGTCCATATACATTAAGATGATTAGTGGTATATTTTAAGTTTAGCATTTAGGAGAAGAAAAAATAAATACAATTTCTGAGTTGGCTTTTTGAGAGAGGTTTTCTGGCAGAAAAAGAAAACACTAAACGCTTCTAAATGTCCGTACAAAAACGTTCTATAAGGGTGTTTTTATCTGCCAAAAGAACTGCTGTTTTTTTTAAGTTCAGAGTACATGGATCTTTATTTGTCTAACACTTTTTTCAGAATTTTATTCTGCATAACTTCCTTCTTTGGATAAACTAACGAGGTAATTGTAAATGTCACTCAGATATGGTTTGGATTTTCCATAGCGGCTCTTACAACACTCACACAGTACTACCTTTTGTGTAACAGGAAGTAAACCTTTAGACAGTGTTTTGCAGAAGAGAAACCCTGGGAAAGCCTGAACTAGCACTTCTCCACCTTTCTAACAAAACCTCAGGCAGCCAGTAGAATTGTGGGACAGAAGAAGGTGGAGAGTTCTTCTACGTACGCTGCGTGTCATTTAAATTGTCTGTATTTAAAGGAAGTAAAATGTGCATTTGTTGACAGGTCACCGAGACAAGCCAAGTAGCTGCATGTGAAACAACAGTAAGTAACATATTTCATTGCTTATTCGTGGTCCTAATTGTTGTGAAATTTCTGAATTCTTTCATTATACTGCTTGGATCTGAATAACAGTATCCAATGTAATAGTACAAGAGGACCATGCGTGTTAGAAACAGAGATCTTGTATCCGGATTATAGTTTCAAATCACAGTTTAAAATGCTTTTTCTAGACAACATAAATCATTTTTTACTAGAGTAATTTGCTATTTATAAACATGTGAATGCTTAAAGTGGACAAAATAAAAACTGACATACGCTATATTACCAAAAGTATTGGACGCCTGCCTTTGCACGCACATTATCTTTAATGGCCTCCCAGTCTTAGTCCATTGGGTTCAGTATTGAGTTGGCCCACCCTTTGCAGCTATAACAGCTTCATCTCTTCTGGGAAGGCTGTCCACAAGGTTTAGGAGTGTGTCTATGGGAATGTTTGACCATTCTTCCAGAATCGCATTTCTGAGGTCAGGCACTGATGTGGACGAGAAGACCTGGCTCGTAGTCTCTGCTCTAATTCATCCCAAAGGTGTTCTATCGAGTTGAGGTCAGGACTCTATGCAGACTAGTCAAGTTTCTCCACTCCAAACTCGCTCATCTATGTCTTTATGGACATTGCTTTGTGCACTGGTGCAAATCATTGGGTGAAGGCAAGGCTTGAGGCTGGGTTCACACCATTGCGCATCCAATTCGTAATAGCAGGAGATTTTGATCGGCTCTATGGAGCCAGCTCACATATCTCTGCTGAGGCTCCGGTGCGAATGTGCACAGGAGTCCTGTGCGAATTTGCACAGGAGTCCTGTGCGTCCTTTGGTCTATTTCAGGTCTGAATTCAGCCCAAAATTCAGGCTGAAATCGGACCTAAAACGATGAACCAAGACGCACCGGACCCCTGCGGGGGTCCGGATGCGGCGATGGTGTGAACCCAGCCTAAGGCATCAACATACTAAGCCCTTTTGGACAATTTCATGCTCCCAATTTTGTGGGAACAGTTTGGGGATGGCCCCTTCCTGTTCCAAGGTGACTGCACAAAGCATTGTCCTCAACCCGATAAAACACATTTGGGATGAATTAAAGCAGAGACTGAGAGCCAAGCCTTCTCGTCCAACATCAGTGCCTGACCTCACAAATGTGCTTCTGGAAGAATGGTCAAACATTCCTATAGACACACTCCTAAACCTTGTGGACAGAAGAGTGGAAGCTGTTAAAGCTGCAAAGGGTGGACCAACTCAATACTGAACCCTACAGACTAAGACTGGGGTGTCATTAATGTTAATGTGCATGTAAAAGGCAGGTGTCTCAATACTTTTGGTAATATAGTGTATGCTATATGATGCAGTCTGTCACTAGCTGATTTGTCAGTAGCAGCTGGCCTGCGGTTGGTAGGTGATCAGGAGGTGCTATGCTGCATCTTGCATGCTTTTTGGAGAGGGATTTCACACTGACCAGTGCCCATCAGTACTTCTAAGCAGTGCCACCTATCAGTGCCCATCAGTGCCTCATTATTAGTGCCACCCATCAGTGCCACCTATCAGAGCACCCTCATCAGTGTCCACCAGTGCCACCTTATCAGTGCCGCCTGTTAGTGCCCATCAATGCCGCCTTATCAGTGCAGCCTATCAGTGCCCATCAATGAAGGAATTCAATTACCTGTTTGCAAAATTTTATAGCAAACTATAAAAAACTTTTTTTTTTTTTCCAAAAATGTAGATCTTTTTTTGTTTGTTTAGCAAAAAGTAAAAAACCCATTAGTGATTAAATATCACCAAACAAAAGCTCTATTTGTGTGAAAAAATTATAAAAATGTCATATGGGTACATTGTAGCATTTGTCATTCAAAGAGTGACAGAGCCAAAAGCTGAAAATTGGCCTGGGCAGGAAGGGGGTATAAGTGCCCAGTAAGCAAGTGGTTAAAAACACTGCTACATTAATTCTGCCATACTTCCTGAACAGACTTTAGGTCATGACACAGGAAGGAGTTGACCAGCTGAGGGTAGATGATGCAGGGTGTGTGCTGAAGTAATGGAGCAGTGTTTTAACCACTTAAGGACCGCCTCACGCCGATGTACGCCGGCAGAATGGCACGACTGGGCATAAGCACGTACCTGTACGTTGCTCTTTAAGTGCCCAGCTGTGGGTCCTGAGCTCCGTGACCGTGGGACCAGAGGACCCGATCGCCGCTGGTGTCCTGTGATCGGGTCACAGAGCTGAAGAACAAGGAGAGGTCTGTGTAAACAAAGCTCTCCCTGTGCTTCCTGCTGAGGCTGTTCCCTGATATAGGGAAAGACGATCAGTGACGTTACATGCCCGGCCACGCCCCCCCTTTAATAAAAAAAAACATAACGTCATACATAACCCCTCCTTGCCGCCTAGTGGTTAACTCCTTCACTGCCAGTGTCCTTTACACAGGAATCAGTGCATTTAAATAGCACTGATTGCTGTATGAATGTCAATGGTCCCAAAAATGTGTCAAAAATGTCCGTTGTGTCCGCCAGAATGTCGCAGTCACAAAAAAAATCGCCGCCATTACTAGTAAAAAAAATAATAATAAAAATGCTATAAAACTATCCCCTATTTTGTAAACGCTATAACTTTTGCGCAAACCAATCAATAATCGCTAATTGCGATTTTTTTTTTACCAAAAATATGTAGAAGAATACGTATCGGCCTAAACTGAGGAAAAAAATGTTTTTATATATATATTTTTTGGGGATATTTATTATAACAAAAAGTAAAAAATATTGAATTGTTTTCAAAATTGTCGCTCTATTTTTGTTTATAGAGCAAAAAATAAAAACCGCAGAGGTGAACAAATACCACCAAATGAAAGCTCTATTTGTGGGAAAAAAAGTACGCCAATTTTGTTTGGGAGCCACGTCGCACAACCACGCAATTGTCAGTTAAAGCAACGCAGTGCCGAATTGCAAAAAGGGGCTTGGTCTTTTGGCTGCAAATTGGTCTGGGGCTTAAAAGGTTAAACATCCATGAAGAGAGTGAGATAAACCTGTATAGAATAATTGGAAAGCTGTTTTATTTTTGCAAATAAGTACATTAATGCCATATTGGTGCATAGTAGGGGAGCTGAAATTTAGAAAAAGAAAAAACTGTAACTAAAAAGTGTTAGCGGTAATTTGTTAGTCACTAGGAATGAGCATCTAGTTTGTTTAGACGTTTGTCTAAATGCTGGACTTTCAGTCCGCTCTGCAGAAGCCAACATCATATATAGTAGCAGGAATCTCTCCTGCTACTATATCTGACAATTACCCCAAAAATCTACACTAGACCCCTATCCAAGCGTGCAGCTTGGTAGGCCAGAAAAGGGTGGGGGCCAAGTGTGCAGTACCTCCAAACATTACCAGGTTACATGTCCTCAATTGGCAAAGTGCTTGGTCCTCATGTTGATGGTCATGTCCATATTTGGTCAATGACATCAATCGGGAGACCCCGCTCCTTTATTTATATTAGCTGTCATCTGTCAAAGCTGTCATTCATGGGCAAGCGGTCATTTATTGTTATTGACATGGATCTCAATCACTGGATGATGTGATTGACAATGCATGTACATTGTAGGATATATCTTCATTCAAATAAGGGTATCTGAATGCCCCCTTTACGTTAACCTCCCTGGCGGTATGATTAGTTCTGATTTTAGGTGCTAAAAGCGGTACAATTATTTTGCATGGAAATTTTATATTGTAGTCCTGCAATTCTTAGGAATAACTCTCTTAAATCTGTTCAAACCAAAGTCTAGCAGACATCCCGGGTATGATAAAGTTTATAATATAATAAATAATAATAAAAATTATTCAATAATGTAATCAAATCCAAAAACACTGAAATTTGCAGAATTGTCACTGTCATTAGATTTAGTGTTTGATGACGAATTTCCCCACAAATCGCTCAATTCTGCAAGTGATTCTAATTTATTATCGCTGTTTTCTAGTTGGTCTAAAATCACTTTTGACATAAAGGGACAGTTTTTGGTTGCTATGGACAATCTCCAAATTCCAGGCAGAAAAAACAGTATTTATAATATAAAAGTGCATGCAGGGCACTGCACAGACCACTAGGGACAAAGGGGGTGTGTATTTTTTATACAGTACTGTAATCTGTAAGATTACAGTACTGAGTGTGTTTTGTGTGTTTTAACTTTTTTGAATTTGGCGCAGATCTCCGCTCCCGTGCGCCGTAACGTTGCAGGGAACGGAGCTCGGCGGCACTCCGGCACTGTGTGAATCGAGCGGGGGACAGCTCTGGATCCAGGGGACAAGGTAAGTAACTCTCCCTGTATCCAGCGATGCAATCCCGAGTCTGGCTCGGGGTTACCGTTTATGATAGTAAAATCCTAACCCGAGCCAGACTCGGGATTACCGCCAGGGAGGTTAAAGGGGACTTCCAGATTCTGTTAAGCCCCTCTCCTGCAGACCCTCACAAACACTGGGCCAGGGTTGTCTGGAAGGGACCCTTGTCCTCATCAACGTGGGTACTCTAAATGTGAGGACATATGGCCTGGTATTATTCGGGGGTCCATTCTAGATCTGGGGTGGATTTGTCTTGCTATTTACATGGGGTTCACCCTTAAAGCATAAATAAAGGCACATTTTTTTTTTTTTTGTAAAAGTGGAGGGGGATTAGAAGACATGTCAGGTTTTATTTGCTGTCTGTGCCCCTGTTAGGACATGGGTGGACCAATCGAGTTTGCCTGTCATTTTTTCAGCAAGACCCAATCTGAACCTCCATTCTCCTCTATGGAGCGGCGGGCAATTGAGTATTCTTTACAAAGTGAAGCTTCACCACATTCACTAAGCTCTGGCTAAAATGAGTGCAACTAAACTTGCAAAGCACACAGTCTATTTGCCTTAAGCAATGCCAGTGATCCAAAGGGGTTAATTTACTAAAGGCTTAAGAGCTTAAGAAATGAAGCAAAGCTTCACTTTGCAAAGAAAAACAATCACATGCAAGGAAAATTAAAAACAGCATGACTGCTGAGGCGCAATGTGCCTAGGTACAAATGAATGTAACACCATGGTATCAAATCTCCCACAACCCTTTTCCTTTTACCCCATTAAATAAAACACTTACAACCATTAGGTTGGAAAGGGCAAGGCCACATCTTTACTCCAACACCTAACATGTGAACGCATTTAACCGGTGCCAGTCACAGTCGTACTGTGAGCACTCAATACCAAAAGGGGGAAGTGGGGCCTGTCCTTGCCATAAGTGCTGGACAGACAGCCTAGTTCCATTTTTTTCATCAATGGCATAGCCCATGACAGCAACTTTAAATGCTGGAAAGGTCAAGAAACCGCAAATAGCTGTGACATACCATAACCGAGAAAAAAAGGGGTGGGAGGGTGGGCAGCTCTTCCATCCACTTCTTCTTCCGTAAGACCCAGAATACCCTGGGGCACCCGTTCCCTGAGCTCAGGCCCATCTCATCCCCCGTCTTGCCACCAAGCATCACCATCCACCCCTTTATCTAGCATTTGGCCATGCCCCCATCAGTCAAGGTTCTTTTTCCCCGAGGGGAGGGGTCAAGAGGCCTTCATTATTGCATGCTTGCACATGATTGGACGATGGAAGTCAGCAGAGCTTCTGCTCATTTACTAAGCTCAGGAGTAACTGCTTTTGCAGAGTGCAAATGCACAGTCTATCTGCCTTTAGTAAATCAACCCAAAAGTATTAAAACCAGAGGGCCAGAGAAAGGGAGAGGGAGCGGTTAGCATTTGCAGCCTGCATGTTTTCTTTAAGATTATCAGTGACTCAGATATATAATTTTGCATGCATACGGTCAGGTGAAAAAATATGAATAAAAGTGTGATTATTTTACTGTTAATAAATAAATGTAATCTTAATATCACAAGGAAGTAACACTGCTTAAAATTGTAGAATCAATCTGCAGATTGTATAACAGCTTACTTTGCATTGCTACTTGCTATTATGTAGAAAAAACGCAAAATACAAATCATCATTTAACCCCCCTGACGGTATTCCCGAGTCTGGCTCGGGGTGGAATTTATGTACCATTAGCGGTAACCCCGAGCCAGACTCGGGACCGCATCGCTGGATCCAGGAGGATGTTTACTTACCTTCTCCCTTGGATCCAGAGATGTCCCCCCGCTGAACAAGCGAGCCGTGTCTCGCTCGATCTATAACTGAGCCGATCTCCGTGTCCTCACTATACATACAGTATAATGTAATCTTACAGATTACATTGCTGTATGTAATTATTTCACATCAGTTTTATATAATAAAAACTGTTCTTTATGCCTGGAAACTGGAGATTGTCCATAGCAACCAAAACTGTCCCTTTACATCAAAAATGATTTTAGACCAGCTAGAAAACAGCGATAATAAATTGTAATCACTCGCAGAATTGAGCGATAGCGATTTGTGGGGAGATCCGTCATCAAATATTGAAAAGTAATGACAGTGACAATTCTGCAACTTAGCAAATTTCAGTGTTTTTGATTTGATTACATTATTGAATCATTTTTATTAGTGTTATATTATTATTTGGTACAATTATTTATAATTATTTATTATATTATAATTTATGATTTCATTTTTCAAACTTTATTGCTAAGTTATTGCTAAGAATTACAGGACTACAATATAAAACACCAAATTTTCATGCAAAATAATTGTACCACTTTTGGCACCTAAAATCCGAAATAATCGTACCGCCAGGGAAGTTAATAGTGGTGCTAAGCCTATTTAATCACTTTTGTTTATTCAAAATAATAATAAAAAGCAAATAATAATTCGTTTATACCTGCTGCAATGCCCAAGCATGCATTGTATGTGTCTGTTGGGGTATTGCCCTATTATCTTGGTGTAGCCTGGTTTGCAGTAGTTACAAATGTTTTTTTCCTGTTTAGAAGCTTTGCCTTTTACCTGTGGCACAAGGAGGGTTAAATGTATTGCTTACAGTGACCATTGTGGGACAGACTATGAATAATTCTTGGCTATGGAGTGTCTTCAACCCTGGGAGCGGGCATTTTGGGTGAGCTAATATATGATACATATCAGCGGCGGTTCGTCCATTAAGGGGGTATGGACGCTGCCCCCCCCCCTGCAGCCACCCCCCACTATGACTAATAGATAGATCCATGCATTAATTGAATCTATCCATGGCCGCCGGCGCCACCCTCTATTCAGGCATTCGGCCCCTTTTTGAACGCCGGATGCCTGAATTACAATGGAGGTGGTGTATTTTTGAAGCACCCTATTAGAGCCTATGGCTCTAATAGGCTTCAAAAAAGGTGGACTCGTGGCGCAGAGCATTGCATTAGGAGTCCACCCTGCCAATCAGGTGCATAGGTCTGTTGCATGGGTTGCATGCTTGTCCATCTTTGTGTCCATGCGGACTCTTTCAGCCAACTTGGATTCCCCTCAATTGTTGTGACCATTTCCCCATGTCTTTTCAATGAACCCTATATGGAAGTACCTTTAAGCCTAAATACTATATAGCTCATTATGTAAAATAACATGTTTTTTATGTAGTATTGTACAAATACTATGTAACTATATCTATGTTGCAGATAAAGTCACCTAAGTATAAATTATCCGTGATGAAGGAAAATATGTACCAATACATTTTCCGAAACATGTTGGGATGTGTGCTATACATCTTCATGGACTGACCTCAGCCTGACTCTGGCAGTGCCTGGATTATTAGCTTTGGGTTAGATATATATGTCTATGTATTAATTGGGTTCATGGGTGTACTTTTTGTATATTTTAATGTGATTGTTTATGACTACAAAATTTATCAGATACTGTGTACTCAATACAAGTGGCACATGGTTGCCTTTTATTTACTTCATTACCTTAATTTCTGCCTTAAAAGTCCAAGGGGGTGGCCCCTATTGCACTTGTTGCATGCTCCTTTTTTCTAAGATCTCATGCACACTGGAAATTTTTACAGCTGCTGTTTTTGGCTTCAGGCATTTTTCTGCAGCCAGTAAACTCCCCAGCATGTTATTCTATGTGTCCATGTACACATAGGCTGTTATCAGAAGATTTTGACAGAGGCATTTTCTGGCTGGAACCCCCCACCCCCCCAGAACTAGTAGAACTACTGGGTTTTGAGAGGAGTTTTTCAGCTGTAAAAACTCTGGATATTTTTTAAAAATGCTGAAAAACACGGCTATTCTGCGTTAATCAGCGTCTTTGAGCCATTCACTTTTGTGGGAGTATAATTTTGTTTACAAAAGCTAAAAAACGCTATAGCTAAAAAATGCTGAAAAACGCTACTGCAAAAACGCCGAAAAATTCATTCTACATCTAATGCTATTGCCTTTTTTATGACATGCAGTGTTCATGTCATAAAAAAATTTACATAGATAACTAGTTTTACCTGCTGGTGCTGTCCACCCTATAAATATAAATATATATATATATATATATATATATATAAATCTATACAGAGCTAGTGGATGTTAGAGACCTTGCGCTTCTCCACCCTCCATTATGCTCAATAGGGTTTAGGTCTGGAGCTATGCTTGGCTAGTCCATCAAATTTACCCTCTGCTACTTTAGCAAGGCAGTGGTCTTTTTGGAGGTGTGTTTTGGGTCGTTATCATGTTGGAATACTGCCCTGCCGCCCAGTCTTCGAAGGGAGGGGATCGTGATCTGCTTCAGTATGTCACAGTACATGTTGGCATTCATGGCTCCCTCAATGAACTGTAGCTTCCCAGTGCCGGCAGCACTCATGCAGCCCCAGGCCATGACACTCCCACCACCATGCTTGACTGTAGGCAGGACACACTTGTCTTTGTACACCTCACCTGGTTGCTGCTACACAGGCTTGACACCATCTGAACCAAATAAGTTTATCTTGGTCTCATCAGACCACAGAACATGGTTTCATTAATCCATGTCCTTAGTCTGCTTGTCTTCAGAAAACTGTTTGCGGGCTTTCTTGTGCATCATCTTTAGAAGAGACTTCCTTCTGAGACGACAGCCACGCAGACTAAGTTAATGCAGTGTGTGGCGTCTGGTTTGAGCACTCACTGGCTGACCCCCCACCCCTTTAACCTCTGCAGCAATGCTGGCAGCACTCATACATCTATTTCCCAAAGACAACCTCTGGATATGATGCTGAGCATGTGCTCTCAACTTCTTTGGTCGACCATGGCGAGGCCTGTTCTGAGTAGAATCTGTCCTGTTAAACCGCTGTATGGTCTTGACCACCATGCTGCAGCTCAGTTTCAGGGTCTTGGCAATCTCCTTATAGCTTAGGCCATCTTTATGTAGAGTAACAATAATTTTTTTCAGATCCTCAGAGAGTTCTTTACCATGAGGTGCCATGTTGAACTTCCAGTGACCAGTATGAGAGAGTGAGAGCGATAACACCAAATTTAACACACCTGCTCCCCATTCACACCTGAGACCTTGTAAAACTAATGAGTCACATGACACTGGGGAGGGAAATGGCTAATTGGGCCCAATTTATAAATTTTCACTTAGGGGTGTACTCACTTTTGTTGCCAGCGGTTTAAACATTAATGGCTGTGTGTTGAGTTATTTTGAGGGGAAGGAAAATTTAAACTTTTATACAAGCTGTACGCTCACTACTTTACATTGTATCAAAGTGTAATTTCTTCAGTGTTGTCACATGAAAAGATAGTATAACATATTTACAAAAATGTGAGGGGTGTACTTACTTTTGCGAGATACTGTATATATTTAACCCTGTAATACGGCACAACCGCACTGCAAGCGCGTGCATTGCACATGTTTGAGGAGCTACCCTATTGAACTCAATGAGTGAGTTTTACAGGCAGTGTCACTTGTCAAACTCTGCACCCCAAGTTAAACATTCCACTGTCACGCCTTGTGTACAGCCCTGTCCGACTGTATTGTGGGTGGAAAACTGCTGCTCAGTTTCCCTTTTTACTGTCACCCATCTGAAAGAGCCCAAAGTGTCCAGAAGCTTTGTATTAGTGCACAGTTGTGATGCCCTCTAAAGATCAATCAATGGAGGAAGTGCTATATTGCTTTAATGCTGCCTGATTTAACTCTTAAAAACTAGCTTGCATTTCATGTGATTGTGGGACAGCCCTATTCAGTGGAATGGGTTGTGTTTGGTTGCCAGGGGATTTTGCCATGCTTCGATGCCAAGTATCTCAGCTGCAGCACGGGTACATGCCCATTCACTGCCTTTGCAGCATTTGCCTATGCGTTACCCCCCTCCTAACCCTTGCACACTGTGCGTTAGATAGTCTGGACCCCTGCACTCTAAAAGTTACCCACTCCTGACCCCTGCATTCTGTACATTATATACACCTGATAACTGTACTCTGTATGTTTAAACCACTCCCACTGCTAATGTCATTTTGCAACACCTAGATTTTTCAACACACGAACGCTGCCTGCAGGCTGGGGGTGGTGGTTGGAATCAGGCCCTGCCCCTGTCAGGATGAGGGCCCAGTCAGGTAGGCTGTACAGAGCCCCATGTTTTCTAATGGCTGCTCTGTAAGCAATACACTGGTTATTTCATTGCCAGTAGAATCTTTGGAACACAGATCTAAGCACGCTGCATGCTAACCTTCTTGTATTAATTTGAAAGTTACCGTATATACTCGAGTATAAGCCGAGATTTTCAGCCTCTTTTTTGAGGCTGAAAGTGCCCCCCTCGGCTTATACTCGAGTCATCGCTGTCTGCCCGCTCGATCAGCGTGTCGAGCAGACAGACAGCGGCCATTCTATCATTCAAAAGCCGCGCCTCCGGCTCCGCCTTCGCCTGTGATAGGCGGAACACTGAATTTCCCAGCAGCCTGTGTTCCGCCTATCACGGACATCGTATCATCCTCGTACTACGGACGAGGATGATACGATGTCCGTGATAGGCGGAACACAGGCTGCTGGGAAATTCAGTGTTCCGCCTATCACAGGCGAAGGCGGAGGCTTTTGAATTTTACAATGGGCGCCGACGAAGAGGGCACGGGACGGAGGCAAGGCAAGGCACGGCACGGGACGGGACGGGACGGAGGCAAGGCAAGGCACGACACGGGACGGAGGCAAGGCATGGCGGCAAGGCACGGCACGGGACGGAGGCAAGGAGGCAAGGCACGGGACGGAGGCTCGGGACAAAGGCTCGGGACACAGGTAGGCTGGACACACACACACACACACACACACACACACACACACGGATGGATGGAGACACACACACACAGGGATGGATGGATGGAGACACACACACACAGGGATGGATGGATGGATGGATGGAGACACACACACACAGGGATAGATGGATGGATGGATGGACACACACACACACAGGGATGGATGGACGGACACACAGGGATGGACGGACACACAGGGATGGACGGACACACAGGGATGGACGGACACACAGGGATGGACGGACACACACACAGGGATGGACAGGCATGTCTCACCCTCGGCTTATACACGAGTCAATAAGTTTGCCAGTTTTTTTGGGGGTAAATTGGGGGCCTCGGCTTATATTCGGGTCGGCCTATACTCGAGTATATACGGTAAGCCAGTTTACTCTGTGTAAAACTGTATTTCATGTCAGATAAAACTCAAGACAATATCTTATTATAAAAATAATATTTATAGAAATAATAATTTTTTTTAGGTAAGTACGTGTCGTCATCAGGCATACTTGTTTTTTTTCATTGTCATAAATTTACACATAAACATGCTATAGACCAGTCGCTTTCAACCCTCAGGTTCCTCCAGCTATTGCTAGGGGTTCCATATGCATTATCTGATTGACCTATTCGATAGTGCCTGCAAAGTTGCAAAACCAATGCCATCAGGAAGACACCAAAGATATTTTAGCTGTCTGTAAGGGTGGCAATCTGACCACCACTCTAAGTGCTGAATTCTTCTTACTGACCACCATCATAGGGGCATTTTTTCCTATGTACTCCTGATGACTTGGCTTTAGTAACGATTCCACCAAGACCCAAAAATGATAATGGGGTAAAAAGGTTTGAATAGGCTGCTATAGACAATGAAGAATGTAAATAATGCTGCTTTATTAGCTCAGATTATATATATGTGTGTGTGTGTGTGTATATATATATATATATATAACAAGTTACCTCTGCCTAGCCTAACCACTCATAGTTGTGATGTGCTGAAAAGCAGAAGTATTCCCATTTCCTTTTGTTTTGAGACTGTAAAAGGAAGAAAATCTCTTCAGAAATAGCACTGGGGTATGTTGTATGGTTTGTTTTTAAAGAAAATGTGCTTCATGTAAATATTCACTTGCTTCTCGTATGCAAAAATCCTTTCCAAAAGTAGATAGGATTTCTGGGTAAATTATTTGTGTGTCTGGCAAGCCTAGAATTTACAATCTGAACATGTTAAAGGTTTTCCTTTGTAGAGTATCTTAGTGTGCTTATATGGCAACTCTAGATGGAATTTTTGGAAGTCTGAGTCTGCGTCTGAAATTATAACTCGTAATATTTTCTTCACGTATACTTCCCTTTTTTCTGTTCAAATGCTTTGTTTCTTTTGACAATAATATATAGAGGAACCAAGGAGATGATAGCTTTGTTCTTCCCCATGATTTTATGGTTTTCGGGAACAACTGTAGCGTTAATTTTTAAGAGCCCATGAATATTGCCATGTAACCTTTTCATCTAGGTACTTCCTTTTTTCATAAATGTCTAGTTTTTTCCCCCCTCTGTATAAAGAACACTTGTCTACTGATCTACCTTGTTTTCAACAGGACAAATTGGACATTCAGTTGGTAGCAAATGTTAGTTTTTTTATTATGAAATAAAAATTGGTACAAAATAATAATGATAATAAAAAAAAGAATTGACCCACCACAAAAAAAACAAACAAAAACCCCCCACAAAATGATCTTACTCTTGTACTCGTAGCCAGGCCAAGAAGCAATAGTGTGCATTTTTTTAGTTTTTTATTTTAATCCTACTTAAAGTGTCACTAAACCCACATCATAAAAAAAAAAAAAAACTATCAATAAATTGTGTATTACATGTCATTCACACTCAGTCACTATGAGATTCGTTTTCTGTATGCTACAAAAACCTGGTTGATCCTGCTGCTCTCTATCTCCACCTTCTGTTAATTTCCCCAATTCAGCTAGGGATTTTGCAGCTGTGGTGGCAACTCTGCACATGCTCAGTTTTCAGTGAGTTTCTATACTGAACATTTCCTCCCTATCACAGAGCAGCCCATATGTCTACAGTCACACATATAGGTGTATAAACAGTGATAAATGACAGCCAACTTCCTCCCTCCTGCTCCATCCCCTCTAACCAGACAACACAATGGGAGTAGGATATTACATGTAGATTGATGGAGGCTTCTCCCCTTGTTATGCTAAGACACAGGCTGGAGTGTCACACAAAACCATATGACAAAAATCACATTATTCTCTATGATGCCTGTTCACATCAATGCAACACAATATGGCATGTTTTTGGAAAGGTACCAGTGCTACTTTGTTGCTGCACAATGGAGGTCATTGCTAACCTGAACATGCCACATTTCTGGCTACCATACTGATCCAATGTAGCCATTATTTTCTGAATAACTGACCAAGGAAACATTATGCTCACATCTTTCTGACTTTGCTTTTTTTTGCAACTTATTTAGAAAATATTGACGGCAGAGATAATGAGGCAGCTAGCATTTTCAGAAGATAAGCAATGGCTGCATCCATATTTTTCTCAGCACAGGGTTCCTTTAGACTCTGTCCTAAAAAGAAATGACTGGAATAGATAATGTCCAATCTTTCTTGGTTAGTTCCATTTGAGACCAAATCTTTTCAGAATGTACGATGTGCAAGAGCTATTCTTTACTCTGCATTGGATGCATCTTTATTCACATGTTGTCATACAGTGAAATTACTGTTGATGATAAGTTCCTATATATGTTCTATGGCTGACCGTGTCCTTGAAATATTCATAGCTTTGGCTGAGCTAGAACATAACTGCATTGTCATTTTATTGCATTATGTTACCATAGTTAACAATGCCATCTCTGTCATGTTCCAGGTCCATAATGGTTGAAGAAAGCAGCAATGAAGAGGTAGTACTGATAGACCTCTTTGACTCAGGCTATCACATAGACATTGACAAACATAAAGCTTTGAACCACGTATGGACAATCATCAAAAAACGATATAGCACAAATGTTCCATTTACCTTCTTTATGTGCTACCAGAAACCTTCTTGTGAGGGCAGTAATCCAAATGTATTATCGGAGGCCACAGAAGAACGTTTTGATTACTTGAAAAATGGATACAAGGTGGTGAAAGACTCCAGCATGGCTGCAATACTTTATTCCATTAAACAAGAAATTGATGCACTGGACATAAATAAGATTTTCCTCATTCTGCCTCAGGAAAGGAGGATACAAATGGATATTTATGTAGAAAATGTGTTTACTCCTGTCTATGAATTCATGTTAGAATCTTTTAAAATGCACTGTGAAAAGGATAACATTACGCCCCCATGTAATGCCAAACAAACCAGCAATGGCATTTCTGATGAGGACTATAAAGTGATTGCAAGGAAGGACATGCAGACATATTTTCAAAGCTTGCCTGCTCTGAAAGGGGATCTAGTCATTCTTAAGTCACAGCTTATTCCAGGTAAATATTGTCTGATTTTAAATGAGATCTAGATGTACAGTATTAAGGTGTATAGTCTCTATGAGTGGATATGATTCCAGTGCCAAGTATTTAGATCTTCCCCTTAAGACCAAGGATCTTATTCTCATCCTTCCTAACTCCGTGGCCAGCTTAAGTTTAGTAAAAAAATTGAAAAAAAAAATCAGAATTTACATTACTTACAATGAATCTGATGTGTCCCTGGCTCCTGTATTAGTAGAAGTCTTCTCTTCCCTCTCCGCCATAAATTTCTGGTGCAGTGGTGCTTAAAAGAGCCAACAGACCTCATCAAGAGTGGAGTCTGAAAAAAACTGGAGAGTGCAAAATATGGTGCAGCTCTGCATGGAGACCAATCAGCTTCCAGGGTTTTTTTTTTGTCAAAACTTAATTGAACAAGCTGAATTTAGAAGCCGATTGGCTACCATGCAAAGCTATACCAGATTTTGCACGTTCCAGTTTTAGCAAATCAACCCCTATGAATATATTTTCTGCCCATTTTCTCCATTCATAGACACTTCCATGAATGAAATGTGATCTAAGACTCAAGGAGGTGGGTGGACCTTTCATTCTCCCACCATTCATAGGTCACGTTCTATTCATTTAAGTACCTGTCACAGGTTCATTGGCTCTACTAACCCCAATAGAGGGGTGGGGAATCAGCGGAAGAAGATTTCAACTTTTTTTTTTTATTGACCAAACTTAGACTTTAATACCAAACTAACAGTAGTAGATGTCATAGTTGCATAAGGTACACTAAAACTAGGGATAGAGAGGATAAAAAAGACAGCTTGTCCACTGCTCCCCAGTACACCTGGAACTAAAGAGAAGGAAAAACAATTATATTCTTCTAGCAGCTTTGTCCTCTGTGTACAGGCTCAAGCCACAACCTGGTGTGTGTTTGGTTCTGTGCCCTGCCCCTGGCAATAGCCTGTGTAAAGATTAGTGTTCCAAGTGTAATAATTAACAAGGTGAAGTAAACCGTCTTCCATGAGTCATGGCGTGTCATGCTATTTACATTAAGGAAATACACTTATGTCTGTTTGCTATAATAGCATAGGGAACCTTACAGGAATTTTATTAAGAATAGAATCACCTGGTTGCATAAGGTTTCATTTCCCATAATTATACCCAGAATCACAGCCAGGGGAGTTGGCAGTGCTAATTTTTCTGTAATGCATTCGAACATACAGTATGTTGCATAACTTCATAACCACAATTTGGCTTCAGAGTCATTGCTATTTCTGTAACACTTGATTGGCCAAAAATTTGTGATTTATAAGCATGCTTAAGCAAGATTTGATTAGCAGCAGTGGGAGCCAATAGCTGCGCTGCTATCAATCTGCTATCAATCTATCCAGTCAGGACACTAAACATTGGCCGTAGCTGGTGTGCTCATTCTCGTTGCGGGAATTACAGGGCTCAGGTAAGTAAAAGGGGGACCTGGGGGGGGCTGCTGCATGACAGGAGGTTTTTCACCTGAATGCATAGAATGCCTTCAGGTGAAAAACTTTGAGGGTTTACAGCCCGTTTAAGGGATGTCACTCAAAACTATTTAAAAATGTTGCATGTTTATAAGATTTGATTTTGGAATGAACGACTTTCCTGAGCAAAAACCACATTCAGGCCGGGTTCACATTGCTGCGATGCGGGAACGCCGCGAATCCGCGGCGTTTTCCCGCATCGCACGACTCCCGCCGGCAGTTCACACTGCCCTATGCGGACGGCTGGGGGTGTCAATGTTATGTTAATGACACCCCCAGATCCGTCGGCATATCGCAGTGCGATCTGCCGACTCGCACAGGAATCGGATCGCATGGTGTGAACCCCCATGCGATCCGATTCCGTTGCGGACCCAAAAAAGGGTCCTGTGCGAGTTTGCTGCGGGACCGCTGCGAGTTCAGCCATACTATCTGTATGGCTGAACTCGCAGCACTACGGAGATCGGATGTGATTTGCTGTGCGAATCACATCCGGTTCTCCCCCCGCAGCGGTGTGAACCCTGCCTCATTATTATGCCGCGTAAACACGATCGGATTTTCGGATGGGAAATGTTGGATGTGAGCTTGTTGGCGGTAAGTCCGACCGTGTGTACGCTCCATCGGACGTTTGTTGTCAGATTTTCCGCCAACAAATGTTGGCTAGCATGTTCTCAAATTTTCCGCAAACAAATGTGTGTAGTCGGATTTTCCGATCGTGTGTACACAAGTCTGTCAGACAAAAGTCCAAAGTACAAACACGCATGCTCGGAATAGCGGTCAGTCTTGTAAACGAACATTTGTAATGGAGAATTAACATTCGTGGCGCGGCAAATTATGAAATCGCCAAATGCAGTGCACATTTCTCTTCTTTAATGGGATAATAATGAAGCTGCTTTGCTGGTGATACTGATGGAGTTATTGCAAACAAATTTTTAAAGATTTTTTTTTTTTCTAGTGATATCAAGAATAATATTATGTTTTGTTTTTATTTGTGCAAGTTATCACAACACCATTATCCCGTAATTTTTAAGATCAAAGATACAACTATGTTGGTGTCCCTTGTCAATTTTATTTTTTTATTTTTATTTTTTTTAAATGTAACTGCCTACTCCCAAACTGTCATTTGAAGTAAAACACATAGCCAAGTATTATTCTACACAATTTTTTTATTGTGCATTAAAAAAACAACAAAAAAAAATAGACATGTTATCTGCCAATAGAACTTAACTAAAAAGTACATTCTATCCATCCAAATATATATAAAATATACTATATCAATTCATTATTCAACCCAAAAAATAATGTCAAAGCAATAACACCAAGGCCAATAATAAATAACACGTTATTTATTCCGATTCTGCAACATGTCTGGTTGACAAACGGCCATTCAGAATTGAACTGAAAAGCATGACATGAAAAGCGATAAATGAAAAACGGGAAAAGAAAAGCGTGAATCAATACTCACCAGACTTCTACTTATATGAACAGAAGGAGCCCAAAGGGTGGCGCTAGAGAGCTGAAAAACCACATAGTACGTCTAGTACATCACTACGTTCCTAATTGTTGGCCAACAATTGTGTGACCGTGTGTACGCAAGACAAGTTTGAGCCAATACCCTCTGGACAAAATTCCACGGTTTTGTTGTCGGAAAGTCCGATCGTGTGTACAATGCTTTAGAAATTCATTTGTTCAAGAAAAAAATTTCCATTCTGCTCCTTTCTTGTAAATTCTGTTGAAAACTCCCATTGACGTGACCCCCACCCCCCCTAACATTTGGAACGTCAATCAATTGTTCTGAAATTCTACTAGTGTATGGCCAGGTTTAGTCTGTGAAGGTTCTCATTTATCCAGGTCACAGTATAGCTAGTAGTAGTCGGTCACATTTTACTGGACTTGTTCTAAAATATATAAAATGTTTTCTACTCATCCAAGTAAATTCTTCAGTTCTAATGAGCGTGGAAATATTTTCAACATTACAGAACAAGTTTACTTAAAAGTGACTAACTACTAGATTCCTTCTTCGATTACTTTCTAGGTTGCAGTTTAAAGACTATTCAGTAAATTATTACTTTCTGCAGAAGAGCCTAGTCTACAGAATGTGCAAATTGTGATCCCCTTGAAATCAGATTCAGTTCAACCCATAATATCTACCTTGCAGGTGATTTACCTCTATTGTTGTATGGCAGTTCACGAATAGTTACACTAACTAAAGAAGAGTATACGTTTGCAGGTTTTTTTATTTCTTTTCATTCAACCAGTGTGTTGAGCAAAAAAAATTAAAACTGACAGATCCCTGCATCCAGACAAGCAATGTGGATGCAGGGATCTCCCCTGCTGTGCTATTGTATTCTGACAGCATGGGATCCCCCCCACCTACTTGTCAGAAAACACTGATCAGCCATTGGTTGCATGTGCTAATTGAATGCAAGTTTTCCAGCAGGACTGTTTGACAGAAGTCGGTAGTTAGACCGGCTTCTGATAAACAGAGAGTACACATGGACCGAAGTTCAGCTGGTTCCTTCTGAACCTGCTGATTTTCAATACATGTGTACTGTGTACCCAGCTAAAGTGCTTATACTTTACATCATCCAGTTCAATCTTCATCTTCAGTGGAATTTAAGAAATAGTATAACTTTTTCTGTGGACAACATACTGTTTATTTGATATTTATGCCTCCAAATCCCTAAAAAAAACTATGCAAAGGTTTAAATTAATCCTCAGTGGGCATGACTAAATTTACCATTAAAGCTTAACTAAAGGCAAAACTTTTTTTCTCTTTTTTTTTTTTAGTTTTGAATAGTGGAGAACGATTAGAACCGTGCCAGGTTTATTATTGCTGTCTGTATTTTCTCTATAGGGAGATTCACCCTCTCTGTTTGTCCGATTTACCATTATCATCAAAATGCAAAGTAAAAGAACACCCTCAAATTTTGGGTTGACACCAAAACAGTAACAGAGGGGAAAGGTTCCAATGGGGACACTAGTTCTGGTCACACACCAGGATTCCCTCACTTTGGAGGGATTTCCTCAGCCTGTTTTGGCTTTGGGACAGGAAGTGAAGGTAAATCTTCCTAATAGAACACAGATGGCAAAGAAATGACAGGGGTTATAACTAGAGTTGAGCGGACACCTGGATGTTCGGGTTCAACACGTTCGGCCGAACTTCGGAAAAAAGTTTGGGTTCGGGACCGAACTTGACCCCGAATCTGAACCCCATTGAAGTCAATGGGGACCCGAACTTTTGAGGCCTAAAATGGCTCTAAAAAAGTAATGGAAAGGGGTAGAGGCTGCAAATGAAAACAAAATGTTGTTAAGAGCATGACAAGTGCACTGCAAACTGTGGATAGGGAAATAACTTAAAATAACATAAAATAAAAAATAAAATAAATAATATGCTGGAGGCCCCCTTCTCAGAAGAAGAGGTACAGGAAGTGATTAAGAACCTCAGGAACTCAACGGCACGATGCCACACATATGGTAGGAATTCCCCAGAATACGTCCTTTCTAATATTCAATTTAATGGATAAGCTAGTGGGAAAATAAAATACTTTGAAATTAAAAATTTTTTCAATTATAATCTTGACCTAGGAGGATGAGGTCCATATGGAGTAGGAGGTTGAGGTGGCGGTGTAGGTGGAAGCGGCGGTGGAGGAGGACGAGGTAGGCAACACTGGTTCAAAAATATAACAATGGCTGGGTAAGGCCGGTGATGTGTCGAATTCTGTCCCCCATCGGATAGTGTCCACCCTGTACTGCTCTTGCTTAGTACATAGGTCAAGGGGATTTCGAAAATCTCTAAAGACGAACGGCGCTGAGCGGTGAGTCCAGGTTCAAGCCACACCACCCAAGGTTCAAGCCGAGCAAAGCGAGGCCGTGTCCGAAGCGTGGCGAGCTAAGTGAGGCGAGCGAAGCGAGCCCGCGAGGGGCCCTGTTACTATGTGCTACCATATGTCCACTTGGATGGTGGGGCTTGAACCTGCACTCACAGCGCAGGCGCCGTTCATCTTCCGAGATTTTCGGAATCTCCTTGTCCTCGGGCCGGACACTATCCGATGTTCGGACAGTTTTTGTCAGAACACCGGTATACATGTCTATTCTGCACAAGGTATGGACAAGGGATCCATGCCTGGTTCATTTTAATGAACGTAAGCTTGTCCACATTGCCTCTGGACAAGCGGCTGCGCTAAATACACATTCAGATAATACACTGGCTGCAGGGCAGGCCAGCACCTCCAAGGCATAAAGGGCAAGCTCAGGCCATGTGCCCAATTTGGAGACCCAGAAGTTGAAGGGGGCAGACCCATCATTCAGTACGTGTAAGCGTGTGCACACATACTGCTCCACCATGTTGGTGAAATGCTGCCTCCTGCTAAGACGTTCCATCTCAGCTGGTGGTGCTAGTTCTTGTGACGTGCTGCAAAGCTTTTCCACATTTCGGCCATGCTAACCCTGCCTTCTGAGGTGCTGGCGTTGGCGACCTCTTCCTCCTCCACCTTCGCCTTGTGCTTCCACCGTACCCCTGCTGTCAGGTGGGAATGCCAACAGCAGCGCGTCTACCAGCGTGTGCTTGTACTCGCGCATCTTACGATCACGCTCCAGTGAGGGAATTAAGGATGGTACGTTGTCCTTGTAACGGGGATCCAGCAGGGTGGCCACCCAGTAATCAGCACCAGTTAGAATGCGGGAAACTTGGCGGTCATTGCGGAGACACTGCAGCATGTAATCGCTCATGTGTGCCAGGCTGCCCAGAGGCAATGAAAAGCTGTCCTCTGTGGGAGGTGTATCGTCTGTGTTCTCTGATTCCCCTGCAGCCACGAACCAGTGATGGCCATGAGCTGGTCTGGGTGCCACCCTGCTGTGAACATGGTTCCTCCTCCTCCACCTCCTCATCCTACACCTCGTCATGCTCCAGAACTGTGCTTTTGCTGCCGGACAATTGTGTACCTGGCATTTGTTGGTGCAATAACCCACCCTCATAGCCACTTGTGAATGACTGCCTTGAAAGCCTTGGCAATGATCCCTCTTCCTCCTCCTCTTCCTCCTCCTGTGCCACATCCTCTTCCATCATCGCCCAAAGCGTTTTTTCAATGACGCATAGAACTGGGATAGTAACGCTGAGAACTGCGTCATCGGCAATGGCCATGTTGGTGGAGTACTGGAAACAGCGCAACACAGGTGTTGCATGGAGGCCCAGTTATTGGTGGTGAAGTGGTGCTGTTCTGCAGAGCGACTCACGTGTGCGTGCTGCAGCTGAAACTCCACTATCGTCTGCTGCTGCTCGAACAGTCTGGCCAGCATGTGCAAGGTGGAGTTCCAACTTGTGGGCACGTCACATATGAGGCAGTGAGCGCGAAGGCCGAATTTACACTGCAGCGCTGACAGACGAGTAGCAGCAGGGTGAGAACGCCGAAAGTGCACTTTCTGCAGCAGCTCTGGCCTATGGGGGTTATTTTTAAGGAACCTCTGGACCACCAAGTTCAGCACATGCGCCAGGCAAGGGATGTGCGTCAAACCGGCTAGGCCCAGAGCTGCTATGAGATTTTGCCCATTATCGCACACCACCAGGCTGGACTTGAGGCTCACTGCCACCAACCACTCATTGGTCTGTTGTTTCATTTCCCTCCGCAACTCCCCCAAACAGGAACATTTTAAAACTGCCTGCTGTCGTTTACCCCTGGCTGTGCTGAAGTTGGTGGTGAAGGTGTTACGCTGACCGGATGAGGAGGTGGTAGAGGATGAGGAAGCCCTGCAATCCTCGGTGGTGGAAGGACATGTGCCAAACTGCTATCCGCCTCAGGCCCAGCCGCCACTGCATTTACCCAGTGTGCTGTTAGGGAGATATAACATCCCTGACTGTGCTTACTGGTCCATGCATCTGTAGTTAGGTGGACCTTGCCACAGATGGCGTTGCGCAGTGCACACCTGATTTTGTCCCCCACTTGGTTGTGCAGGGAAGGGATGGCTCACTTGGAAAAGTAGTGGTGGCTGGGCACGACGTACTGTGGGACAGCCCATGCCATCAGGCTTTTAAAACTCCGCGTCTCCACCAGACGGAATGACAGCATTTCAAAGGCGAGGAATTTTGAAATGCTGGCATTCAGGGCCAGGGATCACGTGTGACTGGGGGGGTACTTGCTCTTCCGCTCCAGTGTTTGGGAGATAGAGAGCTGAACGCTTCCATGGGACATTGTGGAGATGGTTGGTGACCCAGGTGGTAGTGTTGCTGGAAGATCCTCTGCTTGCGGGTTGGCAGGTGCCACTCTCACTACAGAGGTGGATGAAGAGGCCAAGACTGCAGCAGAAGAGGAAACAGGAGGAGCCAGAGACCTTTCTTGGTTTTTGAGGTGTCTACTCCACTGCAGCTCGTGCTTTGCACTTAGATGCCTGGTCGTGCAGGTTGTGCTCAGGTTGAGAATGTTTATGGCTCGCTTCAGGCTCTAAATTGCACAGCGTGCAAACCACTCGTGTCTTGTCATCAGAACATTGCTTGAAGAACTGCCACACTAGGGAATTTTGGACCTTGCTTTGGTGTGCTCGGCCCCTTGCTGTGTTGGGCTGCTGGGCAATAGCAGGCATATTGTCTAGGGGATGGACGCTCAGCTTTTGCACCCTGCACCCTCTTCTGCTGTGCTGGTGGCTCTGTGCGACCACGCCTCTTCCTCCGAACTACACAGGTCACCTGCATGACGTTGATTCCATGTGGGGTCCAGGACCTCATCGTCCTCCACATCATCTTCCACCCAGTCTTCACCCCTGCCCTCCTTGTCGGTCTGCACAATTGCGAAAGCAGCAGCAGTTGGCACCTGTGTTTTGTCATCATCCGAGACGTGCTGCGATGGTCCTCCCATGTACTCATCTTCAAACATAAGTGGTTAAGCATCGGTGAACACAGTTTCTTCCACTTCTGTGGCAGGGCTAGGTGGATGGCCCTGGGAAACCCTGCTAACAGAGTCATCAAAAAGCAGAAGAGACTGCTGCATGATTTGGGGTTCAGACTGCTTGGCTGATTTGCAAGGGGGTGATGTGAAAGACTGATGGACATCGGCTGCAGGTGCCAACACTGATCTTTCATCAGGAGACTGGGTGGGAGACAATGTCAAGGAACAGGAGGCACTGTCAGCAACCCAATCTACTATCGCCTGTACTTGTCCTGGCCTCAACATTCGTACAGCCGCATTAGGCCCGACCAAATACCGCTGCAGGCTCTGTCGCCTACTCGCACCTGAGCAAGGTGTTTCACTTGTGCATGTAGCTGGCACAGATCGACCACGTCCTCTCCCTGCAACAGGAGCTCCACCAGCAGCGCCACGTCCCTACTTTGATGTTCTCCTCATATTTTCCAAATTTAGGATCTTGCCCTAAATGGGTGTTTTTGCAATAGCAGAATACACCCAGAGTATGTAAACGTGTATCTTAGAGCTACAAAAATGGCGAAAATGCTATTAAAAAAAATGTTTTTGCCCTAGATTTTTTTTTATTTGAATAGCACAATAGAAGACAACTTTTTAAATTGTGTAACACACACCTCCACATATGCAGAAAACACTGCAAAATATATATATTTTTTGCCCTAAATGGGTGTTTTTGGAAGAGCAGAATACACCCACAGTATGTACAGGGTGTATGTCACAGTAACATATGCAGTGCTGGTGCACTGAGCTTGCAGATACAAGTTATATTTTCTCTGGCACTGGGCTCATGGCAGTGTAAAAAGACTGTGCACTGCAACCCAACCAGGTAAATCTGTGTAGATCGCTGAGTTATTTGAATAGATTTATGAATCTGGACTCCTACATAATTCTCTCTCCCTCAAAGCAGCAATAGGAACCTTGCCCTACACTGTCTAGCTTTTCTCTCAGTGCAGTGTAAAAAGCTTTTAGAATCAGGACTCCTATGTTATTCTCTCCCTCACAGCATCAGCAGCCAGGAACCTTTCCCTACACTGTCTAAAGCAGAGTGACGTGCTGTGTGCCTCTAGCGTAAATAGAGGCTGGGTCACATGCTGCACTGGCCAATCACAGCCATGCCATTAGTAGGCATGGCTGTGATGGCTTCTAAGGGCACACTAGTTAAACGAATGTTGATTGGCTGCTGCAGGGCTTTTTAAAATGCGCCATTACGTTGCCGAACACCGGACCCGAACATGAACATACAGTTGATTGTTCGGGTTCGGGACGCAAAAAGCCAAAAGTCCGGTACAAACCCAAACTTTACAGTTCGGGTTCGCTCAGCCCTAGTTATAACACTCTCTCTTACTCTATTCAAAATGACAAAAATAGTTTGCATTTAGTTATCTTTTGAGAGCTGTAGGGTTATGTAACTTTATACATGACTGTATTGAACAGTATATAAATAGTTTATGCAGTACAGCATACAGTATATAAGTACATCAGTAAAAACACAGCCATTTCACATTAGCGTATTTTGCCATTGTCACAATATTCCAAGCCAGTTTAGAACCAATAAATCTATAAATTGTTATCTGTACAACAGTTATCCTAAAGAGGGTCATTACTTTGGGTGCCAAAGGTTGTTCACCATACCTTAATAGCTCTGAACTATGAAAAATAGTTATACTCTTAGGAGCTGGTCATAAATATATTGTGTGGGTGTCCTGTATTTAATGGTTTTATCATCTATTGGTCTAAAACAATGCCAGCATCATAATTAATGAGGTGTTAGACGTATCTACTAGAAAATAGTATTAATAGTAGTAGTAGTTAATGTTGTTATTGTCATTTTTGCCTGTAACAGTACTGTCTCAGATATATTAACCTTTATTTCCTCCTTTTCAGAATTATCTAATTTCCTATCTTCTTTTGACCTTGCTTCCTTTTTCAGATTGTACTTCCTGGCATTTATTTTATTTGGCAATTATATCACTTTCATATAAGTTCTCTGAAAATGAAAACCTGTATTCCAGTACAGTTGCAATGCAGTACAGTTTAAAGTTGCATTTTTGTATTTGTCCTGTAGATGGTGCTGTTCAGCTGTAAATGATAGTCAAACACTTGAGTACCTTTTTTAGAACGCAGATACCAGCAGTCTATATGCTTCCTAAGCAGAAATGGCTGAACAGGTTATGTTATGTTTCCCAACTCTGGTGTAATACGAGCAGCCGCTTTCTCCCAATAAATTCTATCTCCAGTAAAAGCTGCTATCTTTTCTGTCTGTTAGTATTGGGAAAACTCAAAAAGCCAGGGGAAGGAGAAAAAAAAAACAATAGTGCATAGAGCATTGGTCTCCAAACTGTGGCCCTGGGGCCGGATGCGGCCCTTTGCTTGCCTTTATCCGGGCCTTGAGGCAATTATTCCTGCCACTGACACCGATCATGGGGCATAATTCCTGCCACTGACACCAACAATGGGGCGCTATCCCTTCCACTGACCTCAACTATTTCTCCCCCTAATATAAAAGATTGGCCATTGTTTACTCCCACTGGGCACAGTTCGGCCCCCCCTAACATCTGAAGGACAGTAAACTGGCCCTTTCTTAAAGCGGAGATCCGCCTAATTTTAATTTTTTATTTTTTTAAGTCAGCAGCTACAAATGCTGCAACTGCTGACTTTTAAAATATGGACACTTACCTGTCCAGGGTACCCGCGATGTTGGCACCCAAAGCCGACCCATCCCTTGGCTCTTGAGTGGAGGCGCCGCCATCTTCAGTAAGGGAATCAGGAATTGCGGCTTTACTTCCTGGTTCCCTATTGCGCATGCGCGACTCGTGCTGTGTGATCCCACTGGTCCCTGCTGTCTTCTGGGACCTGTGTGTCTCTCAGAAGACAGCAGGGGGGATGGAGAAGGTGCCGGAAGTGGCATAGATACCCGCAGGTGGCTCGGCAATCTATGCCCAGAAGTGGGAGAAAAATACCTGTATTAGACAGGTATCGCCCCCCCCCCCCCCCCCCCCCCCGAAAGGTGCGAAATGTGACACTGGAGGGGAGGGAGATTCCAAAAAGCGGAAGTTCCATTTTTGGGTGGAACTCTGCTTTAAGAAAGCTGGAAGACCCCTGGCTTAGAGCATTCTTTTACACAACATACATGTCTGCAAAAAACATGTGCTATGTTCTTTTGTACTTAAAGTGTTTGTAAACGATCACCTTGTAAAACAAACCATTCAGTAAAAGAGAAATGGAAAGGAACGCCAGGGATTTCAAACAAAGGAAGCAATGCAAAGAGAACAGGATACCTTCTCATAAAAGGACATGGTACAGCAGGTACACATCAGGAATTTGAAGTGCTGGGGTAACAAACTCTTTAATATAAATATGTAATGAAAGGCTTATTACAAATGTGTTCAATCTTGAAATGACAGATATCTGAAAACAAATATTTGATCTTGAAAGTAAAAAAATCCAGTGCACCATGTGCAATCAGGTTGGGTAGTCGGGTACCGAAAGAGGTTAAACTTCCAACATATAAATGTGTGATCTAAAATCACTTCTAATGAGCACACAGCAAAGACCCCATATCTTTGACGACTTATGTGGTTTCTAGTAATCTACCTTCCAGGCAGAGCTAACTAAAAATGACTTTGGTACCATCATTAACAATAAGATCTTGTTCTGAGCCCATGTTTTAGTTCACTTGCTGTTTTTGAGACGTGCTTTGCTGTTAAACATTGATATAAGGTTGGGGAGAGGACAGGAACGGCACGAGAAGGAGTTCACCTGCTTAGGAAGAGACGCACATCACCCCCATACCTGTCCGCTATTTAATATATAATTTATCGCTGGCAATAGAGTGGTGCACTAGACGCACTTGATAAATGTGATTACCCTGAAATAGGGTGTGTTTACTTTGTTCAATAAAATGTTTTATCTTGATTACACTATAAAGCTCTTCTTATTTTTGTATAATAAGGAGGTATTCCACTGAGGAGTCCGGGATGCAGGTTTTCCCTTTTGATCCCAGAGGAGGTTCAAATGCGTGTTTAGACTGAGCTTAAATGCAAAGTCGCATGCTCTAAGGTGAGCGTTCACTACCTAGGGCAGTGATGGCGAACCTTGGCACCCCAGATGTTTTGGAACTGCATTTCCCATGATGCTCTGGCACTCTGCAGTGTACTGGAGCATCATGGGAAATGTAGTTCCAAAACATCTGGGGTGCCAAGGTTCGCCATCACTGACCTAGGGGATCACTGAACGGAGGACACCTTGGCACATTTGATCACCTACCAAGTTGTTTTGGATTGCATGGACTACTCAGCGCATTTATTATAGGCACAGCAGGACACATTGTCTGCACACGAGCACTTTGATATTTGTTATTTGATCTTTCACTATATTCTCTATGGACATTTTACATATTTTAGGTTATTTCACATGAGCACTATATATTTATTGTGCATCTTCACTCCCTTGATTTTTATACTGTCACTTCACTTATTGATCATTATTTGTGTGTTTATGCTATTTATGTATGCATTTGGTACTCATATTATTGGGTGTGTATTGCATATTATTTAGCACAGCTCTATTTTCATATTTATTAATTATATTCTGATTTTAGCTGCTGTATTATATATTTATTAATTACCTTTTATTTTTGATTTACACAATGAAATGCTCATCACATTTATAGCGGGCGTATATATTTACTCGTTGGCGATAGCTAGTAAAAAAAATGAACATTATCCTAAGTCTACATTTTAGATCTTTTTACCAATTATTGTCTTATATGTCACATAATTGCTTGCAACTCTTTCTTTTACAGAAGAGACCTTTCTTCATGGCTTTACGACAAGATGTGGTGGTATAACCCCCATTTCGACTCTTTGTGGATTAAATCTTTTTTGCAGTCCCAAGAGGAAAGATCCAAAAGCAGTTGTTGAAGAGAACTTTTGTCGCCTGGGAAAAGCTGCAGGATTTGATCCTCAAACTTATGTTCCCATAAAGGTAAGCTACATTGTCACAATAGTTTGCTAAAGGCAAATGGGAAGTTCACTTTGCAATAGAATGTTATTTTAGTCTAGTAAATGGGGAGCAGCTCTGCTAACTACCGGCAGCCAATCAGGTGCAAGCAAAAATCCTTTTTTTCCTGGCATGTGATTAGGTATTCTTTGCAAAGTGAATTCATTACATTCACCAAGTGAAATTGCCTTGCAAATGTATCTGTCTTTGGTAAATCAAACCCATTGGGGTTGATTTACTAAAGGCAACTCCACTTTGCACTGCAAGTGCACTTGGAGGTGCAGTCGCTTTAGATCTGAGGGGAAGATCTGAAATGAGGGGAAGCTCTGCTGATTTTATCATGCGATCATGTACAAGCAAAAATGCTGTTTTATTTATTTTCCTTGCATGTCCCCCTCAGATCTACAGCGACTGCACTTTCAAGTGCGCTTGTAGTGCAAAGTGGATTTGCCTTTAGTAAATAAACGCCATTGTGTCTTAGGAAGCCTGTCATATGAGAACCACAGGGTCTACCACTGTTGATCTATGCTTCTGAAAATGACAATACCTGGCTGTCACGCTGAACCTCAATACTGAGCTTCAATACTTTCGGGTATGACCTAAAACAAGTATGGAGATAAGGACATTTGCCATTTTTTTTTCATGATCTGCATCCTTGTTCTAGGTCAGTAATTCAAAAAAGTCTTGAAACCAGGGGGTCACTATAACAAAAAAAATCAGAAACCATAGCCCTCATATTTTGACAGCTTAAAGACAAGCTGCATTCACTATCCACTTGCTGACCGTAATATGTATATATACGTTTACCGGGGATTTCTCTTGTTCCATTACCCCCCTCCCCCCCTTACCTGGCGCTTGCCAGTGTTTCTTGGGCTAAATGTTTTTACTGGCGCTCCCAAGAAACGATCTGACGATGCCGCTTGTTGGACAGAGACAAACAGAGACCAGATCGCCTCTATGGCTTTGGATGACCAGAGCGACATCATGATGTCACTTCTGGTTTAGGGCGGATGTAATTTATTTATGCAAAACATCACTTTTTTTTTGATCTTTTGCTTTTAAAGGTAAAGGAGAGATGTGGGGTCTTTTTGACCCCAGATCTCTCCATAAAGAGGATCTGTCATCCTTTTTTCTATTACAAGGGATGCCGGGCAGAAGCCAATGCATCCATAAGTTGCACACGCATATATAAACAGTGTTCGCACCACACATGTGAGGTATCGCCACAAATGATAGAGTGAGAGCCGTAATTCTAGTGCTAGACCTGTAACTCTAAACAGGTATCCTGTAAAAATGTTTAAAGTGTTGCCTATGGAGATTTTTAAGTACGGTTGTTTGTTGCCATTCCACGAGCATGCGCAATTTTAAAGCGTGACATTTTGAGTATCTATTTACATGGCGTAACATTATCTTTCATATTTTACAAAAAAATTGTGGTAAACGTCGTGTTTTTATTTTTTTATTTACTAAAGTGTATTTAAAAAAAAAATCAGAAAAACCAGTGCGCAAATACCATGTAACATGAAGAATTGCATTAATCACCATTTTATTCCCATATATAATGTTTGAGGTTTATAAAAGAAAAATGTATAGAAAAAAGAAAATACTGATTTAAACTTGTAAACAAGAAGTGCCAGAAAAGGTTAGGTTTTCAAGTGGCTATACAGTATAATAGAAATATTTTATACCAATCATTAGATAATAAGCTTGCATTATCACTGCACAGAAAGATTTTCTACAAAATTACCATGTCATTTCTAGAGGTCTTTCCTATTATATTCACAATCAGTGTAATCCAGTAGTTCCATTAATAAACTGGACAGACATCAGGCAGCATATTGATCTTAGATGAATATCCCTACTGTGAACCAGTGTATTTTTTTTTTTTAAAGTACTGCCTGCTTATAGAAAAGTAGAATAGGAAGAAAAGGAAGTGTCAATACAATTAATCCAAATCTAGCTATCACTTTTCAAATAAAGCTTTTTTTTTAAAAAAAGGAAGAATCTGCATGGTTTGATCCTACATTGTGTATTGTTGTTTGTGTGCTTGCACCATACTGTACAAATGTGATCGGTGAGTGTATCCTCTTTTTATAATGCCACATCCAAAAATTGGTGAATACCCCTAGGCGGACTTTATAGGCACTTATATTGAGAGAAATATAGAAAAATATATGTTTGTAACAGACGATATTTATGTAACAGAGTAAATTTAAAAACATTTTCACATAAACAGAAACATGGAATGTATACAAATCTGTGTCCAGAAACTCCATAATCCAAGCATAATGCCCAGTATTGTCCTTCACCCTTACTGAGCGTTATGCTTGGATTATTATTTATTCTGTTACATAAATATTGTCTGTTACAAACATATATTTTTCTATATTTCTCTCAATATACAAGTGCCTATAAAGTCCGCCTAGGGGTAGTCCCCTTGTTTCTTGCACCACACTGTAGCCCCCCACTAGGTCAGAATGTGCAAAGGGTACATGGTACGCATGTACCCTGTAAAAAATCGGACAAATATTTTACCCGTGTAGAAATATAGAAAGCAGGTTACAGCAATAAACACAGCCCTTTATCTGTATACTTCCAAGTGTATCTAAACACAAAAACAAAAATGTAATATTAGAGCTTACCAGTCCTTGGATGCGGTGACTGCATTAGTTTTCCTATTTCAGGCTTTATTTTTCTTTTTTTCACCTGGTGATTCTGCCAGTAAACACTTCCTGTCTTGTGATAATGCCCATTCACCCTTCTGTATCAGGATAGCAGAAACAAGAACCCTACCCCTCTCCTGTTGTCCATAACATAGAAGGGTTTGGTTTGTAGTCCTCAGTGATAGCTAAGAACCAATGCTGATAATGGTCATCATAGGCAGAGAACCCAGAAAGTTATCAGCTCACAAGATTTCTAGCAAGATGATTGAAGTAAACAAGAGACAACACTGTTAGAGCTTACACTTTAACCTCCCTGGCGGTATGATTAATTCCGATTTTTGGTGCTGAGAGCAGTAAAATTATTTTGCATGGGAATTTGCCGTTTTATATTGTAGGTCTGTAATTCTTAGGAATAACTCACTTAAATCTGTCCTAACCAGAGTCTAGCAGACAACCCGAGTATGATAAAATTTTAAAAACAAAATCATAAATTAAAATATAATAAATAACTATAAAGAATTATACCAAATAATAATATAATAATAAACAATATGCAATAATGTAATCAAATCAAAAAACACTGAAATTTGTTCAGTTGCAGAATTGTTACTGTCATTACTTTTCAGTGTTTGATGACAGATCTCCCCACAAATCGCTATCGCTCAATTCTGCAAGTGATTTTTATTTATTATCGCTGTTTTCTAGCTGGTCTAAAACCACTTTTGATGTAAAGGGACAGTTTTGGTTGCTATGGTTGCTATGGGCAATCTCCAGTTTCCAGGCAGAAAGAACAGTTTTTATAATATAAAACTACATGCAGGACACCTGGCAGAACACTACGGACAAAAGGGATGTGAAATAATTACATACAGCAATGTAATCTGTAAGATTACATTATACTGTATGTAATGTGTGTGTTTCACTTTTTGAATTCGGCGACGTGCTCCGTCCCCGTGCGTAGCAACGCTCGCAAAGAATGGAGCCTGGCTCCATGATAGATCGAGCGGAGGACGAGCCGCTCACACCGCGGGGGACATTGCTGGATCCAGGTGATAAGGTAAGCATACTCATCCTGGATCCAACTATGGCTCAGGGTTACCACTAATGGTACTGAATTTTCACCCTGAGCCAGACTCGGGAATACCGCAGAGGGGTTAATAAATTAGACCAATTAATTTTTGTAAATACTAGAAGTTGTACAATGTAACACAAAATAAACACCAGATTCAGGGTCAAGGTAGGAAGGTCAGGACAGGAAAAACAAAATTACAGTTGTGTAAAAGTACATTTTTTCTTGTAGGTTGACCATGCAGAGATTGTGAAAATACTTGGAAAAACAGAACCAGAAAGATATGATGGAATAGTGACCAACCAGAAAGGAGTGACAATCGCTGCCCCTGGTGCAGACTGTATTCCAATCCTTTTCTGTGATCCAGTAAAAAAAGCTTGTGGAGCGGCCCACTCAGGTAACAACACCACTAATCCTTTTTTTTTTTTTATTCAAAATAAAAGGACATCAATCAATAAATGTGCCTTAGGCCCCTTCCACATGGGACAGGCTCCATCGAAGTCCGCCTGCTCAGTGGGAAATCTGTCCACTGATCCATGCTGAGCAGGTGGATGGCTGGTCTATGTCCGTTTCGCTATGCAGAGCAGACACAGCCCACTCTCCTTTACGGGCACTTGGATGTAAACGGACTGCCTGTCTGTGTACACCCAACTGCCATTTGTTCTGTTGGATTCTGTCTTTTAGCGAATAGGATTGGATTGGATGTTAACGGATGCCAAAGGACACATGCCCATTGACACCGACCACTCCATAGAGAAGACTGCAGGGTCTGATCGGGTCCGCCTAAAAAACTGACAGACAGACCCGATCTGTCCGCTAGTGTGAAAGGAGCCTTACTTTCAAAGAATATTTTAAAAATCAATGTATTTCTCCAACTTGGTAAAAACATATCCATTATCATTATCCTTCTTCTTAGCTGTCATATACACCCTGTTGTACATGCATGTCTATGAGCCCATTTTACATTACGTAACACACAAATTCATCTGATTTCATCATTGAAACAGGTTGTGGCCAACCATGGCCTTGGGAAAAATCAAATGCATTTCTAACATAGTCCACTTTTTTAGAGAATATTTGTCATTCTCAACTGGACTATATTTTAATAAATACCATAAAGTTAGACCCAATCCACCAAAAAAGTGCAAGGATGCCAGTTCCTCCAGGAATATAAGGATGTGATCTTCCATGGGTATTGGGTTGCATCCAGAGGCAGTGTTTAGCCGCCTCTGAACACAGCCAGCTATATACACTTGCCATTGGCTCCCACTGATATCGCTCACAGCCAGTGAGGAGGGAGAATGGGCGGGGCCCGAGCCCCCCTCTGTGTGTCTATGGGCACATAGGGCTGGCACCGGAGCAAGTCTGCATGTATGTACCCATAGCAAGCTGCTTGCTGCGCGCCAGGAGAACAGGTGCGGGACTCAAAAAGAGAAGGATTGGGCAGGTAAGTATAACATGTTTTGCTAGTTTAAAAAAAAACAAAAAACAGTTTACAATCCCTTTAAATAGCCACGTTAGACTATAGGTGACCCCTTAAAGAGACATATCAAACCAAAGAAACAATACCAGCAAATCAAATCACAATGTCTAGCTAGACTAGACTGAATAATTAACCCCCGTTAAAAAAAAAAAACAATATATGAAAGGGAAAGCTGATTGTGGGGAACAGCAATGGTGTATACCGGATAGTTGCATGTGAGTACAGGCTGTTGCTGAGGGAGAAGGAGGATGAAAATTCCAATAGCAACTTGAAAGAGAAGAACGGAAGGAAAGATCAAAGAGCTTGTTGTGCTATCCCATGAGGTCTCTGCTGAATAATCTTTTAATTAAACACATAGCCTCCCTGGCGGTATGATTATGTCAGATTTTTGCATCTCAAAGTGGTACAATTGTTTTGCATGGAAATTTGGCATTTTATATTGTAGACCTGTAACTCTTAGTAATAACTCACTTAAATATGTCCAAACAAGAGTCTAGTAGACATCCCGGGTATGATAAAGTTTGAAACGCGAAATTATAAATGATAAAATAATAAATAACTATAAATAATTATAAAAAATAATAATGTAATAATAATAATAAAATGAATTTCCCCATGATTCACTTTCGCTCAATTCTGCAAGTGTTCTAATTTACGATCACTGTTTTTCTAGCTGGTCTAAAACCACTTTTTGAGGTAAAGGGACACTTTTTGGTTGCCATGGACAATCTCCAGTTTCCAAGCAGAAAGAACAGTATATACAATATAAAACTGCATGCAGGGCATTGGACAAAGCATTAGGGACAAAAGGGAGGTGAATTGTTTTGATACAGTAATGTAATCTGTAAGATTACAGTGTATTGTAAGTGTTATGAATTTTGCACTTTTTGAATTCGCCGCCGGGCTCCAGGACATTCGCAGGGAACGGAGCCCGGCACACAGAGCACCAGGTGGGGGACACAGCCACAGACACATTGGGGGGACATGGAGGCAAGCAGCAGGATTCTAAAATGCAATCCCGAGTGTGGTTTGGGGGTTACCACTAATGCTCCTGAAATTTAACCCCGAGCCACACTCGGGATTACCGCCAGAGAGGTTAAAGGGCCTTTGTTGACAGACTTGGGCTTGTGTTGATGGCATCAGTTTGAGACACTAATGAGATTATTCAGAATGCACTGACATGTGCAGGTAATTTTCTTCTGACCTGCATTTTACATGCTTCAATGTGTTTTACATTCCCATAGACTTACATCCCATGGGACACAAACCCATCAACACAGGTCCTAAATCTCATGTTTTAAAGTGGTAGTAAAGTCATCTTAGCCCTTTCTACCTACAGGTACGCCTATAATAAAGCTTAATAATGTTGCTCTAAATGTGACAAAGAAAACAAAAAATGAGTCCTATGAGTCACACAGGTGACACAAGTATAGACGAGTGTCTTTAAAGTTGATACACCAACTAAATTCTTCCACCATATGATAAACCACCACCAATAAAGAATGTACTCTTACCAGAGAGCATTGACCACCTATTATGGGGGGGTCGAAGAAGGCCTAGCCCCCGTACACACGGTCGGACATTCCGACAACAAAATCCATCTGATTTTTTCCGACGGATTTTGTCCGAAACTGGTGTTGCATACACACGGTCAGACAAAGTTGTCGGAAAATCGTTCAGAACATGATGACGTTCGTTCGTTTCAATGGGACTACGTTGCAGCTAGTAGCCAATAGCTTTGGTCTCGTAATTTGATCTGAGCATGCGTGGCACTTTGTCCGATCGGAATTCTCTACAAACGATCGGAAAAAGTCTGATCGGATTTTGTTGTTGGAAAATTTGAGGTCCTGCTCTCAAATTTTCCAATGGAAAAAGTCCGATAGAACCCACACACAATCGGATTTTCCAACAGTATAATCCCATCGGATCTTTTCCGTTGGAATTTCCGACCGTGTGTACAGGGCATTAGTATCTCAAATGTTCCATCGCCATTTGTAGGTCAACATATGAGAGCTGGGGAAGATGATTCCAGGCAGCCAATGCGAGAATCACAGGTCTTCTTGCTCCAAGTGGACGCACCAAATGGCATACCCCGGGTCTCCAAGTTACATGTAGGATGTACAGAATGCCTCCCTCCTATATAATGGCGATTAGCAGACAATCTTGCTTCTGGAATGAGAATTGCAATCTGGACACATGAATGACACTCATATGCTGCTTGTTTGTTCTGCGGCAGGGCGTCAGATGTAGCCAGAGACCTGCCAGTGATGCCTACTAGCACATTTTTATTTTATTTTCAGAGTTTACTACTGCTTTAACCCTGCCTTAGATTTGTTTGTGGTCAATAAAATCACAATATTCCAAGAAAAGCAATGCATAGCGAAATTCCAATCTGCGCTGCGATCTTATAGCGCAACTCCTCCTGGTAATAATAAAATATGGGCACATCAAGTCTGATTGTTTTCTCAGAATCAAAAATGAAGTTGGAGCTCTTGCCCACCCCATCCTTCCATTGTTGTGGTTCGTCTTGTTCATAAACAGACACAGTCCTGGCAATTATTGAAGCAATGTACCATGGGAAATCAAATTCCATGTAAACATTTCTAAGAAAGGCAAAAATGGCTTACGACATGCTAAATAAAGAGGAGGTGCAAAGGACCTGTATTTGGAAGGAAAATTATTGTGTATAGTGGGGAGGGGGGGGGGGGTAAATAAGTCTGAAAGTAGAGTGTTTCTTTTAAACCGGTTTATAGTAAACAGGTCCAATAGTTGAATGCTCCTTGGAATCCAATTTCTGGGAAAATAGATATCTTATCAAAGACATGGTTTTATTTCCAGAATAGCAGTGGGGTGTCTGCCCTCTCTCTCACCTCCTATAAATATTTAACCTCCAAAGACCACAAAACAGAAAAGTCCTGCTAGGATAGGATACACATCCTGACTCATCTAGAGTTTAGGTAATTATATTATTTTGTAATACATGGGCGGTATTGGAGCCTTTGTTTGTTTCCAACAAAACACGCTTCTGCTTATTACTAATGACTTTTCTGTAATCTTCATTTTACTGCTGAAAATGATGCTAAACCAATTTGACCATTACGAGCACACAAACATGTTTTATTAGAAGGCTTCTTGTGGAGTGAAAAACAAGGCATTTATAATTGAGCATGTGCAGGGCCTGACATGACGACAGAGGGCACTGCGATCTTTCATGGTGCTGTCGTTTTATCTACTGAAGGCATGCCTTAGCTGCGACCAAGAGTAAAAGCAATTCCTAATTGAATGCTTTTTGTATAATCTGTCTGCTGTTACCCATACAGCAATCTCATAGAATAAATAACCTTTATGTATGTCAGTTTCATGCACAATGAAAAATAAAAAATAAACTTTTGTAATTGATAAAGCTGAGTAGTGACCACATTCTCACACTCTCATAACTCGAGTTGTTGATTAGCCCGCTTTCACACCTCTGCGTTTTTGTCGCATGATTCTGAAAGCACTCAAGATGAGGAGTCCCATTATTCTCAACGGATCCACTTTTACCTGAGCGTTCTGTTGTTTGTCCCCTGTTACATGAAATATGAAAAAATACATGAGCTGCTTTGGGGCAGAATTGCGCGTTTTTGGCCCCATATACTTTAATGGGGGTGCCAGAAAACAGTTTATGCTTGTTTTTCAGGTGTTCCTATTAAAAAAGTCAATGGGGTCAAAAAAGTGTGCTTCTACTCCTGTACAATCTCCCAAAAAACTTGAAACAAAAATCCTTCAAATCACCTGGCTATGCTTACAGTAAGTGTGAATGGGGGCTTAGACTCCACACACACACACACACACACACACACACACACACACACACACACACACACACACAAGCCAGTTCATTAATGTTTCACTCTTAAACATCTCAGAATGAAAAAACAGGACTTTGTAAGTGTAAAGCCTCATACACACGGTCGGACTTGTACAAACTTTTCCGTGGACTTTTGTACAAAGTGTGTTGTCCACAAGTTTGTATTGCATACACACGGTCGGACTTTTTGACAACAAACACGAACGTGGTGACGTCACAACGTACGGACGCCACTTCAAAAGAGGACGTTCAATGACTCCAGCGCCACCTTTGGTCAACTTCTGTATTGTAGTCTGATCGTTTGCAATGGTTCTGAGCATGCGTGTTTGTACCTTGTACAAAAGTCCGATGCTTTTGCATACACACGGTCGGACTTTGCTCCATCGGACTTCTGTTGTCAAAAAGTTTGTCCGTTCGCAGAGCCAACAAAAGTCCGATGAAAACAGAAAAAGTTTGTCCGATGGAGCGTACACACAGTCGGATGTTGCTCCAAAACAGCTAATTTGCATGTTTGTTGTCAAAAAGTCCGACCGTGTGTACGGGCCTTAACTCTTGGGGAAAAGGTGGTAAAAATACCCGGTAACCAATCAAAAATACCCTGAGAAATTCAATAGTAGAACGTTATGTAGATTATTGGAGAGTCTGTTTCACTGCAACATCTACAGCAAGTGTGATATTTTGTCCCCATTCACATCTGTGCAGCTCAATAACGCGTTATGTCGCACATTAATGTGAGTTATGTTAGGGCAGCCCATTCATCTAAATGGGCTGCTAACATAGTGGTGCTGAAAAATAACTGCACCTGCTCTATTTATCCCAATGTAGCACACCACAACACACAGTAGTACATTATCGTGTTGTGGTGCGCTGTAACACACATGCATTGTATTAATGCAATTTGGTGCCATTCAGAATGAATGGCACCACTACACACTAACATGTGCATGATACAGTACCATGTGTTATGGTAATGCGCACACGTGAAGATGATCTTTATGAAAATGAAAAGAAGGCATCCCCAGAGGGTGGTACTCTGAATGTTGATATAGTAAAGGTGTGCCACATCCTAAATTATTGACAAAATTGGACAAGTAGACTCTAGATCAGGGGACTCAAACTGGCGGTCCTCCAGCTGTTGCAAAACTACAAGTCACATCATGCCTCTGTCTGTAAGAGGCATGCTTGTAACTGTCAGCCTTGCAATGCCCCATGGGACTTGTAGTTTTGCAACAGCTGGAGGGGCGGCGATTTGGCACCGCTGCTCTAGATGGACTTTTTTAGCACCATAACACACATGGTCATCTAAAAATAAGTATTTTATTTATACAAAAACATTAAAAAGACAAATACAGGGAAGTTAAAAATTCCTTAGCACCATCTGCTAGAAAAACTACCACATAGACATAACCACCATAACCATTCATAGGCCAAACTGTAACTTAGCATGAGATTTGTACAGATGCAGTCATCAATATTTAGGTTAGTGTTAGTTTTTCTAGCAGATGGTGCTAGGAATTTCCAACTTCACTGTATTTGTCTTTTTAATGTTTTTGTATAAATAAAATACTTATTTTTAGAGGACCATGTGTTGTGGTGCTTAACAAGTCCATCTAGAGCAGCCTTTTTCAACCCTTTTAGCACAGAGGAACCCTCTTACTATATCTACAATTCATGGTACATTATTGTGATGGTCAGTAATGCTCTTACACTTGTGGACATTGGGAAGAATGAGCTCCTTACATATAGCTAAAAAGATCAATGGTGTCATTAGGAACTTATATGAAAGGCAGAAATTGCTCAAGGAACCCCTAGCAACATCTGGAGGAACCCTAGATCTCCATGGAACCATGGAACCCTGGCTGAGAAACCCTGCTCTAGAGTCTACTTGTCCAATGGTCTATAAATAAACCTGTAATCCATAAAAAAAACAACTCATGATCATTTAAAAATAAAATAGCAGTCCAGAACAAAAAATATTTTCTTGAAGGACGGAGTGTAATACTAAATTTCTTCATCTTGGCTCCTTCCCAATTTCTCAAAACAGCACTTTTCAATTTGTGCACAAGCATTTGTATGGCTACATTGATATTTGAACTATTGTACCCAAAATGTAATTTACCTCCAACTATTTTCATAAACTTTTTTCTAAAATGTGTACAAATATGGCATTTTTTGGCAGGCTGGAAAGGGACTTTGCTAGGAGTTTCAATGGCCACAGTAAACACCATGGTATCTGAGTACCAGTGTGATATGAAGGATATACTGGTTGTTCTGGGACCATCCGTGGGAAAATGCTGCTTTACTCTCAATCAGGAAGACGCCAGAGCTTTTCATGACATAGACCCACAATGTGTCCGACAGATTGAGTCCCCAAGACCATATGTTGATATCAGAAGAGCTACTCGGTAAGCCCAATTTTTCTTTTAACAGTTTACTCTAATGCTTTCCCTAATAAAATACATTAAACCAAATGTTTACTTGTATTACCATATGCACAATAAATGCAAGTGATATATATATTTTTCTGCAGTTGTGTAGAGTATTTACCTTTATAATTTATACATTATCTGTTGCACAGTAGTTCCTAAAATAGCAGAATGTTAAAGGTGAAAGCAAGCTTCTGTTCTAGTGATGTGTAATTTTTACTGCACACAAGGCACTATATTGCATAGCTCTGCTTTTACATTCATAGAAAGTCCCTAAATAAATCTCACTTCCTAGGCTGAACCCTTCCTCCTTAATTTAGCTCTCTGTGCATGTAGTACCGTGTTTCTTGGGATCTGTAATTTCTTGGCTTTGCTTTCCTTCTCATTGTATACAAGTCTGAAGATTACATTAATTGATAAAGACAAGACCTTGCTTTTAATAAGTAATTCAGTTAATTCAATAGACCTTGCAATCTTTTGCAAACTATTAGGTTTTAGATTAGGTTCTCTATTACTAAAGAGTCTTTTTCTGAGTTGATGAGTGGTATATGTATAAATGTATTTGATTGCTGATTACTTCCTATAATAAGATGGCTGTTCATTGCAAAAATGTCATCAAATTCCTGTGGAATCAGGCAAAATCTAAGCTGTGGGTGGCCCTGCTACCACCAGACTCAAGAAAAGTCTATTTTTTTTCTCAAATTTTGAGAAGAGAATCGGGTGGAAAATTGTCAGCTGAACAGTGACTGTGTCCAATCAGATGCAGTCAGTGCTCAGATATTCAGTAGATGCTGGTTCTGCTGGCTGTTGAATAGCTGGCAGGGGAGATTACTTAATCCATGCTGTGTATGTGGATGGAGGAATCTATTAGATTTCTCTTATTTAGCCCACACGTAGGCAGGTTGTAATATGTCTGCCTTAGTAAGTTAGAGGCTGTCCCAGGCTGTGGGAAAGGGTTAAAGAGGAGCTCCAGGCTCCTTCAGAAACATTTTTAAAGTCAGCAGCTACAAATACTATAGCTCTGACTTTTTTAATATTAGGGCACTTACCTGTCCAGGCATCCAGCGGTGTCCTCACCCAAGCCACTTCTTGAATCGGCTATCAGGTGCTGGCACCGGCATCTTGACTAAGGGAAACCGGCAGTGAAGCCTTGCGGCTTCACAGCTGGTTTCCTACCGTGCATGCGCAAAATGCGCTGGTCTTTTTCTTTTAATGGGCCACAGTCTTCTGGGACCTGTGAAATGTCCTAGAAGGCTGCAGGAGAAGGAGGGAGGGAGGGGGGGCAAACTTTCGAAGCAAACTGAGCAGGAAGTGGAAAAACAGTTACTTGTCAAAACAACAGTTACTTGCCCCCCTCCCCCAAAGTTGGGTGGAGCTACGCTTTAAGTTATGTGTACTCAGTTATTGGGTTTTTGGTCCCAGTCAGCCCACCTGTGGAATAAAAAAGGGGAAGGCTGGGGTCCAGGGCTCTCAGCTAGCATTCATGACCCACACTGTGAAAAGGGGACTACTGCACCTTATAGTCTGTTAGAGGTACAGGGGTACCGGAGGACAGACCAGTATTGGAATGGACTAGTACCTTGCAAAGGTATGCCTGGGCAGCCACACAGCTATAGTTAGGGTTAAGGTTTGGACTCTGTTCATATTGGACTGTAATGTTGGAATCTCTTCAGTAAAGCTGCATCAACTCTTTTGACATAAAGTGCATCAACTGGTCTAAAACTAAATTAATCAAAGGGGTGCATGTTGGTTCTGGCATATCTAAAGAACCAGAGTCTGTAAATCACAAAGATGTATGAAGTAACACCACTACAAAAAGGGGTTAACTCAGCAAAACAAGGAAGAGGAGTGTAGTTGCTAAGAGTAACCAAGTAAAAGTTCAAGACACAAAGCAACCATTAGTTAGGCGTGGTACCTGGTAAGGTGACAGGTCCTCCAGTAGTGAGGGGGCGATGTCTGGCTTTCTCCCTAGTAGTTGGTTTACAGTAGCAACCAGGACCGAACCTGCATTACGGAGATACATGGCCTAGTCACAAGGTACAGGGAGGAAGGAGTTAACAAGCACATTAATGAGGTGCATGAATGAGGTCTGCGCAATGTGCTCAGTGGGACCCAATTCTGTAACAGAGGTACACTGGACTAGTCGAGTGGGTGCAGGCTCAGCACATCCCTCCTATTGCAACATCTAAGTTACAGTGTGTAGTGACATGGCACAAGACACTTCACAGAGGGACTCTGTATATTATTTTACTACACACAGTGAAGTCTCATCTCTAACTTGGAGAACTACCTTAACCACTTCCAGACCGGACCAATTTGCTGGTCAAAGACCAGACCACTTTTTGCGATTCGGCACTGCGTCGCTTTAACTGACAATTGCGTGGTCGTGCGACGTGGCTCCCAAACAAAATTAACGTCCTTTTTTTCCCACAAATAGAGCTTTCTTTTGGTGGTATTTGATCACCCCTGCGGTTTTTATTTTTTGCGCTATAAACAAAAATAGAGCGATAATTTTGAAAAAAACGCATTATTTTTTACTTTTTGTAATAATAAATATCCCCCAAAAATATATATAAAAACATTTTTTTCCCTCAGTTTAGGCCGATACATATTCTTCTACATATTTTTGGTAAAAAAAAATCGCAATAAGCGATTATTGATTGGTTTGCACAAAAGTTATAGCGTTTACAAAATAGGGATCGTTTTATAGCATTTTTATTAATAATTTTTTATTATTTTTTTTTACTAGTAATGGCGGCGATCTGCGATTTTTATTGTGACTGCGACATTGTGGGGGACCCATCGGACATTTTTGACACATTTTTGGGACCATTGTCATTTATACAGTAATCACTGCTATATAAATGCAGTGATTCCTGTGTAAATGACACTGGCAGTGAAAGGGTTAACCAGGGGGTGGCAGTGTAGGGGTTAAGTGTTCCTAGGGGTGTGTTACTAACTGTGGGGGGGTTGGGCTTTCATTTAGTGTACACTGATCTCTGCTCCAATCACATGGAGCAGAGATCAGCGTCACTAGTTGCTAGGCAGAATGGAAAAATGTTGTTTATACAGCATTTCCTCCATTCGGCCGCTCCGTGAGACAATCGCGGGGATGCCCGCGGCGATCGAGTCCGCGGGTCCCGCGACCGGACTCACGGGGGTCCCGACCAGCGCGGGAGCGCCGCCGGCAGCGCGCTCCCGATGGCACGGCGGCAACGAATATTGGACGTACATGTACGCCAATATGCCTGCCCGTGCCATTCTGTCGACGTACATCGTCGTGCGCTGGTCGGGAAGTGGTTAAAGTGGAGGGCCACCTGAAAAAAAAAATACATAAAAAATTTGAAAATGCCTGTTGCTAGGCACATCGTCCTAATCTGCCTCTTCCTCCTCCACGGAGATCTTCTGTCTTCTCTAATCCGTGTGGCGTCTTCTGGGTAATGGGTCGCGCTGTGTTCTGGGAACTGTGTGTCCCAGAACACAGCGCGCCCCATTCACAAAGCGCTGCGCGACTCTCGCATGCGCAGTAGGAAACGGGCAGTGAAGCCGCAAGGCTCCACTGCCTGTTTCCCTTAGCCAAAGTGGCGGCGCCAGGACCCGAGAGCCGAGGGACGGGTCAGCCTCGGGCGGCCGACATCGCGGGCGCCCTGGACAGGTAAGTGTGCTTATTAAAAATCAGCAGCTACAGTGTTTGCAGCTGGTGACTTTAAATTTTTTTTTAATGTTAGATATTTCCCATCGCCTTAGTCTCTGCTTGGTCCCAGGCATTGATGAGTGCACGCCATGCAAAATGTACCCCAACATGTAGGGCGAAGTAGGCCCTGCCCACACACAGGCCAAAAGACATCTTTGTGTGCATAGCCCGGTTTTGGGCCCATTGACATAGGCTGCCATGGGGCAGTAAAGGCAGGGGTGGATATGCAGCGACTCAGGGCTGTACACATGCCATGATGCTCTGCTGGGTGCACCAAAGAAATAAACAGCACATTGCTGCCACTGAGGGTGTCCTATTAAAGTGTGTGGGGGCATGCCACAACTGCTATCAATTGCATGTAATGTGTGTTGTGGCAGCACGGTAGTCTGGCATTTACAGGGTTAAAACAGGCTGTGAAGAAGTGACATGTCACCTTCTCCCTACCTGTCAAATGCCTCCAAAAAACAACTGCACTTCAGAGGGACAGCAAAGACTTCTGCACGTATGACTGAGCAACCAGTATGCCATAATCAGACTTTACTAAAGACATTTACCCTGATCACATAATTGTGCACTGTGTCCCCCATTTCTTGTGCAGTTTTTCTAAACATATATACCTTTCAGACATAGTATTTTTCTGTGTCCCAAAGTACTTACTTCTATAGCTATGGCGTATTCTGAATCCTCTCCAGGCACTCTCCGGGTCCATTTACACTGTTGTGTTTTAATGCATGCATTCCCATGCACTAAAATGCATGAATTCTGGTTCTCCGTAATAATGATAGTGTATGTGTCTGTTTTTTTTCTGTATTTTAGTGCATTTGGGAAACCCATTGAGTTCATAGTATTAACAAGCATTGGTTAATGGATGTTAACCCTATCCACTCCAAATTCTAAATAAAAAAACGCAATGAAAACATGCATCAATGCACGTATTAACACACAAACTACAGAAAAAATTACGCAAGACATCTGCCTATCAAAAAAATATTAAAACTTCTATGGACACGGGAAGATTTAAATGGGCACTAAAAATTTGCAAAATGTTCTGAACTTCAGGTTTCACCAAGCGCAACAGAATTGCTTTCCAACTGTGGCATAGAAATTAAAGCTCTTTTCTATTTTCCCCAGATATTTGAAAGACTAGAACTAGAAAATTCATTTAGTTTGCTTGATTGTCCGGCCAGGCATGACTCCAACTGGATTCCATTCTGCACAGACTGGGATGGGTAATGGAAGTGTAACAGTTTGTAGGCTCACAGCTAAAGGAAGACCGAGGTTGATTTACTAAAGGCAAATAGACTGTCCAGTTTGCAAGTGCAGTTGCTCCAGAGCTTAGTAAATGAGAGGAAGCCCTGCTGACTTCCACCATCTAATCATGTGGAAGCAAGATACAATTTTCTTTCCTTGTATGTGATTGGGTATTCTTTTTAAAGTGATACCTCGCCTCATTTACTAAGCTCTGGAGAAAATACACTTGCATAGTAAATCAACACCATTGTCCCCTTGCCTTTGCAGAGTGTAATGACAGTGTCTGCACATTTTTTTGAGTTATGGGTGGGATAGGAGCCACAGTGTCAATGGGAAGTATATACAGTAGGAGGACAGGGAGCCCGGCAGGATTAGCAATCAGGCCTATAAAGTGGAAGTGGCCAGACCCTCACCTTCGTTTTCCACTTTCCATAATACCACTCCTTTCACACACACACACACACACACACACACACACAACATATATATATATATTTTTATATATCATTTTTGTAAAGAACCTGTATGTAACTGGCCCCTGCAGTCCTCTGGGATATTCATATCACACGTCTCATCTATCAGGGGGCCAGATCCAGGAACCAGGAAGAGGAAGCTGTCTCTCAATGACGTAAAAAATTAAGATAACGTTGCTGGATGGGATATGCCGTAGCAAAGCAGAATTTACTGGGGATAACACAGTGAACAAAGTGAGATAAGATTTAAAAAAATGAATACAAACATGAAGTTCCTCTTTAATTGGCCTGTATGCCTATGTACTATGCCTATGTACTACTCCTGGCATCCATAGTGCCCAAGAAGACCATGACCTAGGTAGAGATCTGGCCCTGCTACTTAGAATCAAAGGAGACTAAGGGCTAGTTTACACCAGGGTTGCTCTGTGAAAAGCGAGGCATGTTTGCCTGAGATATAGTTAATAATAAGGTACTTGAAGATGATTTTCATGACGATAAAACACTTAAACAAAAGCCGTAGGACTATTTGGATAAAAGGTAATAATCTATTTCTAAACCATATATAAAGGCTCTCTGCAGAGTAGTATTATGTATGAAAGGTTAGAGAGGACATGCTGTAAGTGGGTCGTGTACTGTGGCTGTAGAGGAATTAACCAAACTTGCATTACTTATTATGTCAAATATTCATGAATAGGCGCTCCCCTGAGTGCTATGTTTTATTTAGTTAGTAGTACATCCAGTACAGCCCACTGTACTTGCAATGTATTAATCTTTTAAATTCAAATACATTATGGATGTAGCACAATATATTTAATGCTGTAAATTAAATAAAGCATTGGAACACTGTAAATGTAAGACGGGAGTGTAATTCTATACACAGATCCATTTATCTAAAGCCGTCCACAGTAACAGCAATTCTACACCTCTTAAAATCAGAATTATAACACTATCTGCTGTAGAGCTAAATTGGCTCGCAGAGCGGTAATTGATTCTGATTTTATATAATCCATTTTTTCTCCTTTAAGCCTTTATTTCCTTAAAGCTGAACTTTACTGGACAAGGAAAATAAAAATCCTCTCTTGCAGTGGGTCTACACACACACACACACACACGAAGATGCTGAAGAGAAATCCACTGTTGAAGCATGGGGGAGTGCCAACTGTGGGGGGTACAGAGGATTGGGTATGTGAAACGACTTTTCTTTTTTTTTTTTTTTTTTTTTTTTTTTTTTTTCAAATATAAATTTTATTAATTTTCAAACAATGCCCAACATGGGCATGGACATGTAATACAACATGGAAGTGGGATACAAAAGAAAAGGGGAGGGAGGAAAAGGGAAACATACATCAAACATATTACCGAGTTCACGGGAGGGACAGGGTCATAAAAAACATTGTACATGGCCCATCCATAACACCTCCAGTGCCGAAGCGTGTTTGGGAGTCTAGATCCCTTCAGTTCCCCCATCTCCGGCTCTCATCCGAGCCTCGATACCCCGGTAAAAACCCAGTACCAAGGCAGGGACCATTAAGTGTAGGGGAAGGGACACTGACGGGGAAGACTGAGAGGGGAAGGAGAGGGGGGTGAGGTGAGGGGGGGGGGAAGGAGAGGGGGGGGAAAGGAGAGGGGGGGAAGAAGAGGGGGGGGAGAGGTGAGGGGGGGGGAGGGGGGGATTTCTGGTTGATTCAGGACTGCCCTACCCCCCATGCAGTATATATCGCCGAACATATTACAAGGTCCTCAGAGATACCCCTTCGGGCGAGAAGATAAATTGGTGCCAGGGTGTCCATGTTTTCCTAAATCTTTCCTGCTGTTGCCTCCCCGTAAGCACCAGGTCCTCCAGTCTACTAATTTCCTCCACCTTACGAACCCAGGACGCCACCGATGGAGGGGCCTGGCTTTTCCAGTGGAGCGGTATACATGCTCTTGCGGCATTCACCAGAGGACATAGAATGGATTTTTTGTACTTTTTAGTGGACATGGCGTTCACGTGCAGGAGGAAGAAGGCCGGGTCATTGGGGACATTATACTCCGTAAATTTTTGAATAACGGCCACATAACCCTGAATGCGCTCGATCTCGTGAAACGACTTTTCACTGCTCTTAGGCATAAATGAGCATTTAACCATTGAACCGTGGGTGCAGCCCCACTGCAAAAGAACATTTTTACTTTTCCGGAGTTGGACTAAATTTCTTATACCTAATGATGTAGGGAATGATGTTGCAATGTAAATCTTCATTGTATTTTTCCATTGTATCAATAATAGCTAGAGGTTCAAGATATACTGTATATAGCTTGTTGAGCCTGTTGAAAATCCCATTCTAAAACCATGGATATTAATATGGACTTGCCCCCCTACCCTTGTATCTATTACAGCCTCTACTCTTGAAAGATGTCCACAGGATTTTGGGATCCTTTTTTGTGAGAATGTGTGTCCATTTAGCCGAAAGAGCATTTGTGAGGTCAAGTTACCAGTGTTTCAATTTATCCCAGTGGTGTTCAATAATAAGGTTGAGGTCAGGGCTCTTAGTTGTAACATGCAGTCCACCACTGGCAAAGAATTCATATCTGTAAATCACCTTTTTGCTTGAACCTCATTGTAAGAGTGGCACACTGAAAATGCATTTTGTCCCTTCACTATTTTGTAGGAGTTATAGCATAAGGAAGTTACAGGAAATGTATTTCCCTTAGGCACCCATAGGGAAAAGTTGATCATGTAATAAATGTTTTAGGCCTCTTTCACACGGACGATCCATTCAGGTCCACCTCCATGGAGCGTCGGATAGCAGCGGTGACATGTCCGCTGACATCCGACCCTCTCCGATCCGAAAAAGTGTGGCGGAGGAAAAACCTACTTTTCTATCGGTCTGCGGATCGGATCGGGTGACAACGGACTCTGCGGTCCATCGTCATCCAATCCCCCTTAGGGAGAGCGGCGTTATGACAGGTCAGTCCCTGCAGTGTGCAGAGACGGACCTGTCATCTTCCTGCTCAGCGGGGATCGACAGAGCGATCCCTGCTGAGCAGGTGGATGTCCACAGGGCAGATCATCAGGGATTCGTCCCGTGTGAAAGAGGCCTTAGGTAACATTTTGCAGTTTTCTGTTCTGTATGTAACATGAACAATTGTGACACTAGCTTCCCTCTTTCCACTATTCCAAGTTTTTGGTAGGAATCTATTTGATATTGATGATTTGGTGCGCCTCATTACTGCCCAGAGAAGAAGAGGGGGTCACTCTATATAAACTGAATAGTGGATTGTTCAGTTCTTAGTGATAATATATATGCAGTATATAGCAAGTATAGTTCTTTGTACTTGATGGAGATCTTTCTTATTAATCTCTCCTTAAAAACTCAGCAGGACACACACCAGTTCAGACCTCTTCTGGCTTGCAGGGGCTAAAAGGAACTGAATTGTAGACATGTGCGATTAGTTTTGTACGAATCGAAAATTTGTGCGAATTTCCGTAAATCCATACATTCAGGAGGATCCGAAATATGAATTGCTATTCTTCCGAATTTTGTACGAAATTTTGTTTCTGAATTTCGGATCCAAATTCCTTTACAATGGAAACATGACTGGTGTTTGACCAATCAATGGGAGTGGGAGACTGGTACTGGTAGTCGATGGGAGATTCAGAATTGGATGAAATAAGAATTTTCGTTAATTACAATTATTCAGTATGATGAAGTTAAAAACCCAGGAAGTGAGCACAGCACAGGGATGATGGGAGCCCCTCATAATGAGCACAGCACAAGGATGGTGGGAGCCCTTCATAATGATAAATTCATCATAACGAACGTGCGTAATTGTTATGAAAAGTTAACGAACCTAACTAAAATTCACATTTCGTAAGAATCCAAATTGAATTTCGGACACGAATTACGAAATGGAACGGAACTAATTTAGTGACGCCGCACATTTCTACTGAATAAGTCACATGTAATACATGATACAGGAATCCAAATACACTATATTGTCAAAAGTATTGGGACACCTGCCTTTACACTCACATGAACTTTAATGGCATCCCAGTCTTAGTCCGTAGGGTTCAATATGTTGTTGGCCCACCCTTTGCAGCTATACTAGCTTCAACTCTTCTGGTAAGGCTGTCCACAAGGTTTAGGAGTGTGTCTATGGGAATGACCATTCTTCTAGAAGCGCATTTGTGAGGTTAGGCACTGATGTTGGACAAAAAGGCCGCATGTGTAGTCTCCACTCTAATCTATCCCAAAGGTGTTCTATTGGGTTGAGATCAGGACTCTGCACAGGCCAATCAAGTTTCTCCACCCCAAACTCGCTTATCGATGGACCTTGCTTTGTGCACTGGGGCCCAATCATGTTGGGACAGGAAGTGGCCATCCACAAACTGTTCCTATAAAGTTGGGAGCATGAAATTGTCCAAAATATCTTGGTATGCTGACGCCTTAAGAGTTCCCTTCACTGGAACTAAGGGGCCAAGCGTTTATTTTTAAAGCTAAAGTTACTCTGTTTATATTTGATCTTCCCTGGTCCCCCCCCCCCCCCCCAATCCCTACCAACATATGGTAATAGAAACTCTAAGAATTGTTTTTATTTTATTTTTATTTTTTTGGAAAGATGTTAAACCTTCATATAAGTGATTATTATGTTTTATTCATAGTGTTCTCCTGGAACGTGGTGGCATTCTGCCTCATAATATTCAAGATGACACCATTGCAGACAAGAGCCAAAATGTCACACTTTGCACCTCCTGCCATCCCGAGAAATTTTTCTCTCACGTTCGAGATGGTGAAAATTTTGGAACACAAATCTGCTTCATAGCCATCAGAGAATAATCAAGAAGGACTTATTGAGATACTCAGGAATGTGAAGGAAAGATATATGTACCCTATATAATGTATTATGACTGCACCAAAATGCAAGAGATTAAGTATTGTGCTTTTCTTTTTTTTACGGTTTGTAAATTATGTGACAGATTATTAAGAAACCTCATCAAAATGACTGTGTGTGTGATACTCAATTCAATTTAGCAATGTAATTTATACTCATTAGAAATCTATATTTGTTATATGCTTAAACTGATAAGGAAGCGTGGGTAGATAATGCTAAAAAGCCATGAGCTGCTGGTAATAGGAATAACAGGTGTATATGTACAATGTGCATAAACAAGTGACAATGGCAGGTGCCAGACCTAGTTTTGTCCCTGCAGTTGAACTTATAGACTTGTTGGTTCATTATTGTGCTGGTGAAAGATCATAAAATAGAAACCCTTGCCAGTGGGGAAGATGCTGTTTTGTTTCCTTACCAGCAAGAGCTTTTATTATGAAAGATCCTCATGGTTGACCGATGATGCTAAGAAACAGAAGTTAAGAGTTAATAAAATAGGTCTACCAGCTCAGAAAATGGGTATGACATCAGATACTTTATTTCCTTTGAATAATAACTACACAATTGAAATATGAACGTGTGTGTGTGTGTGTGTGTGTGTGTATGTGTGTATATATATGTATATATATATATATATATATATATATATATATATATATATATTCTTTCCTACATCTCTATCAGGGAACAGCCACTTTTTCACTAAACTCAAAAGTTGCTAAAACTGAGCCCCTATTTGATATACAAAACAAAGGATTATTTAATCCAGTTGTGTATTCCTTTAAGAATAATGAAATGTATCTTTATACGCAACAAGCTGGCCATACACACTGTCAGAACTGAGGCTGAAGTTCTAATTATGGATGGCCTTTCGGCAACATCTGGATCAACAAAATTTGATTCAAAAGTTGAAGTAGCCAGGTAGAAAATTATTGGGTGAACAGTGACTCCATCCAGTCAGCTGCAGTCACTGTTCAGATATTCTGACAGCTGCGGGTGCCGGAAAAAGAGTGTGGTATGAACATGGGTAATTATTTAACAGTGTATTTTTTGCTCTTTTATTGTCCGGTCTGCAGGCTGGGGAACATCTGCGTGCCTGCAAGCTATTGGGCACCATTTAGGCAATTGAGTGCCTGGAGCTGGAATGCTCTTTGTGTTCTACCGCCTGGTACTAAGAGAAAGACTGTAGTGTGAGATGGAGTTATCCCTGTGTAGGTAAAGTCCCAGCCTGAGGAGAGAGAGTGGCAGGGGGGTGGTGTAACTTTTTTACTGCCATGACCACCAATATGTGTAGGGGGTTAACATTCATTGCCACCAGTGTTGGGAAGGGGGCTTTAAATTCCATTGCCACTGACCACCAATGCTACAAGTTCTTATTGCGCTTACTGACACTAACGCTGGGGGTTATTAATACTGCAACTGACACCAATGCTGGGGCTATCATACTCCAACTTCTTCGTTGTGCATTGTGATATGGTACAGAGAATGCAGCAGAATAGAAATGTTTGGGCCTTGAAGTGCGTTAATCTCATTCATTTTGAATGGGCTACCTAACTTGACAATGCGGGAAAATCTGCTGCTACTGTGTAGCTCTCTGGAAGTGCTGGTGGTCACACTTGAGGCCCTCTATTATTTTCAAGTTGACCCCCACTGCTCTAATAGCTGGAAATCACTGTAGTAAACCTTGCTACTTTAGTGATCTCTAATAGGGATGAGCCGAACACCCCCCAGTTCGGTTCGCACCAGAACTTTCGAACGGACCCCAAATTCGTACGAACGTTAGAACCCCATTGAAGTCTATGGGACTCAAACGTTCGAAATTAAAAGTGCTAATTTTATCGGCTAATATGCAAGATACTGTCCTAAAAAGGGTTTGGGGACATGGCTTCTGCCCCAGAGGACATGGGTCAATGCAAAAAAAAGTTTTAAAAATGGCCGCTTTGGCGAGAGCACTGATTTTAATGACGATTGAAGTGGAAAAAAAAGTGAAATATTCCTTTAAATATCATGCCTGGGGGGTGTCTATAGTATGCCTGTGAAGTGCCACGTGTTTCCCATTTTAGAACAGTCCCTGCACAAAATGACATTTAACGGAAATAACGTCATTTCAAACTTCTTGCGGTTTTAATGATATATCTGGTTCCTGCAATATGGTAGAAAATCATTGAGAAAAATGGCATGGGTAGCCCTCCCTGCCCATTACCAGCCCCTTTGGGTCTTGTACGGATATTAAGGGGAACCCCGTACTCATATTAAAAAAAGGAAATACGTGTGGCCCCCAGGCCCTATATACTCAGAACAGCAGTATACAGGCGGTGCAAACAAGACAGGGACTGTGTAGATTTGTTGTGTTAAGTTGAATCTGTTTGTAATTTTCAACTGGTAAATTTTTAAAGTGTAGCTCCAGTCAAAAAAACTATTTTTAAGCTTTTTGGAAAACATAGGGAAGGGTTATCACCCCTGTATAATTTGTTTTGCCGTCCGTCTTTTTTCATCTCACTTGCTGTTGTCTCCTTCCATTTGCAGTAGGAGATGTTTGTAAGTTGGATCTTTGAAAGTAGGGGCCTGCCCTATATGCTCTGCAGAAATGGTGGAACAAGGTGTTGGTTTTGCCACAACATTGTAAGCCCTCAAAGTGACTCTTGGTGGGCGCTGGAGCGCCCTGCTGTGAACGATTATATCAAGAATTGTAATTACATGCCATTGTTGAACAGAGGTAGAAAAATTGACCTTTGGTGGTTGTGGTGCTGGAGCCACAACACTATAAGTCCTCACAGTTACTCTGGGTGGGCACAGGAACAGGCCCTCCTGTGAAATATTATATCAAGAATTGTAATTACAGTGGTGTGAAAAAGTGTTTGCCCCCTTCCTCATTTCCTGTTCCTTTGCATGTTTGTCACACTTAAGTGTTTCGGAACATCAAACCAATTTAAACAATAGTCAAGGACAACACAAGTAAACACAAAATGCAATTTGTAAATGAAGGTGTTTATTATTAAAGGTGAAAAAAAATCTAAACCATCATGGCCCTGTGTGAAAAAGTGATTGCCCCCTAAACCTAATAACTGGTTGGGCCACCCTTAGCAGCAACAACTGCAACCAAGCGTTTGCGATAACGTGCAATGAGGCTTTTACAGCGTCCTGGAGGAATTTTGGCCCACTCATCTTTGCAGAATTGTCCTAATTCAGTTACATTAGAGGGTTTTCGAGCATGAACGGCCTTTTTAAGGTCATACCACAACATCTCAATAGGATTCAGGTCAGGACTTTGGCTAGGCCACTCCAAAGTCTTATTTTGTTTTTCTTCAGCCATTCGGTGGTGGACTTGCTGGTGTGTTTAGGATCATTGTCCTGCTGCAGAACCCAAGTTCGTTTCAGCTTGAGTACACGAACAGATGGTTGGACATTCTCCTTCAGGATCTCTTGGTAGACAGCAGAATTCATAGTTCCTTTTATCACGGCAAGTCTTCCAGGTCCTGAAGCAGCAAAACAGCCCCAGACCATCACACTACCACCACCATATTTTACTGTTGGTATAATGTTCTTTTTATGAAATGCAGTGTTCCTTCTATGCCAGATATACTTGGACACACACCTTCCAAAGAGTTCCACTTTTGTCTCATCGGTCCACAGAATGTTGTCCCAAAAGTCTTGGGGATCATCAAGATGTGTTGTGGAGAAATTGAGACGAGCTTTGATGTTCTTTTTGCTCAGCAGTGGTTTTCTCCTTGGAACTCTGCCATGCAGGCCATTTTTGCCCAGTCTTTTCCTGATGGTGGAGGCATGAACGCTGACCTTAACTGAGGCAAGTGAGGCCTGCAGTTCCTTGGACGTTGTTGTGGGGTCTTTTGTGACCTCTTGGATGAGTCGTCGCTGCGCTCTTGGGGTAATTTTGGGCGGCCGGCCACTCCTGGGAAGGTTCACCACTGTTCCATGTCTTCGCCATTTGTGGATAATGGCTCTCACTGTGGTTCGCTGGATTCCCAAAGCTTTGGAAATGGCTTTATAACCCTTTCCAGACTGATAGATCTCAATTACTTTCTTTCTCAATTGTTCCTGAATTTCTTTGGGTCTCGGCATGATGTGTAGCTTTTAAGGATCTTCTGGTGGACCTTACTGTGTCAAGCAGCTCCTATTTAAGTGATGCCTTGATTGTGAACAGGTGTGGCAATAATCAGGCCTGATGTGTGGCTATAGAATTTGAACTCAGGTGTGGACAACCACAGTTATAGTATGTTTTAACAAGGGGGGCAATCACTTTTTTACACAGGGCCATGATGGTTTGGATTTTTTTTCACCTTTAATAATAAACACCTTCATTTACAAATTGCATTTTGTGTTTACTTGTGTTGTCCTTGACTATTGTTTAAATTGGTTTGATGTTCCGAAACACTAAAGTGTGACAAACATGCAAAGGAACAGGAAATGAGGAAGGGGGCAAACACTTTTTCACACCACTGTACATGTCCCTGTTAAACAGGGGCAGAAAAATTGGGCCTTAGGCACTGGTGCTGGTGCCACGACACTGCAACCTCTCCCATATACTCTAGTTTTAGTGCAGGAATTAGCCCTGCCGCAAAGCATTGCATCAAAAATTGTAATTAAACGCCCCTGTTAAACAGGGGCAGAAAAATTGGGCCTTAGGCACTGGTGCTAGTGCCACTACACTGCAACCTCTCCCATATAATCTAGTTTTAGTGGGCCTTAGGCACTGGTGCTGGTGCTCTATTTAAAACGAGCAAGATAGTTAGCTATATAGGTGGATATAGCGGTGTATACTGGGTTCAGAGCACACAGACAGCACGCACAATCTCCTAACACTGACTGCAAGCTCTATTAAAAAAGAGAAATATAGCTAGCTATATAGATGAATATAGCGGTGTATACTGCGGTCAGGGCGCGCAGACAACAACCACTACAGAAGAGCAAGAATGAAAAATCGACACCCACTAACTGCTACAGACGCCAACACACTACACAAGGCCGCCGCTCTGGCGGCCTTATATAGTGTGGGGCGTGTACTACACAGCCTGAGCTATGATTGGCCACAGACATCCTGCCTGTGGCCAATCATGGCTCTCCTCACTGCCGACGCTGTGATTGGCCAAGCATGCGGGGTCACAGTGCATGCTTGGCCAATCATGAGCCAGCAATGCACTGCGCCATCGCAGTGCATTGTGGGCAGTGAGCGCCACACGAATTTGGCGCGAACGGCCCATAACGTTTGGAATTCGCCGAACGGGCGAACAGCCGATGTTCGAGTCGAACGTATGTTCGACTCGAACACGAAGCTCGTCCCTAATCTCTAAAAGCTCCTGGATTTCCCGCTGAGCAGCTTCCCTACTGCTTTGCGAACACAGTAGGTTGCCTGCTTGACACAGGCGCCATTCAGAGATCAATTCGCATTTTTTCAACGAATGCAAAGTGTTCTCTGATTGGGTGGGGTAGTGATATCACATTCTTCACCTCGTCCAATCAGAGAATGCTTTGTATTCATTGAGAAAATGTAAATAACTCTCTGACTGATGGCCATGTCAAAAGGACACAGACAGCCATGGTGTCTACTACATTTCCAGTTTCTAGAGGGATCCCACAGGTATGGTATATGCATAGTTACTTTGGTCCAAGCTGGACCAATGCATTCATGCATACATATACTATACATGGAATTCTTTTTCTTTGATCACATATTTTGATTTATTGTTGACGTTTTTACATTAAAATACTTGGTTTATGTGACTTGCACATGTCTTTTGCTTGCTCCTCCATATTTATCTAAGGCTCGCCACTTCCTAAATGTCTTACAGGAAAATTTCATGGATCAGATGGTAAATGCACCAACAAGAAACAATGCATTACTAGACCTACTGATTACTAACAATACAGACTTGACCGTGGATGTAGAAATACAGGGCAACAGGTTTTGAAGAACAAGGGAAACGGGGGCTTCAGTAACCAAAACTACAATGTTTATCCTTAGACACGTCACAGGAAGCACCCCCATGGTTAACAGAGGATAAAATCAGAAACAAACTTGAAAAACGTAACTGCTTGCCAACCAGCCGCCACATTTTTACTGCAGGAGAATGGCACGGCTGGGTGAAATAACGTTATCTTACGTCGATTCGCCTTTTGGCTACAAGGAGTGAGCACACCCGCAGCGTGTGCCTGGGGGTGATGCAAATGGCCGGGGGAGGGGGGAGGCACGATGTGGCGCTTATGACAGAGCGAGAACTGGGATCTGTGTGTGTAAACACACAAATCCCAGTTCTTTCAGGGGAGTAGAGAGAGATTGTGTGTTCATTCTAAGTATGAACACCGATCTCTCTCTCTCTGCTCCTATACAGTCCCATCCCCTACAGTTAGAACACACATGAGGGAACACATTTAACCCCTTGATCGCCCCCTGGGGTTAACCCCTTCCCTGACAGTGACATTTATACAGTAATCAGTGCATTTTTATAGCATTGATCGCTGTATAATTGTCAATGTTCCCAAAAATTTGTCAGTAGTATCCAATATCGCATTTCCAAAAAAAAAAAGCGCAAATCACCGCCATTACTAGTAAAAAAAATAATAATAATAATAATAAAAATGTCATAAATCTATCCCCTATTTTGTAGCTGCTATAACTTTTGCGCAAACCACATTCAATACGCGCTTATTACATATCGACCTAAACTGAGGAAAAAATTATTATTATTTTTTTTAAAAGGTGGGATATTTATTATAGAAAAAAGTTAAATATATAGGGGGCTTATTTACAAAAGGAAAATCCACTTTGGAACTGCAGTCACTGTAAATCCGAGGGGGACATGCAAGGAAAATATAATACAGCATTTTAGCTTGCACATGATTGGCGGATAAAATTAGCAGAGCTTCCCCTCATATCAGTTCTACCCCTCAGATTTACAGCGATTGCACTTCCAAGTGCACTTGTAGTGCAAAGTGGATTTGCCTTTTGTAAAAAACCCCCATTGTGTTTTTTTCAAAATTGACACTCTTCTTTTGTTTATAGCACAAAAAATAAAACCCGCAGAGGTGATCAAATACCACCAAAAGAAAGCTCTATTTGTGGGAAAAAAAGGACATCAATTTTGTACAGTGTCGTATGACCGCACAATTGTCAGTTAAAGCGACACAGTGCTGCATCGCAAATAATGGCTTGGTCATTGAGCAGCCAAATCTTCCAAGCTGAAGTTGTTAACATAAATAAGTCACCAAGACTTACTTGCACCCAAGGGTCCTTAACTAGTTGAGATCCGCGCTATAGCCAAATGACGGCTACAGTGCGCGGACCTGCTTTGCCGGGATTACGTCTATTGACATCGTCCCGTGCACGAGCGGCCTGCGCGCCCCCTGAGGGCCGCGCGCGGCGTGCTCTGTGTGATCGGCGAGTCTATGAGACTTGCCTGATCACGGATCCGAGCAAGGGGTCGATCCCGACCCCTTACCACGTGATCAGCTGTCAGCCAATGACAGCTGATCATGTGATACAACGGAGTCGGTAATCGTCTATTATTCCTCCTCGCGCTGACAGTGCGAGGAGAAAAAAAAAGAGCCGATCACCGGCGGCCGTGATCGGGACATCAGTCCCGATCACGGCCAGCCCTGCCAGTGCCCACCTGCCCCCTGCCAGTGCCACCTCATCAATAAATAAGTGACCCCCGTCAGTGCCACCCAGCAGCGCCCATAGTGCCACCCAGCAGTGCCCACAGTGCCACCCATCAGTGCCCACAGTGCCACCCATCAGTGCCCGCAATCTGCCTCAACAACGGTGCTGCACCCCAGTGCCACATATCCGTGCCCATCAGTGTCATCTACCAGTGCCCATCAGTGCCGCCCATCAGTGCCCAGCAGTGCCACCTATCAGAGCCACCTATCAGTGCCCATCAATCCCATCTATCAGTGGTACCTATCAGTGCGCCTTAGTGCCACCCATCTGTGCCACCCATTCATGCCACCCATCCGTGCCATCTTATCTGTGCCCATCAGTGCCGCCTTATCTGTGCCCATCAGTACTACCTTATCTGTGCCTATCGGTGCCACCTTAACTATGCCTATCAGTGCCCACCAGTGCAGCCTATCAGTGCCCACCAGTGCAGCCTATCAGTGCCCACCAGTGCAGCCTATCAGTGCCGCCTCATCTGCGCACTTCAATGAAAGAGAAAAATGACCTGTTTGCAAAATTTTATAACAAACTATTAAACATGATTTTTTATTTTTTTTTATTTTGCATCTTTTTTTGTTTGTTTAGCAAAAAATAAAACTCCCAGCTTTAATTAAATACCACCAAAAGAAAGCTCTATTTGTGGTAAAAAAATGATAAAAATCTCATTTGGGTACAGTGTTGTATGGCCGCGCAATTGTCATTCAAAGTGCATCAGCGCTGAAAGCTGAAAATTGGTCTGGGCAGGAGGGGGGTTTAAGTGCCCAGTAAGCAAGTGGTTAAGCAACTCAGCTAAGTAATTGCCAGACCATTGTTCCTAATCATTACAAACAGTCTACTGACTGGTATGGTACCAGCTGATTGGAGGACAGCCAATGTAGCTTCAATATTTAAAAAAGGACCAATATATATCCCTGGGAATTACAGACCAGTTAGTCTACCATCAATAGCTCTTGGAAGGGATGATAAGGGACAATATACAAGAATTTTAGTAATGAAAATGGTATCATTAGCAGTAATCTGCATGGATTCATGAAGAATTGTTCTTGCCAAACAAATCTATTAACCTTCTATGAGGAGGTGAGCTGCCATCTAGATGAACGAAGGCCCGTAGACATAGTGTATCTGGATTTTGCAAAGGCATTTGATACAGTTCCCCACAATCGTTTACTATTCAAGCTAAGGTCTGTTGGCATGGATCAAAGGGTGAGTACCTGGATTGAAAACTGGCTATAAGGGCAAGTTCAGAGGGTGGTGATGAATGGAGAGTACTCAGAATGGTCCAATGCTTTAAAGTGGGGTCCCACAGGATTCTGTCCTGGGACAAATCCTATTTAATTTATTCACAAATGACCTGGAGGATGGGATAAACAGCTCAATCTCAGTATACGATATTAAGCTAAGCAGGGCAATAGCTTCACTGCTGGGTTTGGAAACCTTGCAAGAAGATCTGAAAAAATGAATAAGGTGGGCAACCACATGGCAAATGAGGTTTAATGTAGAAAAATGTAAAATAATTTAGGTGGCAAAAACATAAATGGAATCTATACACTAGAGGGAGAACCACTGGTGGAAATCTAGGATGGAAAAGGGACCTGGGGTCCTAGTAGATGACAGGCTCAGCAGCAGCATGCAATGCCAAGCTGCTGCAAGCAAAGCCAATAGAATATTGGCATGCATTAAAAAGGGAGTTAAGTCCAGAGATAAAATGATAATTCTCCCACTCTACGACACTTTGGTCCAGCCACACCTACTTTATGCCATCCAGTTCTGGGCACCAGTCCTCAGGAAGGATGTGCTGGAAATGGAGAGAGTACAGAGAGGGGCAACAAAGCAAATAAAGGGACTGGAGGTTCTTAGTAATAAGGAAAGATTACTAGAACTGACGCCTGAGAGGGGATATGATTTCAATGTACAAATACTGTACTGGTGACCCCACAATAGGGATAAAACTTCCGTGAAAGGGCATTTAAAAATACTCACGGCCATTCACTAAATTTAGAGGAATAGCGATTTATCCGGAAACTGTGTAGAGGGTTCTTTGCGGTAAGAGTGGTAAGAATGTGGAATTTTCTTCCCCAAGCAGTGGTTTCAGCAGGGGGCATAGATAATTTCAAAAATTAGATAGGCACCTACACGACCACAAAATACAGGGATACACAAAGTAATATTGACATAAAAGTGCACACACACAGTTTGGACTTAACAGATTTGTTTTTTTTTTCAACCTTACCAACTATCTAAATATGTAACTATGTAACAGTGCAAAGCAGGATGTAGGGTCTAAGTATACATGGAGCAAATATGGCGCCACCCATGTACAGTACATATAAAACTACATAACATACATGGAAGCAAGGAATTAAAATATGAATATACTTGAATAAAATTATTTACATCAAACTTATCTTTTTCCATATGTTGGTATTATCATTTAATTTTAAGTATTCTGCCATCAGAGTCTACCACTACAGTTAAGTGAAGTCAAGCTGACCACAACTGTAAGATTTCTTTCATTGAGCCTACAGTCTAAACAATGTGTTTGCAGGTATCTCCCTTGACGGCTATTGTATCCTGACAGCTGGTACCTGTGGCTGTCAGGATATTTGAACAATAGTTGCATATTATAAGATGCAACTGCTGCTTAACAGACAATTTTCACACCCAACAATTCTGACATGTCTCAGATTAAAGAATGTCAGGCAGGAGGGTACTTCAAGGGTGACCCATGGCTCAAATTGCACCCGGTTCATCTGGAGCTAGACAAAATCCATTCCATGTGTGGTCAGCTTTAGAGTAGGTGTCATTTGGTCCTAGCTTCATTTGGTAATTATAGATTCCATTGATTGGTATAGTGAGCGATCAGTTGTTTCTACTCACATGTCATAATACTAGCAACTGCAGACAATTTTGGCAGGTTGTAAAGTATTTTTTTTAAAACTGGAGATGGTGCTGTTATATTATTTACATGAATCCTTTATAGATACACTGGTATAAAATAGACCCTTCTATCTTAATTATCATTATTTTATTGTCCCATCATGTAAAAGGCAATGCAAAATGTAGTAACTAGCCTAGAGCAACCAATTTGAGATTATCTTACATTAGTTTGACAGCGTAAGATTGTCGTGATAGCTCTGAATCATTGGACACATCATTACTCTTTGTGCTAAGTTATTAATAAAAAGCTAATGCTTATGGCGGGTGCACTTTGCACCCCATTAAGGGTGAATTCACACATGCAGTGCAGTGACAAGCATTTTACCGCATTATAAAACAGCTGTCACCGGAGGACACGCAGGAAACAATTGTTTGCGGTGTGTTCCATTCACACTGCAATGCAGCTTGGAGCTGCGCTAAAATGCAGACATGCTGCATTTTATTGCAGCGCACTATAAATCAGCGCAGTGCATCGCACTGCTCTACAGAGACATAAATGAAGTGTACTTTTGTACATTTTGCACACTTTAAATAATGTTTGTACACAAAAAAAGTGCAGCCATGTGTGATGAGCTGAACCACACATCACACTGCCCTTTAGCACAATTGGGAACAGAAAGCGCTCCGGCAGCTGTCTGTTCGTATGTGAACCGGCTCTTAAAGTTAATAACTTACTTAAAACACTGTGTACTGTACTTTAATCCAACAAGCATGTAAACACAATCTTCTCTTTGTTAGAATGAACTATAAAAGAAGGGTGGTTTACTTAGCAACCTTTTAAAAGATGATAACACATACCTCAACATTAAATGTATCAGGTCACCACCAGTAAGGAGATATGCAATGAATGACTGGGTGTGTGCACACTACAATGACGGGTCATGATCTGTATTCTGTCTGTTGTATACAAACATGCTAGGTAAGCATGACTCGTTAAACTTCAGACATGTAAGAATTACACTAACTTAAATAACTAGAGAAGAACATTTTGCCAAACCTGGACATAATGAAACAATTATATTATAAGACAAACTAATCTATAATTATTTTCTAAAATTTAGTTCATGATGTCTCTGGTTTATTTTATGTGTTTATTGAGCTACTAAAAAGTAACGTATGTTGAATAGGCACTTGCTTCATTTAAGGTGTTGGCTAGGTTGCCTTTACTTTACATGGATGGGTAGGTTAGACCCAGGGTAAGTGAAACCAGGAACCACAATGAGGTCTCAATTAGTTTCCAGGTTGTCCAACTAGTTTTATAGATTCATAAGTTTAATACCCACCTGGAGAATTTCTTAACCCTAGCTAGATGCAATACAGCCAGCCATATCCATGATATCCTACTATGTTTTTATAATGTCCCACACCTTTTATTGCCAAACACATAATGTCACATTGCAGCCTATTGTTTCCATGGATGGAGAGTGGAGACAATATCCCCACATCTAATTTCATCAGAGGCTCTCTCAAAAATCTGAAAGCTAGACATTCTAGTCTTGAAGGCTCAGTGCCAAAGCTACAAAATGATAAACTGTATTATTACCTAGACTAGATCAAGAGCCAGCCTAGACAGTATTTTCACAAGAGTGAAGAACTCTCTCCTCTTTTAGATTTTATAATATTAGGGGAGTCTCTGCTGAAATGAGAATTAGAGATCTAAAGCATTGCTTCTTTTCATAGAAGCCTTTTAAATTTTTCACTTGGGTACCAAACAATCAACAGGTTTAAATTCTAAAACTTTACTAACGTTAAAAGCTAACGATTTTGAGCATAACACACTCCTGATCCATGCATTTTAAGCATAATGCACTCCTGATCCCTGCACTCTGAGCATAAAGCACCCCTGATCCCTGCATTCTGAGCATAACGCACTCCTGATCCCTGCATTCTGAGCATAACGCACTCCTGATCCCTGCATTCTGAGCATAACGCACTCCTGATCCCTGCATTCTGAGCATGACGCAATCCTGATCCCTGCATTCTGAGCATAACACACTCCTGATACCTGCATTCTGAGCATAACGCACTCCTGATCCCTGCATTCTGAGCATGACGCAATCCTGATCCCTGCATTCTGACATAATGCACTCCTGATCCCTGCATTCTGAGCATAACGCACTCCTGATCCCTGCATTCTGAGCGTAACGCACTCCTGATCCCTGCATTCTGAGCATAACACACTCCTGATCCATGCATTCTGAGCATAACACACTCCTCATCCATGCATTCTGAGCATAACACACTCCTGATCCCTGCATTCTTAGCATAACGCACTCCTGATCCCTGCATTCTGAGCATAACGCACTCCTGATCCCTGCATTCTGAGCATAACGCACACTTGATCCCTGCATTCTGAGCATAAAACACTCCTGATCCCTGCATTCTGAGCATAACACACTCCTGATCCCTGCATTCTGTGCATAACACACTCCTGATCCCTGACCTCTGCATTCAGAGCGTAACGCACTCCTGATCCCTAATCCCTGTATTCTGAGACTAACGCACTCCTGATCCCTGCATTTTGACCATAACGCACTCCTGATCCCTGCATTTGGAGCATAACACACTCCTGATTTCTAATCCCTGCATTCTGAGCATAACACACTCCTGACCCCTGTATTCTGAGCGTAACACACTCCTGATCCCTGATTCCTGCATTTTGAGCATAACGCACTCTTGATCCCTGCATTCTGAGCTTAACCCACTCCTGATCCCTGCCTTTTGAACATAACGCACTCTGATCTCTGCATTCTAAGCGGAATTTTGATGCCTTTCTGGCATCAGGTTCTGCTGTGAACTGGCCCTAACAACAGGACACTGTGCCCTTTGATCTTTGACATCAGTGTTGTTCAAGTAGATCTCCATCTCTCTAAGGTTGCCTACCCCTGCTCTAGATGTTTAACCCCTTTCCAGCCAGTGTCATTAGTACATTGAGTGCATATTGTTAGCACTGATCGCTGTATTAGTGTCACTGGTTCCCAAAAAGTGTCAGTTAGTGTCCGAATGTCCACACCAATATTGTATGTCCCACTGTACGGTGCTGATCGTCGCCATTACTAAAAATTCCATAAATATATCCCATAGTTTGTAGATGCTATAACTTTAGCTCAAATGAATCAATATTCGCTTATTGGGATTTTTTTTTTTTACCAAAAACATGTAGCAGAATACATATTGGCATACATTTATTAAGCAATTACATTTTTTTATATTTTTTATTGGATATGTTTTATAGCAAAAAGTTAAAAACATTGTTTTTTTCAAAATTGTAGGTCTTTTGTTGTTTATAAAGCAAAAAATAAAAAACGCAGTGGTGAACAAATACCACCAAAAGAAATCTCTATTTGTTTGGGAACAGTGTCGCATTACCGCGCAATTGTCAGTTAAAGCGACACAGTGCTGTATCGCAAAGAATGGCCTGGTCATTGAGCACCCAAATCTTCCAGACTGAAGTGGTTAACATAAATAAGTCACCAAGACTTACTTGCACCCGAGGGTCCTTAAGCAACTCAGCTAAGTAATTGCCAGACCATTGTTCCTAATTTTTACAAACAGTCTACTGACTGGTATGATACCAGCTGATTGGAGAACAGCCAATGTAGCTTCAATATTTAAAAAAGGACCAAGATATTTCCCTGGGAATTACAGACCAGTTAGTCTACCATCAATAGTATGCAAGCTCTTGGAAGGGATGATAAGGGACTATATACAAGATTTTAGTAATGAAAATGGTATCATTAGCAGTAATCTGCATGGATTCATGAAGAATCGTTCTTGCCAAACCAATCTATTAACCGTCTATGAGGAGGTGAGCTGCCATCTAGACATAGTGTATCTGGATTTTGCATAGGCATTTGATACAGTTCCCCACAATCGTTTAGTATGCAAGCTAAGGTCTGTTGGCATGGACCAAAGGGTGAGTACCTGGATTGAAAACTGGCAATAAGGGCAAGTTCAGAGGGTAGTGATGAATGGAGAGTACTCAGAATGGTCCAATGTTTTAAAATGGGGTCCCTCAGGATTCTGATTTAGGATTCAGGATTTAGGTGGCAAAAACATGAATGGAATCTATACACTAGGGGGAGAACCACTGGTGGAAATCTAAGATGGAAAAAGGACCTCGGGTCCTAGTAGATGACAGGCTCAGCAACAGCATGCAATGCCAAGCTGCTGCAAGCAAAGCCAATAGAATATTGGCATGCATTAAAAAGGGAGTTAAGGCCAGTGCCATTGTTGGAAGGTATCAGTCGGAAGAAGGGTACAAAAAATTTCCAAAGCATTAAATAAACCATGGAACACAGTGCAGAACACAGAGCTACAGGAATTTCTCACTAGTACTGGTTGTGTACTACAAGTGATATCAATTTTCTGTATTCTTCATATGTTTGGGCTGTGGGGTAGGGTGGCAAGATACAAGCATTTTATTTATTAAGAAAAATGTCCAAGCATAGCTACATTTTGCTTACATCAAGTCTGCCAAAGCATGTGGGAAAATGTGTTATCTTCTTATGAGACCAAGATTGAACTTTTGGCCATAATTCCAAAATGTATGTCTGTTATAAAACCAACACTGCACATAAAAACACCATACCCACAGTGAAGCATGGTGGTGGCAGAATTATGCTTTGGGGCTATTTTTCTTTAGCTGGATCTGGGGTTTTAAGCAAGATGCAGGGTCTTACAAAAAGTTCAAAATATCAGTCAATATTGGCACAAAACCTTCAGGCCTCTGCTAAAAATCTGAAGATAAAGAAGAATTTCACTTTTTAGCGTGACACAACCCAAAGCACACCTCTAAATCAACAAAAGAATGGTTTCACCAGAAGAATAACAAATGATTGGATTGGCCCTTTCGGAGCCTGGACCTGGATCAGTGGCTTCACTAGGGTTGGTGTCACTTGGTGCGGCAAAACATGGCGTCACCCCCCCTCCTGTCTCTCCTGCCCAGCGCCCTGCAGGCAGTGCACGGTCATGGGGCGCACCCCCAAATCAGGCCCCTGTAAATGGTAGTATAGGGTGGTATAGGGCAGGGTAGGGTGGTATAGGGCAGGCTGGGTGGTATAGTGACAGATTAGGGTGGTATAGGGCAGGCTGGGTGGTATAGTGGCAGATTAGGGTGGTATAGGGCAGGTTGGGGTGGTATAGTGGCAGATTAGGGTGGTATAGGGCAGGTTGGGTGGTATAGTGGCAGATTAGGGTGGTGTAGGGCAGGTTAGGGTGGTGTAGGACAGGTTAGGGTCGTGTAGGGCAGGTTAGGGTGGTATAGTGGTAGGATGGGGTGGTATAGTGGCAGGTTGAGGTGGTATAGGGCAGGCTGGGGTAGTACAGGGAAGCTTAGGATTGTATGTAGTGACAGTGTGCAGTAACTTACAGCATGCCCAGAGATGAAGACATCCACGGCTGCTGTGTTCTCACCTTTTTCTCCTACTTCAGCTGTGGGATCAGTGAAGGAGTCTGTGGGAGGAGCGGAGGAGGCAGCCACACCCCCAGCTCTGCCCACCAACTCTGGCTGCCTCTGGAGATATTGGAGATCCCCGAGGGACAGCTTAACCTGATGGGGGAATGTTATAGGCAGCCTCCCCCGTAGGGCTTGGTGCCCTGCTCGCACTGCTCCGCTGCAGCTCTGAAAGTGCAAGCAATATAGTACAGTGTGTAGTGGTGGGTGGTGGCCCCCATGAACACCCTCTGGCGGGTGTCACCCAGTGTGGCCCCCCCGCACCCCCATAGCAACGCCACTGACCTGAGTCCAATTGAAAATCTGTAGGGTGAGCTGAAGAGGATTGTGCACAGGAGATCCCCTCACAATCTAATCAGATTTGGAGCATTTTTGTAGGGAAGAGTTGACAAAGATTTCCAAGGCAAGAGGTGTCATACTGATAAGACCCCTACACCAATAGACTGGATGCTGCCAGACAACCAAAAGTATTAGTTTAAGGGTGTGCATATTTGTGCAAACATATTATTGTAATTCTCTCCCCCCCCCTCCCCTTTAAAGATTTAAGCTTGTTGTTTTTAATTGAATTGCACATATTAGGTCATATTAAGGGTGATTTATCTTGGTCTGATTTTTTTATATCTCAAAACCCTGCAGGGGTGTATAGACTTTTTATATCCATTGTTATTCTATCATGAGTGCCAGAACCAAGGCATTCAGAAATTTAAACTGTATGTACAATCTTAGAAAAAGTGTCGATGTTCTGCATTTTTTACATTTTGAACAGCCTTATTAAATCCAGGCATCTGTTGATCCTTTGTGTTACCTAGATATTTATTTAGTCTGCTACACACATTTCATTTAAAGTACCTGCTAATCCTTTAAAGCATGGTAATGTACCTTGCTGACTCATGATGAGGTGAGGAACTAAAAACATATTTTCCGCATTTACTAATAATTATTGTATCATAGAAAACACACAAAGATGGCTGTCATATGAAAGAAAACAACATGACAGATGTAGAACTGTGCACATATTTGCATTCCTATTAATATGTGTGTGTGTGTATACAGTATATATATATATATATATATCACGTACGTACGTACATACATACATACACACAAACACACACAAATATTCTCTTTGTTACCTACAGTGCCTTGAAAAAGTATTCATACCCCTTGAAATTTTTCACATTTTGTCATGTTACAACCAAAAACGTAAATTGTTTTATTGGGATTTTATATGATAGACCAATGCAGAGTGGCACATAATTGTGAAGTGGAAGGAAAATTATCAATGGTTTTAAAAAAAAAATTACAAATAAATACCTGAAAATTGTGGTGTGCATTAGTATTCAGCACCCTTTACTCTGTTACACCTAACTAAAATCTAGGGGAACCAATTGCCCTCAAAAGTCACCTAATTAGTAAATAGAGTCCAACTGTGTGTAATTTAATCTTAGTATAAATACAGCTGTTGTGTGAAGCCCTCAGAACATTAGTGTACAAACAACATCTCGAAGGCCAATGAACACACCGGTCAGGTCAGGGATAAAAGTTGTGGAGAAGTTTAAAACAGAGTTAGGTTATGAAAACATATCCAAGCTTTGAACATGTCACAGAGCACTGTTCAATCCATCATTCTAAAATGGAAAGAGTATGGCACAACTGCAGACCTACCTAAACTGACAGGCCGGGCAAGGAGAGCAATAAATCAGAGAAGCAGCCAAGAGGCATTGTAACTGTGGAGGAGCTGCAGAGATACACAGCTCAGGTGGGAGAATCTGTCCACAGGACACCTATTTGTTGTGCACTCCCAGCATGCCCCGGGACTGTGACGTCATAAGGGGTGGGGTCACCGGGTGACATCACCTGGTGACCCCGCCCCATTCCTACATAAGTCATAGCGCACCGTGCACACAACATTGCAGTGGGAGACATTGGAAAAAGTGTCAACATTGGAAGAAGACCAGAGGGAAGAAGATGATGGAAAACACAGAGCCACCGCTAGCAAAAGGGCGGCAAAAGAGCAGAAGATAGCGGAAGAGCCCGGGAGAAGAATCGGAGAGTGGGAGAAGAATCAGAGAGCAGGAGAAGAAGCCGAAGAGCAGGAGAAGAGGCTGGAGAAAGCGGAGGAGTCGGAAGAGACCCCCGAAGATGGAAGAGACCCCCTGAGCTGCCTAATAAACTACTTTATTAGGCAACCTGTCTAGTGTGTTTTTTTCTTGACGCTTTTTTTCCTATTCACATAGGGTGGGGGACCAGGATGCTTTTGGACAGCAATGGTCTGATGAAGCCCACACACGATCGAATTGTCCGATGGATTAGTTCCGTCTGACCTTTGCTGGCAAAAAGTCCAGTCGTGTGACTCAGGGGGGATGTATACAAATGCACACCACACTTTTCAGATATTTATTTATAAAAAGATTTGAAAGCATTTATCATTTTCTTTTCACTTCACAATTATGTGACACTTTATGTTGGTCTATCACATTAAAAATCCCAATAAAATACATTTACTATTTTGGCTGTAACAACACGAAATGTAGAAAATTTAAAGGGGGAATACTTTTTCAAGGCACTATATATATATATATATATATATATATATATATATATATATATATATATATATATATATATATATATATATATATATATATATATTACTGGATATCTCTCTCAATATATATATATGTACTGTATCTCTCTCTCTCTCTATATATATATATATATATATATATATATATATATATATATATATATATATATATAAAATATATATTTTATTTTTATGGTCGTGGCCCTAAGGCAGGGGCCATCTTGACTTGAGGGTTTGAAATATATCTGGTGAAGCAGGCGGAACTTCCATCTGCCTAACTTCTTGATCACATGTCTGGTACTCCTTGCTGAGATGCGGCTGAGGCTGCGCCAATTCAAAGGAATGTCCAGAATACCGCCCGGGGGCTAGGCCTAAGTTGACCAGTAGGACCCTAACATGTTTAATAAACTGACTGCCACTCAGGGGGTTGACCGGAAAAGGCAGTAATGGGCAGAAAACTAGCTGGCTAGGTAGGAGAGAGAGAGCAGATTGTCAAGGATCGTTACTGGGTACCAGGCATTGCTGGTTCGAAAGAAATTGATATCCACTCCGGATCTGGTTTGTTGCATCTTGGAGACCATAAAATGAAGGACATAGTGGCTTGGGAAGCGAGTCAGGATGTGTCTGTACAGTATCTGAGTGCTGATTCTATCAGAGGTGAACTCCCTAGGCAGTAGGAAGCCATAGAAAGCAAGGTAGATGGCCGCCTGGATAACTGGGCTTGGCAAGACCACAAAGGGGGAATATGTGAGGATTTTGGACATGCCCCTAAAGATAGCGCTAATGATAAGTAAGTGTTTGCTGTTGGTTGCAGGCTTCTGCTTCTGAATACCGCGCAGCAGGGCTTTCACTGCAGATGGCTTTCTGTAATCCTGTAAGGACATGAAATGCTGAATACCGGCCAGGTATAATGTAATGAACGAGAGGCAGCTGTGTGTGGCAATAAGATATAAAGGCTAGGACATGAGTGACATCGTCTGCTGTGGTTCCAGGATAAGCGGCTAGGAACCTACGGTAGGTGTTCCAGGCTGTGCGATAAGTCTTTAGTGTGTTGCTAGGCAACGAGTGGTTGATGAGCCGGGTTGGCAAGGTGTGGCGCCAATCCATTAGTTAGTTGAGACAATGGTGGGATAGGAATGGATGATGGGTCAGCTCCGGGTTCCTGCTGGACGAATGAGACAAAATTGAAGTGGGACAGCGCATCAGCTGTGGCATTGCACTTACCAGGGATATGCTCACAATAAATGTTAAATTGGTGATGCAGTGACAATTGCACCAGCCTGCGCAGGAAGGACATGATGGGGAGCGACTTGGATCTACCCTTATTAATGATGTCGGCTGTAGCCTTGTTATCTGTAATGAAGAGCTCTGTTGGAACTGTCCACGTGTGGCCCCAGACTTGGGCTGCTGCCACGATGGGGTACAGCTCGACCAATGACGAAGATCGAGCAAAATCAGGAATCATGCAGATTTCCAGGGCCAGGGTCTGGTGAACCAGTGATGGCCAAAAATTGTAGAAAAGCCTGTGGAGGCTGCAGGATCTGTGACTAGCTGGGGCGACTGAGCTGATACTGAGGGAATAAACATTGATATGCCGTTCCAATTGGTGAGGAACTCGTCCCACATAGCTACGTCCGCTATTGCTACTGGGTCTAGTTTGAGGACTTGGTCGAGGTCCTGCACTCGGGCGAAAAGACTAATGCCGCGTACACACGACCAGACTTTGACGGACTAGGTCCGACGGTCTTCCTGATGGACTTTTGGCGGAGTTCCAACGGACTTTCCAAACGAATGGACTTGGCCTCACACAAGCACACCAAAGTCCAGCGGATTCAAACGTGATGACTAGAATAAGGAAGTTCATAGCCAGTAGCCAATAGCTGCCCTAGCGTCGGTTTTCGTCCGTTGGACTAGCATACAGATGAAGGGATTTTTCGACCAGAATCAAGTCTGCCGGAACGATTTGAAACATGTTTTATTTCTAGGTCCGTCTGAATTTTGGGGAAAAAAAAGTTCGCTGGAGCCCACACACGATCGAATTGTCCGATGGCTTCCGGTCCGCCGGACCTAGTCTGCCAGAAAGTCTGATCGTGTGTACACGGCATAAGAGTCATACGATGAACGACCGCCCCTGAGGAATAGTTCTCATAAAGAAATTGAGCTATCATGGACTGCAGTTGTCTTTTAGTACACTCCTGTGACCGGGTAAACTCGTGAATGACTGACCTAACACGGGTTAATTTGTCGGAAGACAGGCTAGCCTGCATGGCATGCATATCCAGGTCGATTCCTAAGAAAGTGATGGAATGTGCCGGGCCTTCCACTTTGTGTTCGGCTATAGGCACATTGAGATTGTTGAAGACCACTCTTAGCTTGTCTAGATCTACCGGGGGTATGTTCGATGAGCATAAAATCGCCCAGATAATGGATAACTCTGTGACACCAGGACTAATGTGACAGGATCCAAGTGAGGTACTGGGCAAAAACATCAAACAGCTACAGGCTGCTTTTAGACCCAAAGGTCAGCTTGGTGGGTAAAGTGGCTGCAAAAGAGTTCCATGTCTGTGAGGCTCCAGTCGGAGCTGTACTGGAACTGGGCGAGTCTCACCGCTGCTTTGGTGAAAATGACTGATGGTAGTCATAGAAGGCAAAACCTTCATATTTGTAAGCAAGATCTGTCACTGCATGAAGGTATAAGTCCTCCTGCTGGGAGGTGGCTGAACAAAGTACGTCTTTGAACATCCCGAAGGCCAGGACAAACTCAGTGGCTGAAAGCTTACAACTGAGGCTGGGGTCTCTTGACTTGACAACCACTGAGACGTCCCTCCAAGCGTATGATTTGTTGTCAGCTAAGTCATGGGCTGAGTTGAGCAGGGATGCCAAATTTATTTGCCCTCCAATATATCCTCCCCGAAGATGAGCAGGGAGGACGATTGGTGTAGGGCCTGGTGTACTGGCAGAAGGAGAAGCTGTCATTGGGACCATGACCGAGTCAGGGAGGGCCGTGGGTGGGCGCCCTTCCAAAAGTGTGACTCTGGTCTGGACATCCGAACTGTTGCTGCTAAGGAGGAGACCAAAGAGTGCAGCTTGAAAATGGCCCTAGAGATGGATTGCCAAGATGCCTGCTGGGTGCTGGGCCCAGCTGCAGCTGGAGGTGGGAAGAGAAGCCTGAAAAGCTCTGCCTTCCTGGCCGTAGCAGGAAGGGGAATATCCATTTGTCTCAGCTCAGCTATGAGTTTGGGGACGGTCCTTCCCTTGTGGAACTGCATGCTGCCACGTTCTGAGCCTGCAGTGGGTGACAGAGGGGCAGATGTGAAGTCCTCACTGCCGGCCTGCGACATATATATATATATATACAGACATATGTGACAGAACTAACGCCTGGAGAGTACGTCCAATGATGTATGTGAAGTAACGGTATAGTGAAAGGATGTTGCAAAATGATGTGATAGAAAAGCCCATGGACTATGCCCTGACTGACGCTCTAGTAGCGAGGCCCTGGTTAGGATCAAAACTCGGTCAACCAGGAACACCTGCAGTAGGGGTGACATGAGTGCAACAACATTTCTTACTTTTTTTTGTGTCTCCCTTGTATGCAACTGGCCCTGGTGAAGATGCAAACATAGCATTTTTCTTTTTTTTTCCTGGGAAATAACATTCAACCTGGTACAGGATGGAACCTGAACTCGACTGACCTGAGGGAGAAAAGACAGATGAAAATGATGAGTGGCTCGTATGAATGCCACTGGAGATGAGTGGCCAATTAAGGGCCACTAAAAAATGAAGTGTGGCTGTATGCAAGCCACTGAGTGTACTTGCAGCGATTGCAAGGAGTATATGTTGAGATGCAGGTTTGCAGCGATCTCAAATGGATATATGCTGAGATGCGTGTTTTTGCAGCGATTGCAAAGAGTATATACTGAGGTGCAGGTTTTGCAGCGATTGCAAGTGAGTAAACGCTAAGATGCATGTATTTGCAGAAATGGCAAGGAGTTTATACCGAGATGCATGTTTTGCAGAGATCGCAAAATGGGTATATGCTGAGATGCGTATTTTTTGCAGCAATTGCAAGGAGTTATGATGAGATGCGCATCTTGCAGCCATTGCAAGGATTTGTGCTGAGATGTGTATCATGCAGCGACTGCAAGGAGTTAGGATCAGATGCATAGCTTGCCGTGATTGCAAGAAAAGGTCACCTACTGATAAGTGAAAAGAAATTGTATATGTAGGAAGGAACTGCGAAGTAGCATACGTAACAAATCGTAGATTTGGAATAGGGGCCGCTATGAATTTGTGTGCAGGATACCCATGATGTGAACCGTTGTGCCGCCAGTGCAACTAGGTTCAGAATGGACTGTGATACATGTAGCTGCCGATGCGCTCTGAATTGGTCAGTAGAAATTATATGAATAACGAATTGTGGGGTATGGTAAGAACCGATACGAATCGATGTGTGGGATACGCCCGGTGCGAACCATTGTGCCGCAGAGGCATGAAAGTGTTATGAATCGGTGAGTAACATGACATAACAATGAATCGTCTGTAGGGTATGAGAGTGAGCGGTAAATCCTTCAGATTTACCAAAACCATATAATATGAGGCCAAACCTTAGGAGTTTCAATTTGTATGCAATCGGGCTGGCCCTTGCACTACATGGTTTTGGTAAATCTGAAGACAAAAATCAGCAGGAAATCTGATAGTGTGTATGGGGCTTTATTCTAAAACCGAACCCATGCCAACCACCCAGCCCCCGAGGCTAATCTAGTGCAGACAAGGCACCAGGTGGGTCTAATCACCCCCTCAATCAGCCACAGAACTTGTAGAAGCAATACATGTTTATCTCCAAATGGATGAGACGGCAACCTCATAGACTGTGAATCTTATGAGCAACGAAGCCTGAATCGAGTGAAATCAGACAACAACCAACAGCGTCTCACAGGCTTGGATCTACGAATGAATTGTATGATTTTAGATGGGATGACAAGCAAGGCAGAGGGAACATGCAAATCTACTACACCTGTGCCGAATGACCGACAACAACTCAGAGGCAGCTAAGAACGAAAGGGATACAGGATAGGAATTGGAACATTGCGTATGAACGAGAAGGTTCGAACCCTACCTGCAACAGTGAACAAGAACCGCTGCCGAAGATTACGAATGGAGAAGCTGCAAGATATGTGTAATCGAATGAACACAAGGTGAGCTTGGAAGAGTCGGCCTAGTGATGTGTAGTATTGCACACTGGCACTGACAAAGAGCATGGGCGAGTGGGCTGCTTACTACACAATATATATATATATATATATATATATATATATATATATATATATATATATATATATATATATATTACACAAAATCACACATCTGAGATCCTGAGTTTAATAAATATATTCCTTGGTTGCATTAATATGATACATACATTGTACTGGCTTTACAACTAAGGCCCCTTTCACACTGTCGGACCGTTCAGGTCCACCTGCCAGTTTTGACGGCGGACCTGAATGGGCGCTCTATGCTAGTCTATGGAGCGACGGATGTCAGCGGTGACATGTCCACTGACATCCGACCCAGTCCAATCCGCCAAAAGCAGATGGATGGCCCTACGTCCGGTTCCGTCGCTGGCGGATCGGATCGGGTGAGATCTGATGAAAACTGACATCCTGTCCGTTTTCATCCAATCTCTCCATAGAATCCTGAGAGTGAGCAGAGAGGGACCTGTCATCCGCTGGCTCGCCGGAGATCAACGAAGAGAACTCCCGCTGAGCCGACGGACAGAGGCGGACTCCGTGCAAGTGGATCCACCTCGTCTAAATGAGGCCTAAAAGGCATAAATTTAAAAAATATATGCTTTTCCAATATATGTAGTCCTTGTACATTATATACCAAAGTCAGTATTCAAAATAATTTCTTTTACGTTTTGTCTTGTCTGGTTGTGTCAATAAAAAACAATGACACATTTAAACATTTCATAAAAGCATTTTTGTTCATCCTATATGTAGCACTGACCCCCGAAGGAGCGGCTGAATTTATTGGGCTTACTGTTACCTTCTTCACTTCATATGCGTCTAGAGGTTTCCTGAGGTAGTTGGCCCAAGAACTGCAGAGACTGACGTCAGATCCACTTAAAGGGATTTTATTTGCGAAAAGTAGTTAACAACACAGTCTCTTAGGATTAGAGGGGTTAGGTGGAAAGTCCAGGTACTCTTATTGTCAAATTCAGTATGAAACAAAAATCTCTTGCTTCAGTAAATCCAGAGAATAGCCATTTACAACTGGATTCTCACCCTAATTGGATAGTGCTTCTCTAACCAGGCCTAGCAGCCAACAGGGTTTTTGAGTCGGGAACAAGTGTCTGCCACCGACTTTGCTATAGAACATGTGAGGGAAACTTGAAAGCTTGTAGAACACTCGTGTGGTACCAGTATCTTGCAGCCAGTCCGACCATACCGCACAAGATTGGATTCTCTTAGGTCCTTCAGCTTGTCCAGACTCTTGTTGAGAAGCCAACCTTTGCTTGGCCTTCTCCCGAAGAGTCCTCTCCTGGATACCTTCACAGTTGCTGGGAATCTCCACTAACCGAGACGGCACCGGACCACCTCCGAATCCTCCTTTCAGTTTCCTCGCCTTGGGCTAGCCAGCCCCGAGACGTAAAGTCGGGTGGATCCGCACCCCGGGTCATGGAAGTCCTGGGGGCTGGTCAGGAGGACCAGGACCATGGAGTCAGAACATACTTATGGACCGGAACCCTGAAACACGTGACATCTGCACCTTAAGTACCCCCTCCCAGCAGGCACAGCAAGAGCTGGGCTGGTTCAGCGAGAAAGTAACCTTAATGCGCCCAACTAGACTGTGGTTCAGTACCTGTCAAAAGTGACAGCGCCACCCATTGCCAGGCAGAACACCCTGCAGTCCAGCCAGACTGATGTTGAGGTCAGAATTTAGAACAATTAAACCCAAACCAAACTGCGGTTTAAAGGTGAAATTTAAATTGAAAAAAAAACGTATAGCGCATGCTCTTCAGGAGCCGCCGCTACATACACACACACACACACACACATATATATATATATATATATATATATACATGAAATAAGAGGCAATACCTCAAAAGGAAGGAATCCCTGGCTGTCACCAAGGTACCAGAACTAATGTCCCCATTAGAAGATTTCCCCTCTATTCCTGTTCTGATAATAACCCAATATTTGGGATTTTCTTTCTCTTTCACTCACAGTGATTAGACAGTGATAGGACAAATAGAGAGGATGACTCTCCCTAACCAGGACACAGATATTAATGAAAACTTGATGGGTGTTCTAATCCCTCTTCATGCTATCCAAAACTAAAAAAAGTCTTGCCTTTAGCTATACTTTAATAATGCATAGTTGATGAGTATTTTTTTGGATAGGGCTTTTCCATGGCAAAGCGGCATTAAAGCACAAAGCTACACGATACATTTGCTTTTGTATACCACATATTTCAATGGGCTTGTTAAACACATACATGCAGCACATCTCATATGTTAAAATTCTGCCAAGTTGTAGGGCATAGATAGAACTAGTCACAAAGGAATGAATGGAATTTCTGATAGAAATGCAGTAAATGTATCTGTTTCAATAGACAAGTGCATGGTCCTTTGGAAGATGCAATTGGGATAAAAGCCAGAGATAAAAGCATAAAGCATTAGCACATTTTTAGAAGCTAGTACACTAATCAATGTTATAGGTTATATTTTTATTTTATTCAAGTGTGTTACTTACCGTATATACAATTTTGTGTAGCAAAGCCCCAAGCCTTCTTCGGTCTAATGAGAACCTCCAGGGCCAGACATAGCTGACATCCTTCCGTATGTAGTGGGTTGTGAGGCATAGTGGCTGCAAGATGGTCATTGGGCGCCAGACACTTCTTGAATGCAAAAGAGAGTTTATTTCTCCTAACAACTTTTGGGGGAAAGAGGGTTAGGGCTAGGACAGCCTTAGGTAATTGCTAGTTCAATTGGACAGCCATGCAGGGAATGGCATCCAGCAAGACGCCACTTCTGCATGTGCAGGAATGCTGTCTTCTATGGCAACCGTCTTTAACATTTCCTAACACAAACGTAACAGTTTCTTTCTCTTTCACTACAACCCCTCCTTGTAGTTCTTCAGCCCACTGAGCTCCCGGTCTTTCACTAGACCCACTGATTCACTGCCACTGAATACCTTGAGCTCCTCCGATCTTCAAGGTGGTATCTTCCTCAAGTGTCACCCCTGCCTCTCTACTGGGTCCCTAGCTTGGCACTCAAGATACCTCTCAAGCTTCACCCCACTGGCCTGCTCAGTCCCTGGCTTGACACACAAGGCTGCTCTGCAAGTGTCACCTCCACTGGCTGGGAAGTTTCCAGATTCTTCACCGTCCCCGGTTAGTGAGAATACTGCTCTGATACGTGCTTCAGTTACTCACTGTAGTCCCTGGTAATAAGGTGGTTGGTCCCTTAGTGGCGACAGCTTCCCTTCTACCTTCGTCCACTACAGATTCTCCGGCCGGCAGAACCCTCTCTTTTGGTTGGATTGCAAGCCGCAGTCCCAACCCTGTGCTGCTCTCCCGCTTCTGGATAGGCCCTCAGAGAGCCTAGCAGCCAGACCTGCCCAGGATAGGCCTAATCTCCAGCCTAGCAGCCCAGGCAGTACAACACACATCCACCCAGACAGCCGTCCAGATGTCACAGAACCTAGATCACCTGACTCCCTCTGAATATTTAGGCTCTCCCAGCAGGCCAAGGGACTCAAGAAAACCCCTGCCCATTGGCTGAGATACCCTATATACCAGTGATGGCAAACCTTGGCACCCCAGATGTTTTGGAACTACATTTCCCTTGATGCTCATGCACTCTGCAGTGTAGTTGAGCATCATGGGAAATGTAGTTCCAAAACATCTGGGGTGCCAAGGTTCGCCATCACTGCTATATACCCATAACCTGACCTTGCATTGCCCTTTTCGTATCTAGTATCACCAGGTATCCAGCCACCTAGTGGTAGAAGAGAAAAGTGCAACAAGGCCAAACTTAGGGAGAAATCAATAGATCTCTAACAATCTACCAGGATAATTATTCCTGGCAAATAAATTTGTGAGGAGCAGCCCTGCCTAAACTCCAGGGTGCTACAAGTGTGTATTCACCAGATCAGGTCCAGATGAAGAAATTAATTGATTGGGGGGACATTTATACATTTTGTCACAAATAGGAGCAGTGAGACAGATTGTGCAACAGATCTACTACAAGGTTATAACTTGCGTCATGCATGAAGAGACATTTCAGAATTTTCACAGCCCGAAGAAGACTGCATTAGGCATACAGGATTAAAAAATAAGTTCACCTTTTGGGGCATGTTACACTCATCTTTATGGTGTATAGTGTAACATACTCCAGCACATGTCCACCCCCTCCATGATAGCAGGCAGGGGATCCTCTCCCCGCACCCACTGTCATATTTTGAGAACAGCGCGGCTGTTTGGGTGGAAGTGACAGGAATCTGTGAATGAGAAAACTACAAGTCCTGCCTTCCACTGTGGAAGATGGCTTGTAGTTCTCAATAAAGTGCGAGGGACCCCTCCCGCCCCCCAGGCTCCATATGAACTGTGTAGTCTGCTTTGTCTATTAATATCATAATAGATTGGCACCACTCCAAGCCTGCATCAGTCTCCCTGGTTTACACTCTGTATTCAGGTGCTGGCAGAGGTAGAGCACAGCTCACTCCAAGATATATTATACAGATGCCTCTCAAAAAATTTGAATATCATCAAAACATAATAAAATTTCAGTATTTAAATTTAAAAAGCGAAACTCATATTATATAGATTCATTACACACAAAGTGATATATTTCAAGCATTTCTTTTGTTTCCTTTTAATGAGTACGGCTAACAGTTAGTAAAAACCCAACATTTTTATCTCAGAAAATTTGAATATTACATAAGACCAATAAAAAAGAGGATTTTTAATACAGAAATGTTGGCTTACTGAAAAGTATGTCCATGTACAGTATAGTATGCACTTAATACTTGGTAGGGGCTTCTTTTGCATGAAATACTGCATCAATGCGGCATGGCATGGAGGCGATCAGCCTGTGCTACTGATGAGGTATTATGGAAGCCCAGGTTGCTTTGATAGTGGCCTTCAGCTCGTCTGCATTGTTGGATCTGGTGTCTCATCTTCCTCTTGACAATAGAGGATTCTCTATGGGGTTTAGGTCAGGCGAGTTGGCTGGCCAATCAAGCACATTGATACTATGACCATTAAACCAGATATTGGCACTTTTGGCAGTGTGGGCAGGTGCTAAATCCTGCTGGAAAATTAAATCAGCATCTCCATAAAGCTGGTCAGCAGAGGGAAGCATGAAATGCTCTAGAATTTCCCAGTAGAGGGCTGCGCTGACTATGGACTTCATAAAACACAGTGGACCAACACTAACAGATGACATGGCTCCCCTAATCATCACTGACTATGGAAACTCCATACAGGCATACCCCACTTTTAAGTATGTAATGGGGTTTATTTACTAAAGCTGGAAAGTGCAAAATCATGCTCAATTCTGCATAGAAACCAATACGTTTCCAGGATTTATTACCAAAGCTTAGTTGAACAAGCTGGGGTTAGAAACTCATTGGTTTCAATTCAGAAGTGAGCCTGATTTTGCACTTTCCAGCTTTAGTAAATAAACCCCATTGTGTACTTAAAAGTGGTGTATTCCTGTACTGGACCTCATGCAACTTGGATTATGTGCCTCTCCACTTTTCCCCCAGACTCTGGGACCTTGAATTCCTAATGAAATGCAAAAACTGTCATCTGAAAAGAGGACTTTGAACCACTGAGCAACAGTCCAGTCCTTTTTCTCCTTAGCCCAGGTAAGTCACGTTGTCTCTGGTTGAGTAGTGGCTTGACACGAGGAATGCGACAGTTCGAGCCCTTGTCCTAGATACGTCTGTGTGTGGTGGCTCTTGAAGCACTGTCACCAGTCATAGTTCACTCCTTGTGAATATCCCCCAAATTCTTGAATGGCCTTTGCTTCACAATCCTCTCAAGCCCTGTTGCCTGTGCACCTTTTTTCTACCACACTTTTTCCACTCAACTTTCCATTAATATGCTTAGATATAGCACTCTGAACAGCCAGCTTCTTTAGCAATGACCTTTTGTGACTTACCTTCCTTGTGGAGGGTGTCAATGACTGTCTTCTGGACAACTGTCAAGTCAGCAGTCTTCCCAATGATTGCGGAATCTACTGAACCAGACTGGGAGATCATTTAAAGGCTCAGGAAACCTTTACAGGTGTTTTGAGTTAATTAGCTGATTAGAGTGTGACACCATGAGTCTACAATATTGAACTTTTTTACAATATTCCAATTTTATGAGATACTTAATTTTGTGTTCTTACTAACTGTAGACCATAATCATCAAAAAAAAATGATTGAACACACATATGTCTAGCAGCAAGGTTGACTATTACACGCAATTGGAAATCCCCTGACCTCCCTTCACACACTGAAGCCATAAGAGCAATGCACTTACATGGCATGTATGAACATATGTACGCCTCCGCGGAAGGACTATTGCCTAAAATAAATCAATCGCTGGAAACCCTGGCTAGAATGGTACGAATCGACCATGCCTGTAATCCCTTAAACATTCATACCGTTTAGTGAGAGAAGCATGTCACACGCGGCCTTATGTACCTTTCCCATATTTCTTTTTTTTTTTCTTTTCTCTCTCGCCATTCTCCACCCCTCCCCCCCCCTTCCTCTTAAATATATATCCTGAGCATTACCGGTTCTTCACATCCGGACATTTCTTTCCCGCCATTAACCCTCAGGTTTTACTGTTACTACTTCATGTTTTATTTCCATAAAGCGATTTGCCTTTCTCATCGCACCTATTGAATATACTGGAGATGTTACTATGTTCGACATCATTGCTACCCTTTACATGGGAGTATTCCCTTGCTCCTGTGTACAGTGAGTTCCCATTTGGGGTACACAGAGCAAGGTCTTGACCTCCCTTTATATCTCTGGTCTGTCATGTTGATCCTACGATTTTAATAATATCGTACTCTGTTTATTACATGTTTTATGGCAATTTGTAATTTTTGATACCATATGTTGTATTGTTACGGATACTCTGTGAATGTAACCTTCTTATACTGTAATTTGCATATTTCCGTTAAATAAAAATTATTGAAAGAAAACAAAAAATGCTTGAAATATATCACTGTGTGTAATAAATCTATAGAATATACGAGTTTCACTTTTTGAATTGAATTACTGAAATAAATGAACTTTTTGATGATATTCAAATTTTTTGAGATGCACCTGTAGCATACATGTACCGCCACATACTGTATTCAACTCCAGTGTAAGGTAAATGAAAGACCTGCATTAGATTGAAAATCTGTGGGGTGATCTAAAGAGGGCTGTGCACAGGAGATGCCCTCACAATCTGACAGATTTGGAATGTTTTTCAAAAGAAGAGTGGGCAAATATTGCCAAGTCAAGATGTGCCATGCTAATAGACTCATACCCAAAAAGCCTGAGTTCTGTAATAAAATCAAAAGGTGCTTCAACAAAGTATTAGTGTAAGGGTGTGCACATGCAAAATGCTGTTCCATGTGGCCGCACTTGATGCTGAAGATGTGCTACCTAAATAGGGGTCCTTATTAATAAAATGTCCTTTCAGACATTCTGATAACTCTACCTTTCATGTTTTCTGCTACAGGATAGAAAATCTTTAATTTAAGATACATTATTTAGTGAAGACCCGGGTTTGCTAATGGGGTTATTTAGAAAAAAAAAAAAAAAAGGTTTATTACTACCAAAAATAAAAATGCAAAATGCTGTAGCCCAAGACAACCAATTTGATTGTATCTTGCATTGATTCATAGTTAGCAGAAATGTAATTTGTCTGCTTTTTGTAGGTGCACACGATTTTTGCTCTATATGTTTCTGTGACATCTAACTAAGTATTTCTTTTATAGACATCTAACTGAAATTTGCATTTATCAGACTATTGCATCATAGTGATAGTACATAAATGCAAAGTATTTCATAAGTAAGCCGAAACATTTATAATGTAAGACTAAATGTTCTGAATCTTATATAAACTCAGTCATAGCTAGTTATCTTTAGGCTCATTAATTCAAACCGAAAAGCTGCAATGCAAAAACATGCAAAGCAGGGTGCATCATTTCTTCCAGTCTTACATTATATGGAAATCTGAATAACAAAACATGTTTAAAGTCACAACTAGGGCTAACATATCCTGTATATGGAAAAGTAGAAGAAATTTAAGGGGTTGTGAAGCTTTGTTTTTTATTTTCTAAATAGATTCCTTTAAGCTCGTGCATTGTTGGTTCACTTACCTTTTCCTTCGATTTCCCTTCTAAATGTTTCTTTTCTTTGTCTGAATTTCTCACTTCCTGTTTCTCCTCAGTAAACTTCACACCATCATCCGAGCGGTGTTTAGTCAGCCAGAACAGCTTACTGAAGAGCTTACTGAGGAAGAACAGGAAGTGAGAAATTCAGACAAAGAAAACAAAGAAAAAAAAACATTTAGAAGAGAAATCGCAGGAAAAGGTAAGTGAACCAACAATGCACTCGCTTAAAGGAACCTATTTAGAAAGTAAAAAACGAACCTTTACAACCCCTTTAAATCTAACCTTCTCCTGTTGTTTAACTGGACTCTCTAACTCTGCCATTTTGCTCCTCTGACAGTTCAGCATATTTGTTTTATGATATTTTTCAGCCACTTTATCACCTTGAAGTGTCGATGTTCTTTGATGGCCAATTTTGACATGGTTTGAGATCATTCAGAATTAATTCCAGCTGCATTCAATCTACAGTTGATTTACTTCAAGCTGCTTATGCATTTCCATTGTCTCGTATAGGGAGAAGTGCTGAGCTGTGCTGAACTGAATGTTCCTGGGTTCAGTTTAGGGCAGGTTAATCAAATATGACTAAAGTCCAGGTGCCAAATCTAAACCTCACTGAAGTCAATGAGAAACAGTAATGCTAAAATTCAATTTACCTGGGATTTTCCTGATTTGGTAATGCTTATACTGTGAAGTGAAACATTAAACATGCTCAATTCATTTAAATAATATGCCTGGGGAGTGGCATGACCCTGCCTGTGAAGTGGTGCATCCTCCCTATGTATAAAATCTACTACAGCAGCATTGACATTTACAAAGCAAAGTGTGTGTACATTGTCAGAATGACAGTTGACAGCTTTGTTCTGTTTGCAAACAAAACAGGCAGGAATTCTGTTGATCTATACCAGACCCTTATCCTAGATGAGGATTTGATATAGCCATTATTGGGGGACTCCATTACAAAATAAACAAAGCACAAGGCCTTTATACGTTCATGCAGGCTAGTAGGCCAGGAAAGGGGGGGGGGGGGTGAGCATGTACCCACACTCATTTACAGTCTGACAAATCTTTGACCCCCCCACCTCTATGTAAATGAGTAAGTGGTACTCATTTACAGTTTTTGACAAGTTCTTCAAAGGAGGCATCCAGACTCTGATAAATTCCCCATCCACAGACCCCTACAGCTACTGGGCCAGGGTTGTGGGGAAGAGGCCCTTTTCCTCCTCATCATCATGGGGACAAGGTAACTCTTCATGTTGAGGGCACGCTTGACCACCTCCTCCCCTTCTCCCCCTTTCCTGACCTGTTAGGATGCATGCTCGGATAAGGGTATAGTATAGATCTTTTGGGGGAGGCCCTGAACATTTTTTTAAAACGATCCCCGCTCATTTCCTGACATTGCCAGTGATTCCCATGTAATTAAATGAGGCTACTGATGCCACTGGTTGTTAACCCCCCTGGCGATATTCGCGAGTCTGGCTCAGGGTAGAATTTCAGTACCATAAGCGGTAACCCCGAGCCAGACTCGGGATCGCATTGCAGGATACAGGGAGAGTTACTTACCTTGTCCCCTGGATCCTGTGATGTCCCCCCACTGTGTGTGCGAGCCTTCCTCCACTCGATTCACACAGTGCCAGAGTGCCGCTGAGCTCCGTTCACTTGCGACGCACAGGAGCGGAGATCGGCGCAAATTAAAAAAAGTAAAAACACACAATACACATTCAGTACTGTAATCTTAAAAAATTACACACCCCCTTTGTCCCTAGTGGTCTGTCCAGGGCCCTGCATGTAGTTTTATTTTATAAATAGAGTTTTTTCTGCCTGGAATTTGGAGATTGTCCATAGCAACCAAAAAGTGTCCCTTTATGTCAAAAGTGGTTATAGACCAGCTAGAAAACAGCGATAATAAATTTTCTGGGGAAATTCGTCATCAAACACTAAATCTAATGACAGCGACAATTCTGCAACTGAGCAAATTTCTGTGTTTTTGATTTGATTACATTATTGAATATTTATTATTATTTGTTATAATTATTTATAGTTATTTATTATATTATAATGTATGATTTTGTGTTTCAAACTACTATCATACCCGGGAAGAGTTATTCCTAAGAATTGCAGGCCTACAATATAAAACGCCAAATTTCCATGCAAAATAATGGTACCGCTTTCAGCACCTAAAATCAGAAATAGTCATACTGCCAGGGAGGTTAAGTACTCAGTGATGCCTGCACCTGCTAGTGTCCTTAAAGTGATATTAGAGGAACAATTAAACATTTTTAAATAAACATGTTATACTTACTCACTCTGTGCAGCGGTTTTGCACAGAGCAGCCCTGATCCTCCTCTTCTCGGTTCCCCCGGCAGCCCTCCTGGCCCCTCCCGTCTGTTGACTGCCCCCAGAGCAAGCAGCTTGCCAAGAGGGCCCCTAAACAGGTGCTCTACCGAGCCGCTGTTCTGTCTGTTCATTCAGACACAGAGTTGCCCCACCCCCCCTCTCTCCTCATTGGCTCACTGGCTGTTATTGACAGCAGTGGGTGCCAATGGCTCCTGTTGCTGTTTCAGCCAATGAGGAGGGAGAGTCCCCCTGAGAGCCGAGACACTAGTGCACATCGCTGGATCACGATGGAGCTCAGGTGAGTATTAGCAGAGACTGGGGGCTGCTGCACATAGAAGTTTTTTTTTTTTACCCTCATGTATGGAATGCATAGAAACCTTCAGACTTTAGAACTCCTTTAACAACTATTGCTAAAGGGAAGCTGGCCAATGCAAAGTGTTCTCTTATTGGACAACACCACCCCACCTCTTCACTGCATCCAATCAGAGAGTATGTTGCATTCATTTAGAAAATGCAAAGTGTTCTCTAAATGGTGCTCTTGCTGAGTAAGCAACCTGGCTGTGACTAAAAAACCATGAACAGTGTAACTATGAAAAAATATCTATACCCAAACTTCAGCTGTAAACACCCCAGCAACCACACTTTTAGCTAACAACCTTGCATTTGGCATCCCACAGCTGTGTGCCTTTGTGCTTGATAAATGTGAAAAGCAATCAGCTCTTTATTCTTGCTGTTCTATGCTCAATAATGAAATCCAGAGCCATATGCAGTTTTCATATATTTCTCTTTATTGCTTTGTAATGAATTTCTAATTTGAGAGCGTAAATTTCCTAAAAATTCTTTCTTGGCAATTTGCTTTTTACATGCGATGTCTTACTAAAATCGATGCACATGGAGTATAGCAAATAAAACTGTATAACTTTAATTGCCTAACTGCTAATACTGAAAAGTTGGGAAGTAAACGTAGGAAGCTGTCATACCTGGAAGCAATTAAGCTAAGCCTACTTGGAAATGGTATAAATCATCCTTGTTTGAGACACTGAACATCCTGGGCTCTAGCAAACAACATTCATGCTGTTAAAAATGTTTAATATAAAGAGTAACTCCACTTTTGTTGAGAAAAAAACATTCCCCTCTGGGTGATCCATGTACATTACAGGGATTTTAGCAAACTTTGTTGCAGAATCCTACCTTCTGTTATTCTGAAGAAACTGCTGTTTGTTTGTCTGGGTCCATGTACAAAGTGAATCTCTAGGGGAGTGGTTTTATACTTATCAAACAGCTACTGCAGGGCTCTAATGAAGAAATTTGCAGGGTCTGCATCCCTTTAGACATGATTTCCCTTGGAGAATATCTCACCAAAATAACATTTTAAAGGCAGGGGATGCTCTAAATCAGATTTTTATCTTGGTGCAGACTTCTGGGAAAATCAGTAAACCAATCACACAGATAGGAGATTACATTTCTAGGGGCACTCTGTATACAATATGTGTACAGAATGCCTCCAGGTAGCCATATTGCATTACATTTTACAAAAAATTACAGAGCTGCAGATTGAAAAGGAAAGGCAATTTTTAATAAGATTCAATTACAGTATGACTTGTGTCACAATTGTATATGTTATAATATTTTTTTATTTGCTAATTTCTTTTCCCCCACGAAAGTGGAGTAACCAATTAAAATCAGTGTGCAATATGATTGTTTTTAACATAAGAAACTAGGTGTACATTGCAGTTTAGTGGGGGGGTCCTAAAATGATGGAATGAACCAATCTCAGTTCTGGTGCTAGAGTATTTTCTGGATGTCCTTTTAAAGTAACCCCCCCCCCCCCCCCCCCACCTATCGTTTTCAGCCAAGGAAGCTGCCATCTTTGCCTCTGTTTAATCTACAACTACCATGATGCTGCACATGTGATCAGTTATGACACCAGCCATTAGGTGGTTTGACAGTTTGGTTGAGAGCACAAGCAATGGGAGTGTTATATTTCTGGCACGTGCCAGAAATGAAAGTTTTATGGATGGGTTTACTTTCGCTTTAATGGGTGGATTTTCATTCTCGAATGATACATTGTAAAAATAGAAGTTTTGGCCAAGAGCAATCAATTAAAACGACCCCAAAAAACACTCTCTGGGACATTGTTGCGTTCAGGGATCCTTTAGAGGAACGGTGAGTCTTGTCCTCTGTGTGGAGACACCTTTTGCTGTCTGCAACCACCTTGGAGCTGCGCGCATTGAAGTGGATGCAAACGCAGTGACTGCACAGACAGAGCTGCATGTCAAAATTTGATACCTGAGCAGGAGCGGGTATAAGGATCCGAACACACAGTGTCTGCATTCGGATGCATGCACCCGCTCCTGCCCAATTTTGACATGCAACTGTGCCTGCGCAGGCTCTGTGTCTGTATCTACTTCTATAAGCTGCCTGCAGGCAGCTCCAAGGTGGATGCACACACAGCAGAAAGCAGTTCTGCGCGGAGGATGGCCCATATGAATGGCTGAGCTGTTTATCGGCCAACCTACTTCTCCTATTCCTTAGGTATGGAAAAAAACGTTTGCCATTTATATAACAGTCCATGCACTTTTCCCAGATGTACAGCACTTCATGGCTGTGCAGCTTATCCATACACGGGGACACCCTGGGAAAAATAATACTGGACCTACTGGACCTCATGGTACCTTGATGCCAGGGCCGGCCCTACCATGGGTCCCAGTGGGTCCATTGGACCCAGGCAGCACTTTGAGAGGTGCAGCGAATTGAACTATGGCTGCCCCTCCTCCTCTTCTATCTACCCAGCAAATTGACCACTAAGATTTATTTCCAGCAATTTTGTGTGTCATGATGACAACTGCCCCCTCCAGACCACTCTGCCACTCTGCCTGCCCTATAATACCCCAGTCCCTATACTGCCCTAGCCTGTCTATATACCACATTAGCCTGTCCATATACTACCCTAGCCTGCCCCTATACTGCCTTAGCCTGTTCATATACTACCCTAGTCTGCCTCTATACTACCCTAGTCTGCCTCTATACTGCCCTAGCCTGTCTATATACTACCCTAGCCTGTGTGTATATATACTACCCTAGCCTGCACCTATACTACTCTAACCCACCCCTATACCACCCTAGCCTGCCCCTTGGAATTGAACATAATAGTATGTCATAAAATTTTGCATATAGACAAGGTGCTGTTGCATGTAAATCTAACTTCCTGATGAATTTAATTTTAGTTTTAATTATCATGATATACAATAATGCATGTGGTGGGCCTTTTGGTGGGAGTGATTTTTTGGGGGGGCGGGCAGCATTTCATTCTTGGACCCAGGCAGCACAATGTCTTGGGTTAGCCCTGCTTGATGCTAATACATTCACCAAATGTCATTATTAAATTGACTAGGATATGATTAATTACCATATTATATTACACTTCATCCATCTTAGAATGTATTAAAACTGCATAACTGAAGAAGGCAATCGAGAAAACGTGAGAGAAAGTAGCCTGGATGTGCTTCCACATCTAATCATTTGATCAAAGACTCACAAATCTTAGAATGTTTGAATCTGACCCATCATGTGCCACATGGGTGCCCCTGATGAAATGCTCTCTGACAAAAAGCGTTGGACAAAGTCAGGAGCCGTACCATCACATGCATGCGTGTGGATTGACTAGGATTCTGGGTTAGCTGCTATCTAAGTCTAAAATTGATGCATGTCCTAAGCAAATCAACAGCTTCTGATGAGTAGTCTAAAGCCACGTACACAAGATCAGATTTTTGGGTGACTGTTCATCCGTTTTTTGTTGCATGCTAGTCTCATGTCTCATGAAAGTAAAGAGGTAACTCACCATATGAAAATTCTAGTAAGACAGAATACAACTTAAGAAGTTACGTCATGTATTGAATAGTTTTGTATGTATTCTTTTGTTTCTGAGCATGCATAGTCTTGCTCTTATGTTTGTTTGTTTTTTTGGACAAAAACCACACTAATTAAACAAAAATGGGATGTTGAGTTCACGTACGACAGAAAAATATATAGGCTGCACATCCAGCTTTTGTCGGACGGCTACTACTAAGGATCCGAAAATCGTCAGATCGCTTGTCGGACGAAATGTTACTTCCGATTTTGTATTGTTTGTACGGGCCTTTAGATCTATGTTAATCAAAGGTGGTGGCATCATGCACTAAATCTAACTGTATACAAAATTACCATCCTGGCCAAGCATTACGAGCTTCCTGCATTTAATCCCAGAGAAGGTCAATCATTTTTCACCAAGAGCCTCATTCATTAAAAGTTCACAAAGTGTTAAGTCTTAATTGACAGCTGCAATCTAAGAGAAACCTAAAAAGTATTATTATGAAATGCTAAGTAGCAAATGAATACAGTATATTCAATAAAAAACTAAATAAATATACAGTGAAAATATATGTTCAAAAAATAGGGTCTCTCTTTCATGGCATTTAATAAACTACAGCAAGATACTAATGCGAGTTGTGGGAAAAACAATAAAAATGTATAAGCAAAACGCCAGCCAAACTGTTGTTTTGGTTCAGATACAGATGTTATAACCTCTGCCAGGCTTTATTGCTCTCTCTGTCTCAGTTGGGGAGATCATTAGCGACAGGGGCAGCAATAAAAATTGGAGATTCTAACCCTTCCTTATTCTGAACAAAGCTATTAAAGTTTTGTTTTGAGCTCTACTTTAACAAACTTGCTGATTATGATTTATTGAAATTTACTGAGCACATATACCATATGATTGTTTATATTTGTATATGAATTTATTAACTCAGATTTGACTATTTCTAAATTTACACTAATTTCCATATAAAGGCATAATTCAGGGGACATTTATTAGGAACTCTGGTATTTAACTGCAAATGTTATACTAAACTGAAAGCAAAACTCTTTTTTTCATTTTGGAATGTCAAAAGGAAGGTTTGTAACTCCTGTCATTTTTTTTCATCTGTGTCCCATTGTGGAGATTTCTTTCTGTTTTCAGATGGTGCTGTGGCCCAACTTCTCAATGCAAATGCAGTGAATAGGCTGCATGAGAGCCATTTTCCGTATGTCCTCCCTGGTACCCCTGCCCAAAGAAGATGTCCTGTCTGCAGAAAACGTGGATTTAGGCATGACTCCCGCTTTTGTTGTCCCTCCTGTCCTGACTAACCTGGTCTCTGCATCAGTGTTTCAAACACTACCACACACTAGTGGAGTATTAACGTAGGGTACAGCACTACACAGTCCTAGGGCACACTTACACAGGGTCTCGAAAGATGAGATGGCCATCACATTTTGAGAGACCCTAATCTGGAACGTTTACAGTTACATTTTATATAAAAGTGCAAAAAACACAAAAAAATAAAAATCAAAAAGCCAAAAAGAGTTGTTCGCTCTCTATTGTCCACTCTATTGTTTGCTCTCTATTGTTCTATATCTATTGTTCTCTCTCTATTGTTACTGTATTTTAGAACTGTAATGTTTTATTTTTAATGTGTTTTAAAGTATTTGCTTTGCAGGAATGGTATGTCTTACTGTTATATTGTAATGTTACTTTGTTTTATTGTTAACCATCATTTGCTAAGCAGGTACACCATTCAGTTCAAACACAGGTTTATTTATTCTGGCAGCTTCCACGATACGTAAAGCTGTGACTCCAGCGCTGTAGGAGGTGATTTCACCACCACAGTTAAAAAAAAAAAGACCATATATGCCAAAGCATGGAGGCAGGGATGGAGGGGCGATTTGATCCTAACATTAGAGGCGGATTGCCCCCATGCTTTGGCATATATTTTTTAGGCACAGATTGCGATAAAAAAATGTTGTTTTATTGAATTCCTGTTTTATTGCTACAATTATTTGCTTTTCAGTTACACCATTCAGCTGCAGCACTGATTTATTTCTCTTGACAGCAACAGCGTTTGCTCTCACGATACGTAAATCAGTGACTCAAGCACTCTAGAAGGTGCATTCACTACCACAGTTAAAAAAAAAATGGTGATTGGTTTAAAAATAAAATAAAAAAGCAAAGTAAATAATATAAAAAAAAAGCACCCCTGTCCCCCAGTGCTCGAGCGCAAAGGCAAACGCAAACGCAAGTGTCGGTCTCGTGTCGTATGTAAACAGCAATTTCACCATGCACGTGAGGTATCACCGCAAATGTCAGATCGAGGGCAGTCATTTTAGCAGTAGAGCTCCTCTGTAAATCTAAAGCAGCAACCTGTAAAGGCTTTTAAAGTCTTTTAAAAATGTATGCAGTTTGTCACAGCTGCACGTTCATGCGCAATTTTAAAGCATGTCGTGTTTGGTATCCATGTACTTGGCATAAGATCATCTTTTTTATTTTATCATTTCAACATTTGGGCAATAAAGTGTGTTTTAGGCTCGGTTCACACAGGGGGCGATGCGAGGCGACACGACTTGCCTCGCCGCGACCTCAGCGGCGACTTGCAAATGACTTCTGTATAGAAGTCAATGCAAGTCGCCCCGAGGTCGCCCAAAAGTAGTACAGGAACCTTTTTTCTGAGTCGGAGCGACTCGAGTCGCTCCTCTTAGAACGGTTCCATTGTACAGAACGGGGGCGACTTGTCAGGTCGCGGCACGGCAAGTCGTGTCGCCTCGTGTCGCTCCCTGTGTGAACCGGCCCTTAGTGCATTAAAATAAAAAAAGTGTTTTTTTCCCCCAAACAAATTGTGTTTGAAAAATCGCTGCGCAAATACTGTGAGAAAAAAATTGCAACATCCACCATTTACAACTGTAGGGCCTTTGCTTTAAAAAAATATATATAATGTTTAGGAGTTCAAAGTAATTTTCTAGCAAAAAAAAATAGTTTCTTTCATGTAAACAAAAAGTGTCAGAAAGGGCTTTGTCTGCAAGTGGTTAGAAGAGTGGGTGATGTGTGACATAAGCTTCTAATGTTGAGCATAAAATGCCAGGACAGTTAAACCCCCCCCCAGTGACCCTTTTTGGAAAGTAGACACCCAAAGCTATTTTCTGATAGGCATGTTGAGTCCATGGAATATTTTATATTTTGCCACAAGTTTCGGGAAAATTGCTAACTTTTTTTTTTGTTTTTTTTTGCACAAAGTTGTCACTAAATGATATATTGCTCAAACATGCCATGGGCATATGTGAAATTACACAAACATACATCATGCTGCTTCTCCTGAGTATGGGGATACCACATGTGTAAAACTTTTTGGAAGCCTAGCTGTGTACAGGACTCCGAAAACCAATCACTGCCAGGCTTTCTAAGGGCATTTTCTTCATTTTCAAAAACAAATGAGAGCTGCAAAATACTCACCATGCAATATTCTCGAAACTTGTGGCAAAATATAAAATATTCCACGGACTCAACAAATAGCTTGAAGTGTCTACTTTCCAAAATGGGGTCATTTGGGGGGGTTTTGTGCCATCTTGACATTTCATGGCATCTGAAACTGTTCTAGGTAGTGAGGAAGTGAAATCACCATTTTTTTTTCTTTTTTCAATTTTCAAAACTTTGTGACAAAAAGCGAGATCTGCAAAATACTCAACAAACCAATAAATATACGGATAGCAGATCAAGACATCATTGTAAAATTTATATAAAGTTCTGCTGGGAATAGATTATCACCTTCTTTACTGAAAAGCAGGATATACAAAATCCTGCTACAGTTGAGGTCCTGACATGCTTCCAAAAATACGGAAGCTGTTCTTATATCCTTTTTTTTGTGTTATGCCTCGTACACACAAGCGGATTTTCCTTCTGAAAAAACTTGGATGGTTTTTCCATTGGAATTTCGCTCAAGCTTGGCTTGCATACACACGGTCACATGAAAGTTCTCTGAACTTTCGGCCATCAAGAACATGGTAGCGTACAACACTACGACGAGCTGAGAAAATTAAGTTCAATGCTTTCAATCATGCGTCAAATTGTTTCCAAAGATGCGTAGGAATTTTGCGTGTTGGAATTTGTACAGACGAACGGAAATTCCGACCAAAAAATAGAGAACCTGTTATCAATCTTTTGCTGGCTATAATTCTGCCAGCAAAAGTCTGATGGAGCATACACACGGTCGGAATTTCTGACCAAAAGCTCACATCCGACTTTTTCTTGCAGAATTTCTGATCATGTGTATATGGCTTTACTGTAGTGGGAACATCACAATGAAAGTTTCAAAGGGGTAAGGACTAATGAGGATTATGCACTTTGTAAAACGCTGCGCAATATGCAAAACGAGCTAAGTATTAGTTGTCTACAGCTTTATATTTTTTCCTATGTAGATCGGAAATGGCAAATATAACTTTTCAGTAAAAGCCCGGGCACAGCAGACAGCAGAAAGCATACGTTAGGCTACATGTTAGGTTACAATGCATTACGCTGTTTACGTTTTTTTTTTTTTTACTTTATTGAAATGTCACTAATGTCTTGTCAAATTCATTTAATCACTTAGTTTTACACAGCTTGGTGTTATAACATCTTACTGTAGACACGGGTACCGTTTATTACACTATTTCCTTTGTACAGTAGCAGTTAGTGGAAATAAAGTACATGGAAAAATTGACATTTTTAAGGCTAACATTTCCTTTTGGCTAATAAAGTAGACAGGCAAAGACACACAGCCTGCAGTATATTGAGAAATTGCAAGGGTATATTGGGTCACAGAAGACACTCCAGGCTTTATACACTACTGTGTTTCGTCCACATAATTTAAATATGTAAACACAATATATGAATAAATACTGGAAAGTCAGCAGCAGGCAAACATCAACTCCCTCTTGGATGATAGTAAGTGACTTGACTCCAAATGTATTCCACAGCATTAACAGCACAGCACTCAGCTTAAAGGAAATTTGCCATAAAAAAATACCTAGCCCAACAATACTGACTTCTTTTTGCAGATCCTAGTTGCCAAGCCAAAATGTGGATCTCTATAGATCTGTGTTATCCCTTACAACCACCAAAGAATTGTTGTTAATTTCTAATCTGCACTAGAAAAAATAAAACAGGAAACCGCTGTTATACTGTGTAAGTGTTAGGGTCATTGTGAAATTTAAAAGCTCTTAAGCTGGCCATACACTAGTAGAATTCCATTTAAAATTTGTCTTCTTAAAACAGTTGTTCAATTTTCTAATCATTTGTGGGGTTAAATCGATATTTGTTTTGAACCACAGTGACAAGAAAATTCATAAGAGTAGGATGAAAAATTTTGCCCGAGTGAACAAATTTCTGTGTGTGTGGTTTTTGTTCGGTAAAGTCTATTCAATCCAGGATCAAACATTAAAAGCAAACAATATTTTGAAGTACTTTTTTACATCAAGCCTTCCTGGCGGTATGATTATTTCAGATTTTTGATGCTCAAAGCGGTACAATGTCTTGCATGGAAATTTGGCGTTTTATATTGTTGGCCTGTAATTCCTAGGAATAACGCACTTAAAACAAGAATGTAGTAGACAGTCCAGGTATTATAAAGTTTGAAACACAAAATCATAAATGATAACATAAATAATAATTATAACAAATAATAATATAATAATAATAAAAAATATTCAATAATGTAATCAAATCAAAAACACTGAAAACGCTCAGTTGCAGAATTGTCGCTGTCATTACTTTCAGTGTTTGATGATGGATTTCCCCACAAATCGCTATCACTCAATTCTGCAAGTGATTCTAATTTATTATCGTGGTTTTCTAGCTGGTCTAAAACCGCTTTTGATGTAAAGCGACATTTTTTGGTTGCTATGTACAATATCAAGTTTGCAGGCAGAAAGAACAGTATATATAATATAAAACTGCATGCAGGGCACTGGACAAACCCCTAGGGACAAAAGGGAGATCAAATAATGTGATACAGTAATATAATCTGTAAGATTACAGTGTACTCTATGTGTATTGTGTTTTCAACTTTTTGAATTTGGCGCTGTGCAATGCTCGCAGGGAACGGAGCTCGGCACTGTGATAGATCGGGCGGAGGACGACTCGCACATACAGTGTGGAGACACTCCTGGGGACAGGATCCTGGGGACAAGGTAAGTAACTTTGTCTGAATCCTGCGATGTGATCCCGAGTGTGGCTTGGGCAGGGGCGTCAGGAGGAGGTGGCTAAAGCCTCGAATGTGACCCCAAAAAAGCCCTGAGTCTATTGAATGCTGCATTCCATTGTTGGCCCCGAGTACCATAACCGTTCTGATCATGAGTGCAGCTGAAAGTGGCCAAGTTCCAAAGCAGGTCCCACCTCCTGGAGCCTGCAGTGCCAATGCCAGGACTGCGGGACGTGTGAGTGACGTGATGTCACTGCAGGCTCCAGAAGGCGCCACATCCCCGCTCCCCACTCGGGCGAGCTGCTCTCCTCTCCTCATTGGCTCCTCTCTGATGAGTGACTGTGTCAGGACCTGGACTTGAACCCGGGACCTCAGCTGTGTCTGGCAATGAATCTTCTGAGATGCTGGACAGTGCCTTGTCAGATCCTTTAGACAACCCTGCCTTGTACCTTGATTTCAGCTGAACCTTGAACTCTTTGCTCCTCCCATGAACTTCCTGATATAAGCCATGTCTCTGCACTTCCTCCTTGCCAGAATATTGTGCTATCTCCAGCCTGTATCTCGCACCTGTCTTCCCTTCCGCCATTTATATTTGCTACTGCTTGTTATCTACCCTTGGCTTGTTCCACGACTACGCTTCTGCCTGATCCCAACCTGCAACAACTCGTTACCGACCTTTTGGCTTGCTTACTGACCACACTTCTGTTGATCCTTACTGGCTCATCCGCTACTGAACCCCGGCTTGCTCACCTCCTGGTGGGGCGATCCTGAGGACCGCGACTTGGTACTAACACGCAGCTAAATCCATCTCCACCATCTGGAGCTCTGGTGAAAACCGGTTAGTACTTAGAATCCGCACCTCAGGTGAGCCTGTGTCATCTGCCAGGGTGACTGCCTGTGTTCCTATCCTGCTGGTTAGTGGTAGTCCTGCAAATGCTATAGCAATTGGTCTTCGAGCCTGACCCCTCATTGTGACAGACTGACTGACTGCCTGCTGTGACTGCACACCACGGCTAAGCTGAGGTAGACAGTGTGTGTGTGTGTGTGTATGTATGTATGTATGTATGTCATTGTCAGTGTGTGTAGGTCAGGCAGGTCAGTGAGTGTATGTAGGTCAGGTAGGTCTAAGGAGGTTAAATATACTGAGAATTAACATATGCTTTTTCAAATAAATACTTGAAAATCTACTAGCAATTTTGGATTCCATGGAGGCATTACATATAGGGTTGCCACCTGTCTGGTATTCACCCAGACAGTCCGGGGTTTGAATCATGTGTCCAGGTTTCAGGCAGACTGAAACACGGACACATTATTCAGACCAGTCTATGGCTCCCCAAGTAATCAAGATAGTCACACACAAATCTGTTGCCAAACGGGAGCTGTAAGCGGCTGTTTGGGGGCAGGTTTGGCATCATTAGGGGGGCAGGCCGATTATGTTAGCAAGAGCAATTTGGCCACACCCACTGTTCACTGCAGCACACTATGCGCACCGCATTAATACTCTCCTTGGGGGCACTCAAAGGTGTCCCAGGCCACTAAAGTGTTGGGGTTTGGCTTGAAAAAAGGGTGGCAACCTAATTACATATACCATATACCAGTTCTAAGGAGATCTACTAAATCCTTTTTATTATATATCATGTAGTGGCCATAACCCTCTTTAGGGCGGCCTTGACTTAATGGGCTTACCGTTTACCTCCGCTTGGCTTGTTCTTCCACATCTAGGGGTTCCCAGGGTTAATACCCAACAACTTGGATGCTGACATCAATAAAGTCCTTTTGAAAGGATTTATTTTTCAGTGATAACATCCAATAACACAGTCTCATATAGGAACAAAGGGCAAAGGTGAAGGACTCAGGTTCCTTGAACGGCAGATATAACAAAGTCTCTAATTCCACCCAGAGAGTCAGGGCCGTCTTTAATGCCGGGCAAAAGGGGCAGCTGCCCAGGGCCCTGTCATTGTTGGGGGCCCTGCGCTGCCCACCTTTTGAGCCCTGCACTGCTCGCCGGCTACTTGCTAATGTCACTTGGAAAAACAGAAGCGCTGCTTCTGTATTTCCAAGTGACAGTGCTCCTCTCCCGGCGGCCGCACTGGGGAGTGTCTGATACACACACACTCTGTGAGAGCAGAGGAGGAAGGGGGCAGAGAATCTGCATAGGGGAAGCTACCTCACACTGGCATGCTGCACGGACATCGGGGAACTGGACAACATGCTGTGAGTAGCTTTTGGGACAGAGGAAAACTCTGTACTGGAATGGCAGGGGGGGGGGGGGCTTTGAGGGAGGAATGTTTTACCTTGTACTTGGGGGGAGAGTGGAGTGTGGAGCTGGAGGGGAGAAGAGCCATGCATCCCTACACTCTGCCCCCACCTCACCACCTGCACTCTGCTCCCACCCTTCACCCCTTCCCTACACTCTGCCCCCACCCCTCACCCCCTGCACTCTGCACCCACCCCTCACCACCTGCACTCTGCACCCACCCCTCACCCCCTCCCTGCACTCTGCACCCACCCCTCACCCCCTGCACCCACCTCACCCCCTCCCTGCACTCTGCACCCACCCCTCACCACCTGCACCCACCTCACCCCCTGCACTCTGCACCCACCTCACCACCTGCACTCTGCACCCACCCCTCACCCCCTCCCTGCACTATGCACTCACCTCTCACCCCCTGCACTCTGCACCCACCTCGCCCCCTCCCTGCACTCTGCACCCACCTCACCCTCTGCACTCTGCACCCACCCCTCACCCCCTCCCTGCACTATGCACTCACCTCTCACCCCCTGCACTCTGCACCCACCTCACCCCCTCCCTGCACTCTGCACCCACCCCTCACCCCCTCCCTGCACGCTGTAGCCACCCCTCACCTCACCCTCTGCACCTACCTCGCCCCCTCCCTGCACTCAGCACCCACCTCACCCTCTGCACTCTGCACCCACCTCACTCTCTGCACTCTGCACCCACCCCTCACCCCCTCCCTGTACTCTGCACCCACCTCACCCCCTCCCTGCACTCTGCACCCACCCCTCACCCCCTCCCTGCACGCTGTAACCACCCCTCACTTCAACCTCTGCACCCACCCCTCAGCACCTGCACTCACTCCTCACCACCTCCCTGAACTCTGCACCCTCCCCTCACCCCCTCCCTGCACTCTGCACCCACCCCTCACCTCTCACCACCCTGCACTCTGCACCCACCTCACCACCTGCACTCTGCACCCACCCCTCACCCCCCTGCACTCTGCACCCACCTCGCCACCTGCACCAACCCCTCACCCCCCGCACTCTGCATGCACCCCTCACCCCCCTGCACCCTCCCCTCACCCCCCTGCACTCTGCACCCACCCCCTGCACTCTGCACCCAACCCTCACCCCCTACACTCTGCCCCCACCCCTCACCCCCTCCCTGCACTCTGCACCCACCCCAAACCCCCTGCACTCTGCACCCACCTGCACTCTGCACCACCCCTCACCCTCTGCCCTCTGCACCCACCCCTCACCCCCTGCACTCTGCACCCACCTCGCCCCCTCCCTGCACTCTGCACCCACCACACCCCATGCACTCTGCACCCACCTCACCACCTGCACTCTGCACCCACCTCACCCCCTACACCTAGTGCACCCCTTAACCCTGCACTCTGTACATGGCTCACCCCTGTCCCTGCACTCTGTACATGGCTCGCCCCTGTCCCTGCATTCTGTACATGGCTCACCCCTGTCCCTGCACGCTGTACATGGCTCACCCCTGTCCCTGCACGCTGTACATGGCTCACCCCTGTCCCTGCACTCTGTATGTACCCTGTGACCGGGACCTCTCGCGGGGCTACCCCGGTCCTGGAACAAGAACAGACCACACGGGCCTCACAAACTCCTCTCTCTAACACACGACCCACAACATCTTAAGTACCCCCTCCCAGACTCCTCAGCGAGGCCCGGCACACCCGCTGATTGGTTCCAAGAAGGCTGATACCTAAAACGTCGAACCAGGCCTGGTTCTGGCTTGTCTGTGCCCCTCACTGTACACATGACCAAACAGAACTTCCAACATAGCCCAGCCAAACTGATGTCAAAGTCAACCTACATAATTAACCCTCAAAGCCCCTACTGTTCTGAGGCAAAAACTAAATTTACACCTGTATGACACTTTGTCCAAAATGTCATCCGCTACAATCATAATTATAATACATGTGTTTTTATGTTTGAAGTGTCCTATTATTCTGACACAGTTCATAAACATTGGAAATATGTATCTTGGCACGAAGAACAAGCCACAGCCTACAAAAAACATCAACTTCTTTTTGTAGCGGTACCTAAACTTATAATTATTCTGATAACAAACCTAGCTAAGCATAGAATCTTTACAAGATGCACTACGCTTTGCCATTTCCATAGACTCCACAGGAGTACCTACCAACTTTATCTGCAGATGTCAGATTGCCAAACTGGGTCTAAATGGTAGTTTTGAATTCCATCATGCAACACCTCAAAGTTATGAGCTTTGTAAGAGAAAAAAAAAAAAGCTGGTGTCACAGCAAAACTTATTTAACAAAGCCACTTTTTCCCAGATTGATAATGAATCAGAATGTGGTGCCAAGCAGTAATGTGAAAAAAAAAAAAAATCTATTACATGTGCAAAATATGCAATGCCAGAATACAGTGCCGATGCCATTGTTCATGAGAATTATATTGTTCCATAACACTATAAACAGTTTAAAGGCATCTATCAAGCATGTAATTAAGAATTAGTGTTTTTTTACATGTTGATATAAAAGTGGCTTTAAAAGGTGGACTCTCTTTCTGATCTACAGTATTTTTTTTTATTTAACGGTAGTGATTTCTAGACTCCATATGTAGGGAAATGAATCTGACGTAATTTCCAAGAAGCAGCTGAGCTTGCTGCAATGTATTTTTCAGCATATTTTACACCTTACAATATTAAGTAATTTGATTATTTGATTTAATAGTCGATTTAAATAATTTTACACATCAAAATTAACCACAGAGCAGCATTCTTGTATTTTGTTTATTCAACAGACAGGAAGACTTTTTTGGTAACATAAAAAAAAAAAAATCACCAGATCACTAAAGAATATAGGCTACTGTGATGCTGATATATTTTACTATCTCTCAGGACATATGTGTATTTCATGAAGACAGCCAGACACACCCATAGCTTTATAAATAAATCATAATAATATGCTTACACAATTACATGTCTGTGTGTTATGCCTGGCAAAGTGTTTGACCTACAGCACTGTTTGCATGAAAGTGTGCATGTTAGATCTCTCTCTTGCACACGGACAACAAAAAAAACTGCAATTATCTGGGTTTTTTTGTTTTGTTTTTTTGCTTATCTAAACACAGGTGCATTGCTGTCTATGGGACAGTGCACACAGCCTCATAAAAAAATCCAGAATGCAGAAATGCGTTGCCTGCCAGAAAAAATAAAAATAAAATTTTAAGTTTGAAAGCAGTCATTTATGGGCATGTGCACTCAAATATATATGAGCATATACCTATACTGTATATACTGGAGTATAGGACGACCCAAATATAAGCCAAAGAACCTAATTTTACCACAAAAAAATGGGAAAACGTATTGACTCGAGTATAAGCCTAGGGTGGGAAATGCAGCAGCTACTGGGTAAACAATGCCCATTTGCAGCCTCACTGTGCCCATTTGCAGCCTCACTGTGCCCATTTGTAGCCTCACTGTGCCCATTTGAAGCCTCACTGTGCCCATTTGCAGCCTCACTGTGCCCATCTGCAGTCTCACTGTGCCCACCTGTATCAGTGCCCATATGCAGCCTCACTGTGCCCATCTGCAGCTGTACCTTTGATAACTAAAACAGCGGGTGTCTCACGCAGTCTGTTTGTCGGCCACCCATTGTAACAAAGCCCCACCTTCTCCTCGTCCATGATAGATGGAACATTAATATAGTTTCCCAGCATTGTATCAGTGTTTTGTTTACCACGGATGAGGAGGAGGCGGGGCTTTGTTACAGTGGAACAAACTGCATGACACAGCGGGAGACACCCGCTGTTTTAGTTATCAAAGGTACAGCTGCAGATGGGCACAGTGAGGATGCACCTTCACTCAGGTATAAGTCGAGGGGGGTTTTTCAGCCTAAAAAATGTGCTGAAAATCTTGGCTTATACTCGAGTATATACGGTAAGTATAAATTGCAACACCGGTAGCTAGGAGAGGATGAAGAAGAATTTTCCGCGTGTATACGCATGCAAGCGATTACGCGCATATACACAAGGTCTTTACAAAACATTTTTTACTCAGGATCTTTCTGCTAGCAAGATCCTAAATCTAAACATCAGTATATGATTATGTCCATGTGCAAGAGAAATATATAATTATTCTCTTTATTGTTAAATACAGTGCCTTGAAAAAGTATTCATACCCCTTGTCATGTTGCAAACAAAAATGTAAATGTATTTTTTTGGGATTTCATGTGATAGACCAACACAACATGGCACATAATTGTGAAGTGGAAGGAAAATGATAAATGGTTTTCAAAGTTTTTCATAAAAAAAAATATATGAAAAGTGTGGTGCATTGTATTTGTATTCAGCTAACTTTACTCTGATACCCCTAACTAAAATCTAGTGGAACCAATTGCCTTCAGAGGACACCTCATTAGTAAATAGAGTCCACCTGTGTGTAATTTAATCTCAGTATAAATACAGCTGTTCTGTGAAGCCCTCAGAGGTTTGTTAGAGAACCTTAATGAACAAACAGCATCATGAAGACCTTTATGGAAGAGTGGCAAGAAGAAAGCCATTGTTGAAAGAGAGCCATAAGAAGTCCCATTTTCATTTTTTCCCATTTTTTGCTCTGGTCAGGTGAGACCGGAATTTAACTTTTTGGCCTAAAAGCAAAAGGCTATGTGTAGCAGAAAACTAACACAGCACATCACCCTGAACACACCATCCCCACTGTGAAACATGGTGGTGGCAGCATCATGTTGTGGGGATGCTTTTCTTCAGCAAGGACAGGGAGGCTGGTCAGAGTTGAACATGGATAAAGAGAAATACAGGGCAATCTTAGAAGAAAACCTGTTAGAGTCTGCAAAAGATTTGAGACTGGGGCAAAGGTTCATCTTCCAGCAGAACAACGACCTAAACATACAGCCAGAGCTACAATAGAAGAGTTTAGAGCAGGGATATGCAATTAGCGGACCTCCAGCTGTTGCAAAACTACAAGTCCCATCATGCCTCTGCCTCTGGGTGTCATGCTTGTGGCTGTCAGAGTCTTGCCTATGAGACTTGTAGTTCTGCAACAGCTGGAGGTCCGCTAATTGCATACCCCTGGTTTAGAGCAAAGCATATTCATGTGTAAGAATGGCCCAGTCAAAGTCCAGACCTAAATCCAATTGAGAGTCTATGGCAAGACTTGAAAATTGCTGTTCACAGATGCTTTCCATCCAATCTGACAGAGCTTAAACTATTTTTCACAGAACAATGGGCAAAAATTACACTCTCTAGATGTGCAAAGCTGGTAGAGACATACCCAAAAAGACTTGCAGCTGTAATTGCAGAGAGAGGTGGTTCTACAAAGTATTAACTCAGGGGGTTGAATACAAATGCATGCCCCACTTTTCACATATTTATTTGTAAAAAATGTTGAAAAACATTTATCATTTTCCTTCTACTTCACAATTATGTGGCACTTTGTGTTGGTCTATCACATAAAATCCCAATAAAATACATTTACGTTTTTGGTTGTAACATGACAAAATGTGGAAAATGTAAAGAGGATTGAATACTTTTTCAAGGCATTGCATTTTTATTTTGAATTAGTAATAAACCTGATGCACAAGACTAGAGGTATCTATTTTCATAAAGTCACAGGGTCATCCCAGCATTTGTGCATTAGAGTACATAAACTTTACCACTCGCAATATTGTAATCTAGTTTTGTAGAAAGTGTTTTATCATTTGACTTATAGCCCTTTCACACTGGAGCATTTTTCAGGCGTTTTTGTGCTAAAAATCGCGCTTTTCAAGCGCCTGAAAATGCCTCTGCTGCAGCCACAGTGTGAAAGCCTGAGGGTTTTCATACCAGGGTCGGTACACTTTCGGGCGGTGAAGGGGCAGTGAAGGAGTGGGGTATACCCTGCTCCTCCGCCACCCCTGGCATTTAAATCAACGTGGTGCTTAGCAGACACTTTTAACCCTTTATTCGCCCACTAGCAGGAGTTAAAAGTGCCCCACTAGTGGCCGAAAAGCACCGCTATTACAGTGGTAAAGTGCCACTAAAATTTGTGGCACTTTGCCACTAACGCCCCAGTGTGAAAGTAGTCTTAATGTTGCTTTTTTTTATCATGGCAAAGTTTTATAAATCATCTTTTCACAACAATGCCATGTTGTGTTCATTACTTTCTTCATTATCTAGGTACCATGAAATTTCAAGACTTTCCTGGTACTTTAAAGTGGACCTTCTGTGTACTCAAAAAGTGAATATTCAATGGGAATTTCTCGTAACAGTAATTGTGTTTGAGCAGTACAGTCTACCTTTAGCATTGAAAACCTCTTGAAAAAATAAAATTCCTGACTTTTGAAATTGCCTAGGCAATGTTTCTGTATCCACAAAGTTACATATATACACCTGTAACGGCTCCCCTAATATAAAGGGGATTAACGCCGTTTGCGATGTTCCCTCTCCGAGACACACATCTAATCGGTACCAATATCCACAGTTAAATGACCCTTTCCTATAGGAGCCGATCCCTCTGGCAAAAAGACGAGACGCACTCTGTCTCTGCTGAAGTAGGAATGACTTTATTAAAAACCAACATTGTATTTTTATACACCCTTCAAGGCACATGCTTTAACATGAACAAGAGCCCAGCTCCACCCACACATCCCAAGACGTCTGCTATGCTTCAAACGATGCCACCCAATACACATCTTTTCACAAAGGGTTAGCAGCCAGTCTGTCTGGCACTTTACACTACACACAAGGATAGACTTAAATGAACAATAGAAATGCAAAACAACTTCATTCTTCACAACAATGACACTTAACCCCCACATACAGTATACAATGTATTATACAGCCTTGAATATGGCTATCACAGACCATATCGGGGGTTTCTTTTATTCACCCTGTGTCCAAAGTGACCCCACTGTCACAACACCTAAGAAAAATCCCTCAGATTTCTCCTGATAACTGCTATGTTATGTCCAGATTTAGTATTCCTGAGAACTGTAGTGGGCCTACTGAAAAGAAAGTGAAATTTAGGATCTCCGGCGTAATTGCTTCCACATAATCTATGTTAATCTATTTTGGTAGCAGAAATTATCTTCCATTACTCACTTTACCTGCTGCATTGTGCATTTTTTATCCCTGCCTTTGTCTCATGATCGATGGCTTCTCCACCTCTCCTGCTGCCTCTTGATCTTTCTGCCCACCAGAGCTGTCTATATGCCACCTCATCAGATAGGCAGGTCTAAGATGAGGAAGCAAAGTCCTGCTACTCTACCAAGATGACCATTGCCATACCAAGACCTTGTGTGAAAAAATGCATGGTAACCCTGCCTTTGAGGATAACTTGGGACAATACATCTGACTAGTCCCTGGTTAACATGGCTTAAAATAAACGGAACTACTTTATTTGAAGAATAAAGACTGAAATATTATAGATCTACTTTTTATAAAAAACAAAAAGACACTTGCCTTCTGCAGAGAACCGTCAAAAAACTCCTCTTGGCTTCTGATAGAATTTTGATCAGATGAATACTAAGGATGACCATACAAGCACAGATTTATTTTGTTCAGCCTGAATATTAAAGCCGATAATAGAATTTCAGGAAAGAAATTTGCTTGATTCCCCCATCAATACAGTCAGTGTTGATAGGGGAATCCCTTCCACAAAGCTATTGTTTTTGTTTTTGTTATTGTTGGGGGAGCCCTCCTTGCCTTGAGAACCTACAGTGATTATTGCACCCACAACTTGAATTCTGAGCTGCGTATGGTGGCATTTAGAGTGCCCGTACATAGTGATCACAATATTTAGACCAAGTTGAGATATTGATCACTTATGACAGTTGAATAACAAAGTTATCCTGGATACAGATTTTGCTTTTTGCTAGAGTTGGGAGTTGGTTCTTCCAGTTTCTATGTAGTTAAATTGGTTTAACTTGTGAATGAGTTAGAAGATCACATCAGGTCCTGGCTTGCACAAAGACAAAGAATTGCCTCACCACACCTGCTTAGTATAGTAAGATATCTGCCTATGAAACCATTGTACATAGTCACTTTTAGAAAACTGCAAAATAGTGTAGGTAGTCTCCAGGAAACTTCTGCATGATGCAGATGATTAGTGTTGCTCTTCCATTAGCTTTTACATCTTCTAGAGATGGCTAGACATGTCAAAAATCTTAAAAAGGATTCTGTTACATACTTTTGCTGCTGTCGTTCTCAAGCAAGAATCTTGAGAGGTTCCAGCACTCTCCATATCCATCAGTGTAAATCTGCACGAATATTTAGCTAGTGTAGCACTGGCCCCCGAAGGAGCGGCTGATTTAATTGGTCTTACCGTTACCTTCTTCACCTCGTGCTCTTCTAGGGGTTTCCTGAGGTAGATGGCCTAAGAACTGCAGAGACTGACTCCAGATCCACTCAAAGGGATTTTTATTTGCAAAAGATAGTTAACGAACACAGTCTCTCAACATGGGGTTAGAGGGTTTAGGTAGGGAAAAGTCCAGGTACTCTTAGTGCTAAGTCAGTAAGGAAAAACACACCTCTCATATCAGGAAACAGAGAACAGCCATTCACAACTGGATCCTCACTCTTATTGGATAGTCCTTCTCTCAACAGGTCAGAAGCCAACAAGGTGCTTAAATCAGATACAAGTCTCTGCCACAGTCTTGGTGTAGAACACTTTAGTAAAAACTGAACGGTTGTAGACAACTTGTAGAACCCTCGTATGGTACCAGTATCTTGCAGCCGGTCCGGCGATACCACATGAGATGGGATTCACTTGGGGTCTTCCAACTGGTCCAGTCTCTTGTTGAGAAGCCAACCCTTGCGTGGCCTTCTCCCGAAGAGTCCTCCCCTGGAAACCTTCACAGTTGCTGGGCCTCTCCACTAACCGAGACGGCACGGTACCATCTCCGAATCCTTCCTTCAGTTTCCTTACCTCGGGCTAGTCAGCCCCCAGGCTTTAAGTCGGGTGGATCCGCACCCCAGGCCATAGCAGACCTGGGGGCTGGTCAGGAGGACCAGGACCAGTCAGAAAGCACATCTGGACCGGAACACCGAAACACGTGGCATCCGCACCTTAAGTACCCTCTCCCAGAAGGCACAGCAAGAGTGACACTCCCACTGGGCTGGTTCCGAGAGAGAGTAACCTTAATGCACCCAACTAGACTGCATTCTGCACCCTGCCATGATGACAGCGCCACCTATGGTCAGGCAGAACACCAGGCAGTCCAGCTAGACTGGTGCTGAGGTCTAAATTTAGGATAACTGAACCCTGCGGTTCAAGGGTAAAGTTAAAGTGGAAGTAAACCCATAGATTTAAACAGTTAATAAAAAAGGCATGCCGGGAATGCTAATTGCACATTGGCTGTGCTCTCAGCCAAACTATCAAACCATCCAATGGCTGGTGTCATAACGAATCACATGTGCAGCACCATAGCAGTTGAAGATTAAACAGAGGCAAAGATGGCAGCTTCCTTGGCTGAAAACGATAGGGGAGTTTACTTCCACTTTAAATGACAAAATGCATAGCGCGTGCTCTTCAGGAACCGGCGCTACACCAGTCTTTATCCCAACTTTACTGGTTACATACTATGATGCAAAAGTGAAAAGCTAGCAAAGAATTGACCCCAACATGCTTTAAATATAAAACGTTTTACTAAGAAATGACCTCAGCTAATAATAGGTATAAAATCTGTCCTAAAAATTTTAATTGATGACTGGGGAAACAACTTTTAGTTCTTGGTAAGATACAGTAATATTGCTACAAATGTTCCTAAATAAACTGAAGGTCAGGGCTGGACTGGGACAAAAATTTGGCCCTGGAGTTTATCCAGACCAGCCCACTTTAATTTTGCAAACAAGCACAAAAACAGTATATAAAACTATACTTAATTGTGCAAAAAAACATAAGTAGCATAACATAAGGAGTCCTCACTAACCTCTTTTATTATTTCACTTATTCTCCTCTGTATTTTTCTCATCTTTCTCACATCGCTGCGAGAAGTTGAGGGCAAGCCACGCAGCTATTACTTTGTCACTGAAACCGGCCCACTGAGCCATCGGCCCACCGGGAAACTCCCTGTAGTCCCAATGGCCAGTACATGCCTGCTGAAGGTGCTGCAACAGATACAGAGATTAGCAGCCTGTGTACCAGTTAGTTACCATTCCAGTTGTTTGTCACATTTACCTGTTGATAAAATTCTAAAAAAGAAAAGACAAACAGAAACTCAACTAGAAAGAAGTTTTCCCATCTTATGACATGTACTGTATGAAGTGTTCGTTTTTATCCCTAGCTCCGGTGTAAACTGAAACTGTTGCTAAGGTGAGCAGGTGAAGGTGTTTGCATAATGTAACCTGTATGACAAATTATTTCCATTCTTGGGTTTGCCTGTAGGAATACACCCACACAAATGTAGTCATACATTATAGCTTAAAATAGATTCTTTTTACTTTTTTATGCCAAGTAAAAACTAAATAAGCCATGACAACCACTGACATACTGACTGCATGTACACAATATACCGTATATATATACACATATTCTGTATTGTACAAATCTACCTTGTAGTTAATACCGTGATAAATAATCATAACGTTTGGGAACGTGATGGGTGGAGTTTTAATGATGTGTCATTTATGTTTATTATGTGTTTTAAAATAAGAATAAATAAAAAAATATGTAACATTATCTGTCAGGGATTATATAGAAAACCATCAGCTGGAAACACGATCCTACACGCCACAAATTCTCACCGTAAGCCCTTGGTTCAAAGTATACCATATAGTCAATACCTCAGATTAAAAAGAAATTACAGACTCGCCCCATTGATGGAGGCTATAGTCAATCTTGATTGAAAATAGCCTATCATAGAGCGAAACAGAATGATAGAAATTATTTAATTAATTCAAAGAAATCTAAAAAAGAGGACAAAAAGGTTTGATTAATAACCCGATATGCAGGGGAACATAAAAAAGTTTGACGAATTATCCAAAGATACTGGCACCTCCTGGCTACTGATGAGGTGATATCCAAATATGTGATTTCATAGGCTGCGTACACACGGGCAGACTGTCTGTCCAACTTAGTCCGCTGAAACACATTTCAGCGGACAGTCCGCTCGTGTGTGGGCTTCAGCGGACTTTTTCAGCGGACAGTCTGGCGGACTAAGTCTTTCGGAATTTCCGTAATATTGTCCATCCAACTTTGGTTTCAGCGGACAGTCCGCTCGTGAGTAGGCAAGTTGGACGGACTAAGTATGGCGCATGCTCAGAAAGGATTTACACGGCCGAAGGTTGCATTGCAGTGTATTGGACGTCGTATTTCTAGTCCCGTCGTACGTGCTGTACACGTCATCGTGCAAGCTTTCAACGGACTGTCTGTTCATCGTGTGTGGTCAAGTCCGTTCATTCAAAAGTAGGACGGACTGTCTGTCGGATTGTCTGACGGACTTAGTTGGCCAGACAGTCCGCCCCATCAGATAGTGTCCGCTGTGTACTGCGCATGCGCAGTACACAGCAACACAGATTCTGAAAATAGCCGAGGATGAATGGCGCCGGCGCCGTGAGTCCAGGTTCTAGCACCACCATCCAAGTGGACATAGAGTAGGAATAAAAAAGAGCCGAGCGCAGCGAGGCCGAGCCTGAAGCGTGGCGAGCGAAGCTCGCCCGCGAGGGGCCCTCTAATTTTCCGAACCCTATGTCCGCTTGGATGGTGGGGCCACCACCTCCACTCATGGCGCAGGCACCATTCAGCTTCGGAGATTTTACGAAGCTTCTTCTGCCCCGTACTGTGCATGCGCAGTACGGGGCAGACACTATATGATGGCAGGACACTATCTGCCAGAACACCGGGCATTCTATGTGGGAAAGACCAAAAAGCCCCTTTTCCACCGAATTAGGAACTATGTATCGCTTGTATTTAAAAAGTAAACGGAGACGCCAATTAGTAGGCACATGGAACTCTATCATTCTTTCCAGGCATCAAAAATGAAATTCTGTGCTCTTGAATATGTGTCCAAACATGAAAGAGGTGGAGATATAAACAAAATTCTCCTTCAACGGGAGACCAAATGGATTCATTCTCTGCCTGCCACCATGTATATAGGATTGAATGAATCCATCAGCTTTAAGCCTTTTCTGTAGGTTCTTTGCCATTATCTTTGAGATTAATTTCTCATAAATAAATTTTTGTTTATGTTCTCTTGAACTAAAAATCTGTTTGTATTGTACATTGATTTGTAATATTGATCAGCAGTATTTAAGGTTTGAGCAGCACTCCTATTGGGATCTTATCCTTCTATTCTAGATAGGGTTCACAATAATATTTGACTAAGTTTTGCTTTCGAGTCGTCTTTCTTTAAAGTTTCATTTTGTATGTCTCTTCTTGAGATATGTTACTTTCAGGATTGTAGCTATGAGTTTATAGTGATTGTTAGGCTTCGTTTTTTTTTAAAATAACAAACATGTCATACTTACCTCCCCTTTGCAGTTTGTTTTGCACACAGTGGCCCCCCAATCCTCGACTTCTGGGGTCCCCAGGCAGCACTGGTAGCTCCTCCCCACATCATATAACCCCCTAGGGGAAGCATCTCCCGGGGGTTACCTAGCACCTAGTCCATAGACGCAGAATGCCGGACTCGCCCCCCGGCGTATGCATAATTGGATTTCATTAAAAGCATTGGGGTGCATTACTATCAACCAATCCAATCAAGAGCCAAGACAACGGGCAGAGGGGAAGAGCGCAGAATCACAGGACTCAGGTGAGTAAAATGAGGGGGGGGGGGCTGGGGGACCGGTCAGTGACAGAAGTTTTTTCACCTTAATGTATAGGATGCATTAAGGTGAAAAAACATGAGGGTTTACAACCCCTTTAATCATTAGGGAATGGATCTGGGTTAGGTAACCATACAGAAGCCCAGGGCCTCATTTTGATGTTGTCCCTTGCCTGGACTTCATTAGGTGGTGCCATTTGCCATTGTACATGTTCTGTCCCCTATTTTAACCACTTGCAAACTGGGCACTTAAACCCCCCTCCTGCCCAGACCAATTTTCAGCTTTTAGCGCTGTCACTCTTTGAATGACAATTGGGCGGTCATGCAACACTGTACCCAAATGACATTTTTATCATTTTTTTCACACAAATAGTTTTCTTTTTGTGGTTTTTAATCGTCACTGGGGTTTTTATTTTTTGCTAAATAAAAAAAAAAGATGGAAAATTTTGATTAAAAAAATCATGTTTCGGGGGGCGTGGTCTGGCCGAGCAGGGAGATGGCTGCCTGAAAGAATAGCTCCCGCCGTTGCCTCTCTCTTACCGCTTCTAACGGAGGTATTTACGGGCTATTCACACACAAAACGATGGCGACAGCATCCCGCCACACTTCCGCCTCGCGTTCCAGATCTCCCCGCGAAAATACCGGGAATCCGAGCCAGAATATCCCTGAAATGTTCAGGTCCCAGCAAGGTAACATGGCGCCGTCGCGCCAGAACTCCTCACAGAATACAGCAGCAGCCTCACACAGATCAGGCACGGGATCAGCGCATAGCTCACAACTGTCCCCTCAGGCGCTGTCAGGAGAACTGGATTGTCCTCCGCTACCACATCTTAACATCCAGGATTTAAAATCCATTGCTGCGGATATAAAAGACACCCTGTCAGCTGCAATTGCTGAGCTGAGGGTGGACATTCATACACTTAACAGCAGAGTAATGGAAGTGGAGAAAATCACCTCACAACATGATACTGTATTACGCAAAGCAACTAGAAAAATAGATCACCACACCCTGCAACTAAGAGAAACACAGCGGCACATCGAAGATCTCGATAACCGTGGCCGCAGACACAATCTTAGAATCCGAGGAATGCCGGAAGACATTGAGTCTGAACACCTGACCCCTGAAGTAACAGCTCTGTTTAACGATCTCCTCAACAGGCCGAGAGATACCCCTATTGAGATGGAGAGGATTCATAGGGCACTTCGCCCTAAAGGGAGAGCAACTGACCCCCCAAGGGACATAATATGTCATATTGTGGATTTCAAACTGAAAGAGGACATTTTGAGACAAGCGAGAGGCAGACAGCATTTACAACATGGCGATGCACCTATCCAGATTTTCCAAGACTTGTCCTCTATTACATTGCAACACCGCAGGGACCTGAAACCGCTACTTGAAGTCTTACGTGCCCGCGGCATCCAATATAGATGGCGGTTTACATTTTGTTTAAGCGCCACACATCAAGGCAGGACGGCACTGTTGAAAGTGCCGGAAGACCTTCGCCAGTTTTGCAATAACCTGGACATCCCCCTTGTGGACGTCCCCAACTGGTATGCGGACTACCGCCATTATCCCAACAAGAAACCCCCACCGGTGGATGACCAGATGGAAACACAAGCTACTCGGTCTCGCAGAAGAAGATCTTCATCGGGTGATAGACCTTCAGTTCGTCATGACAGGGGACGCAGTCCCGCTGAATCTCCCCGTTCCTGGAGAGTCCGCAGAGACTACAGAAACTATTGAGTGCTCCTATCTGTGGCTTTTACACGTGAGAATATACCTAGTCCTGAACTGATTTTATACAAACTAGGTGCTTTATCGATGGTTGCTTTTATATAGACTACCTGTCTACCTATTGACACTGCTGAGTTAGACCGATAATTGCTCCCTATTGCAGAGCACGTCTACTACCCGCTAAGTAATTTTTCCTCTATTGTGACTCTTATATGGCAGCCTATAACCTACGGCTTTCCTACCCAGTGGGATTGCAAAGACTTTTCTTCCTTCATCTCATGAACAGAGTATTGCCATGGGATACGGATGACAGTTGTCAGAACTGACCCTGATACCCCTGCAATGTACTTTTCCTTGCTGCCCCCTCTCCCTTCCTTTTCACTGGTTGATGTCGGGTAATGTATGTTGGGCACTGCAGCCAGACTTTAGGCAGGCTGTTGTGGAGGGAGGGAGAGGGTAATATCAATATGAATATGTTTATGTTTTTGTATCTAATTTTTAGAGGTACGCACGCACGCCCATGTAAGCTAGTGCAGAATGATCTTCTGTTCCCTCAGAGTCGAGGCAGGATACTAGGTCGGCCTTGTTCTGAGGGAAAATGGATATCAGACACTGCGGCGGGAAAAATAGTTTCAATAGGACCGAAAGCAGCGGGCGCCCTCTATGGGCATAATATAACTGACTGAATATTCTGTCATCCCACTTTTATCACTAATCTCCGGCTGGCGAATGAGATATGTATCCGCCACTGCCATACCCACTGGGTATCATAAAACTGGACTATTGCGGCTTTGCCTGAAAGCTCGGCTCAACCACCTCAACATTTTTTTTTTTGGTTAGAGTGCTGCGACTTGAACCGTGGTCCATGTTGAGATATTCTCATAGATTAGGAACATTATGATCCTAACGTTATATCCTATTATTCCGCCAACACACGCTATTAGGCCTCCCCATTGTTAGTGGATTACATGTCAGTTGTTCATATTATGGGGGGTACATGGAAGATGGATGCTATCTGCATATCCTCACCTCCTTCTACCTGTAGGAAGAGGGAAGGGGAAAACAAAACAAGGGAAAAAAAAAAAAAAGGGACATAGCTCTACATCTCTTTCAATGATTATTGTTATCTGCTATAGGTTAGTAATTCTTTAACGTTTTATAAGGTTTAACAGGTTTTACGTTTACCGTATATTGTTTCATACTGAGTTATGAAGACCTAGATTTCCCTACATTTTCTAACCTATATTAATATTTAAAAGGACTTCCGATGCGCAAGACTATATAAACAAAAACAATACAAAGCACTCCTCTCCTTAATATGTTTGCGGACCATCGCTATCTCCATCATTTAACTGAACTAAAGTTTTCAAGAATTATACCCTATACATTCCTATTATTGGATGTTTTTATGTTAGCTTTATCCTGAGGTCTTTCACAGTATTGGATGTACTATCCTGTAATTCGGTTCATCTAGGTATCATTGTATATTAGTTGAGCTTTCAGTATCTAGGCTGCCCTACCCTCCAACCTTTGACTTTGAAGAGAGGCAACGGCGGTAACACCATTGATTACGAGGCCAATCTTTGGATCGGTGTAGATCGACCCCCAGACAGTGCAGTGGCGTGGTTCATAGGAGTGTTTATAACCACGTCCACTGAGTTCCTACTGTACCTTTCTAGCCTACCTTATATTCCGATAGGCTAGCTTAATATCCCCCCCCCCCACATTCAGATTCCCCCCGTAATCCCTATTTTGACCTAATAACCACTTTATTTTTGCTGCTTTCCCCCTACCGGCTCTCATACACCTTTAATTTTGGTCCTTTTAATCACAATTGACATGGCGGATACGGCTACTGCGACAAATGACACGGACCCCACACCTAATCTATTACAAAATCCTAAGGTACAGCTATGCTCATTGAATTTTAGAGGACTAAATGTCCCAGAAAAAAGGTCACAACTACTCTATCTGTTGCAGAAAAATAAAACACAAATTGCATTTCTGCAGGAAACACACTTTCGATCTAATAATATCCCCAAACTTGGCAACCGAAATTTCCCCATTGTATACCACGCTACAAACGATACCTCTAAATCAAAAGGAGTGGCTATATTAATCTCCAGAACCTGTCCATTGATAGTTTCGGAAACCATGCAAGATCCCAAAGGTAGATATATTTTCCTCAAGGGTACATTGTATAACAAACCCGTTACATTAGCAAATCTTTATGCGCCCAATAAACGACAAGTCTCCTTCTTTCGAGAAACATTACAGCTGCTTACTACTTTTTATTCGGGCATTCTCATTGTAGGTGGGGATTTCAATGTTGCTCTCACCCCGATGCAGGACTCTTCTAATGGGTCAACGTCCATGCCTTATAGAGCGTTGAAAGCTATCAAAACACAGTTTCAAGAATTTACATTACATGACACGTGGAGAACGTTACACCCAAATGACAGAGATTTTACGTTTTACTCTTCACCCCACAATAAATACACCAGGAGTGATCACTTTTTTCTTTCCCAAAATGATTTGACACTCCTTACTAAAGCAACCATTGACCCCATGGTGATTTCAGATCACAATCCAATCACAATAACCCTTTCAATTCCACTTACCCGCGTCCCGAATTCGGTCTGGAGACTGGATAATTCCCTGCTGACTGACTCAGAGATCACGAACAAACTTAACACCAGGCTCACACAAAACTTTACAGAAAATATCACCAATGACTCCAAACCGTTAGTAGTATGGGCTGCACATAAATGTGTTCTAAGAGGAGAGCTTATCTCCTTAGCGGCCCATAGACACAAGCAGAGACAAAAATATCTTAAAGAATTGTCTGAAAAGGTACATACACTTGAACGGAAACACAAAGCCTCGCTGGCTATTGAGTCTCTTACAGAACTGTTAAGGGCCAGAGAAGAACTCAAGGAGGAATTGAATAAGAAACTAAAACGTAAATACGTCCTGACACAGAAACTGTTCTATGAATTTAGCAATAAATCAGGAAAATTATTGGCTAGAGCATTACAACACAAAAAAGCTTTAACAACAATACACAAGATTGTTGATTCTTCTGGCAAAACGCACTCGTCCCCAGAAGCCATTGCTTCCCAATTTGCCACTTACTTTACCAAATTATATAATTTACCATCTACAATGGCGCCTGGACAAGCTTTTAACAGAAAAGAGGCAATTCACGACTTTTTGACACAATTTGGGGTCCCTCCGATTTCACCGGAAGACGCCATGACTCTAGATAGCCCAATTAGCAAAGAGGAGATTGGGAAAGCCTTGCAACAACTCAGGCCGGGTAAAAGTCCTGGCCCGGATGGGTTGACAGTGAGTTACTTTAAAACCTTTCAGGAAATACTCTGTCCCCATCTCCTGAACATGTTTAATTCCTTGACTACCACTGACCCTTTAAATAAGGACCTCTTGGAAGCGCATATCACATTGATTCCAAAACCTGGCAAAGATGATACCATAGTATCAAATTATCGACCCATCTCTCTACTAAATGTAGATATAAAAATATATGCTAAAATCCTTGCTAATCGTCTTCTTCCACTTATCCCAAAACTTCTGTCCCTTGATCAAGTAGGTTTTGTCCCTGGCAGGGAAGCCAGGGATAACACCATAAAGGCCCTTCTGATTCAACATTGGCTTTCCACTGAATCCAAACAAAAAGGCTTCTTTCTGTCACTCGACGCGGAGAAGGCGTTCGACAGAGTGGCTTGGGACTACATGTCGGCAGCATTACAGAATATGGGGTTGCCTACCCGCTTTCTCCATATGATCTTGATGTTGTATTCCTACCCCACAGCCAGAATTAGGATAAATGGTCGACTGTCGGACGCCTTCTCCGTCTCGAACGGAACTCGTCAGGGTTGCCCTCTTTCCCCGCTCATTTTTATTCTTACTCTAGAACCCATCCTATGTAAGCTTAGGGAGAATCCTGACATTAAAGGCATTTCCATTCGTAATAAGCATTATAAATTAGCTGCATATGCAGATGATATCCTCCTTTTCTATCGGACCCACTAACTTCTATTCCCAATTTGCTGAAAGACTTTGCCCTTTTTAATAAATTATCCAACTTACAAATCAATTTTACAAAATCTAAAGCCCTTAACATCTCTCTCCCAGAACAGTTAGTATCGCAATGTAAACGTAATTTCCCCTTCAGCTGGGAATCTCAGGCCCTAACTTACTTGGGGATTAATTTATCAAGTAACCTTAAAGACCTATATGCAATGAATTATTTACCTATACTGCAGAACATACAAACTGATCTCCTCAAATGGACTTCGGGTCAATTTTCCTGGTTTGGACGCATTGCCATATTAAAAATGAACATCCTTCCCCGTATACTATATGTATTACAGACTGTACCTATTAACCTTCCCACTTCGTTTTTTACTACTTATAAAAGATTATGCAGGAATTTCATATGGGCCTTCAAATCCCCCAGATTAATCTGGGAAAAATTAATTATCCCGAAAACTAAAGGGGGCTTAAGCCTACCTGATATAAAAAGATACCATGCAGCGTGTCATCTCACAAGAGTAATTGACTGGCACCTCCATAAATCTACTAAGGATTGGGTTGATCTCGAGGAATCTTCTGTCCAGACTCCAAATCCCTCTGGCCCATCTACCTTGGATGTCCCAATTGGGTACGCCCAAGGTTTACGTAACACATCCTCTAACTGGAGCAACTTTACAAGTTTTCCAGACAATTTCTAAGACGCTTAATTGGACGAATTATCCAGGTCCATTAACTCCCCTAGATGGTAATCCTGACTTCACACCGGGACTTCCACTCTGTAACCCACAGGGTACTCCTTCCACTTCTGCACCTAAAGCTTTCCAATTCTTTCAGAATGATTTGCTCTTACCATTTAACACCATGGTTTCACGGTTCCCTGACCACCATATTCCATTTTACATATTTTTGCAAATTAGACATTTTCTGCAGAACACGGGTTCCACCGCACAATGGTCTAGAGAACTGACCCCCTTCGAAAGGATTTGTACTAGCTCGACCCCACAAAAACATCTTATCTCAGAAACGTATTCATTGCTATTTAGCAATCATAATCCTAAACACAATGAAGCAGTCAAAAATTGGGAAAAGGATCTCCAGTTAGACCTATCTAGAGAAGATTGGGAAACAATTTATGATTATATTCATAAAAGCTCTATCAATGTTCAGCACAGGAAAATAGCTATAAAATATATTCTCGCTGGTATCGGACTCCAGACAAACTCCACAAATACTTTTCTTCTGTTTCACCGCTATGTTGGCGTTGTGGATTGGGTAGAGGAACTAGTGATGGCCGAACGGTTCGCCCGGCGGTCGTTTCGCGGCGAATTTCCGACATTCGCGGTCCGCACGTTCGAACGCCTTTTTCCGTCGTTCGCCGCGGCGGACTTACGTGTTTAATGTATACAAGAACTTTAACCTTTGGTGACACGTTTATCATGTGATACAGGACAGCCAATTGAGACATGACAGCACATGGACACTTGTACATTCCCCCTAACCTATAAATACACCCGATCCGGTGGCCATTTTACATTCTTTCTTCTGTTACGATAGGGACAGGTTCCTGTGTGGAGTAGGGAGAGATAAACCACTAGCTATTTGGTACACAAAAGTTCTTTTCAGGACTGGTATAGGTGTTAGGTGTTGATAGGTTTGCTGTGCTGCTGATTCTTGCAGCAGCCTGAGTGTCTTTTGTTAGTTTAGAGAAAGGGAAAGGACGGTGTATGCTACAGGGACAGCCAGATTAGTCTTTCATCATCATCATCATCATCATCATCATTAGCTGTTACTATCAAGGTCCACAAAAGAGCTGTTCCAGTAACCACTAATCGTTCTCTTTTTTTGCCAATTTGTATAGGGACAGGAAGGAAGCAGTGTTGTCAGGCAGTGAGGGTAATTTTAAAGACTTGCTGTTATTATTAGTTCCACAAAGGTTCTTTTCAGGACTGGTATCAGTGGTACAGTAATAGGCTTGTACATGTATAATATTCTTTCTTCCAAATATAGAAAGGATATTATACTTGACTGCTGCCCTTCTGCTGCAGTCTGCTAAACATTCACAACTCACTTGTTCCACAAAAGTTCTTATAAGGACTGGTAACTTGGTATAGGGTGCTACGGTACATAGGCTTGAGTGCGGTACAGTCTGCTGTTCTGTAAGGACCGCTATCGGTCCACAATAGATAGGGTTGACGTGCACCACTGCTGACCGCTCACCTATACTGCAGCAGTCCTTCAGCGGTATAGGGACTGACGTACAGTCTGCTAATCACTAACACACAACCTGCTTGTTCCACAAAAGTTCTTATAAGGACTGGTAACTTGGTATAGGGTGCTACGGTACATAGGCTTGAGTGCGGTACAGTCTGCTGTTCTGTAAGGACCGCTATCGGTCCACAATAGATAGGGTTGACGTGCACCACTGCTGACCGCTGCCCTATACTGCAGCAGTCCTTCAGCGGTATAGGGACTGACGTACAGTCTGCTAAACACTAATACACAACCTGCTTGGTCCACAAAAGTTCTTATAAGGACTGGTAACTTGGTATAGGGTGCTACGGTACATAGGCTTGAGTGCGGTACAGTCTGCTGTTCTGTAAGGACCGCTATCGGTCCACAATAGATAGGGTTGACGTGCACCACTGCTGACCGCTCACCTATACTGCAGCAGTCCTTCAGCGGTATAGGGACTGACGTACAGTCTGCTAATCACTAACACACAACCTGCTTGTTCCACAAAAGTTCTTATAAGGACTGGTAACTTGGTATAGGGTGCTACGGTACATAGGCTTGAGTGCGGTACAGTCTGCTGTTCTGTAAGGACCGCTATCGGTCCACAATAGATAGGGTTGACGTGCACCACTGCTGACCGCTGCCCTATACTGCAGCAGTCCTTCAGCGGTATAGGGACTGACGTACAGTCTGCTAAACACTAATACACAACCTGCTTGGTCCACAAAAGTTCTTATAAGGACTGGTAACTTGGTATAGGGTGCTACGGTACATAGGCTTGAGTGCGGTACAGTCTGCTGTTCTGTAAGGACCGCTATCGGTCCACAATAGATAGGGTTGACGTGCACCACTGCTGACCGCTCACCTATACTGCAGCAGTCCTTCAGCGGTATAGGGACTGACGTACAGTCTGCTAATCACTAACACACAACCTGCTTGTTCCACAAAAGTTCTTATAAGGACTGGTAACTTGGTATAGGGTGCTACGGTACATAGGCTTGAGTGCGGTACAGTCTGCTGTTCTGTAAGGACCGCTATCGGTCCACAATAGATAGGGTTGACGTGCACCACTGCTGACCGCTGCCCTATACTGCAGCAGTCCTTCAGCGGTATAGGGACTGACGTACAGTCTGCTAAACACTAATACACAACCTGCTTGGTCCACAAAAGTTCTTATAAGGACTGGTAACTTGGTATAGGGTGCTACGGTACATAGGCTTGAGTGCGGTACAGTCTGCTGTTCTGTAAGGACCGCTATCGGTCCACAATAGATAGGGTTGACGTGCACCACTGCTGACCGCTCACCTATACTGCAGCAGTCCTTCAGCGGTATAGGGACTGACGTACAGTCTGCTAATCACTAACACACAACCTGCTTGTTCCACAAAAGTTCTTATAAGGACTGGTAACTTGGTATAGGGTGCTACGGTACATAGGCTTGAGTGCGGTACAGTCTGCTGTTCTGTAAGGACCGCTATCGGTCCACAATAGATAGGGTTGACGTGCACCACTGCTGACCGCTGCCCTATACTGCAGCAGTCCTTCAGCGGTATAGGGACTGACGTACAGTCTGCTAATCACTAACACACAACCTGCTTGTTCCACAAAAGTTCTTATAAGGACTGGTAACTTGGTATAGGGTGCTACGGTACATAGGCTTGAGTGCGGTACAGTCTGCTGTTCTGTAAGGACCGCTATCGGTCCACAATAGATAGGGTTGACGTGCACCACTGCTGACCGCTGCCCTATACTGCAGCAGTCCTTCAGCGGTATAGGGACTGACGTACAGTCTGCTAAACACTAATACACAACCTGCTTGGTCCACAAAAGTTCTTATAAGGACTGGTAACTTGGTATAGGGTGCTACGGTACATAGGCTTGAGTGCGGTACAGTCTGCTGTTCTGTAAGGACCGCTATAGGTCCACAATAGATAGGGTTGACGTGCACCACTGCTGACCGCTCACCTATACTGCAGCAGTCCTTCAGCGGTATAGGGACTGACGTACAGTCTGCTAATCACTAACACACAACCTGCTTGTTCCACAAAAGTTCTTATAAGGACTGGTAACTTGGTATAGGGTGCTACGGTACATAGGCTTGAGTGCGGTACAGTCTGCTGTTCTGTAAGGACCGCTATCGGTCCACAATAGATAGGGTTGACGTGCACCACTGCTGACCGCTGCCCTATACTGCAGCAGTCCTTCATCGGTATAGGGACTAAGAGTTTTGTCACAGGGTCATTTAAAAAATGACAGGCAGAGGAAGAGGCAGGCCCTTCCGCAGGGGTGGTAGGGGTAGGGCAGGAGCAACAGGCTTGAGCCAAAGTGGGAAGTTGCAGAAGGTGCGTTCAATTACTTTAAAGGATGCACCAGACTTGGTTGAGTGGCTCGCTCAGCCTTACTCTTCTGCACCCTCCTCATCCTCTCGATCTGCACCCTCTTCTTCACTCTCTGCTATGTGCACCCCCAAAGACACTACCACCAACAACACGACCACCACCACCACCACCACATACCTTCCGCTTGAGTCACTGGAATTATTTTCCGATCCATATCAAGAGGACATTTCTGATGCGCAGCCACTCTTGGTATTGGATCAGGAAGAGGAGGTAGCAACAAGCGCTACTCAGCAGTCTGACGCCAGTACCCAGATCAGCCCAAGGAGGAGGTTGGTCCCCGGTGTTGCTGCCTACTCCGAGATCTCTACTTATAGCGGTGGGGAAGGTGACGTTGATGATGACGTGTCTAGTGATGTCACGTGGGTGCCCACAAGAGAGGAAGAGGAGGGGAGTTCAGAGGGAGATATGGACCAGCAGATAGGGAGGAGAAGCAGCAATGACTTACATTGCACAGCAGGGACAAAGCAGACTGCAAATGTATCAGGAGCGAGTCATCGACCATGTACGGTCACATCTGGCGCTCCCAGGACACCGGCACATGGCTCCGCAGTGTGGGCTTTTTTTAACGTGTCCGCTGCTGACAATAGCGTTGCCATCTGCAATCTTTGCAGTCAACGCGTTAGTCGCGGTAAGCCCAATACTCACCTAGGGACGACCGCCTTAAGAAGGCACATGAGCAGCCATCACCGAGCCCAGTGGGAGCAACGGAACACACAAAGCCACACTGCAGGCTCTCACCGTCCAGCCTCGTCTTCTACTTCTCCTTCTCCTCTCTCCTCACAATTGTCCTCCACTCCACCTTCCATCACGCCAAGCTCACATTTTTCTGCAAAAAGGCAGGCTTCCGTGGGCCTAATGTTTGAGCGTAAAAAAATGATGACGCCGGATAACCCTCTTGCCCAACGGTTGGCGGCTGGCTTGTCAGAACTCATAGCCCGCCAACTACTGCCATATAAACTGGTGGACTCGGAGGCCTTTCGCAAATTTGTGGCCATTGGAACACCACAATGGAAGGTCCCAGGAAGGAAGTATTTCTCAGAGAAGGGCATCCCAGAGCTATATGGCCATGTTCAGCGGCAAGTGAATGTATCTCTGGCACACAGTGTCGGTGCCAAGATACATCTGACCACAGACACGTGGTCTAGCAAACACGGGCAGGGAAGGTATATCAGTTTTACTGCCCACTGGGTGAACCTTCTGACGGCCGTCAAGCATGTAACCCGTGGCACCCGTGTAGATTTGGTTTTACCGCCACGGATTGCATGCAGGCCTGACTCTTCTTCTCCTCCTCCTACTCCATCCTCCTCCCTCTCCTCCTCAGCTGCCTCCTCCTTTTCCGCTGCTAGCGTCTCTTCCACTGCACCGCCCAAGCTCCCCAGAACCTATTCCACATGCCAGGTGAGACGTTGCCATGCCGTGCTGCGTCTGTTGTGCCTGGAAGCAAAGAGCCACACTGGCCCGGCACTCCTTTCAGCTTTGCGTTCACAGGCAGATGAGTGGCTAACACCGCTCAATTTGACAGTTGGTAAAGTGGTGTGTGACAACGGTGCCAATCTGCTTAGCGCATTGAAACAGGGCAAAATCACGCACGTGCCGTGCATGGCACACGTCTTAAACTTGGTCGTGCAGCGATTCCTTGTCAAATACCCTGGGGTCCAGGACATCTTGCGGCAGGCAAGGAAAATCTCGGCCCATTTCAGAAGATCTTACACGGCCATGGCTCGCCTTGCTGACATTCAGCGGCGACACCATCTGCCGGTCAGACGTCTTATTTGCGATTGCCCGACGCGATGGAACTCAACCTTCTATATGCTTGATAGGCTGCTCCAGCAGAAACGTGCAGTTAACGTCTACCTGTATGAACTCTGCGAAAGAAACGGTTCTGGGGAGCTGGGTTTTTTTTCACCGCGCCAGTGGCTGCTCATGCGCGACACATGCAGACTTCTGCGGCCATTTGAGGAGATCACCAAACTGGTCAGTCGCAGCCATGGCGCCATCAGTGACATGGTACCTTATGCCTTCTTTCTGGAGCGTGCATTGCGTCGTGTCATTGATCAGGCTGTGGAGGAGCAGGAGCGGGAAGATGAGGAAGTCGCAATGCTGGATGAATTCCCAGGGGGGGCTACTCTATCTGAGACAAGTCAACAACAGGAGTCTGATGAGGAGTCAGAGGAGGATGGTGCCGGGGCGGATGAGCAGGAGCAAGAAGAGCATGCTTTAAACCTTTCTGGGATCCCTGTTGTGCGAGGATGGGGAGAGGAGAATGAAGAGGACGACATTATCCTGGATGATGAGCAGGAGCCAGGCCACCACACCGCTTCCACTTTAGTGCAAATGGGGGCCTTCATGCTCCAGTGTTTTAATAGGGACCCCCGTATAAAAAGCATGAGGGTCAAGGACCAGTACTGGGTGGCAACGTACTTAGACCCCCGGTACAAACACAAAATGGCGGAAATGTTACCGCCGTCGCAGAGGGCTGTCAGAATGCAGCACTTCCAGGCCTTGCTTCGAGAAATGCTGCATTCTGCTTTTGCGTGCGCTGGCAGAGGAGCAATTCCCACTCCCAGAGAAGGATTTGCGGGTACCAATCCAACAGCGCCTGCAAGAAGAGGCCGGTTTGAAGATGTGTTGGTGACTTCGGATATGAGGTCATTCTTTCAGCCGACCCATCGACAGGTGTCATCCGGATCCAGCATCAGGGAACGCCTAGACCGTCAGGTGTCCGACTACATTGGGTTAACGGCCGATGTGGACGCTCTGAGGAGTGATGAACCCCTAGACTACTGGGTGGGCAGGCTTGACCTCTGGCCAGAGCTTGCCCAATTTGCAATCGAACTGTTGGCTTGCCCCTCATCCAGTGTCCTGTCCGAAAGGACGTTCAGCGCAGCAGGGGGGATTGTGACCGATAAGCGTACTCGCCTAGCTCACCACAGTGTTAACTACCTCACATTTCTAAAAATGAATGAGGCATGGATCTCGGAGGAATTCAACACATGTGATCAGTAGACCATGTATATGTCTATAAACAATTTTTGGAATCAAGCACACAGACCTTCTTAATTCATTTGGCTCACTTCCCTGACCCAAAAAAGCACACCGTACTATATGCCCCTACCCTCCTCTTTGAAGAGGTTGAGCGGTGTCATATTTCTACTGGGGCTGCTTATTATGAGGGGTTCCCACCATCCCTGTGCTGTGCTGACTTCCTCCTGGGTGTTCTTATTATGAGGGGCTCCCACCATCCCTGTGCTGTGCTGACTTCCTCCTGGGGGTTCTTATTATGAGGGGATCACACCATCCCTGTGCTGTGCTGACTTCCTCCTGGGGCTGCTTACGGTGCTGCTGTCAGCGCTGTATGTCACGGAGCTGCTGTCAGCGCTGTATGTCACGGAGCTGCTGTCAGCGCTGTATGTCACGGAGCTGCTGTCAGCGCTGTATGTCACGGAGCTGCTGTCAGCGCTGTATGTCACGGAGCTGCTGTCAGCGCTGTATGTCACGGAGCTGCTGTCAGCGCTGTATGTCACGGAGCTGCTGTCAGCGCTGTATGTCACGGAGCTGCTGTCAGCGCTGTATGTCACGGAGCTGCTGTCAGCGCTGTATGTCACGGAGCTGCTGTCAGCGCTGTATGTCACGGTGCTGCTGTCAGCGCTGTATGTCACGGAGCTGCTGTCAGCGCTGTATGTCACGGAGCTGCTGTCAGTGCTGTATGTCACGGAGCTGCTGTCAGCGCTGTATGTCACGGAGCTGCTGTCAGCGCTGTATGTCACGGAGCTGCTGTCAGCGCTGTATGTCACGGTGCTGCTGTCAGCGCTGTATGTCACGGAGCTGCTGTCAGCGCTGTATGTCACGGAGCTGCTGTCAGCGCTGTATGTCACGGAGCTGCTGTCAGCGCTGTATGTCACGGAGCTGCTGTCAGCGCTGTATGTCACGGAGCTGCTGTCAGCGCTGTATGTCACGGTGCTGATGTCAGTGCTCTGTATTACGGTGCTGCTGTCAGTGCTCTGTATCTCCTGCACCCTCTTGTTTGCCTACCCTGGTCCCTGACCTTCCCTCTCCTCCATTGCCTTCATTAGCTCCATAGTCCTGAATTGTCAGAACAATTTCCCAAATAAAAAAAAAATGCTTGTAGTTATCGATCCCAAATTCACCTCATACATGTATTATGCTATTGTCCAGGTGGTGGGACTACGTGCTACCCCCTAATAATTACCCCGTGGCCGCAAATTCGACCTAAAGGTTTGCGAAATTCGCCTCCCATTGAAGTCAATGGAGCCCGCGGCGAACGGTCGTTTTCGCGAACGTTTGTGTCCGTTCGCGTTTCGCGTTCGCGAAACGTCCCGTCGGAAGTTCGTCCATCACTAAGAGGAACCCCACTTCATATTTGGTGGGATTGCACTCGGCTTAAAACATTTTGGGAAGGAGTACATGAGACGATCACCAGTATCTCCAGTTATACCTTGGAGTTTACATCAGCTCAATACCTTTTACATTACACCAAGCTACCACGATCGACGTATAGGAAATCCATTGTCCCACACCTCCTAAATGCAGCCAAACAATGTATACCTCTCTATTGGAGGAGCAATACCCTACCTACCTTACAGGACTGGTTCAAACGTATAGAAAAGATCTCAGAGATGGAAAATTTGATCCACCAAGCCAGAGACTCACCAACAAAATACAAAAACACATGGGCATGTTGGTTACACTTCCGGGAGTCAACGCAATTTCGAGAGTTACTACGCACAACTTAACTCTCTTTCCATGTAGGGGTTTACCCTCACCAAATTCCTAAAAGCTTCCACATGCCGAATTTAATTCCTATGCTGTATCCGCCATGCCTTGTTATCCTTAGGCCTCTTTTATTTGACATTGTTTTTTGTATTCTTCCTTATCCCCCTCCTTTCCCTCTATTTCAGATAGTTCCACCAGCAAAGGTCCTAAAGGAAAGGGACTGTTTATATTGCAATGGTCATATACATTAACAAATAATGCTATGTTCCAGCTTGCCCTGGACAACTCCCTCACATAGGTAGTCATTTACCTTCCTCATTGCATAGCTTATCCCCTTATACGACTTGGATGATAGGTTATACTCATGTGCTATTGCGAGGTAGAATTCACTACTGCTCCAAAAATTTAGACCATTACTTCCACTTTCTGAAGAAATTCTCATTTACCCTCCCCTTCCATACAGCGTGATCCCATTTGGGGTATGGAAGTGGAGAGGGGAAGCTACGTCTCTACTTATATAAACTCCAGATATACTTCTATATCTTGCATCATGAGCTTTTGTTCATCCTGGTTACCCTATCCTATTTATGTCCGACTTACCGCAGGTATTTATCTGTATTTTGCTGAATTTACTGAGTTGACAGTATATTATTTCTGTATAGAATATGTTAGTGGCAATATTGTAATGCTATACGGTTGTACCACTAATTGTGCACATGTATTTGGGCCTTTTGTAACAGCCCTTTGGTTGTGTTATGATGGATTGTAACTATCTTTTCTTTACTAATAAAAATTGTTTGGAAAAAAAAAAAAAAAAAAATCATGTTTCATAGTTTGTTATAAAGTTTTTCAAACAGGTAATTTTTCTCCCACATTGATATGCGCTGATGAGGTAGCACCGATAGGCAGTACTGATGGGGACAGATAAGCATAGATAAGCATGCTATCAGCATGAGGAGAAAAAATAGCCGATAACCAGCTCTGTTTACATCACATGATCAGCTGTCATTGGCTGACAGCTGATCATGTGGTAAGGGGTCGGGATCAACCCCTTACTCTGATCTGTGATCCAGAGAGTCTCATAGACTCGCTGATCACAGAGTGCGCCGCGTACGCCCTGCAGGGGACAAGCAGGCCACTCAAGCATGGGAGAACATCTATTGACGCCCTCTCTGCGATGTCAGCAAGCCAGTCTTTAAACAGAACCGCAGAAGATGGTTTCTTGTGATGTGACCAAGGCGAAGGCAGAGATGAAGTGAGCTGGACAGCTTTAAGTAGGCAGGTCAGACAAGCAGGATCAGGAACAGCTGGTTGATTTTTGGTTAAATCTATTGTCCCCATGCTTTGCTATTGGTTGCAATCATCTTAAAGAAAATAATGTGTTGATATTGCCACACCCAGGGCTGGTTTACCATCACTCGAAAACACCATCTGCTAAGATCTCCTCGTTTGCACAGAACATTTTCTTGTTTGACTGTTCCAGCTTTGCTTAGCATATTGGGACATGTAAACCAGCTTATATGATATGTCTTATTCCCGATATCACACTGACGATAGAAAAAAAAATGTGGGGTGGGTAACTATGCAGAAAAAAATAAACCTTCAATGTGGACTCCAATGTGTACCAAATGCTCAAATCAGTAATAATCAAGACATTGAAATAGAAAAAAAAAAGCCACCTCTTTGTCCCTACCACCTATAAGCACAGGTCATTGGCAACTAATGGTGTAACCATCAGTAGCCACACTAGTATATCAAAATTTAGTGTATTGTGGGACATCTTTCCATATAAAGGTCCATGTACATGTGTGTCCTAAGTGTGCAGAATATCTCCGGGGAAAGCAAAAATGCTCTCGTGCAGACAGCCCATAGATTAATCAGTTTTTCCGTTCAACCAGAGGGTTGAATGAAAAAATATGAACTGATTGCCCTATGCACACATTTGAGGTGGATTGAGGAATCCTGCCTGCTGAGTCATTGTATTCTGACAGCAGGAAGACTTCCCCACTCTCAGAACACACAGATCAGTGCTGCAGGCTATAGCAAAAGGTCAAGTAACTTAACCCTTGCAGTTCAGGGGTAGCGCTACTGCAAGGGAGCATTTTTTCTTTACCTGTTATCAAGCTGTCCTGACCAAAAGTACACAACCCCAGCACACAAAGTACACAACCCCAGCACAGATGTATACTTGCCTGCATAGCACAGCCTCCCATCATTTTGCATACTTCTGTTACAATTAATTCAGGCTGCACCTGCACAGTAAATTCACATAGAACTCTACAGAACCGTCTACAAAAAAAGACAGAAGGATACAAACACTGAAGATGGCCACTGCTGCTAGATGGACAAAAGTATGCATTTGGGAAGAGGGGCATATTTTAGATCAAGGGGGCAGAGGCAAAAAGTATAACTGTCATTTGTTTGAAATTGCACTATCGTTTAATCATTCTGTGTCAGTACCATTTGTATCTGCATAACCAGTATATGCACTGTCCACACGTTTACATGACACATGCACAGCATAAGCACAGTCCTACTTGAACTAAGCAGAACGTAGCATATTACCAAGCAATCTTAATCGCTTTGTGGTCATTAACCCACATTTGACTTTAAGGAGGTAGTAGTATTTAAAAGCTTTTTACTGTTGTTCATTTAATTGAATTGTACAGCAAAAGTAGAATTATTAATATAATTCTTGGTGGAGCTGAATTGCCTGAAATTCTAATTTGAACAATGTTTAATGCAAATTGTGAATCTGACCGTGGTCAAAAGGGTAGCAGTGGAGTACTGGGTCTCTGCTATTCCTAGCAGTTGTTTGAAGGTTTTGGCACCAAAATAAGGTAAGGACAGTAAGTGAGATGGTATGGTATTTAAAGTATATTTAATTGTAGCGCTGAAGAGCAACAGTTTAGTTTTGGGTTTAATTGTTCAAAATTTTGACCTCAGCACCAGTCTCACTGGACTGCAGGGTGTTCTGCCTGGCCATAGGTGGCGCTGTCACTTTTGACAGGTATTGAAACACAGTCTATTTGGGTGCATTAAGATTATTCTCTCTCTGAACCAGGCCAGGGGGAGTGTCACTCTTGCTGTGCTTCCAGGCAGAGGGTACTTAAGGAGCGGATGTCATGTGTATCGGGGGTTCCAGTCCAGAAGTGGTTTCTGGCTGATGGTCCTGATCCTCCTGACCAGCCCCCAAAACGTCCATGGCCTGGGGTGTGGATCCTCCCGATTTTATGTCTCAGGGCTGGCTAGCCCGAGGCGAGGAAACTGAAGGAAGGATTCGGAGGTGGTCCAGTGCCATCTCAGTTAATGGAGAGGCCCAGCAACTGTGAAGGTATCTAGGGGAGGACTCTTTGGGAGAAGGCCATGCAAAGGTTGGCTTCTCAACAAGAGCCTGGACAAGTTGAAAGACCCAAGTGAATCCGATCTCGTGTGGTATCGCCGGACTGGCTGCAAGATACTGGTACCATACGAGGGCTCTACAAATTTTCAGTTTTCCAAGGTGACCTACATAAAGTCTGTGGCAGAGACTTGTTCTTGATCTGAGCACCCTGTTGGTTGCTAGGCCTGGTGAGAGAAGGACTATCCATAAGGGTGAAAATCCAGCTGTGAATGGCTATTCTCTGGATTTGCTGATAAGAGAGACTTTCCTTTTTCTATACTAGCATTAAGAGTACCTGGATTTTCCCTACCTAACCCTACGTTGAGAGACTGTGTTGTTAACTACTTTTTTGCAAATAAAAATCCCTTCAAGTGGATCTGGCGTCAGTCTCTGCAGTTTTTGGGCCATCTACCTCAGGAAACCCCTAGATGCACACGAGGCGAAGAAGGTAACGGTAAGCCCAATAAAATCAGCCGCTCTTTCGGGGGTCAGTGCTACATAATGTATATTTAAATAATACATTTTGAAAAAGCTGCTCATCTTTATCTCCTCAGTAGGCTTTACATGAGACAAACATTTTTTCTCTTTGCAAATTGATGAACTACTGATACTTCTTCTAAGTCAGGGGTAGGTAACCATCGGCCCTCCAGCTGTGGTGAAACTACAATTTCCATCATGCGTCTGCCTCTAAGGGATTTTCAGGGTCTTGCAATGTCTTATAGGACTTGTAATTTCACCACAGCTGGAGGGCCGAGGTTGCCTACCCTTGCTCTAAGTTATAGTTCTACCGCTGTCTGATTTGAAATATATTATGACTATTATGTTTTGGGCTCACTAAACATGTTACATTCTCTCTGAGATCTTCCAATGACTATGCATGCAAGGCCCGTCTGATTGGCTACAAATAGATTGGATTGTTTAGGCAGGTTCTATTATTAGATTGTTTTGGCAAATCCAAATTTGACTGTACGTGGCGTGTACAGTTAGACTGTATAATTAATTATGAGGTTTTGACTGTAGGATCTTTTGACATGCACACTAATTCTTCCTGCTATTTTCATTTATATTGGGTAAGTTGTCATGACCCCTGTATGACTTTATATTGTACAGCTGTCACGGTCAGGGGTCAGGCTTGGTGACCAGCAGCTATAGCAGTAGAGAGGTTCACACCAACCAGAAGGATAAGTACACAAGCAGGTCACCCTGGCAGATGACACAGGCTCACTCAAGGTGCGGGGTCTAAGCACTAACTGGTATTCACCAAAGTTCCTGATGGTAGAGATGGGTTTTGCTGTGTGCTAGTGCCTGGTCATGATCCTCAGGATCATCCCACCAGGAGGTGAGCATACCGGGGTCTGATAACAGATGTGGAAGGTATGGATCAAGCAGAAGCATAGTCAGTACACAAGCCAATAGTGGTAACAGGTTGTAATCAAGCAGAAGCATGGTCGAAGGAACAAACCAAAGGCAAGTAACAAATGGTAATGAAGATAAATACAGCTGGAGTTATGCAAGGAGCAAGATAGCAGCTGGATTGAGCACACTAATCTGGCAAACCAGAAGTGCAGCATTAAAGCCTAAATAAGGAAGTTCATGGGAGAAGCAAAAAGTTAAAGATTCATCAGAAACAAGATACTAGGCAAGATTGTTCAAGGGTTTAGACAGGGAGCTGTTCAGCATCTCAGGTGGCACAGTGAGAAGGGCTAAAGCCAGACACCACAGAGGTCCAAGGTTCAGGTTCAGACCCTGACAACAGTCCTATGGAAACATTAGTACAAAATAAATATACATTTGTTTTTCTTAAATACTTATTGATATTCATCCTTAAAGTGAACCTGTATGTAAGACAAAGTAACCAGTTCTCTTTATAAGCCACTTTGGTTGCTACTTGCTACTTATGTTTAGCCTCCCCATGCTTGTTCACCACCCTGTTCACCAGCTGAAGCCCAAGTAGAGTAGCCTATGTAAGCCCCATGTCATTTTGTGCTGGAGCTAACACAAATCCAAGGACCTTCCTCCTACACTCACATGACAGTGTTTGCGTGTGCCAATTGGGTGTTCAAACACTGGGCAATGTAAATTGGGAGGAAGGTGAGAAGATCACATGTTCCCCCATGCCTGAAAGTAGGAAATATCAACAGCTCTGGCTGGTAAACATGGTGGCAGGGGATTGTAGTGGAGCCAAGTATTATTAGCAGATGAGGTGGTCTATAAAGAGAACCCGTTACTTTGCCCTGAATGAGCAAAGTGACAGATTTAATTTAAATAAGAAATAACCACTTCAGTAAATAACCACATACAGTCCTCTCGGTTTCTAGTCAGCCAGAACCCTTAAATTACAATCTCTGCTTAGGAAATATTGATCTGTCCTAATAAATATCCTATCTCTGACCATCTAAGCCTTACTTATTAATATATTTTTCACTTTCATTTGGAAAGAATATACTATTAAAAAAATATAAGAACACTGCATCATTCAGATCAGGTCTTGCTCCTTAAGGAGCTTAGAGAATATGATCCTACTGCAGTCATACAGATATAAACAATATCATCAATTTGGGCTGAAGTCTATGAAAGTGATACTAAACACAATTTAATTTATGTTGACCCTTCTATTTCTGTATATTGACGATGGCACTGTATATATTTCTAAATAAAAAAAAATCGAAGTACCTTTTTCCTAATCGATATACAGCTGTCACATGACCCAGATCTTACCCAGCCTGTCTTCTGGGAAACATAAGCAGGAGGAGCTTCTAGTCCTCTGCTGCTAATGACATGTTCAAAAAAACTAAAAAAACTGCGTTTGGGACACAGAGTGAAAGTAAATTATATTAAAGTGTTTTAAATTGGCATACCAATATATATTTGAAATCAAATTGTTATTATTTTGTGGAAAAAACATGGTGTAGGCAGATTTCTGCCAGTCACAGGCTGAGTCACGCTCCTATAGCCTGTGCCTTAGAATAAGAGGGAGGTAAAGCCACCATTAATCTACATTTAATATCCGGCCCCCATTGTGTTTAGCTGGTTAGTGGGCTGTCATTTACTATTGTGAATACACCCACATGTGTGACTCTATGGTAACATGGGCTGATCAGATGTGATAGGGAGGAAATGCTCAGCATAGAAACTGACTGAAAACTGAGCATGTTCAGAGTTGCTACCACAGCTGTAAAATCCCTAGCTGAATTAGGGACATAAACAGAAGTTGGAGATAAAGAGCAGCAGGATCAACCAGGTTTTTTGCAGAATACAGAAAACAAATCTCATAGTGATTGAGTGAGTATGAACAGCATGTAATACACCATTTATTAATATGTTTTATTTATAGACACTTTAAATAAGCAGTGTAGTTTTGAGCTGTGGGAGAAAACTAGAGCACCCGAAAGGAGGCCATGAAAACTCATTAAAGGAGAAGTACAACCAAAGCTTGTTTGTGGATTGCAGGAGTGCAGTTTGTTCTGTGCCAGTTTGTTCTGTGACCCATTTTCAGCCTGCTGTCAGCTGACGTCAGAGAGCCAGTCCAGGCTGGGACAAGATAATGTTAATAAAGTCAGGATCCACCCACAACCCTGGACCGGCACGCGGGTCAGCCTCCCAGGGAGCCACTGAGAGCCTGAGCCAGTGAGCACGGGGGGAAGAGCAGAGAGACCTGGTGACTGATAGTCATGGCTATCTGCTCATGGAGCTCTGAGAACCGAGGGTTTGATCGATTTGCTTTTCAGTCTTAGAGCCGACGTGGGACAGATACAGCATCAGACCGATGCTGCAACCACCTAGGTAAGTGTGTTTTTGAAATATAAAAACCTGAATTTCTCTTTTAAGAACATACAAAACCCATGGAGACCGTGTCCGTGGTGGAATCACAACCCTGGCATGGTAAGGTTCTAACCATTATTTTAGGACCTCAGGCCAAGTGCCAACACCAAGTAGTCTCTGTTGGGTGAACTTATTTATCTGTTTGTATTAAATAGATCCGCTGGATTTTTTATTTTATTTTTTGACAATGCAATCCTTGTTATCAAGCTAAGAAAGTCATGAGTGAACTCTTTCACCAGCGTAGGAGTTCTTCTTACTCTTATTTTGCTTTTAACTTTGACACTTACACCAGGTATATTTACACAGTAACCTATTTTGTCATGTCTTGTAGTAATGAATATATTGCGTGTCACTCCCACATGGGAATTGTGTGTGCCGATGACGTAGATGATGTTTGCCAAAGCCTTCCAAACTCTTGAAAGGTTATTAGAAGGAAATCCTGGACGTGATATGCTGCTAGAAGTGATTCAGCAGAGTAAACAGTCTGAGGCAGAGTGACCTGAGAGATGAGGAGAGTGGGGACACACTGTTCACAATCAATATTTACAGTATACACAATGACTTATATGGCTTCTGGAACATTCCTACGTATTCTGTTTGGATATGTTCTCTTTGGAAACCAAATAAACCTTTCTGTTTTGTATAAAAGTAACAGAAAAAAAAACGTAAGCAGCAAAACATACAAAAAACAGAGTCCACCAAATGTAAACTATGCTGTTAATATGAAAGCTTTATTATATTTTAGATATATATAGAATATATTAAACCCAAAACCACAAATGTAATATATTGCAGCTTACTAATCATTAGATGTTGTGGCTGCATTAGCTTCCTTTTTAGGCTTTTTTTCCTCTGTTTGCACTTGGTGATCTGGCCAGTAACACACCACTTGTATTAGGGTGCCCCCACTCTGGATAAAGGAGCACAGGGGCATCTTTGGACAGCAGCATTGTCAGTACGGGGTTCAGGTCATGTTAAATGGACTAGCAGATTTAGATACACTAACAAATTGAAGCCAAACTCCAGCTCACACTGCAGTTACAGTTTTTTTTAAATATTTTGGGATAAATTGTGAGCTCCCCTCTCAGTAATAAAAGTCTCAAATCTCTAACTGCTACATTTGCAGAAGAGCTTGTTGTGTCGAAAAACAACTGACTTATTGGCTGGGTCACTAGGTAAAAATAAAGAAAAGAAAGCCTAAAAAAGAAAATGAATACAGCCATCACATCTAAGAATTGGTAAGCTGCAATAAAATAAATGTTTAATTTTGGATGTAATACTGCTTTAAGTAAAATCTTGAACATATTGTAGTATGAATTTCAGTTAATTAGTATTTAGGCCATTTGCACACGGGCAAAATAATTTACTGATGTTTACTCAGGAACTTGTCAGAACGTCCCTTAGTAAAAAAAAAAAACTGTAAAGACTTGAGTAATGTTGAGTATAGGCAAGTAAAGATGTGTAAGCCTATAGAAGATGAAAATACTTCATTGCCAGTGTTGTAATATCAGTGACAGCTGGTGGTAATTTTTTTTTGGGGGGGGTGGCGGATAGCGTTACCACCCCCAATCCCCCTGTCAGTCGGCTGGTGGGTCTGGTGCTTCACCAGCAGCTTCCCTTGATCGGCTGCAATAGCTTCCCCTTCCTCTGCTCTCCACAGGCATCAATGGCTTCTGGTCCTTCCTCCTCCTCAGTGGCCAATTGAGAGTCTTCTCTTTTCGGCCAATCGGAAAACAGGTCTCAGACCTGCTTCTGATTGGCCAGATTGAGGGGCTCATGGCGCAATGCTCTACGCTCCGAGCCCACCCTATTTTGAAGCCTATTAGAGACTATGGCTCTAATTGGGTGCTTCAAAAAAACACCCCCACCGCTGTAATTCATGCACCCGGCATCCTAAAAGGGGCCGGACGCATGAATAAGGGGTGGCCGTGGTCAGATTCATGCTATGCATGAATCTATCCATTAACCATATAGGGATGGCGTGGACAGAGGGGGTGGCGCCTGAGCGCCCCTAACGGACGGGCCGCCAATGTGTAATAGACTCATTTATACTCGCCTAAACATGCTTATAGACGCGTATGCGAGTTAAAAAAACTGCACTCAAATGCAAAATGTTCTTTTTTTTCTTTCACTGCTCTGTACTCAATGCTGTATTACTGATATTTACTCTGTGTACATGGTTCCATAAACAACAATGCATCTCTTTTTAAATCAGTAAAAAAAACTGCCTTTTTTTACTCCCGTATACAACAGGCCTTAAAATTTATCTGAAGTAAAAGATAATTTTTTTTTTTTTACATTTTTAATAGAGTAGTGAAGGGTTAGTGTCCTTTTTAGGTTTTTATTTCTGCCTTTGTCTCAGATGGAAAGCTTTACCTTTATTTGTCCTAGTGACGATAGTCACTGTGACAAAAAGTAATAGGAAAACCAAAATTTTGAATTGTGCTCAGCACAGGAAATGTTCACTTGTTTCTGTGAATTTCCCGCAATTCTTTTTGTATATGTGTTATACATGCTATACTTACCTCCTGTGCAGTTGGTCATGCACAGAGCAGCCTGGATCCTCCTCTTCTCCGGCCCCTCTTTGCCACTCCTGGTCCCTCTCTCCTGCTGAGTGCCCCCACAGCAAGCAGATTGCTATGGGGACACACAAGCCGAGTCACAGCTCCCTGTATCTATTCCGACACGGAGCCTCGACCCGGCCCAGCCCTCTCTCTCCCCTGATTGGCTAACTGGCTTTGATTGACAGCCGCAGGAGACAATAGTGCCGCTGCTGTGTCTCAGCCAATCAGGAGTGTCCCGGACGCCTAAGACACTCGTGGACATCACTGGAGAGATATGGAGCTCAGGTAAGTAACTAGGGGGTGCAGGGGAGGCTGCTACACACAGAAGTGTTTTTATCTTAATGCATAGACTATGCATTAAGATAAAAAAAACCTTCTTCCTTTACCCACTTGCCACCAGCCCACCATCAAATGACAGCTGGGCGGTGCGGCTCTCGTTCTGGGTGGACATCAGGGTACGCATCGCGGTGATCACTACTGCGCCGTGTTACTAGGACAGGGTGCGACCCCAATCTGGGTAAAGACCCACAGCCGCAGCTCTTTAGCCATGTGATCAGCTGTGTCCAATCGCAGCCGGTCACATGTAAACACGGAGATGCCGGTAATCGGCGCTCCTCATCTCACACTGACAGAGTGTGAGGAGAGGAGAGCCGATCAGCGGCATCTCCTCACAGAGGACATCTAGGGATGTAATCAGGACACTGATCATCAGTGCCCTGATAAAAATTAAGTGCCACCAGTGCCAGAAATGTGTGCCCACCACTGCCAGCAATCAGTGGCAACCAGTACCCACAATTGCCACCAATCAGTGCCCACAAGTGCCAGCAATCAGTGGCCATTAGTGATGTCAGTCAGTGCTGGCTATCAGTTCTGCTAATCAATGCCCATCACTGTTGTCCATCAATTCTCATCACTGCTGCCCATCAATGCCCACCAGTGTGCATCTGTGCGGCTCATCCGTGCCGCCTATCTGTGCCCACCAGTGCAGCCTATCGGTTCTGCCTCATCAGCCTGTAAGTGCTGCCTCATCTGTGCCCATCAGTGCAGCCTTTCGGTGCTGCCTCATCAGCTCCCATCATTGAAGGATAAAATAACTTATTTACAAAATTTACGAATTTTGGTCTTTTTTTTTTCTTAACTGACATTCCCAGAAGTTTGCATAAGGCAGTATGAACTGCCACCAGGAGACATGCGATGCGGGAGCCCAAGTAGATTTGCAGTGTTCCCACATCGCAGCAGTGGGAAACCGGCCCTTAAACAGTATATTACTTTTTTGTTAATCTACAATATTCTACAACAACACTCCAAGGCTTCCCTATTAACCACTTTCAGACCGGACCAATTTGCTGGTCAAAGACCAGACCACTTTTTGCGATTGGGCACTGCGTCGCTTTAACTGACAATTGCGCGGTCGTGCGACGTGGCTCCCAAACAAAATTGACGTCCTTTTTTTCCCACAAATAGAGTTTTCTTTTGGTGGTATTTGATCACCCCTGCGGTTTTTATTTTTTGCGCTATAAACAAAAATAGAGCGATAATTTTGAAAAAAACGCACTACTTTTTACTTTTTGTAATAATAAATATCCCCCAAAAATATATAAAAAAACATTTTTTTCCCTCAGTTTAGGCCGATACGTATTCTTCTACATATTTTTGGTAAAAAAAATCGCAATAAGCGATTATTGATTGGTTTGCGCAAAAGTTATAGCGTTTACAAAATAGGGATAGTTTTATAGCATTTTTATTAATAATTTTTTATTATTTATTTTTTTACTAGTAATGGCGGCGATCTGCGATTTTTATTGTGACTGCGACATTGTGGGGGACCCATCGGACATTTTTGACACATTTTTGGGACCATTGTCATTTATACAGTAATCACTGCTATATAAATGCAGTGATTCCTGTGTAAATGACACTGGCAGTGAAAGGGTTAACCAGTGGGTGGCAGTGTAGGGGTTAAGTGTTCCTAGGGGTGTGTTACTAACTGTGGGGGGGTTGGGCTTTCATTTAGTGTACACTGATCTCTGCTCCAATCACATGGAGCAGAGATCAGCGTCACTAGTTGCTAGGCAGAATGGATAAATGTTGTTTACACAGCATTTCCTCCATTCGGCCGCTCCGTGAGACGATCGCGGGGATGCCCGCGGCGATCGAGTCCGCGGGTCCCGCGACCGGGCTCACGGGGGTCCCGACCAGCGCGGGAGCGCGCCGCCGACAGCACGGCGGCATCGAATATTGGACGTACATGTACGCCAATATGCCTGCCCGTGCCATTCTGTCGACGTACATCGTCGTGCGCTGGTCGGGAAGTGGTTAAGTACTATAAAATCCCAAAGACCTCTCTACGTGGTACCACATATGTAAAGGTTTAGTTTGACCCCTGTTCAAGAAAATTCTTGCTTAACCGGCCGAAATTTCAATCCGTATGTAGCTCTGTCTGTTCAACAGAAGCCGGTCATTAGACCAGCTTCTGTTATAGGTCATGCTGGAAAAGCATGCAGCCAAAAGCTTCAGTGCAGATCTGTGCGAGTCCCCACTGTCAGAATACAATAGCGCACTGGGGGAGATCCCTGTAATCCACATCGCTTGGGTGGATGCGGGAATCTTGCTTTTTTTTTTTTTCTTTTCAATACGTTGATTGAACAAAAAAAACTCCTTTAAAGTGATTAGCAGATTTAATCACTAAATATAAAACCTTTTTAAAGCCTAACGTGTTTGGTATCTATTTACTTTGCATAACATCATCTTTTATATTTTACAAAAAAAATGGGTTATGTTTTGTGGGGTTTTTTGCATTAAAATAAAAATATATATATTTTTTTCACCCAGAAATTGTGTTTAAAAAAACTACTGCACAAATACTGTGTGACATACAAAAATGTAAAAACCTACGATTTTATTCTCTAAGGCCTCAGCTTTAAAACAATATACAATGTTTGAGGGTTCTAAGATATTTTCCAGAAAAAAATACTGATCGTTACATAGACCCCTTTCATACTGGGGCGTTTTTCAGGCACTTTAGCGTGAAAAAAAGCGTCTGTAAAGCGCTTGAAAGAAGCCTCATCTGCAATCCCAATGTGAAAGTCCGAGTGCTTTAAGAGCCCTTTCACACTTCCAGCGCCCCCGAAAAACGCTGGTAAAGCGCCGCTTAAACTAGCGGCCCTTTACCAGCGTTTTTCGAGCGCTAGCGGGGCGCTTTTAACCCCCGCTAGTGGTCAAACAAAGGGTTAAAAGCGCCCACAAAGCACCTCTGCCAAAAGTGCTTTGCAGGCACTTTGCAAGCGTTTTTTAGGCGCTTCCTATTGATTTCAATGGGAAGGGGCGCTCTAGGAGCGGTGTATTCACCGCTCCAAAAAGTGCCAGAAAAGGCTTGGTCTTCAAGTGGGTATACAGATGTATACACATATACAGTCAAACTTTAAAAAATGTTTTTTTGGTTCTGAAGACAGCGCTGCTGTACAGATCTTTACACAGCTGTGTGCATTGTGCTAGAGACAACAATGTATCCGTATTCAGATCTGTAAAAAAAAGTAGCGTCTTTTTCAATAGGCCTTATCGAATTGATCAAATGAAAAACTTTTATTTTATTATTATTTTATGGTATTTCTAGCATACCAAGAGGGAGCAAATACCAGAAGTTCAATGTTAGGGTTTACATATACCCTAATGAACAGATCTTTCACCTAAAGTAAACATGCAAATAATGTTGGGTAGAAAGGAATGAAAGTGTTACTAATCCCAGGACCCTCCATTTGCTATATCTGCTCTCCCACAGTACACAGAACATTGAAATGCAATAGTTTTAGTAAATGGAAACTGCTAAATACCTTTTTTCATCAGCAGTTAGAGCAGTCTTGTGACTATCAGTGTCTGGTTAAAGCTTGTAGGAGGAACTTTCATTCTCATGTGATTTTCCTATAAGGCTGCAGAACCCCTGACCTTCTGTCTGGACAGTGCTAATTTGCCCTGTGCTGATTACATACACTCTCCCAAAAAAATAAAAATACTCTAGCAATACACACAAAACTGAGCATGTGCAGCTTGTCCCCAAGGCTCTGTTCTATCAGGAGATGGTTTGGGGATGTTGGAAGGGTAGGACCAGAAAATACAGAATTAAACAGCCTTTTTAAATGCAGAGGATCAATCCCTTAAGTTCCACAGTGAGTATAACAAGCATGCTTTACTGCATTTTTTTTACTGCATATACAGACTGATTTTACTGTTGTGGGTTTAGTAACATTTTAAGATACATATGGTATCTGTGCTAGAATTATTCAGCTTCCAGAATTGTCATGGTGTGCCATCTGGAAAACATGGCCACAAACTCTGCACTATTACTGCTATTTATTTTTTCAGAATTAGTTCTTAGTCTAAAGAGAAAATGTTGGCAGCAGCAGCATGGGACCCAATATTATTAATGTACTGTGTACAGCGATCCATTTGTGTTAATATTACAGCGTTGTCATTGTTAGTAGCTGTGTAGTTCATATTGTGATTTAATAAGTAAGGAAGTCTTTGAAATGCACCTACAGTAAGGATCATAGATAGCAGCAATCAGTATTGCTTAGCACCTGCTCAAGCTCCTATTGATTGTAACAGGAACACTTGATTAGTGTGTGTTACAGCATTAAGTTGTCCTGGTGCTATGCTGGGAAAGCTTAAAGAATAATTTCACGTACAAGTGAAAGCAATCAATGAGCTGCAAACCCATCAATCAAACAGCAGCACTAAAGTCAGAAAGCCCACTCAATGTACAAAAAAGAAACTTGTCATAAAAGAAAAATGGAGTGTGCCGCTTCTAAACCTCTTCATCTGAAAATGCAAGTTGCCTCTCATGCTTACCCACTTATTTCAGCTCTTCAATCTCCAAGAAGGAGGTCATGAACGTCATATGTATCATTGGCTTTTCTGCATGTTTATTCAAAGTCAGTGTCAAGTGTTGACACTTGGTAAAAACTTGCATTTTTTTTTTATAAAAAGGTCAGTAGTGGCAATCCCTATATTCCTTTTATGAGATGGTTACTCCAATCTTAGTTTTATGACCATTGTAACCAGAATGTAGAAAACACCTCACATGTTCACTTGCAGTGTAGTTCCTGTAGCCTATGCTGTGTATTTTCCTCATTCTCTACAATCACATGCAAATGTCTAAAGCAAGTCTGAATCTTAGTGGTGGCTTGGGTAGCTTTGTACTGCTAGTTTATAACATCAGGCTTTTGGATAAAGAAAGCAAGCAGCCTACAGTGGATATGTTATAAATAGTACTGTAACACAAGCCAGGGTTCAGAGACCATGGTATGTATGTAAGCCGCTCAGGCTGCATGAAGGTATAGCCATGTGCCTGCTGCTGTAAGTGCTGGCCAGGAAGAAGCCTGCCCACGCTCCAGACGATGATAGATGAGAGATAAATGTCCTAGGAGCCACACATCAGAACAAGACTCACTGTGTGTGTGAATAAATGGCAGTCTCAGCCTGGACCGCTGGCAGGCCAAGCCCCTAATGCATTTTGCTCCGTCCACCAGAGATTACTCATGGGCCTGGCAGGGTCTAATCGGAGGTTGCCTCTTGTTCACACACAGCGGTTCTTGTTCTGATGTGTGGCTCCTGGGACTTTTAGTTCTTGTCTACCAAGGTTTCTGAGACCAACAGACTGCTGAAAAAATTTAGTGGGTGGATTGAGGCTTTGTCATTTAAATCTCAGATCTACCTTGAATTAGTACCTTTAAAGAGGAAGTAAACCCTGATGGGTTTACTTCCTCTTTGATTCCCTCTTTGATTCCCTGCAAAGGTAAAGCATAATGGACTACTATGCATCGCATAGTAGTCCATTATGTGTCACTTACCTGACACAGGAGCCAGCGAAGTCACCGCTGTCCCCTGTAGTTCCGAGCGTCCATCTTCTTGGTGGGTCTCCGTGAGTCTTGCTGCTCCGGCGCTGTGATTCGCCGGAGCAGCGATGACGTCACTCCTGCGCATGTGCACAGGAGCCAACACTCACGGCATATCGCCGCGATCTGCGGCTTACCCAGTGCACCTGCGCGCCACTGTCTACGGCACATGCGCCGTAGACAGCGGTGGCTGCCTTCAGGAAAATATCTCCTAAACTGTATATTTCTTGGACCTACAGGTAAGCCTAAATCTAGGCTTACCTGTAGGTCAAAGTGGTTTGTAAGGGTTTACAACAACTTTAACATGTGCCTAATATGAACAAACTATACAGCTAACTAAAATCTGAGAATACTGTATTGAGATTGTTGGATTGGGAGAATCTTTATTGAAGGAAAAAAAGAGCATAAACCTCTAGAGAAGTTTTGTGTGTGTAGAAAACATTTAAACAGCCCCTAAAGAATGATTTGAGCAATTGTATAAGAATAATAATAAATAATAAAACTGTTTGTTCTTTTCACCTTCCAATGCATGTGCCTCACACATCACCCAATGGTTAAAATAAAGGGGCTCTTTTACACCACGATAAATTCAAACTTAAAGACTTAACTACAGATATGGGTTCGAAACCATCCTTGGAACTTTTAACAGATGTTCAACTTTCCACTAGATATGTGAAGACATCAACAACTGACCCATCACCTATCTAGAATATCTCAGGGCTGAATTTCAATCCTCAACCTTAGAAATGCCTAGAGTCTGGGCCCTCCTATCACATAGTTTTAGTGGCGTATGCGATGCTGATTCAACCCCCTCTAAGCCCCTCCTTTCTTGCTCAAATGCCAAAAGAATCTCAGCCTTCCGCTATCTACCCAGAGATGTCAGCATAAGAGATTGCTTACTACTCATTCACTGAGAGTAAATACCAGGAACTGGGCTACAAAGTTATAATGTGCTGCTGGTGTTCTATCAGAATACAGCTACCCCTCAGAATACAGTGCTTTGCAAAAGTATTCACCCCTTGGCATTTTTCATGTTTTGCTTCCTCACAACCTGAAATTAACATGGATTGTTTGAGGATTTGCATAATTTAATTTACAGAACATTTAAGATTTTTTTTATTGTGAAGCAAACAACAAATAGGACAAAATAACAGAAAAAGTCAATGTGCATAAGTATTCACCCCCCTAAAGTCAATACTTTAGAGCCACCTTTTGCAGCTATCACAGCATCACAGCTCCAAGTCCCTTTGGTTAAGTCTCTATGAACTTGCCACATCTTACCACTGGGATTTTTGCCCATTCCTCCTTGCAAAACTGCGCCAGCTCCTTCAAGTTGGATGGTTTGTGCTTGTAAACAACAATCTTTAAGTCTGACCACAGATTTTCTAATGGATTGAGGTCTGGGCTTTGACTAGGCCATCCCAACACATTTAAATGTTTCCCCTTAACCACTGGATGACTGGGCTCTTAAACCCCCTTAATAACCAGACCAATTTTCAGCTTTTGGTGCTCTCACATTTTGAATGACAATTACTCAGTCATACAATACTGTACCTTTTTGGAATTTTTTTCCTTTTTTTCAAACAAATAGAGCTTTCTTTTGGTGGTATTCAATCACCGCTAGTTTTTTTTTTTTTTTTTTGCGATATAAAAGAAAAAAGACCGAAAAATTCTATAAAAAATGTATTTCACTTTGTTTCTGTTATAAAATTTTGCAAATTAGTAATTTTTTCTTCATATATTTTGGCCAAAATTTATACCACTACATATCTTTGGTAAAAATAACCCAAATCAGTGTATATTATTTGGTCTTTGTGAAAGTTATAGAGTCCACAAGCTATGGTGCCAATCTCTGAAAATTGATCACACCTGAAGTACTGGTGGCCTATCTCATTTCCTGAGACCCTAATAAGCCAGGAAAGTATAAATATCCCTCAAATTACCCCTTTTTGGATAGTAGACATTCCAAGGTATTTAGTAAGAGGCATGGTGAGTTTTTTGAAGTTGTCATTTTTTCCCAAAATTCTTTGCAAAATCAAGATTTTCTTTTTTTTTTTCACAAAATTGTTATATTAGCAGGTTATTTCTCACACACAGCATATGCATACCACAAATTACACCCGAAAACACATTCTACTACTGCTCTTGAGTATGGCAATACCACATGTGTGAGACTTTTACATAGCGTGGCCACATACAGAGGCCCAACAGACAGGGAGCGCCATCAGGCGTTCTTGTAGCATAAAGGACACATATAATTTTTTGACTACCTCTTACATTTTTTAAGGCCCTGGAGAACCAGGACAATGGAAACACCCCAAAAATGACCCAATTTTGGAAAGAAAACAACCCGATGTATAATCTATGAGGCATATTGAGTCTTTTGAACATGTCATTTTTTTCTACAAGTTTTTGGAAAATGTATAAAGAAAATGAAAACGCTTTTTTTTACACAGCGTTGTCCATTTACACAATATTTCTAACACATAACATGTACATACCAAACATTACACCCCAAAATAGATTCTCCTACTCCTCCTGAGTATGGCAATACCACATGTGTGAGACTTTTCCACAGACTGGCCACATACAGAGGACCAACATGCAGGGAGCACCATCAGGTGTTCTAGGGACATAAGTTTCAAATCTAATTTGACTACCTATTACACTTCTGTGAGGCACTGTAGTGGCATGGATGTGGCCTGGATGAACATGAATTGGGATGGATGAGCCGTGGATGGGGATGGCTGAGCATGAATGAGTATGGCTGGGTATGGCTGAGTATGACTGAGTAAAGATGGGATGGCTGGGTATGGCTGAGTATGGCTGGGTATGGCTGAGAAAGGCTGTATCCGGCTGGGTCCGGCTGTATCCGGCTGGGTCCGGCTGTGTACGGCTGTGTACGACTGGGTATGGCTGAGTATGGATGGGTATGGCTGAGTATGGCTGGGTATGACTGAGTATGATTGAGTATGGCTGGGTACAGCTGAGTATGGCTGGGTATGACTGAGTACGATTGAGTATGGTTGGGTATGGCTGAGTATGGCTGGGTATGACTGAGTGTGATTGAGTATGGCTGGGTATGGCTGAGTACGATTGAGTATGGCTGGGTATGGCTGGGTATGGCTGGGTATGGCTGGGTCCAGCTGGGTCCAGCTGGGTATGGCTGTGTACGGTTGAATATGGCTGAGTATGGCTGGGTACAGCTAATTATGGATGGGGGTGGATGGGATGGCTGAGCATGGATGGATGAATGGATTAGTATTGCTGAGGATGGATGGATGAGTATGCTGAGTATGGATGAGGATGGATGGATGAGTATGCTGAGTATGGATGGGCGAACATGGGTGGATGGATGAGTATTCTGAGTATGGATGGATGGGTATGCAGAGTATGGATGGATGGATAGATATACAGAGTATGGATGGGTATGCAGAGTATGGATGGGTATGCAGAGTATGCAGAGTATGGATGGGTATGCAGAGCATGCAGAGTATGGATGGGTATGCAGAGCATGCAGAGTATGGATGGGTATGCAGAGCATTCAGAGTATGGATGGGTATGCAGAGTATGGATGGGTATGCAAAATATGGCTGGGTATGCAGAGTATGGATGGGTATGAATGGGTATGCAGAGCATGCAGAGTATGGCTGGGTATGCAGAGTAAGGCTGGGTGAGCATGGATGGATGGATCGATGGATCTGTCCCTGAGCAGTGCTGTGGGCACTACACATGCAACCCACAGCGCTGCTGCCACCGATCTCTACCCTCTCTGCTCACACTGGACGGAGAGTTTGCATGTTTGTTTACATGTGATCGCTCCGGAGCGATCACGTGGTAAATGGCCGCGATTAGCAGCCGTTCACTGTGATCCTTGATGCGCCGGTAGTCACGGAAGTTCTTTGGAGCGCTCCCAATTCTGGGAGGACGTCATAGTACGTCCTCCCAGAGTTAAGCACCTGCCCTGTAGCCGTCATTCGGCTATGGGCTGGTTGCTAAGTGGTTAAACCACTCAAGTGTTGCTTTAGCAGTGTGCTTGGGGTCATTGTCCTGCTGGAAGGTGAACCTCCATCCTAGCCTCAAATCACACACAGAACGGTACAGGTTTTGCTAAAGAATATCCCTGTATTTAGCACCATCCAACTTTCCCTCAACTCTGACCAGTTTCCCAGTCCCGACTGCAGTCCCGACTGCTGAAAAACATCCCAACAGCATGATGCTGTCACCACCATGTTTCACTGGGGATGGTGTTCTTTGAGTGATGTGATGTGTTGGGTTTGCGCCAGACATAGCATTTTCTTTGATTTCCAAAAAGTTCAACTTTAGTCTCATCAGACCAGAGCACCTTCCTCCATACATTTTGTGAGTCCCCCACATGCCATTTCGCAAACTCAAAATGTGCCATTTTGTTTTTTGCTGAAAGTAATGACTTTTTTTTCTGGTCACTCTGCCATAAAGTCCAACTCTATGGAGCGTACTGCTTATTGTCATCCTATGTACATATACTCCAGTCTCTGCTGTGGAACTCTCCAGCTCCTCCAGGGTTACCTCAGGTCTCTGTGCTGCCTCTCTGATTAATGCCCTCCTTGCCCAGTCTGTGAGTTTTGGTGTGTGGCTGTCTCTTGGCAGGTTTGCTGTTGTGCCATGTTCTTTCCATTCAGTTATGATAGATTTGATGGCGCTCCTAGGGATCATCAAAGACTTGTACTTCTCAACAGCATTGTCCCTTACTTGTTTGGAGAGTTCCTTGGTCTTCATGGCAGTGTTTGGTTAGTGGTGTCTCTTGCTTAGGTGTTGCAGCCTCTGGGGCTTTTCAAAAAGGTGTGTATATGCAGACCTTAAATTGTGACACTTAAATTGCACACAGGTGAACATCAGTTCACGAATTATGTGACTTTTTAAGGTAATTGGTTGCACCAGAGCTTTTTATGGGCTTCATAACAAAGGAAGGGAATACATACCCACATGCCAATTATCAGTTTTTTATTTCTGAAAAATAGTTTTATGTATATATTTTTCTACTTTTACTTCACCAACTTAGACTATTGTGTTCTGATCCATCACATATAATTCAAATAAAAAAAAAACATTGAACTAAAAGCTGTAATGTAACAAAATAGGTAAAAAGCCAAGGGGGGTAAATACTTTTGCAAGGCACAGTAGGTAACAGAAGTGACGTTCTGTCACCACCATCTTGGTACACCCACACTCAACCGCAGTAAGCCTGCAGTTAGAAGGCAGCAGCGGACATCTTTTAACACCCAACCAAGTCTTGCATTTCACACTTATTTTAACCAGTAAACTGAGTTTATATAGTGAAATAGAGTATTTTGAAATCCGTCAGACTCTTTTGATGTTGAATTTTAAAAGCAGCGTTCTGTCAAATTAGCAAACCTGTGAAATCAGCAGGCTTGCCGCTGCTTTTAAGATTCAGCATCAAAACAATGTCAAATAATTAAAAATACTGTATTTCACTATATAAGCTCAGTTTACTGGCAAAAATAAGTGTGAAATGCAAGACTTGGGTGGGTGTAAAAAGATGTCCGCTGCCACCTTTTGACTGCAGGCTTACTGCGGCCAAATGCAGGGTGTACCAAGATGGCGGTGACGGAACGTCACTTCTGTTACCTATTCTGATGATGAATATTGGTATTCTGATAGAACACAGTTTTGGGGTCCCAACACTATTGCTGTACACCCTGTACAGCAATAACAAAGTAAGCACCAAACAGCAATATGACACACTAACAGATCTATGACAGAGCACATGCTGAATGTGCTGCCTGTGTGAGTATCATAATGCTGATAATCATGACCTGCTATGCCGTGTGACAGTGTGTAAGCCTAAGTGAGACAGTGAGGATTCTATCTGCTGTTCTCCACTGACTCTGCAGTGCAGGTGCAGCCACGCTGTCCTCCAGGTTCTTGCTCCCTCTAATCCACTGAGCCGCCTGTCGCCTCATCTCGTCTCGGCAGTCGGCATGGGAGGCGGAGCTAAGCGGAGCCTTGTAGTATCTCTCCACCGGGGAAGGCAGTGGGCAGTGGCAGCCGGGTCTAGATAACTAGCAGAGCAATATTCTGAGCAGCTTTATGTACATGTGCCCGAAAAAGGAGAAATAGTCCAAGTGCTGCGCTCACCCTCTGGACCCCTCTGTAGACCAGAGGGGCCCAGCAAAATGTAATTACACCCCCCCCCCCTTTTCTCTAAGCAAGTAGTAGCGGGGGGGAAGGTTTAGAAAGCTCTAGTTTTTAATATGCAGAATTTAACTGTAAAGCTGCCCAGGCCCCCCTGTGGAGCTGATGGGCGCCGGGGCCCGGTACAACAGGGCTGGCTGTACTGCCCTATCAGCGGCCCTGGTCCCAGGTAAGGGAGACAGCTTCTAATGGACTATGATTTGAGAGTGAGGGGACTATGGCGAGGTACCTGCTACATAGTTACATAATCAGGTTGAAAGAAGTTGACCAAAAAAAAAATACAATCCTATATACACAATCCTTCACCCACAGTTGATCCAGAGGAAGGCAAAAAACCCCAGCAAAGCATGCTCCAATTTGCTACAGCAGGGGAAAAAATCCTTCCTGATCCCCAGAGAGGCAATCATATTTTCCCTGGATCAATTTTACCTATAAATGTTAGTACCCAGTTATATTATGTACATTTAGGAAAGAATCCAGGTGTCACGTACCTGGTTAGAGAGCCCCAACGTGCAGGGAGCGGCGCCTCGTAAACCTCCGGCTCTCGAGCCCCTGGTGATGGAGACAGGGGCTCAGGAGCCCGGAGGACACAAGTGCCTAGCCGGATAGCAGATAGCGGATACAGCTGGAACAGATGGTAACTGGAACGGCAGGTGCACCCGGCGCTGGATGTCGGTCAAGGACTGCTGGACGGCTGGCACAAGTGGACCGGCAAGGTGGCAGAGACAACGGGTGCCGGACTTCGGGCAGACAGGCGTAGTCAATCAGGCTGGGTCGGTAACTATCTGGCAGCGGAGGTACAGAAGCGGGAGGCAGAGGCGTGGTCAGTCAGGCTGGGTCGGCAACTATCTGGCAGCGGAGGTACAAAGGCGGAAGGCAGAGGCGTAGTCAATCAGGCAAAAGGTCAAGGGCAGGCGGAATACAGGCAGAGTCCAGGAACAGGTCGGGTATAATATCAGGAACACAATCACAAACAGACAGCAGAAGTCTCAGGAACGCTGTAGACCGAACAGCGCCGAGGAGCAGGAGCTGTGGCCTTAAATAGTCTATTGGGCACCAGGATTGGTCGTACAGCCCGTTTGCGTACCCCCGCAGGTGGCCGTGGTTACGCTCGTGACCCCGCGCACGTCCGTACGGTGCGAACGCCCGCTTGTGTCGACGCGCACCTGCGAACGTCTGTTGGAACCTGCGTGCACCCGTGCGTGTTTGTTCGCGTCAACCCGCGTCCGAGGGCGTCGGAGATCCCGTCGTACAGGAACCCTGCAGGTAAGTCTCTTCTGTACGATCGGGGTAGCGGAACGACCGTGACATTGCCCCCCCCCCAAAGGGCAACCTCCGGATGCCCAACTGCGTCATCCTATCAGGATGGGACCTCTTAAAGGCTTGGACTAGTTTTGCAGCATGCAGGTTGGACTCTGGTTCCCACGAGTTCTCCTCAGGGCCGTAGCCCTTCCACTTAACCAAGAACTGGATCTGGTTCCGTCTCTTCCTGCAGTCCAGGATGGACTCGACCTCGTACTCCAGTTCCCCATCAATTGTCACGGGCTCAGGAGGATTGGTATTCCGGTCAACAAAGGGATCAGGAACCGCAGGCTTCAGTAGCGAGACATGAAAGACCGGGTGTATCCTAAATGACTCCGGGAGTTTCAGCTCAACGGCCACGTCATTTAGTTTCCTTATGATGGGAAATGGACCCACAAACCTCGGGCCCAGCTTCTTGGATGGGCAGGCTAGCTTCAAATTTAGTGTAGACAACCAGACCTGGTCCCCGACCTGGAGGTCAAGTTCCCCTCTTCTCCTCTTGTCAAAGGCCTCTTTATAGCACTTCTGGGTCTTCGCCAGGGTCTCTTGAAGAAGCTTGTTATTGTTCAAAAAAAAATTAAGGTCCTCCAGGACTGCAGGTACAGAACATTCGGGGAGACTACCGGACAAAAAGGACGGATGGAAACCAAAATTTGCAAAAAATGGTGACTGTTTAGTGGCAGAATGAGTAGAATTATTATAAGCAAACTCTGCAAGCGGTAAAAGTGATGCCCAATCATCCTGAGAGAAAGAGGAGAAACAACGCAGATATTGCTCTAACGTCTGGTTGGTTCGCTCGGTCTGGCCATTGGTTTGAGGGTGATAGGCCGAGGAGAGACGAAGCTCAATCTTCAGAGCTTCACAGAGAGCTTTCCAGAACCTGGACGTAAATTGTACTCCTCTGTCAGAGGTAATGTCAGCAGGAACACCGTGGAGCCTTACTACTTCCTTAATAAAGGCCCTGGCCGTTTCTGTGGCCGACGGGGTCCCCCTCATCGGTATGAAGTGGGCCATCTTGGTAAACCTGTCTACCACTACCAGGATAGAGGAGAAGCCTTCAGAGAGGGGCAGATCCACTATAAAGTCCATAGATATCATCTTCCATGGTCTGTCCGGGATGGGTAAAGGTCTCAACAAGCCCCAAGCCCCTAATTTGCTACCTTTATTCCTGATGCAGGTGGTGCATGCCTCCACATATTCCCTGCAATGCTTCCTCATCTGGGGCCACCAGAACGTGCGCTGGAGCAAGTCCGTGGTCTTGGACACCCCAAAATGACCGGCCAATGGATGGTCGTGACAGGAACTGAGGACCGCCGTACGTATCTCTTGGGGGACGAAGATTCGGTCCAGATGCCAGAGAAGTCCGTCCTTGGAGGTTAAGGAGATGTCCGGTGGGATGGCTGGATCGCTGGAAGCCTGTTTAATTTGGGATAGGAGGCCTTCCTGGAGCAGAAGGAAGTTTCCTGGAGGCAGGATGGTGTCGGGGGTAGGAGGTTCCACAGCTTCGTTGTACATCCGGGAAAGAGCATCAGGCTTCACATTCTTTGACCCGGGCCGGTATGTGATGTGGAACACAAATCTGGAAAAGAAAAGTGCCCACCGGGCCTGCCGAGGTTTCAGTCGCTTGGCTGCTTTCAAATACTCGAGATTTTTATGGTCGGTATAGACCAGGATTGGATGAGAGGCGCCTTCAAGGAGATAGCGCCATTCCTCCAATGCTGCCTTGATCGCTAGGAGCTCCCGGTCACCGACATCATAGTTGCGCTCGGCTTCTGAGAGTTTGCGGGAGAAGAAAGCCACCGGGTACAGAAGTGACTTAGGTCCCTGTCTCTGGGAAAGTACTGCCCCGACGGCCGCTTCCGAAGCATCCACCTCCAGGATATAAGGCAGCGAAGCGTCGGGGTGTTTGAGAATTGAGGCAGAGATAAACAGGTTCTTCAGAGTTTCGAAGGCCTCCTGAGCCCTAGGGGTCCACTGAAATTTCTGGTTCTGTTTGGTCAGCTCAGTGATGGGGGAAATAATGGAGGAAAATCCCCTGATGAATTTCCTGTAAAAGTTCGCGAATCCCACGAAGCGTTGGACCCCTTTCTTGTCCGAGGGAGCGGGCCAGTCTACGATGGCTGAAATCTTCTGTGGGTCCATTTCTATGCCGTTTACGGAGATGATCAAGCCCAGGAATTGGATACTTTGCTGTTCAAAAACGCACTTCTCCGGTTTGGCGTAAAGGCCATGGAGGCGGAGACGGGCTAGGACACTCCTCACATGCTCCCGGTGTTCAGCTAAAGAGGAAGAGAAGATTAAGATGTCATCGAGATATATAACAACAAACAAATCAAGGTACTCTCTAAAGACATCGTTAACAAAGTGTTGAAATGTAGCGGGAGCGTTACAAAGTCCAAAGGGCATAACTCGGTACTCATAATGTCCGAAGCGGGTACGGAAGGCGGTCTTCCATTCGTCGCCTTTGCGAATGCGAATGAGGTTGTAAGCGCCCCGTAAGTCCAACTTGGAGAACACCTTGGCCGACCCCAGTCTCTGAAATAATTCGGGCACTAACGGTAGAGGATAACGGTTCTTAATTGTAACTTTGTTGAGTGCTCGGTAGTCCACACAGGGCCGTAAGGAATGGTCTTTCTTCTGAACAAAGAAAATCCCTGCGCCTGCTGGGGAAGTGGATGGTCGTATGAAACCCTTCTTCAGGTTGTCGTCCAGGTAGGTTTTCAAAGCACCCAGCTCGGTTTCAGATAAGGGGAAGATCCTCCCGAACGGGATCTCTGCTCCAGGGAGTAGGTCAATAGGGCAATCGTATTGCCTGTGGGGAGGTAAAGTCTCTGCGCCCTTTTTACTGAATACATCTAGAAACTGGTGGTAAGCTTCGGGCACAACCTGTCGGAGCTCGGTGTCTGTCTCCATGCAGAGCAGAGAAGAAGAGGCAGGGTCCGTGTTGGTGGCTGGGAAGCAGTTTTGATGACAATACGCAGACGGGAACTCTACTTCTCCAGTGAACCAGTTAATCAGAGGGTTGTGGGCCTTCAACCAGGGCATGCCCAGGATCACGGGAAACAGGGGGGATTTGATGATGTCCAGACTCAGGAATTCCTGATGAGTTCCGGCTATGGTGACAAAAAGCGGGGACGTCTCCTGGGTAACGGGTCCGGATTTAAGGGAGGAGCCGTCGGCCAGAAAGATTGAAAGTCCCTTTACCCTAGGCCGAAGAGGGATGTTGTTCCTCAGGGCAAAAGACAGGTCCATGAAGCCGCTGCAAGCTCCAGAGTCTATGATGGCGTCAACGCTGAGAGTCTCTCCGGAAAACTGTAGGAGAAGAGGTACAACCAGGTGAGAGGTGGTGTTGGTGCTGGGCAGAATGGCAGGAGAAGCAGAGGGTGCAAGAAGGCACTTACGTGACTTGGCGGGGCAGGTGCGAACGTAATGTCCAGATTCCCCACAATAAAGGCAAAGGTTGCCAGTTCTCCGGCGTTGGCGCTCCTCAGGCGTCAAGGAAGGGCGAAGTAGACCCAGTTGCATAGGCTCCGAAGGATCCAGAGCAGGTGGAGCAGGAAGGACCGGAGGGTTGGGACTTGGAACCCGCGGCATCATCCAGACTGGGCGAGAAGTGGAAGTTGAGCGCTCTAAACGACGCTCCCTCAAACGCCTGTCAATCTGAATCGAGAGATCGATGAGGGCTTCGAGGGTTTCAGGGGTTCCCACGCGAGCCAATTCATCCTTCAATGCCTCCGAAAGTCCCATGCGGAACTGGTAGCGAAGGGCTGAGTTATTCCACTCTGTGTCGGCACTCCAACGCCTGAACTCAGACACATAGTCCTCCACTGGCCTGCGACCCTGTTGGAGTACATGCAAAGCTGCTTCTGCAGTGGCGGCAAGTTGCGGGTCCTCGTACAGTCGGGACATGGCTAGGAAGAAATCGTTCAAAGAGTCCAAAGAGGGGTCCTTTCGTTCGAGGAGACGATGTGCCCAGGCCTGAGGTTTGTCGGTTAATAGAGAAATGACGAACCCCACTTTTGTTGCCTCGAGAGAAAAAGTCCGGGGTTGGAGGGCGAAAAAGAGCTCGCAGGAGTTCCGGAAGGCCCTGAACTTATTCCGGTTACCGGAGAAACGGTCTGGTGTAGGTACCCTTGGTTCTGGCGGCAACATGACCACTGACGGTGGGCCTGGAGACCCAGAGGCAGCCGGGGCTGCGGCAGATAGGGCCTGGACCCGTTCCTCCAAACGTCCGTAGCCTTCTTGTAAGCTCTTCACGGCCTGGGTGAGGCCGGCTAGATGATGGCAGAGTTCATCCATGGGAGACGCTCCCTGCGAGGGCTCAGACATCCTGGCTGTTCGGTACTGTCACGTACCTGGTTAGAGAGCCCCAACGTGCAGGGAGCGGCGCCTCGTAAACCTCCGGCTCTCGAGCCCCTGGTGATGGAGACAGGGGCTCAGGAGCCCGGAGGACACAAGTGCCTAGCCGGATAGCAGATAGCGGATACAGCTGGAACAGATGGTAACTGGAACGGCAGGTGCACCCGGCGCTGGATGTCGGTCAAGGACTGCTGGACGGCTGGCACAAGTGGACCGGCAAGGTGGCAGAGACAACGGGTGCCGGACTTCGGGCAGACAGGCGTAGTCAATCAGGCTGGGTCGGTAACTATCTGGCAGCGGAGGTACAGAAGCGGGAGGCAGAGGCGTGGTCAGTCAGGCTGGGTCGGCAACTATCTGGCAGCGGAGGTACAAAGGCGGAAGGCAGAGGCGTAGTCAATCAGGCAAAAGGTCAAGGGCAGGCGGAATACAGGCAGAGTCCAGGAACAGGTCAGGTATAATATCAGGAACACAATCACAAACAGACAGCAGAAGTCTCAGGAACGCTGTAGACCGAACAGCGCCGAGGAGCAGGAGCTGTGGCCTTAAATAGTCTATTGGGCACCAGGATTGGTCGTACGGCCCGTTTGCGTACCCCCGCAGGTGGCCGTGGTTACGCTCGTGACCCCGCGCACGTCCGTACGGTGCGAACGCCCGCTTGTGTCGACGCGCACCTGCGAACGTCTGTTGGAACCTGCATGCACCCGCGCGTGTTTGTTCGCGTCAACCCGCGTCCGAGGGCGTCGGAGATCCTGTCGTACAGGAACCCTGCAGGTAAGTCTCTTCTGTACGATCGGGGTAGCGGAACGACCGTGACACCAGGCCTTTTCTAAAGCAATCTACAGAGCTTGCTAGAACCACATCTGGAGGGAGTCTATTCCACATTTTCACAGCTCTTACTGTGAAGAAACCTTTCCGTATTTGGAGATTAAATCTTTTTTTTTCCTCTAGATGTAAAGAGTGCCTCCTTGTCATCTGTGATGGCCTTAAAGTGAAAAACTCAACACCAAGTTCACTATATGGACCACTTATGTATTTGTATATGTTGATCATATCCCCCCTTAATCGCCTCTTCTCAAGAGGGAATAAACTCCATTCCAATCTGTTCCTCAGCTAAGCTCCTCCATGCCTCTTATCAGTTTGGTTGCCCTTCTCTGCACTTTCTCCAGTTCCCTGATATCCTTTTTGAGAACTGGTGCCCAAAACTGAACAGCATATTCCAGGTGAGGTCTTACTAATGATTTGTACAGGGGCAAAATTATATCTCTCTCTCTCTCTGGAGTCCATACCTCTCTTAATACAAGAAAGGACTTTGCTCGCTTTGGAAACCACAGCTTGGCATTGCATGCTATTATTGACCTTATGAGCTACCAAAACACCCAGATCCTTCTCCACCAACGATTCCCCCAGATGTGCTACCCCTAGTATGTATGATGCATGCATATTCTGAGCTCCCAAGTGCATATCTTTACATTTATCAACATTAAACCTCATTTGCAATGTAGCTGCCCAATTAGACAGTGCATTGAAGTCGGTAAATTGGAGACATTCTGTAATGACGTTATTCCACTGCATAGCTTGGTGTCATCTGGAAAGACTGAAATTTTACTTTTAATCTCAGACCCTATATCATTCATAAAGATATTAATCCATGCTGTCTGTTGCTTAAAATATTTTTTTTCCTGCAAGAACTTGTCTATGTGGTCTTTTATTAAACCCTCCAGTATCTTCCTGACTATAGACGTTAAACTAACAGGTCTATAGTTACTTGGTAAAGACTTTGATCCATTTTTAATATGGGTACCACATTGGCCCTGAGCCAATCCAGTGGTACCATTCCAGTCATTAACAAGTTCCTAAAAATTAGAAACAATGGCCTTGAATTGACCGAGCTCAATTCTTTTAGGATCCGTGGGTGGATGCCATTTGGTCCAGGTGCTTTATCCACCTTTATTCTGTCTAAATATTTCTGGACCATATCACTTTTGAGCCATTGTGGATCATTATGGACATAACCTCCCCCATTCTCCTTTGTATACACAGAGCTGAAGAAAGTATTTAATACATTTGTCTTTTCTTTGTCCCCAGTCTCCCACTCTAGATTATTTTGTAAAGGGCCTACATGCTCAGACCTGACCTTTTTAGTATTAATATATTTGAATAATTTTTGGGGTTTGTCCTACTCTCTTTTGCAATCTGTCGTTTGATTTGAATTTTTGCATCCTTGATTTCCTTTTTACATATTCTGTTATATTCTTTGTAACATTTAAATGATGATAGCGTTCCTTCTTTTTATATTTTTTAAAGGCTCTTTTTTAATTATTTATATCCTTTATAACTTTGGCTGTGAGCCACACGGGTTTTATTTTTAGCCTTTTAAAGTTATTGCCCATGGGAATATACTTTGCAGTGAGTTTACATACAGTCACTTTGAAGAATTCCCATTTTTGTTCTGTGTCCATTGATACCAATATTCCCTTCCAGTCTAAGTCCTGGAGAGCAGTCTTCATCCTTGGGAAATGTGCTCTCTTAAAGTTAAGTGTTTTTATCTTACTTGTATGTGTTTGTTGCTTACAGCAAACATTAAATGAAATCATGTTTTGGTCACTGCTACCCAGATGTTCTTTTATATCAATATTGATACAAAGCTCTGCATGATTTGAGATTTCCAGGTCCAGCAGAGCACCATTCCTAGTCGGGGGCCTCAATACACTGGACCATAAAATTGTCTTGTAATAGGTTTATAAATGTTTGCCATTTAACTATCCCAGCAGTGCCATTACTCCAGCCAATTTCCGGGTAGTTAAAACCCCCCATTATTATCACTGTCCCAGCCCTTGCAACGCTTTCCATCTATGCAAGGAGATGAATCTCCACCTCCTCAATAACACTGGGAGGTCTATAACAAACTCCAATGACAACCTTTTTAGTACGCACACCCATGTACAGTTCCACCCATAATGCTTCAGACTCATCACACTCTCCAATGCCTCGTTCCCCTTTCACACTTGCTTTGAGATCACTTTTCACATAGAGACAGACACCACCACCCCTCCGTTTTACCCTGTCTTTCCAAAAGAGAGCATAGCCAGAAATATTAATAGCCCAGTCATGAGAAAAATGAAGCCAAGATTTAGAAATACCAAGTAGATCATAGTTCTCCTCGTGCGCCAGAGCTTCCAACTCACTTATTTTGCTAAGCAGACTTCTGGCATGGGGGAACAAACACTTTAATTCATTGTCACATTTTGAAAACATATGTAGCAGCAACCTGCTACACTACTCAAACCTCCTGAAACATAAATATAAAAAATGAATGCTCATTCAACTGTTGAACATGGTGAGGGCCTGCATACCCTTCCTCTGGAAGCAGAAATTCCCTCCAATGCCCTCACTGTGGTTCACTAAGGTTATCAAAATCTATTCTATGGAAAATATCTCAGCTACACTGATACACAAATATTGCATCTCTATGTTGTTGACCCAAGGGTAAGCCCAGTGGTGAAACGCCATCTGCACCATTTGTCTTGCCCTACCAGTGGGAATGTCTGATGGAAGTAGCTTCAAGCATTGGTGATGTCATCTTGGATAGCCAATACCCCCCCCCCCCCAACTGTAGAAAGTGCTGAATCGTCAAATCCACGGATGAGTACTTTGATGAAAATATTTCCGCAGTAAAGAGGGCAGCCAAAATGTAAAGACGATATTGGAACTTGGTGAAGGCGAAGAAGGTGAAGAACCAGACCAAGCACCCCTAGGAAATTTCTGCCTCCAGTAACTTGATTGGCAATTAAAGCATGACTGTCTGCTGAAGCCAAAATACTACATACGACAGACTCCGCTGACATAGTGTTGAGGCCTTAAAAAAAGAAAAAAATTCTTCTAGCAGGGGCTGTCTGAACACTGGGGATGGGAGATTCCAATACAGCCCCTGACAAGGAACATTGCTTGGCTCAGATATATTGAACCAGTAGGTTTGACAAGACAGGTGGAGTAAAGCCCCATACACACTATCATATTTTCTGCTGATTTTTTCCTTCAGATTGACTCCACGCCTCTGACCGGGTGAGCTTTGATCACCACCACCTGTCTTGTAACCATTAACAGGCTGTGGAGAGCATATTTAGCCCACATAAATCTGCGTTAAAGAATAATGCCCAGAACCTGTTCCATGCTGGTGGATGGGAATAGCTGGGACAGAATTGGAAACAATCTCAAGGGTACCGCCTTCCCGGCTGTGGCCAGGAAAGGAAAAACCATGTGGCAAAGCTCCGCTGTGTGCTTGATGATGGAGTGCTACCATGCTCCGAACCCCCACGTGAGGTTGAAGGGATAAACATGAATTAGTTGCTTCTGAAACATGCAAATCTAAGGAAACAAACTAGAGAAGTGAAAACAGACAACCAGACATGAAAACACCACCCCTCTGTGCTTACCTGAGTAGACGTAAGCAGTAATGACAAGACCACAGCGCGTGAATGATGTCCCTGATGAAGATAAAGATACGATATTTCCCTTGTATCGACCCTCATAGGGGAGGGGACTGGACCGCACAGGAGGCAGCTGGTCTGTCATATGGAGTAGGAGAACACAATCTCATCTACGGCTTGGTGCTATTAAGGCATATAGAGCGGTGCACTAACGCACCAGACCCATGTGTGTACCCTATAATAGGGCTTTGTTTGCATTACATAAAATCTCTTAAAGAGTTATTACACTATGGAAGTCTCTTTTTGATATTTTTATATGAAGATGGCACATCTTTGAGCAGTATTTGGACCGTGCAACCTGACCTGGAATCCATTTTGATGATTCAAAAGCACTTGCTGACCAAACTTTATTGTGAGGTCACACGCTCTGAGGTGAACGGCCATTACCTTGGGGTGGGGAGCACCTGAGTGTAGTCACTACTGAAGATTGTTATATTCACAGTCACGTATCAAGTTTATTATCTTTAGATTACGGATGCTGAAAACTGACCCTGGATGGTCACAGTATCACGGATCTATATGCACCTGAGCACTTTATGGATCACTTTTTATCAATATTTATATTTATAATATTTATATTTTATGAAATGTATATTCATGCTATATGATGTTGTTGATGCTGTATGATGACAACAGTCATGTATATATATATATATATATATATATATATATATATATATATATATATTTATATATATATATATATATATATATATATATATATATATATATATATATATATTTTTATTCTTGGAATTTATAGGCACATCACTTTAGTTAACAATTTATTTTTTTAGGGTTTTTTTGCTGCAGGTTTAGCAGATCATTAAGGGGATAGTGCAGCTCATGATTTATTTATTTATCTGTGACACTTTGCGCATGCTTAGTGTATTGCTAAAGAGGTTTTTTTTTCGTGGGAGGCTGCATGTGATCAACACAGAGCCTATCAGCACTGTCCAGACAAGAGGTTTAGGGTCCTGCAGTTTCATAGGACAGTCATAGTAGAATGAAAACCCTTCCTACAAGCTTTTTCCAGACACTGATGGAAGTCACAAGACTGCTATATACTGCTGATGAGAAAAGGCATTTAGCCATTTATATTTACTAAAATAATTTAATTTCCATGTTCTGTGTACTGTGGGAGACCAGATATAGTGAATGCAGAGCCCTGGGTTTAGTAACACTTTAAGTTAGACTTGTAAAATATAAATTCTGATTGGCTCATGGACTACTGTACATGGCATATTTTGGGTTGTTCAACAGATTTCACCAGTGTAATTTTATTTTTATTTGATCAGAGCAGGACACGCCTCTGAGCTATTTAGTTTTACAGGTAACTTAATTAGGTAAGAATATAATGGCTAGTTTGAAAGAAAAGTCTTGATCATCAGTATGACATTAGCATATATTAAAATTCAGTATCATCAAACTCAATACCAGATGTTGGCTTTGAAAGACAAAGTTCCAGGTAGGTTACCTTTTAGCATTATGGCACTTTCCAGCCAGATACGTAGCTTCACAGAGACAATATCATGCTGTAACAATCTCTGATGTCATAATTACATGATCCTCTTCATCAGATGGGAAATGATCATGTGTCTGCTGTGTATGTTATCATTAGCTTCTATTTATTCTAGGACAACATATTACAAAACACCGTTCGTTGAATAATAGATTGCGAATCATAAACTACTAACAAATAAAAGAACAAAATGCACGTTAGGAAAAAAGGGACATGACTAAACAGGTTTACAATCTTATGCCTCGTACACACGATCGGATTGTTGGCCAATAAAACCGTGAAATTTTGTCCGAAGGGTGTTGGCTCAAACTTGTTTTGCATACAAATGGTCACACAAATGTTGGCCAACAATTACAAACATAGTGACATAGTAGACTTACTATGTGGTTTTTCAGCTCTTTAGCGCCACCCTTTGGGCTCCTTCTGATAATTTTGTGTTAGTAGAAGTTTGGTGAGTGTTAATTCGCGCTTTTCTTTTCGCATGTTTCATTTAGGGCTTTTCAGTTCGTGCTTTTCATTTTGTGCTTTTCAGTTTGTTTCTGAGCGGCCGTTCGTCAACCAGCCATGTTGCGGAATCCAAGGAGATAACGTGTTATTTATTATTGGCCTTGGAGTTATTGCTTTGACATTTTTTTTTTTTGGTTGAATAATGATTTGATTTGATATATTTTCTATATTTTTGGGTGCATAGAATGCACATTTAGGTTAAATTGTATTGGCAGACAGCATGTCTAATTAAATTTTTTTAATGCACAATAAAAAAATTGTGGAGAATAATGCTTGGCTATGTGTTTTACTTCAAATTACATTTTGAGAGTAGGTAGTTACATTTTAACCGCTTCAGCCCGGAAGATTTTACCCCCTTCCTGACCAGAGCACTTTTTATGATTCGGCATTGCGTCGCTTTAACTGACAATTGCATGGTCGTGCGACGTGGCTCCCAAACAAAATTGACAGCCTTTTTTTCCCACAAATAGAGCTTTCTTTTGGTGGTATTTGATCACCCCTGCGGTTTTTATTTTTTGCGCTATAAACAAAAAAAGAGCACATATTTTGAAAAAAAAAAACATTATTTTTTACATTTTGCTATAATAAATATTCCCCAAAAATATATAAAAAAACTTTTTTTTTCTCAGTTTAGGCCGATACATATTCTTTTACATATTTTCAAATCGCAATAAGCGATTATTGATTGGTTTGTGCAAAAGTTAGAGCGTTTACAAAATAGGGGATAGTTTTATGGTATTTTTATTAATAATTTTTTTTCACTAGTAATGGCGGTGATCTGTGATTTTTATCATGATGGCGACATTATGGTGGACACGTCAGACATTTCTGACACATTTTTGGTACCATTGTCATTTATACAGAAATCAGTGCTATACAAATGCACTGATTGTAAATGACACTGGCAATGAAGGGGTTAACCACTAGGGGGCAGGGTAAGGGTTAAGTGTGTCCTGGGACGTGTTTATAACTGTAGGGGGAGCGTGGCTACATGTGACATGTCACTGATCTCTGCTCCCAATCACGGGGAGCAGAGATCAGTGACACTGTCACTAGGCAGAACGGGTGAGATGCTAATGTAAACAATTAGGTAAGAACATTCCTCCACTCGATCGCGGGTATCCACACGGCGATCAAGTCCGTGGGACCTGAGACCCGACTCACGGAGGTCCCGGCCGGTGCGCGCACGTGATGGCAAATTTAAACGGATGTACCTGTATGCCCATTTGCCTGTCCATGCCATTCTGCCGACGTACATCGGCGAGCGCTGGCTGGGAACCCGTTAAAAAATAAAATGTAAAATTGACAAGGGACAACAAAATACATAATAATGTTATTATTTATATCAAAAAAACAGGTTAGAGTTACAGAGGAGGTCTAGTGCTAGAAGTATTGCTCTCACTCTGATGATCGCAGTGATACCTCAAATGTGGGATTTGAACACCGTTTACATATGCGGGCGCGACTTCCGTATGGGCTTTCTTTGCTTCGCGAGCTCACGGGGATGGCGGGCGCTTTAAAAAATGTTTTTTTTTCTTATTTATTTTATTTATTTTTAAATTAATACATTGTTTTAAAAAAAATAAAAATTTGATCACTTTTATTGCTGTCACAAGGAATGTAAACATCCCTTGTGACAGTAATAGGTGGTGACAAGTACTCTTTATAGAGGAATCGGGGGTCTAAAAGACCCCCGATCCCTCCTTTACACGTCAAAGTATTCAGATCGCCGTTTTTGGCGATTCTGACTACTGCATATATTTTTAAATCCGGCGCCATTGGCAGCCGAGTAAACGGGAAGTGACGTCATGACGTCGCTTCCGTGTTTACTATTAGGAGACTGTAATGAAGCCGCTTATGGCTTCATTCCAGTTCCTCCCTAGCCGCCGGAGGCATCGGATTCACCATTGGTGCTCCCGATTGAACGGGAGCCCCAATAAGAGCGGCGGGAGGCGGCCGGAGGGGGGAGTCCCTTCCCGCTCCTCCGGCATAACAGCCGAGCGGCATCACCACGGTATAACCCCCGGAAGCCGAGTACGCACATCTGCGTATGCTCAGCGGCAAGGGGTTAAAGAAGAAGAGAATTGTGCACTGCATTTGGAGATTTCATAATTTGCTGTGTCATGAATGTTAATTCTCCATTACAAAGCTAGTTTACAAGTCCGACCGCTTCTGCTTCTTAGCATGCGTGTTTGTACTTAGGACTTTTATCCGACGGACTTGTGTACACAAAATCGGAAAATCCGACAACACACATTTGTTGGCGGAAAATTTGAAAACATGCTAGCCAACATTTGTTGGCGGAAAGTCTGACAACAATTGTCCGATGGAGCATACACGTGGTCGGATTGTCTGCCAAAAGCCTGACATCCAACATTTCCCATAGGAAAGTCTGATCGTGTGTATGGGCCTTAAGCGTTGAGAAAACACTGAACAAAATAGGTTGAGAGATCCCAGTGGTTGCAGGAGACAGGCTTTGTACTTGCTTATGCATAGGTGTGTTGGCTTAAAGTAGAACTATAGGCAAAACCTTTTTTTTTCAATTTGGATAGAGTAGAGTAAACTTATAACCGCTGTAAGGTTTATTTTATCTCTCTTTGTCTCATTAGGAAGATTTACCTGCACTTTCTATCCCATAGCCTAACAGGAATTGAGAGGAAATTCCTGCAAATTAGGGGAATCTCTTGGGGGTCCCCAAGTCACCAGAACTAGTGTCCCCATTGGAAAATTTACCTTGTATAACTTTTCTCAGGACAACCCAAAATTTGGGATTTTCCTTTACGTTCACTTTCAATGATAATGGTAAACAGTACAGACAGAAAGGGTAAATCTCCCCAACAGGGACACATACTGTGATATAAACTGGCAGGGGTTTTAATCCATTTCCATTCATCCAAAACTAAAAAAGGAAAAAGTTTTGCCTTTAGTTATACTTTAATAAAGCCTACTTTAATAGACATTTAAGAAGAAGAATTAGAAACAGTCACCATTTGATTTGGTTCAGAGGAGACATTGAAGTGTTATTAAACCCAATAGATAAAAGTTCTTATCATATAGCCACAGTTACATGTTGCCTTATTTTCATTCACTTTGTTGACACAAATCTGTGATACTTCCGCTCATGCCTCCATACATACAGCTGAGGCCAGCAAAAACTGTGATACTTTGATACATCCTCACGTGTACATTACCAAACCCATATGTGCAGCTGAAATCACCAGAAACAGTTATACTTCCTTGCATTACAGGATCCAAGCACAAGAGCTCAGGGACATGTAGCCCATGTAGTTGGGCATTGGGGAGAGCTTATGGGTTTAATGTACTAAGTGCAAATAGGCTGTTCACTTTGCAAGAGACGTTGTATTTTGCAAGGTAATTTTTAACATAGCTTAGTGAATGTTGTGAAATTTCTCTTTACAAAGAATACCCAATTAAATGCAGAATAAAAAAAAGCATTTTGCTTGCACACGATTGGATGAGAGAAGTCAGCAAAGCTTCACCTGATTCACTAAGCTCTGGTAAAATCTCCCTTGCAAAGTGCAACATGTATTGCAATGTGAAAAGTCTATTTGCCTTTAGTAAATCAACCCTTATGTGTGTGCTCCCCCAAGGAGAGTGAAGAGCTCCAAGAGTAAAACAGAGGTACGGAAATTTCAAAGAGGTGAATAAAGGAATAGTCAAATAATACATGCATTTACATAGCGAGCTTAAAAATAGGGTGTAATACTACTTTAATGTCCCTTAATGGGATGGGCAGCATAGCTGATCAAAGGAAAGACTCAGAAGTTGGGAGCAGTTGGGGTAAAGCTTGACATTTACAGGAGAACACAAGATTTGCATATAAATTGAGCTGTCAGATCTGCTAATTGTTTTGACATATGGTTTTCACTAAAATAATATCTGCATATGCATTTCAACATCACATGCCCAGTTTATAATATCAAGCTTTATGACAGGTTTACTTTAAATTATATTCTCTCCTTTTCCCTTAAACATATCAACCTGTCACAGTTGGTATTCAGTTTCCTATTTTATCCCAAGAAATGCTCATTAGCTCAGAAATGCCCATATTAGGCTCTGTACAATCAATCCATAGTGTTCGGAGAATGTTCTACAAGGCATCAGAGTGACAGGCTGCACAGTGGCACAGATTCCTGCTAAACAGCACTGCTGCCAATCAAAGAGTGTGCCACCTCCTCACTTGTTCTCATTTTCCAAATGTTAGCTATACAATTCAAAAAGGCGTGTGTGGGTACCCATACACCACTCTTCAGGTTGTATTCAACTTGCAATTCTATTTGTAATATGGAAATTAAATTATGTGTATACTTTATGCACAAAAACATATGCAAAGTGTAGTCGAAGCTCTGCAGAACCTTCCTTTATTTGGTTACAGTCAAGGGAAAATGATTTTAAATGATTTTTTTTTCTCCTGTATTCACTGCGTTATTCAGTCAACACTTGTCCAGCAGATTCAACGGCTATCAATGACAAGCCCGCTGCCCAAGAGGACTTTTAGAACTAAGTTGAGTAGCTAGTGAAAGGGGTAACAAAGCATCGTAGGAAGACACAGAACCCAGTGACTGAACCTCCTTTCATGTCTGTTCCTGGCACTTTGCCTAGGGAGTCAATAAATCTTTTTATTCATTGCCAGGTCTTTGAAGTCGCATTGTTTTTTATACAGTGTTACATTTTGTCTTGATCTGTGGATGTACAGTATTGTGGCCTATAATCCCCAGAATAACACAATACATTTGGAAATGCTATTCAGCTGGAGCGTAACATTTTGCATTAAGATTAGTAAACCCACAACAGAAGGATATCATTATCTAGAGCACCACAACACCACATTCTGTTCATTAATATGTACCCATCAGTTAATTAAGTAGTTTCATAAATGTGCCTTTTGCCAATTTCCAAAGAAATAAAATATTCAGACTGTCTATACTGCCAGTGTCCAAAACTGCCTACAGATTTGAAAATAAATAATTTTGAGATTCTCATATGAAAAGACAGGAGGCTGTAATACGTTTGATGGCTTTCTTGCAAGTTGCATAAATAAGAATGGACTGTCAGCTTGTACTACTTGAATGGTTACCTGCTGGCTAAGCATTAAACAAAAGCTGCAAAAAAAAAAAAAAGAGAGAAATCAGCAAATGTAATATAAAAGTAACCTGAGAAAGGTTAAAGTATATCTAAAGGCCAAACATATATGCTGTTCTTGGTTTTTATATTCAAAGGAGTTTTTATTAGTTTTGAAATGGCCATAAAGTAACAATGTTAATGCTTACAAAGCATGCATCTATTTTGTACTTATTTGGAATTTAGGAATAACCATAGTCATAACAGATCACAAATGATTTTTATGACACTGCATCCTGAGTACATGGGACCTAATCAAGTAGGGGCAGTCTAATGGATAGTATTAGTAAGTAAGAGATTCTGCCTGACACATTCTCCTAATTTTCTCAACTTTTTTAAGGCATAGATCAATTTCTTCTACCAGGTATGGATATTTTTTGCATAGGTACATTGGTGTAGCCTGAAACATCATAGGCATGTATATACCACACCTGTGGGATCCCTTTGGATGTGGAGAATCACTTTAGTATTCAGCAGCTAATACAATGATTGCTGATTTGATTTGGATTCCAGTTGCCCTGCTGCATAGTGAACACCTCGTATGAGCATCATTTAGAGAATATTTTTAATTTTTTGCAACAAACGCGATCACTGATTGGTTATGGTGGAGATAGTGACATCACTGGCCTGATTCTCCACCTCATTCAATCAGAGAATTAATACAATTCATTGAAAATATTGCAAGGCATTATGTGAAAAGCATCTGTGCCAAGCCAATGAGCCCCTGTGGTCATCTTCCTTAACCCTGAAGACAGTGGTGATCATTGTAATAGCAGTTATTAGAACAGTGATTCCCTGCTTCCACGGAGATCCCACTGGAATGACATATGCATACTTACTTGGTCCAAACTAGATCAATGTAGCTGTGCAAAAAATTCCATATCGGTAATTTCGCTTTAAAGATTCAGGAGAACCCAGAAGGCATAGCCATTATTTGCTTGGGATAGATTAGGGAAAGGTTAAAACCCATATCAGTTTTTTTTTCTTTTTTTCTCCTGTGCCTCATTGGGGAGATATGTCTGCAAAGTGAGGAGGAAATCTCCTCATAGACAGTTGCCACTGAAACAGGTGTTTCCATTGGAAGATTTCTTCTCAGCTCTTGTTCCAGTAACAAATGTTTCCAGATGTAACAAACAAGGTATTGAAATGAGTTCATTCTTCTTCGATAAACTCCTCCACAGCAGAGAAGCACTATATATTGTTTATCAGGTGCAGGGCTTTTCTTCTCAGAGAATAGGTGCAGGAACTCAAACACGTCTCCTGGGTGTGGCCCTGGGCATGTCCAAATTGGACTGGCAGTGGTAGGGTCCTAAATGGCATTGGTAAATACCAGAGGTGCATTAAGTACAGGGTGCAGGGATTAGAAGTGCCCTACATACAGAATGCAAAGTTCAGGAGTGCATTATGCACAGAGTTCAGGGTTCAGGAATGCAGTATACACAGAATGCAGAGTTCAAGAGTGTGCTGCACAGAGTGCAGGGTTTAGGAATGCACTACATAGAGAGTACAGAGCTCAGGAGTGTGCTAGATATTGAGTTTAGAAAAAAAAACTGATATGGCTTTCGAGGACATGGGGTTGATAACAGATCCCATTGATAAGAAAATAGACTCCCTGTTGTAGAACCCGAGACTCAACTCTAGCAAATCTAAAGCCAGCTATGGCAACAACGGTTGTTGCCAACAACATTGTCACTCTTAGCTGCGGACACATATAGAAGCTGACACTCTCTAGGAAAAATCGTAAGTCAAGCTGTGTGTTAGTCCCTTTACAGGGGAACTTGCTGTTTGGCCCTGGGCTGGAGGCTGTGTTAAACTGCATAGCAGATACATAGAAGGGATTCCTCATCAAGAGTAAATCAACTGACTGGGGAAAGAGGGAGTTTCGCTATCAGAAGAAATTTCAGCCCAACAGGAATGAAGCCCAAAAGAGGTCATGGGGACAGATGGGAAGGGGGGAGCAATTTTCCGCCCTTCTGATTAAAGCCAAAAGTCTCAATCAAAGTCAAAGGCGATCATCGCCCTTTAATTTATTTTGGGAATTGTGAGGAGGGGGTACCACTCAGATTTTATAAGATCCTCGCCAGGGAGGTTGCTGGCCACAGATTTGCTGAAGTGTACAGAGAAAGCAACAGTCTTACCCTCATCACTACATAAGTTGGAAGAACAGGAGGTGGTGGTCCCAGTTCCCCCTTTGGAGGTGAGCAAGGGATTTTGTTTACCACATCTTTGTAGTAAAAAAAAAATTAGGAAAGTTCAGGCTGATACTAAATTTGAAACCTAGAAAAAAAGTCCATCTCCTACAAGAGATTCCAGATGGATTACATTTTTTTCGGACTCTCCTTCCCCTGGGCTGTTTTGTGGCTTCAATAGACCTAAGGGGTGCTTATTTACAGGGACAGATCAACAGAATCGATGCCGCAGTCAGTCTGTTACTAGGAAATCAACCAATGTCCATAAGGGAGGCTATGTCAGTCCTAGGCCTGTTAACTTCCTCTATCCCAGCGGTACAGTCGGCGGGGTTGCATTTGCGGCCCCTGCAACTATTCATCTTAGAAGTCTATAATCCACCTAAAGTCGTTTGATTCTATGGTTTGGGCTCCAGCTTGGGTAAATATGTTGATCTGGTGGTGGAGCAGGTTGATGAACCTGCTTCAGGAACTCCTGGGTTTCTTCTGGGTCACAAGGACAACAGATGCAAGCTCCATGGAGTGGGAAGCCCAATTAGTGTGGGCATTAGTACAGGGGTTTTGGCAGACAGATGAAGTAAGGAGATCCTCAAAATGGAGGGCGCTCAAAGCCGTTTTGATAGCTCTTAAGTCCTTCCAGAGTGAGCTCCAGAGGCACGCAATCAGAGCAGTTTTTATAGCTCTCAAGTCCTTCCAGAGGGAGCTCCAGGGGCAGCACATACAAACTCTGATAGACGTTTCTACTAAGGAGGCGTATGAAAAAAGACAAGGGGGGACCCGGAGCAACTCTCTGTGGTTGCTGTTGCTGGAGCTCAAAACAATGTAGCATCAGTCTCAACTGTTCAGCTGAAGGGGGAGTTAAACCAAGTGGGCGATTTTCTCAGCAGAAGGTTGTTGAGGGAGTCCAAGTGGAGCCTTAATTGGTAGGTGTATTTTTTTCCCCCTAAGCAAGTGGAACAGAGCATTAGTGGCAGACACTCTGTCCCATCCGTGGCAGTTTCCTCTGTGTTTTATGCCCTCTCCCCTCTGGCATTATTGCCAGAAATCCTGAGGAAGTTTCAGAGAGAGAGTGGACCATGCTAATTCTGGGCATTGGCCCAGAAGGCCATGGTTTTCAGTCCTTTCCAAGATGGCAATAGAACCTCCTGGGATGTTGACATACGGGGAGGATCTGCTCCTTCAGGGTCCTGTCCTTTGTCTGCAGAGAGATTGAGCCTGGCAGTGTGGTTACTAAGAAACAGCTTCTGAGGAGAAAGGTGTTTTCAGATCAGGTGGTGTCTACCTTGCTGGGTAGTAGAAAGGGAGAGACATGGTCCATCTACTTTAAGATCTGGAGGCTCTTTAATAAGTGGTGTCGAGAGAGCTCCTTAAATTTGTTCAGCCTAAATTCAGTTCTGGAGTTCCTCCGGGGGGTTGGGACCAGCGGCTAAGTGTTTGGCTATCACTGCCCTAAAGAGTCAGGTGTCAGCACTCAGTGTATACCTGGAAAGACAGTTGGTTAGTGATCCAGTAGTGATTAGATTCTTTAAGGCACTTTCCAGACAAAGACCAGGGGGTGTCCCTTCCTTAGGTGGGATCTCTCGTTAGTGTTACAGCTAGTGTTATAAGCTTGCAAACATAATAATAGCATGCAATGCCAAGCTTCAGTTTTTAAAACAAGCAAACAGCGCAAGCAAAGCGGGCAAAATCCTTTCTTGTGTAAAGCGTAACATTTCTACCAGCGTGTACTCAGCTTTAGGGGAACGATATGTGGTCCAAACTTTTCAACTGGAATACTCTAACTGGGAATTTTTTATGATAATTTGCATGAACTGGGCCATGGGGGCTTACGTAAAGTGCAATAATTTGCCCTTCTAATCGAAAGATGTGTTTGGTGTTAAACACAGAACTTATAACACTTGTTGGATAAATGTTTGTGTTTGAAGACATTAATTGTTCTACTGTGCTGTAAACAATCACTCCTGCACGCATTACGCATACTAGCACATTATGCCTTTTTTTTTTTTTATTTACTACTGCTTTAAAGTTTAAAGTATATCCATAACTAAAACATTTTAGTTTTTAATAGAGAGAGGCAGGAAAATGTTTTTTATTGGTTTTATTCTCAATGGGGAAATTTTTTCCTCTATTTATTTTGGTGACCATTGTCATTGGGACAGAAAGTAATAGGAAATACAAAATTTTATAGATGGAGGTGAGGGTAAAACTTCCACTGTGGACATTTAAGGACAGGGAGAAAATACCAGCCTGCCATTGATTTCCCTACTCAATTCTAAACTGAAAAAATATATGTTTACTGTAGAACACAGGACTAAATAACCAATATGATGCTTTTAAAAAAAAAAGTATATATATATATATATATATATATATATATATATATATATATATATATATATATATATATATATATATGATATCTAGATAACCATATATTGTATCTGATACTTGCACAGTGTAAAATATATGTATATATATATATATATATATATATATATATATATATATATATATATAACATAGATAAACAAAGGGCAAAACACACATGCATGCCTAATCAGTTGTTACAGGCTTTGCTTCCATTTGTGCAGCTGTAAAGATAACATTTTTAATACATAAGAACATTTTTTATGACACTTAACTCTTCTATGAAAAAGCATCTTTAATATTTTCCAATACTAAACATTTTTCATGTGGAAATCACTGTGTAAAAATTCAGCACTATACTCAAATGCTAACATGCTACATACCACATGCACATTAAATTCAGGAAGAGGGAATTTTCTCAATTTAATTTCATATTACATTAAACAAGTTTAAGCATTGCACATGATTTAAATTACATTATCTTTTTTTCTTTAGAAATAATGTCTAAAGAACATACTGTATGACAGGGGTGTCAAGCTCAAATTCATTGCTAGCAGCATCAATATTATGATTGCCCTGAGAGGGCCAGTTGTATCTGTAAGGCTATATAACTACTCTTTATCGTATTAAATAATTGTCTCTGCATTTGATTATTACTGTTTTTAGTGATAACTTAAGTTAACAAACCGCAACTAATTCTTCTAAGATTACAGGGAAATTGAATAAAACGCCTTAAATTCCAGGCATAGTTTTGCATAAGATTGTTATTATATAACAAAAGGAAGTTCTAGGAAATGGTTTAATAAGTTCTATATTTAGATGGACGCTTGTAGAGCAGCTTCCATTTCTGCTGCTACTGAGCACCAGCACCTAAAGCTTGGGGATAGTTTGGGTCAATATATGATAACATGTTTGGACCAGTGCTTAGCAGTAATACACGGCAGCCAGTCAGATTTCAGTTTATTCTAACTTTACCTTAATTCACTACTGAGAGTTAATGTTGGATCAATGACTATCAATGAATGTAACTTCTGCAATCTCTGCACCATGCTTTTTTTTTAAAAAAGCATAAAATACCCAACAGTCCTACATTGAAAATGTTCATGCAGTGATGAGGCAGGAGAACTGAAAATTCCAATGTAAAATTTATACTAAGCTTACCATTTCCAAAAATTAGTTGGTGGAAAGTGTGCATCTCACATTTCTTAGTAATGGAATCAAGTACAAATAAGCTATGCTGCTAAATCTTCTAAATGGTCACCTAGGGAGTACAGAGGAAATCTTTTTTATGTTAGGCCTCGGGTGGGTCTACATGAGATGACATACTTGTAGGACAACTCCTAGTGGTCCCACATAGTTGTTGCCTTATTGGGGCCTACAAAAGTCCAAGGCTCTCCATGGCCTCCTTCCCAGCACTGCAACTTCCCAAGCCCACGCAGATCCACCTCATTTGCTCACTTTGTGTATGATGGGCCCAAAACACTACAATGCCTTCCCCCAGGTTCAGTGCAGCACCAGCTCCTCTATTGGTTGATTGTTACTCATTCACAAGGATTAGCATTCTGATTCTGTGGTTGCAGGCTATGGCTCTGTCGATCTCAACATGCATCTTGGGTCTGTGAGACGCAGGGGCTCGGGTCACCTGCGACGTGTTCCATTTTGGGATCCTCACTCACCAACAGGAGGGTAGACCTCTTTTCACTAATCACCACCAACTTCTGATCCAACAATGTTTGCACTTGAACACAGGATCCTGTGTACCCCATCAGTCTAGCCTATTATGAGTTGTGCCCATCCAGTCACCTGGGTTTTAATCTTAGTAATTTTACCCTGTAGACAAAGGATTTCTCATAATAGCAGATTTTTTTTAATGACCAGGGCATCTTGTAGAAACCATTTATATGAGACAAACATCAACAGCCACAAGTTGAATACTATCGACATGCACAGATATGGCATTTCCTACAGGCTCTAGCACGAAACTCAGATGTAACAACCATGATGTCAATGAATCATTGCTGCAAAAATGTTGGCAAGATTCCTAGTCACATATCTGAAATATAATCTTTCTTTACCTCGAAATCTGATAAACTACCATATATGGTGAAGTGGGAACAGGACTTAGATGAACACTTAGATCCTATTAAGAGGTACAAACTAGCCCTTCTGACTTCTAAGTTATACATAAACACTTCCAATATTGAAGCAAATTATAAGGAGCTTTTAATATGGTACAAAAAAAGCCTTGTATTTCTCAGATGCCTCCTCTAAGTGCTTTAGGGGATGTGGCCAGAAAGGAAGTGACAACCATATTTGGTGGACTTGCCTGAGAGTTAAAATATTGTGGATTTCAGAATATACTTTTTTTTACACTTTAGCTCAAACCTAATAAAATCCCCCGGTAAGCTTTATTCATATGAATGATAGAGAAAAAGGGCATAAACAAACAAAAAAATGAATATCCTTTATATTTCTAGCTGCTAGAATAGCAATCACCAGATCATGGAGGTCTTTATCTTCAATTACATTGGTAAACACAAAACTATCAGCCAGTCTGAATTGCAAAATGACTTTATTTGAAAAGATTTGGGACCCATGGACACTTTAAATTTCAAGGGAAAATGAATGGGGGTTATTTACGAAAGGCAAATCCACGTTGCACTGCAAGCGCATTAAAAGTGCACTGAAAGTGCACTTGGAAGTGCAGTCGCTCTAAATCTAATGCTGCTTTCACACAACCGGACTTTCCGGCAGACTAGATCCGACGGAATCAGTCTGTCAGACAATCTGATCGTGTGTGGGCTAATCCGATCTCTTTTCACAATAAAAATCCAATGGACCTAGAAATGTTTCAAATCTGTCCGACGCACTAAATTCCTATTGGGAAAACCGTTCGTTTGTATGCTGGTCCGACGGACCAAATACGTCGAAAGGGAAGCTATTGGCTACTGTCTATTGAACTTCCTTTTTTAGTCCCGTCTTATGTCATCATGTTCAAATCGAATAGACTTTCGAACGGACTTAGTCCGTTCGTGTGTGGCTAAGTCCGTTCGTTCGGAAGGTCTGTCGGAACTTCACCGAATGTCCATCGGGACGACCGTCGGGCCTAGTCTACCGGAAAGTCCGGTCAAGTGTACGTGGCACAAGGGGTAGATCTGGAATGAGTGGAAGCTCTGCTGATTTTATCATCCAATCATGAGCAAGCTAAAATGCTGTTTTTTATTTTCCTTGCATTTCCCCCTCGGATCTACAGTGACTTTACTTCCGAGTGCATTTTCAAGTGCACTTGCAGTGCAAAGTGGAGTTTCCTTTAGTAAATAACCCCCTATAAGTTGGACCTGTGGGATGAACGTGGAGGTGGACTACACACCTTCACACTTTTTTTCTTTTTCCCCATTTCTTATTAGGTTTCTTCTTTTCATTTCATGAGCATTTGTTTATGAATTATAGTGCTGCCAAAACATGTGAATAATGTACACAGGTTTCTTTGTATCAAAGGCTTCACTAAAGTGGATCTTCAGTAATTTTTTCAACTTTCCATCTATTAAATCTTCTGCCCTTGTTGTTTTAACTTTGAATAATAAAATTTTTTTTTTGTTCTGCCAGACAATACCTTATACAACCCACTTCCTGTTTCTGGTCTGGAAAAAAAGCCTAGGCTTATGACATCATGCACAGCTGTCTCTAACTCTTGTGAGAGTTTGCCAGGAAGGGAGGGGAGATGAGTCACAAGAAGGCCAATGAGAGCTGCAGGGTTGTAGAGCTGAAGGTGTGCCTCTGTGTGTCTTTGTAAATCCAGGAAGTGAACATTCAGCAGCTTCAGCTGCCCACAGTTAAAATGTATGAAGCCAGATGCAGTGGAGGGAGATTTCTGCAGCTTTGATACAAATTTTTCCATTGTAGCTCTGGCTGTATGTTTAGGGCCATTGTCCTGCTGGAAGGTGACCCTCTGTCCAAGTCTCAAATCTTTGTAGACTCTAATGCCGTGTACACACGACCAGACTTTCCGGCAGACTAGGTCTGATGGTCTTCCCGACAGACTTTTGGTGTAGTTCCGATGGACTTTCTGAATGAACGGACTTGGCCGTACATGAACAGACTAAGTCAGATCGAAAGTCTGTTCATTTTGAACGTGATGACGTAAGTCAGGACTAAAAAAAGGAAGTGCAATAGCCAGTAGCCAATAGCTTCCCTTGCATCATATTTGGTCCGTCAGACCAGCATACAGACTAATGGTTTTCCCAATAGGAATTGAGTCCATCGGACAGATTTGAAACATGTTCTATTTCTAGGTCCGTCTGATTTTTTAAATGAAAAATTATCGAATTAGCCCAAACACGATCGGTTTGTTCGACGGACTGACTCCATCAGACCTAGTCTGACAAAGTCCAGTCGTGTGTACATAGCATAATAGGTTTTCTTCTATGATTGCCCTGTACTTGACTCTATCCATCTTCCCATCAACTCTGACCAGCTTTCCTGTCCCCGCTGAAAAAAAGCATCCCCACAACATGATGTTGCTACCACCATGTTTCATGGTGGGTATGGTGTGTTTAGGGTTATGTGCAGTGTTAGTTTTCCGCCACACATAGCGTTTTGATTTTAGGCCAAAAAGTTCATTTTTGGTCTTACCTGACAAGAGCACCTTATTTCCCGTGTTTGCTGTGTCCCTCACATGACTTCTCCCAAGCTGCAAATGGGACTTCTTATGGCTTTCTTCTGGACACTCATCCATAAAGGCCAGGTTTGTGAAGTGCACGACTAATAGTTGTCCTGTGGACAGATTCTCCCACCTGAGCTGTGGATCTCTGTAGCTCCTCCAGAGTTACCATGGTGCTTCCTGCTTCCCTGATCCTGCTTCCCTGATTAATGCTCTCCTTGCCTGGCCTGTCAGTGTAGGTGGATGGCCATATTTTGGTAGGTTTGCAGTTGTGCCATACTCTTTCCCTTTTGGAATGATGGATTGAACATTGAAAACCATTTATCATATTTTTCCACTTCATAATTATGTGCCATTTTGTGTTGGTCTATTGCATAAAATTCTAATAAAATACATTTAAGTTTATGCTTGTAACATGACAAAATGTGGAAAATTTTAAGGGTTATGACTACTTTTTCAAGGCACTGTACATGGATTGAACTTTGGGTGGTCCCTACTGCACCGGCCAAATTTCAATCCGTGTGTGGCTGCCTCAAGGCTGGCTTGTACAGTCAGCCAGCTGCAACCTGACTAGTTAATCCAGTTTGTACTAGTAAATGCTATCACTGCATTTGGCCCTGATTAGTGATGGCGGAACGGTTCACCCGGCGGCCGTTTCGCGCCGAATTTCGGCTGTTCGCGGTCCGCCCGTTCGGCGGACTATTGGCGCCGTTCGCCCGGCGGACTTTTGTGTTTACTGTGTAAAAGAACTTTGACCTATGATAACACATCCATCATGGGGTACAGGACAGCCAATTGAGACATTCAGCACATGGACACTTGGACATTCCCCCTGACTTATAAATAGACCCGATCCGGCGGCCATTTTACATTCTTTCTTCTGTCACTATAGGGAGAGGTTGCTGTGTGGAGCAGGTAGAGATTGCAGTGACCCAAATCACTAGCTATTTGGTACACAAAAGTTCTTTTCAGGACTGGTATAGGTGTTAGGTGTATATAGGTTTGCTGTGCTACTGATTGTTGCAGCAGCCTGAGTGTCTTTTGTCAGTTTAGAGAAAGGGACAGGACGGTGTGTCTGCTGTAGGGACAGTCAGTTTAGTCATTAGCTGTTACTATCAGGTCCACAAAAGTGCTATTCCAGTTATTGTTCCAGTAGCCTCTGTTTTGTCAGTTTATATAGGGACAGGCAGGAAGCTGTGTGTGAGGCAGTGAGGGTCAGTTTAATCAGTAGCTGTTACTATATTAGGTCCACAAAGGTTCTTTTCAGGACTGGTATCAGTGGTATGGTGATAGGCTTGTACACGTATAATATTCTTTCTTACAAATATAGAAAGAATATTATACTTGACTGCTGCCCTTCTGCTGCAGTCTGCTAATCATTCACAACCTACTTGTTCCACAAAGCTCCTTATAAGGACTGGTAATAACCTGGTGTAGGGTACTACAGTACATAGGGTTGAGTGAGGTACAGTCTGCCATTCTACAAGGACTGGTATAGGTCCGCAATACATAGGGTTGAGGTGCACTACTGCTGACCGCTGCCCTATACTGCAGCAGTCCTTCATCGGTATAGGGACTGACGTACAGTCTGCTAATCACTCACACACAACCTACTTGTTCCACAAAGGTCCTTATAAGGACTGGTAAGGTATAGGGTACTACAGTACATAGGGTTGAGTGAGGTACAGTCTGCCATTCTATAAGGACTGGTATAGGTCCACAATACATAGGGTTGAGGTGCACTACTGCTGACCGCTGCCCTATACTGCAGCAGTCCTTCATCGGTATAGGGACTGAGAGTTTTATCACAGGGTCATTTAAAAAATGACAGGCAGAGGAACAGGCAAGCCCTTCCGCAGGGGTGGTAGGGGTAGGGCAGGAGCAACAGGCTTGAGCCAAAGTGGGAAGTTGCAGAAGGTGCGTTCAATTACTTTAAAGGACGCACCAGACTTGGTTGAGTGGCTAACTCAGCCTTACTCTTCTGCACCCTCCTCATCCTCTCGATCTGCACCCTCTTCTTCACTCTCTGCTATGTGCACCCCCAAAGACACTACCACCAACAACACCACCACCACCGTCACGCTGCTGATGTCAGTGCTCTCTATCACGGTGCTGCTGTCAGTGCTGTATTTCACAGTGCTGGTGTTAGTGCTTTATGTCACACTGTTGATGTCAGTGCTCTCTATCACGGTGCTGCTGTCAGTGCTGTATATCATGGTGCTGGTGTTAGTGCTTTATGTCAAGCTGCTGATGTCAGTGCTCTCTATCACGGTGCTGCTGTCAGTGCTGTATATCACGGTGCTGGTGTTAGTGCTTTATGTCACGCTGCTGATGTCAGTGCTCTCTATCACGGTGCTGTTGTCAGATGACTCTATCACAGTGCAGATGTCATTGCTGTATGTCACGCTGCTGGTGATCATCTCCTGCACCCTCTTTGCCTATCCTGACCTTCCCTCTCCTCCATTGCCTTCATGCGCTCCACAGTCCTAAATTGTCACAACAATTTCCCATATAAAAAAAAGAATGCTTGTAGTTGTCGATCCCAGATTCACCTCATACATGTGTTATGTCATTGGCCATGTGGTGGGACTATGTTTGCACAACTATTAATTATTTTGTGGCTGCAAATTTGACCTGTAGGTTTGCGAAGTTCGCCTCCCATTGAAGTCAATGGGGCCCGACGCGAACGTTCCGGTTCGCGAACTATCGGCCACGTTCGCGAAACATCCCATCGGAAGTTCGTCCATCACTAGCCCTGATACCATAAATCCATTCAAATATTTACTACAACCTGCTAAGTCTGAATGTTTACCAACCTCCAGCTAAAAGAAGAGTCTGTCACATTCTGGTTTTAATCTGGTTTTAATGAAGTCGGTAATTGGTAGGCTTATTCAATAAATCTGGTTAAATAGCTAGCTGAATGGATTATAAATTATAATCTGCAAATTTAAGTAATTCGTGCCATTACAGTAAGAGATCATCTCTTAGCTGATCTGTCTACAGTAACAGATTTAACAGGTGGCAATAGGTTACTAAACTTTATGAATCATGACTGCTGTCCACATTATCAATTAAGCTTGTTAAAGAAGAACTGTACTGAGAGCAAAACAATGCTGCCACGGCTGACTTCCAAGAATACGAGTCACCTGAATGATTCTATCTTCAATGGAATGTTTTATGTGAATTCAGACAAAGTTGTTGCAGTTCAGTGCCTCAGGAAGTATTGAACCCATTGGATTAGTATGACAGCCAAGCAAGTAGCAATTTATAAAAATAAGCAATGGCAGCCTTCATATTTTCTCAGTACAGTTTTTTTTAAGCAGACCTTGCAATATAAGCAAGGCCTGCTTATTAACTTGCCCCAATCTTCTGCTAAACTGCTGCAATACAAAATAATTAGGGAATTACAGGGTTTTTCCAATAAGATCCCAGGGAAACCTGAGTAGCCCAATTCTAGCATGATGGCACTCCAGCAGTGCAGTGGGCTAATCTCGCTAGAACAAGTGTGACATGATTCTGACCTAAGCAATAAAGGTAATATAAGTAATATATGTAGCCAGGTGTGGTTGGTTCTGTGTACTCTCCCGACCGCAGAGGAGTGGCAGAGGAGTGGCAGAGCAGCTGTGCATGTCATGGAAGGATTGCTGGGCTTTGTGACTGCAGCCAACTTCTCTACTTTTTCCTATAGCAGCAGACAAAAGTGGAATTGTGTAATAGCGATCACTCGTTTCTCTGCACCCTTTCTCCTGGTAATGCAACATTATTGGATCCAATCAGAATCAGGGGAAGAATGCAACAGCCACAAAGGGCATTAGAATGTGTGGGTTACTAAAGGTGCAGCACAATACAAGTGAATGGAGTACAAATTGACTCTAAATTGCAAGAGCCAAGATTCTTACATAAAGAGGAGGAGAAACAGGATTGCTTTTCCCAATTAAAATCAAGATATTGGGGTTATGCTGAGAAGAAGCTGTGCAGAGAAGACCTGCTGTGGGACTTGTCACAGTTGTATCTGGGAGAGAGAGTCAAACAGAGGGCACTTGCTGCGGCTGCCTGACTGTCTATATTAGAGAGAGGACAGTCCTGCTGCTGAGGCTGACAGTGCTTGCCAGAGACCAAGCCACATGTGTGAACCATAGCTGAGAGACTGAGCCTCTGGAACTTGGTGCTTGAAACCACTAACCCCCAAGCATGTGGAGCTAGACTGGTCTTCTGCTGGGAGTGGTGAGAGGAGATACAACACTTAAATCCTTGCTACTCCCACTTCCACATAGACTGATTGTTACTTAGCAGCCACTATATAATCTTAAAGCGGCAGCTTCCTGTGCATCATCTACAGAAGTGTCCCCACTGCACGCCAGCCAACCCTAACATTCAGGCTCCAGGTACTTTGCAATCACCTTCTAGGGGTCCCCCTGCTCAGGAACACTTACGGATACCCACATCTGAGGATATTAGTTTAGAGTGCACTCAAGAACATTATCATTGCATTAACTGCATCTGATACCACTAGGTATTAGTTATCTCAGTTAAAACTTGATTTAACACTTCTGCAGTTCAGGTAACTGTTTGTGTTATAGGTCAGTTTTCACTATATTTAGTTCTGCAACCCTGAAGTGTTCTATTGCTTGCTGTAAGTTTTGCATTGTTTCTCTGCTTTGACATAATACATTTACTTAACCTAACATCTGGCAGTATGTGGCCTAATTTCTGTCTCTTATTATATAGTGTTACCACACTAACACTTAAATCATGCAGGTGTAACCAACTTTTAGTCTAAAACCAAGTGTGTCCATGGGGACTGACAGGTTAAGAGAGTCATGGCAGAGCAGAGGACCCATCATCACCAGTGGCTTCTTCAGGGTAAATGCCCCATATATTTATTATAAAGTGCATTGTCCTTTAAATATATACTCAAAAGTGGAATGTCTGCTTGTTCACCCCCCCCCCCCCCCCCCGTGTCACATTTTGCACTTTTCAGGGGGGGAGCGGGGACTTGTTTTTGACAGGTCCCCTTCCCCACTTCCGGGAGACAGGCCCATGGCGCCATCTCTTGGAATTTGGGCCCCCCTCCTCTGCCGCCATGCCGATTGGAAAGTGCAGTGCGCTTCGCACATGTGCAGTAGGCAACTGGCTGTGATGCTGAAAGGCTTCACTGCTGGGTTCCCTTACCGGCAATGGCGGAGGCTGCACCTGACAGTCGATCTTAAGATTGGCTGCGGTGCCGACATCGCAGGCTCCCTGCACAGGTAAGTGTCTATATATTAAAAGTCAGCAGCTGCAGTATTTGTAGCTGCTGACTTTTAATTTTTCTAGGTGTGGATGCACCTCCTCTTTAAATATATCTCTTATACTAAAATTGCTAAAAGAAATACTTTAATATTGTGAAAATGTGTGCTATAAAATCATGAAATCCTAAGATGCAAAAATAGTACAATATGTTATTTATAAATACTCCATTCATTAGTGCATAAATAACATTCATATTTATAGGTACTGTCATCCTGCCACTTCTTCGGTGCAAAATGCAAAAATGAAGTCACCAAACAGTGTTGACCAGCGATATTAATGGTCAAAAAGCTCTTAATAACCATTAAGCTCCTCATTACCACTCTTTAGTTAGGTGGTAATGAGGAGTGCAGATAAATTTGATCATAATTATATATTACTTTATTTTCATTTATTTTTGCTTTATTGCATGGGAAGGGAAATTGGCACTTGCATTTTTTAGTACAAGGTTTGATTTAATATAATAAATATCTGTACCATCGACACGCAAATATCAAATCTGTCCATAAGATCATTCCAATAATCAACTGTGACATACAAATAATTGGTTGTTAAAAGTAGTGTTCGTTTGTTTGCAGAAGAACCAAGCATATGGGGCGTTCGCAACAAATAGAGTGCCGCAAAGCCTCATAATGCACTGCAAGATCGCAGTGCATTGACAGCTGCTGATTGGCCAAAGCATGCACCTGACCTGCATGCTTTGGCCAATCACAGCGCGATCGGGGCAAGCAGTGTACAGTATATAATACAGTGCAGGTGATGTACACAGTATATAATACAGTGTGTACAGTATATAATACACTTCAGGAGGTGTATAGTATATAATACAGTGCAGGCGTGTACACAGTATATAATAGTGTGTACAGTATATAATACATTGCAGTCGGAGTACAGTATATAATAGAGTGCAGTCGGTGTACAGTATATAAGTGCAGGCAGTGTATAATACAGTGATGTCAGTGTACAGTATATAATACAGTGCAGGTGGTGTACAGTATATAAGTGCAGGCAGTGTACAGTGTATAATACAGTGAAGTCAGTGTAAAGTATATAATACAGCGCAGGAGGTGTACCTAGTATATAATACAGTATGTACAGTTTATAATACACTTCAGTCAGTGTACAGTATATAATACAGTGCCATTGTTGTATAGTATATAATACAGTGCAAGCAGTGTACAGTATATAATGCAGCGCAGGTGATGTACAGAGTATATAATACAGTGTGTACAGTATATAATACACTTCAGGTGGTGCACAGTATATAATACAGTGAAAAGTGGTGCATCCTCTGCAGGCGGGGCACGCTTGTCCTTTTTTTTCTGCTGCTGACCGTGTTACTGAGCCACAACATGCATAAGAGTTGGTGGAGTTGATAACTAAGCCGTCCTCATCCTCCTCATCCTCTGTCATCCAGGCTCATACTAGTTTGCTTTCCAATGCAGCTGCCAAAGCGAACTACTCCACCGGCTCCCTGTCCACAGTTTCTTCTTCCCTAGCCCCACCATTATGCGCAGAGGAGTCACCAGAATTATTCGACCGTAGTGTCGGTTACATGCTGCCTTTTCTTCTGTTAGCCTCTGCCCCCTTTTGTGAATTTGTGGAATGTGCTGTACCACAGTGGCAGGTTCCAAAAATACATTTATTTTCACGTAAGACCATTGCAGATCTCTACCGTCATGTGGAAGGCAATGTTTTGGCCTTGTTGGACAGGGCGGTCACCAGCAAGGTTCATATTACTGCTGACTCGTGGTCCAGCAGGCATGGTCAGGAACATTACCATTCCTTCACAGCACACTGGGTAACTCTGCTGGCAGCTGGGAAGGATGCAGGACAGGGTTGAGTGTTGGAGCTTTTTCCGCCACCACGCTCCAAAAAGCTACTGGTGATTCTGCCACATCTGTCTGCTCCACCCCATCCTCTTCTTCTTCCTCTATGGCCTCTTCTGAAGATTTGACCTCTGAACCAGCAGTGCTCCCTAAGCGTTCAAGGGGCTATGCAAGCAGTCAGGCTAAAATGTGCCATGCAGTGATTCAGTTGGTCTGTCTAGGGGACAGGGGCCACACTGGGGCAGAGATTCTGTCAGCTCTGCGGGCGTAGGCTCTGAGGTGGTTGATGACATGGCAGCTTGAGCTAGGAATGGTTGTATGCAACAATGGCACCAACCTTCTCTCCACTCTCTGACAGGGACACTTGACACATGCTCCATGCTTGGCACACGTCCTGAATTTGGTGATGCAGTGTTTTTTGACCAGGTACCCAAGCTTACAAGATCTTCTGAGGCAGGCCAGAAAAGTCTGTGGTCATTTCCGGTGGTCATACAATGCAAGTGCTTGGCTGGCTTACATTCAATGGGAATACAACCTGCCCACCAACCCCCTCATTTGTGACATGCCCACCTAGCAGAACTCAACACTGGCAATGCTGCAGCAGCTGCACACACAGCAGAGGGCCATCAATGAGTACCTGTGAGAGTATGGCACCAGGACAGACTCAGGGGAGCCTAGTTTCTTTTTGCCACTCCAGTGGCTACTGATAAAGGATACATGCACTGTCCTGTCACCATTTGAGGAGGCCACAAGGATGGTGAGCAGCAACAATGCATGCATCAGTGACACTATCCCTCTAATCTTTTTGCTGGAGCACACGCTTCTCGGAATCATGGACAGGGCACTTTAGGCAGAACAGCAGGAGGAAGAGGAGGACTTACTTTCCTCTCAAGGCCCCCTTCATGCAGATAGCATTCCTGTGGGGTCACAAAACACACAGGAAGAAGAGGGGGAGGAGTAGGATTGTGTCAGCATGGATGTAGAGGATAACAGCAGTCTTCAAGGGATGGTTTTCAGTCCCCAAAAGCCCAAGGAGTTGTACGTGGCTGGGGGAGGTAGTTTCTGACAATGTCATCCTTGGTGACCCAGAGGACCCAGAATCTCATGCCTCTACAAACTCACACTGCATGGGCTCCCTAATTCTGCAAAGCCTGCAAAAGAACCCTGGGATTAGTGGTATCAAGGAGAGGGATCATTACTGGCTGGCAACCCTTCTTGATCCATGTTACAAGGGTAAAGTTGCAGAGCTCATCCTGCCTTCTCAGAGGGAGCAGAGGATGAAACATCTTCAGGACGCCTTGAAGAAAAATTTGTGTAACGCCTTTCCAGACCCTGGGAGGTTACCATTTCCTGGTGCGGAACAACGTGTTTCTGAGGCTTCGTTCGGTCAGAGGAAGAGCATCAACACCCAAGGCCCAATTTGTTTGCACCTGTTTGACTGGGGCATGCAATTACATTTTTGTTTACTAATTTTTAACAGCAGGGCCTGTTCCTGCACCCAACAAAAATAACTGTGAGGGATTACAGTGTTCTGACACCACCAACACCTTAGGCCCAATTTTTCTGCAGAGTATATAGTGCAGTCTGTATAATATATATACTGCAGTTCAGAGTATATAGTGTTGTCCGCATAGTGAACATAATGCAGTTTAGAATATATAGTGCAGTCAGTGTAGTATATCTAATACAGTACAGGGTATATAGTGCAGTGCAGAGTATATAATACAGTGTATTGAAGTTGTTAAGGGGAACCCTATCACAGAATTAAGAAAAACAACAGCATGGGTCCCCCCAAAATCCATACCAGGCCCTTTTTAGGGGAACACCACGCCAACATTTTAAAAAAAAACAGCGTGGGGTCCCTAGGAAAGGGGGGGGGAACGAGCGAGCACACCCCCTCCTGAACCATACCAGGCTGCTTTCCCTCAACATGGGGAGAGTGCATTTGAGTGTCCCCCAAAGCACCTTGTTGCCATGTTGATGGGGACAAGACCCTCTTCCTGGCAACCCTGGCCATTGGTGGTCAGGTATGCGGGTGGGGGGCTTATCGGAATTCGGAAGCCCCCTTTAACAAGGGGCCCCCAGATCCCGGCCCCCCCATGTGAATGTGTATCTGGTACATTGTACCCCTACCCATTCACCAAAAACAGTGTCAGAAAGTAAAAACCACAACAGACAGTTTTTGATAATTCCTTCATTAAAAAAAAAAGTGTCCCGCGATGTCCATCCATCTTCAATCACGCCGCCCGATGGACCCGAAAAATAGATAAAAATAAAAAAGCTCCACCTCGATGGGAGGCCTCCTGGCGACTGTGACAGCTGTTATAAAGGCAAGGGCGGGCCACCTGGTCACATAACTGAGTGACCCCACCCCTTATGACATCATGTGACATCATCTGATGTCAGATGGGGTGGGGTCATCTAGTTACATCAGCAGGTGGCCCCACCCTTGCCTATATAAGAGCTGTCAAAGGGAAAAGACAGCAGTCAGCGGGAGCCCTCCCATTGAGGCAGAGTTATTTTGTTTTACGGGTCCATCGGGCACTGTGATTAACGATGGATTACATCGCGGGACACTTTTTTTTCTTTTTTAATAAAGGAATTGTCAAAAACGGTCTATTGTGGTTTTTACTTGTTGACACTTTTTTGGTGAATGGGTAGGGGTACAATGTACCCAATACCCATTCACATAAGGGGGGGCAGGGATCTGGAGGTCTCCTTGTTAAAGGAGATTCCAATAAGCCCCCCACCCACAGACCCTGACAACCAACGGCCAGGGTTGTCGGAAAGAGGCTCTTGTCCCCAACAACATGGGGTCAATGTGCTTTAGGGGGACCCCAAAGCACCCTCCCCATGTTGAGGGCATGTGGCCTGGTATGGTTCGGGGGGGACGCTCCCTCATCCCCCCTATCGTGACTACTGGGCTGCATGGTCAGATAAGGACCTGGTATGGATTTTTGGGGGGGGGTGGGCACGCCAAATTTAAAAAAAATGTTGGCATGAAGTTCCCCTTAAAATCCATACCACTCTCAAAGGGCCTGGTATGGACTGGGGGGGGGGGGGCGCACACTTTTTTCTTGATGTTTTATCTATATTGCTGGGAGCCAGCAATACATTACAGCTGCAAGCAAGTTTATATATTATAAAAAAATATATAATTTTCGTTTAGAAATGTCATTTTGCTGCGGCACTGTTCTACACTTTGCACAGATGTGCCACTTTACAGCTAGACTAATGCCCCGTACACACGAGCGGACTTTTCAACATCCAAAGTCCGAAGGACCGAGTCCGTCAGACTATCCGATCGTGTGTGGGCTGCAACGGACTTTTGATTCGCCAAAGTCTGACGGACTTTAGAAATGAAGCATGCTTCAAATTTTCCCGAAGGAACTCCGCCGGACCCGGTCCCCTTCGAAAACTCCGCTCGTGTGTATGCTACTCCGACGGACTAAAACCGACGCTAGGGCAGCTATTGGCTACTGGCTATGAACTTCCTTATTCGAGTCAGGTCGTACGTCATCACGTTCGAATCCGTCGGAGTTTAGTGTGATCGTGTGTGGCCAAGTCCGTTCGGCCGAAAAGTCTGTCAGAACTCCGTCGGAACTCCGGCGGAACTCCGGCGGAACTCCGGCGGAACTCCTTTGGAAGTCTGTCGGACATAAGTCCTCTCGTGTGTACGGGGCATAAGAGGACCCCCCAGGCACGATATTTAAAGGAATCTTTCATTTTTATTGTTTCAATTTCAGCATTTTTTTTTGCATTGATACATTTCCCTTGGGGCAGTACCCGGGTCCCCATACACTTTTTATGGCAATAACTTGCATATAAGCCTTTGAAATTAGCACTTTTGATTTTACATGTTTATGTCTCACAGACTTTAATAGGGTTCGCATGTTCGCTAGAACTTTTTACCCGTTCGCATATTCTGGTGAAAACCGAACCGGGGGGTGTTCAGCCCATCCCTAGTTAAAAGCAAGCAATCACTTAACATGAAGAATAGAATGCTTAGACGTGAACAATTAATTAACACATGTTCCAGAAGAGACAATATCAGCAGTGTGGCTTCTTTAAAAGGTTATGAAGAAAGAATGAAATGCTAAGTACCAGTTAATATCTAATATCTGTGAGGATCAGCTGTTAAGATATTGCCTGTTATTCCATTATTGTTAATCAATCATCTCTTTGCTTTCAAATCAACACTTTTGTAGATTTTCTGTCAGTGAAGTTCAATTTAGCATGGAACTAAATGAGCCTGGTAGACACCAGCGAGGACCAGTCCTCTGCAAATTAACATTAACAATAGGGTATCCTACGTCACGAATACAATTGTCCAACTGGTTTACACTAGATCTGCTGCTAACATTAGCTGAGATGTTCTATAAATATTAACAGCAAACGTGGTCTTTTATAAGTAACTGTTGCTTTTCTGTTTGTATTTTTGACCCAAACATTCCATATTATATTACCTTTATTTTTGTATATACTGCCTGTGAAGCCTGCACAGTGCAGAGTATACTCTTGACATCACTAAGGTGAGAGTAGGAGCCGGCCATCAGGACAATGTGACTCCCTGCACAGGACAGAGTCAAATCATCAGTGGCTGTTCAATATACATAGAAGGAAGATGCGGCATTTGGATGAAGAACTTTAACCACTTGCTTACTGGGCACTTAAACCCCCCTCAGTCCCAGACCAATTTTCAGCTTTCAGCGCATATGCACTTTGAATGACAATTGCGCGGGCATACAACACTGTACCCAAATGAAATTTTTATCATTTTTTTCCCACAAATAGAGCTTTCTTTTGGTGGTATTTAGTTACAGCTCGGAGTTTTATTTTTTGCTAAACAAACAAAAAAAGATGCAAAAAAATAAAAATAAATAAATCATGTTTTAATAGTTTGTTATAAAATTTGGCAAACGGGTCATTTTTCTCCTTCATTGAAGTGCGCTGATTAGGCGGCACTGATGGCTGCATTGGTGGGCACTGATGGGCTGCATTGGTGGGCACTGATGGGCTGCATTGGTGGGCACTGATGGGCTGCACTGGTGGGCACTGATAGGCATAGTTAAGGCGGCACTAATAGGCACAGATAAGGCGGCACCGATGGGCACAGATAAGGCGGCACTGATGGGCAAAGATGGGCACATAAGATGGCACGGATGGGTGGCACAGATGGGTGGCACGGATGGGTGACACGGATGGGCACTGATAGGTACCACAGATAGATGGGACTGATGGGCACTGATAGGTGGCACTGATAGGTGGCTCTGATAGGTGGCACTGCTGGGCACTGATGGGCGGCACTGCTGGGCACTGATGGGCGGCACTGCTGGGCACTGATGGGCGGCACTGGAGTGCAGCACCTTTGAGGCAGATTGGGTGGCACTGTGGGTGGCACTGTGGGTGGCACTGTGGGGTGGCACTGTGGGTGGCACTGTGGGTGGCACTGTGGGTGGCACTGTGGGCACTATGGGCACTGACGGGGGGCACTGACGGGGGCACTTACTTTTGCGTTTTATTTTACTTCAGGATGACACTGCGGGAGGCAGGTGGGCACTGGCAGGTGGCAGGTGGTCCCTTGTATTGATGGCCGTGATCGGGACTGATGTCCCGATCACGGCCGCCGGTGATCAGCTTTTTTTTTTTCTCCTCGCGCTGTCAGCGCGAGGAGGAATAATAGCCGATTACCGGCTCCGTTCTATCACATGATCAGCTGTCATTGGCTGACAGCTGATCACGTGATAAGGGGTCGGGATCGACCCCTTGCACGGATCGGTGATCAGGCGAGTCTCACGGACTCGCCGATCACAGAGCGCGCCGCGCGCGCCCCTCAGGGGGCGCGCAGGCCGCTCGTATCCGGGACGACGTCAATAGACGTAGTCCCGGAAATGTAGGTCCGCGCTGATGCCGTCATTTGGCAATAGCACGGATCTGTAGTGGTTAAATATATGATACATAAGGTGAAGCAAGGGGTGCCACATTTATAAATACACAAGCATCTCCATAAGGACCCTGTCACATGGGCGGATCCATTTTCAGCCACCAGGGATTGAGCCGGGGGATGACAAGTCCGTCTCTGCACACTGTGCAGGGACGGACCTGTCAGATCTCTGCTCTCCTCTATGGGGGGATCAGATGATTACGGACCACCTGTCCGTTTTCATCCGATCCGCCAGACAGATAGAAAATAGGACATCCATCCATCTCGATTTAGCGGAGTGGATCGTGGCGGATCGGATGTCAACGGATATGTCACCGCTGACTTCCGTCGCTCCATAGAGATGTATGGAGCAACCGTTCAGGTCCACCTAAAAAAATTGACAGGCAGATCAGAACGGTCCACAAGTGTGACAGGGCCCTAAGAAAGTAAAACTATTACACACTTTGTTTTTTGTTTTTTATAACATCGATCTGGGATTTGATTAACCACTTCAATACTGGGCACTTTCACACCCTTCCTGCCCAGGCCATTTTTCAGATTTCAGAGCTGTTGCACTTAGAATAACAATTGCGCAGTCATGCAACACTGTACTCATATGAAAATCTTATCCTTTTTTTTTCACACAAATTTTTTATTTTTTCGATCTTTCGGGCCTATTGGGGGCGTGATTGATGGATGTACATCGCGTGCCACTTTTTTTTTTTTTTTTTTTTTTTTTTAAATAAAGGAATTGTCAAAAACTGTCTATTGTGGTTTTTACTTTTTGACACTTTTTTGGTGAATGGGTACAATGGATACTCATTCATATAGGGGGGCAAGGATCCTTGTTAAAGGGGGCTTCCAGATTCCAATAAGCCCCCTGCCCGCAGAACTCAACAACCAGGGTTGTCGGGAAGAGGTTCTTTCCCCCATTAATATGGGGACAAAGTGCTTTGAGCGGGACCCCAATGCACCCTCCCCATGTTGAGGGCATGTGGCCTGGTATGGTTCAGGATGGGGGGCGCTCGCTTGCCCCCCCCACCCATCCTGACCTCCAGGCTGCATGCTCGGATAAGGTCCTTGTATGGATTTTGGGGGGACCCCCACATCATCTTTTTTTTAATTTTAGAGTGGAGTTCCCCTTAAAATCCATACCAGACCCAAAGGGCAAATATGGACTTCAATACAGGGCATTTTCACTCCCTTCCTGCCCAGACCAATTTTCAGTTTTCAGCACTGTAACATTTTGAATGACAAATAGAGCTTTCTTTTGGTGGTATTTGATCACCTCTGCAATTTTAATGGTTTACACTATAAACAAAAGAAGAGCGACATGTTTTATAAAAAAACACAATATTTTTAACTTTTTGCTATAATAAATATCCAATTTTTTTTTTTTTATGTTTCTCCTCAGTTTAGGCCAATATGTATTCGTCTACTATTTTTGGTAAAAAAATCGCAATAAACGTTTTTTTTAGTTTGTTTACGCAAAAGTTATAGCGCCTAAGGAATAGGGATAGATTTATAGCATTTTTATTATTTATTTTTTTACTAGTAATGGCGGCGATCTGCAATTTTTATTGTGACTGTGACATTGCGGTGAACATATCGGGCACTTTTGACACTATTTTGTGACCATTCACATTTATACAGCGATCAGTGCTATAAAAATGCATTGATTACTGTATAAATGTCACTTGCAGTTAACGTTAGAGGACCTCAAATGACGCTCACCTAACTCGCATGTTCTGTAGAACCTAACCGAGGGGTGTTCAGTCCATCCCTAGTTAAAAACAAGCAATCATTTAACATGAAAAATAGAAAGGTTAGACCTGAACAATTAATCAACACATGTTCCAGAAGAGACAATATCAGCAGTGTGGCTTCTTTAAAAGTTTATGAAGAAGAAATGAAATGCTAAGTACCAGTTAATAGCTATTATCTGTGAGGGTCAGCTGTTAAGATACTGCCCATTCTGATCAGTACTGAGAGGGGAGAGGGGGAGAGATGGCAGCAGCGCTGTGGGCTGGATGTGAAGTGCCCACAGCGTTGCTCTGTGACGATCCTCTGCCCATACTCTACATATTCTACTCTACTATACATACATATTCGACCCTTCCTGACTAACGACACCACAAAGCAACTCATTCACTCCTTGATTATTTCTCGCCTTGACTACTGCAACTCTCTCCTTAATGGCCTACCCTTAAGCAGGCTATCCCCCCTTCAGTCTATTATGAATACTGCTGCTAGACTAATACACCTCACTAATCGATCCATGACTGCCGCCCCTCTCTGCCAATCCCTTCACTGGCTTCCCCTACCCCACCGTGTAAAATTTAAAATGCTAACCATAACATACAAAGCCATCCACAACATCGCCCCCATCTTCATCACCAACCTCATCTGCAGATATCGCCCAAATCATCCTCTCCGCTCCTCCCAGGACCTCCTGCTTTCTACCTCCCTTGTTACCTCCTCTCTTGCTCACCTTCAAGACTTCTCCAGAGCCTCTCCCATCCTCTGGAACTTCCTGCCCCAGTCTGTCCGATCAGCCCCTACCCTGTCCACCCTTGGGAGATCCCTGAAAAACTCATTTATTCAGGGAAGCCTATCCCACACCAGGGGCGAGCTGGGCCGGGGAGCAGGGATGCAATTTCTCCCCAGGCTGCTCTCTAAATCCCTGTAAAAAGGCCGATGTGCTGCCAGCTGAGAACTGAGCATGTGCAGTTGGCCGAGTGTTACTGCTCGGGTGACTCCGGAGGGAGGCTGGCAGGGCTGGATAACAGCCCAGAAGCGTGCAGGAACTTTAGCGCTGTGAGAGGATATCTGTCATGTCACAGTGCTGTTCCCTGCTTCTGAGCTGACAGTCTGTGTCCATTCCATTCAGACTGAGCACAGCTGAATGGAAGAGGGTGGATCCGCTCTGCCTTCTCCAGCCCCCTCTCTCACTGTGCCCGCCCACACTCCAGGCAGCCTGTGTGCTGTGTCTGTGAATCGGACGTGTGGGCGGGAACATTCAAACTGAGATCTGTCGGTGATCTGCATGGGAAGCTCTGGAAGCTGATAACCGAGCCTTCTGCCTGCTGGGTCCTTCCAAGTGAGTGAGCTGTGACCGGCCTCTCCCTTCTATCTCCCAAATTCCTCTCCCCTTCTCTCTCTGCAGATAAGAAGCTTTCTTTCAGCAGCCTGTGCAGTACCTGCTCCTATGTACTATGTGCTGGGCTCACACTGGTCTGCTGCAGTGTTGGTGATCTCATGGTCTTCCTGCATGTCCCATAGACTTCTATTAGTTTGCACATTTTTGCTGCATTTTCTGAAAGTGCACAAAAACGGCTGCATCTTTGGTGTGCTATAAAAAAAACTGCAGCAAAAACTCACAACCTAAAATAAGCCTATGAGACTGTGGCTAAAGCCCCATACACACATCAGATCACACATCAGATTATCTGCTGAGTTTTTCCTTCAGATTTACCAAAACCATGTAGTAGAAGGGCCTGCCTGATTGCATACACATTGAAACTCCTAAGGTTTGACCTCATATTATATTGTTTTGGTAAATCTGAAGGAAAAAGTCAGCAGATAATCTGATAGTGTGTATGGGGCTTTAGGAAAACTGTGTACATAAGCACTGCGGCCAAACTGCAGCACACCAGTGTGCGCCCAAAGGCTTGTACACACTTGCAGCAGGCACTGCCACTCCGCTGAAAAGTGATCAATGCTCAGGTCACTTTTGCTCATGCTCAGCAGCTCCAACCAGAGCTGTCAGTTTTTTTTTTTTTTGTTCAACTCTGGATTGAGAAAAAAAAAAATAGTGATGTGTACAAGGCTTTACTATGTTGATAAAAGGAATCAAGCAATTTTCTTGAGGAGTGGTCTCTCTGTGCGGACAATTTGGAGTGATGTCTCTCTCTGTCTGGTGGCTGGTACTCAAAATATTTTTTTTTGGGGGGGGGGGGGGGTGCAAACTAAAAAATACTGAAAAATAGCCTCACTCTGCTATTTAAATGCAGCCTCACTGTGCCCCATCAAATGCAGCCTCACTGTGCCCCATCAAATGCAGCCAATGTTACCCCCCCCCCGTCGGCATTTAACCAGCACCCTACCTTGCCCGATGTCTGATCGGCACTTACCCCATCTGGGTGGCAGGTCAGGCAGCGAATGATGGCGGGGAGCTGTGGGAAAGGCAGCGGCTTCTGTGTTCTCTATGCTTACTCCATGCTTTTCCTCCTGCTAGACATCCAATAGGAGCACCTGTCCTTTCAGCCAATCAGGTGACGGATATCAGACATGCTCTTCCTGATTGGCAGAGAGGCAGTTCAGTGTTAGAAAAGCAAATATTCATTTGCTTTTCTAACACGCCTGGGTGGGCTCTGAGCACAATGCTCTGCGCTCCACTCTATTTTGAAGCCTATTAGACCCTATGGTCAAGCTGCCTGAGGTGAGGTTGGGAGAAGTGAATGAATTAGAACATACGTGTCATGGGAGCATGAGCCAGCAGCAGAGGAGGAGATCACATCCTTAAATCTCAGCCAGGGTTCATGCTGGGACTTGTAGTACTTTTACTTTTTGGGATTTAACACCCCAAAAGTGAAGGACTAAAGGTCCCAGCATTAACCCCTCAGAGCTCAGGATGTGTCACACACCCTGCCCCCCCCAACTAGTGAAGGACTACAGGGCACAGCATGAACCCGTGGGATCTAAGCGGACACATCCTTAGATCTCAGGGGTTAATGCTGGGACTTGTAGTTTGTCTAGTTGCAGGGGGGGGGGCAGGTCTGAGGAATTCATACAGGGACTTGCTTGCGGTTTAGTTCCTGGAGGCCATGGTAGTACAAGTCCCCCACAGGCCCTGGAGGGCCACATTGTCCTCCCTGCACCCCCCACCTTTGTGATCATAAAAAACCTTAGAGACTGTTTTCCCGATCCACCACTTTGCCACCACCGGTTCTATGGGCCACTTGACTGGACTTGCCCCCCAGGCCTAAGGCTGCCAGCCCTCCCCTGTCCCACACCCACCTAACAACTGTCCCCTGGCCACCCCCATCAAATCATTCTCTGCAGCTATTACCTTTTGTATCACCACCCCCTCCCTTTAGAATGTAAGCTCTATGAGCAGGGCCCTCCTGTACCTTTTGTATTGTACTGTAATTGTGTTGTCCCCCCTTATACATTGTAAAGCACTGCGTAAACTGTTGGCGCTATATAAATTGTGTATAATAATAATAATACTCTGCAATAATCTGCCAATCCTCTGCCAATACTCGCCAATACTCTGCCAATACTCGTCAATACTCTGCAATAAATTTTAAAAGTAACAAAGAATTTTTTTATTTTTTTTACCGAATTTTTACCGAAAAGTCTTTTTTGATTAATAGCTTAAAAAGTAAAAAAAAACAGCAGTGATTAAATACCCCCAAAAGAAAACTTTATTTGTGTGAAAAAAAGGACAAAAATGTAATTTGGGTACAGTGTTGCATGACTGAGTAATTGTTATTAAAAATGGGAGAGCATCAAAAGCTTAAAATTGGTCTGGTTGGGGTTTAAGTGCCCAGTGGTCAAGTGGTTAACACATGTTCCAGAAGAGACAATATCAGCAGTGTGGTTTCTTTCAAAGGTTATGAAGAAGAAATGCTAAGTACCAGTTAATAGCTATTGTCTGTGAGGGTCAGCTGATATTGCCTGTTATTCCATTATTGTTAACCATCTTTTTTCTTTCAAATCAACACCTTTGTAGATTTTTTTGTAAGTGAAGTTCAATTTAGCATGGAACTAAATGAGCCTGGTAGACACCAGCGAGGACCAGTCCTCTGCAAATTAACATTAACAATAGGGTATCCTACGTCATTAATCAAATTGTCCAACTTGGTTACACTAGATCTGCGGCTAACATTAGCTGAGATGTTCTGTAAATATTAACAGCAAACGTGGTCTTTTATAAGTTAACTGTTGCTTTTCCGCTTGTATTCTTTGGGCCAAACATTCCATATTGGCATGTTTGTGGCCTGGTATGGTCCGGGGGGGGGTGTGCTTACTCATCCCCCTTTCTCCTATCCTGACCTCCAGGCTGCATGCTCAGAATTTGGTATGGAATTTGGGGGGGGGGGGGGGCGGATCCCCATGCCAATTAAAAAAAAAATGTTGGCATGGAGTTCCCCTTAAAGAGGAAGTAAACCCTGATGGGTTTACTTCCTCTTTTTTTCCCTGCAAAGGTAAAGCATAATGGACTACTATGCATCGCATAGTAGCTCATTATGTGTCACTTACCTGACACAGGAGCCAGCGAAGTCGCCGCTGTCCCCTGTAGTCCGCCGCATCCATGTTGCTGGTGGCGTCTCGCAGCTCCGACGAATCACAGTGGCGCAGCCGCGATGACGTCACTCCCGCGCATGCGCACGGGAGTCGCGCCTCGCAGCTCCGCCGCTGCCATACGGCGAAGCCGCGATGACGTCACTCCCGCGCATGCGCACGGGAGTCGACAAATTAGGCAAATCCATTCTTGGATTTGCCGCATTTAGTGCGCCTGCGCGCCGCTGTCTACGGCGCATGCACCGTAGACAGCGGTGCCCATTTTCGGGCAAATATCTCCTAAACCATATAGGTTTAGGAGATATTGCTTGGACCTACAGGTAAGCCTTAATCTAGGCTTACCTATAGGTCCAAGTTGTTTGGAAGGGTTTACTTCCTCTTTAAAATCCATACCAGACCCCGAAGGGCCTGGCATGGACTGGTGGGGGACCACACACATTTTTTTCCTTGATTTTTTATCTATATTGCCGGGAGCCAGCAATAAACTACAGCCGCAAGCAAATTTAAATGAAATTTTTTCCTTTAGAAATGTAATTTTGCAGCAGCACTGTTCTACACATTTCTGGGTATTGCAGAGTATTGGCAGGGCATTGCAGAGTATTTGCAGGGCATTGCTGGGTATTGCAGAGTATTGGCAGGGAATTGAGGGGTTAATTGTCGGTGAGCAGCACTGTGGGCACTGCAGATCCAGCCCACAGCGCTGCTGACACCGATTTTTCCCCCTCCGCTGTACCGATCGGTACAGAGAGGGGAGGGAGGAACCGGCGTCAGGTTTGCGTCAGGTTTGTTTACAAGTGATCGCTCCGTCATTTGACGGAGCAATCACGTGGTAAACAGCCGCGATGATACATGTCCATAGGGCAGTACCTGGGTCTCCATACACTTTTTATGGCAATAACTTGCATATAAGCCTTTAAAATTAGCACTTTTGATTTTCCATGTTCGTGTCACATAGAATTTAATATGGTTTGCATGTTCGCTAGAAATTTTTGCCTACTCTCATGTTCTGGTGCGAACCGAACCACAGGGTGTTTGTCTCATCCCTAGTTAAAAGCAAGTAATCACTTAAGATGAAGAATAGAAAGGTCAGACCTGAAAATATTAATGAACACATTTTCCAGAAGAGACAATATCAGCAGTGTGGCTTCTTTAAAAAGTTATGAAGCAAATGAATGAATGAAATGCTAAGTACCAGTTAATAGCTATTGTCTGTGAGGGTCAGCTGTTATTGCCTGTTATTCCATTATTGTTAATCAATCATCTCTTTGCTTCCAAATTAACACCTTTGTAGATTTTATGTCAGTGAAGTTCAATTTAGCATGGAACTAAATGAGCCTGGTAGACACCAGCGAATTAACATTAACAATAGGGTATCCTACGTCATGAATCCAATTGACCAACTGGTTTACACTATACTCGATGCTAACATTAGCTGAGATGTTCTGTAAATATTAACAGCAAACGTGGTCTTTTATAAGTAACTGTTGCTTTTCTGCTTGTATTTTTTGGCCCAAACATTCCATATTGGCATGTTTTTGGCCTGGTATGGTCGGAGGGGTGCTTACTCGCCCCCCCCTTCCCCCTATCCTGACCTGCAGACTGCATGCTCAGAGTCTGGCATGGATTTCGGGGGGGAACCCATAACATTTTTTTTTTAAAATGTTGGCGTGGAGTTCCCCTTAACCACTTTCAGACCGGACCATTTTGCTGGTAAATGACCAGAGGTCTTTTTACACTTTGGCACTGCGCTGCTTTAACTGGTAATTGCGCGGTCATGCAATGTTGTACCCAAACAAAATTTGCGTCCTTTTCTTCCCACAAATAGAGCTTTCTTTTGATGGTATTTGATTGCCTCTGCGATTTTTATTTTTTGCGATATAAACGTAAAAAGACCGCAAATTTTGAAAAAAAATGATATTTTCTACTTTTTGTTATTAGAAAAATCCAATAAACTCAATTTTAGTCATACATTTAGGCCAAAATGTATTCAGCCACATGTCTTTGGTAAAAAAAAAGTCAATAATTGTATATTTATTGGTTTGCGCAAAAGTTGTCACATCTACAAACTAAGGTACGTTTTCTGGAATTTACGCAGCTTTTAGTTTACGACTGCCTATCTCATTTCTTGAGGTGCTAAAATGGCAGGGCAGTACAAAACCCCCCCAAATGACCCCATTTTGGAAAGTAGACCCCCTAAGGAAATTGATAAGAGGCATGTTGAGCCCATTGAATATTTTATTTTTTTGCCTCAAGCGATTGAATAATGACAAAAAAAAAATTTTTTTTTTTTTTTTACACAAAGTTGTCACTAAATGATATATTGCTCACACATGCTATGGGCGTATGTGAAATGACACCCCAAAATAAATTCTGCTGCTTCTCCTGAGTACGGGGATACCACATATGTGGGACTTTTTGGGAGCCTAGCCGCGTACGGGGCCCCGAAAACCAAGCACCGCCTTCAGGCTTTCTAAGGGCGTAAATTTTTGAGTTCACTTCTCACTACCTATTACAGTTTTGAAGGCCATAAAATGCCAAGATGGCACAAAACCCCCACAAATGACCCCATTTTAGAAAGTAGACACCCCAAGCTATTTGCTGAGAGGCATGTTGAGTTCATGGAATATTTTATATTTTGCCACAAGTTGCGGGAAAATTACAAACTTTTTTTTTTTTTTTTTTTTTTTTCACAAAGTTGTCACTAAATGATATATTGCTCACACATGCCATGGGCATATGTGAAATGACACCCCAAAATAAATTCTGCTGCTTCTCCTGAGTACGGGGATACCACATATGTGGGACTTTTTGGGAGCCTAGCCGCGTACGGGGCCCCGAAAACCAAGCACCGCCTTCAGGCTTTCTAAGGGCGTAAATATTTGACTTCACTCCTCACTACCTATTACAGTTTTGAAGGCCATAAAATGCCAAGATGGCACAAAACCCCCACAAATGACCCCATTTTAGAAAGTAGACACCCCAAGCTATTTGCTGAGAGGCATGTTGAGTCCATGGAATATTTTATATTTTGCCACAAGTTGCGGGAAAATTACAAACTTTTTTTTTTTTTCACAAAGTTGTCACTAAATGATATATTGCTCACGCATGCCATGGGCATATGTGAAATGACACCCCAAAATAAATTCTGCTGCTTCTCCTGAGTACGGGGATACCACATATGTGGGACTTTTTGGGAGCCTAGCCGCGTACGGGGCCCCGAAAACCAAGCACCGCCTTCAGGCTTTCTAAGGGCGTTACAGTTTTGAAGGCCATAAAATGCCAAGATGGCACAAACCCCCCCCAAATGACCCCATTTTGGAAAGTAGACACCCCTAAATTTAGGTGTACACTAGTGAGACTAGGTAATAAATGGCGGGTGCCCTGAAACTATAAAAAAATAACTAACCAACCAGCGTCACCTGTAACAGTTATATGGTGATCACTGGTGAAAGGGTTAACTAGGGGGCAATCAGGGGGCTTTATGCGGTAGTATATGGGGGTCCCTGGCGCTATAAAAAGCTGCGGCGAACCTAAATACCTACCTGCCTAACTAGCGTCACCTGTGACACTAATACAGCGATCAGAAAAACGATCGCTTATTAGGCTGGGTTCACACTGGAGCGATGCGGGAACGCCACGAATGCGCGGCGGGTTCCCGCATCGCATGCCTCCCGGCGGCAGTTCACACTGCCCTATGCGAACTGCTGGGAGTGTCAGTGAAATGTTACTGACACCCCCAGATCAGTTCGCATATCGCAGTGCGATCTGCAAACTCGGATCGCATGGTGTGAACACCCATGCGATCCGATTCTGCTGCGGGCCAAAAAAAGGGTCCCGTGCGAATTTGCGGCGGGTGCGGCGGGTGTGGCGGGTGCGGCGAATGGCTGAACTCGAATCGCACAGAGATCGGATGTGATTTGCACTGCAGTGCGGTGCGAATCACATCCGTTCTCAAACCGCTGCAATCTGAACCCAGCCTTAGTGACACTGGCGACGGGGGGTGATCACGGGGTTAAACCTTTATTGGGGGGGTTAGGGGGGTACCTTAGAACTAAAGGGGGCTAACCCTAACTGCCCTAACAGTTATTAGTCACAAATGACACCCGCCGGGTGATCAGGGGGTTAAACCTTTATTAGGTAATAAATGGCGGGTGCCCTGAAACTATAAAAAAATAACTAACCAACCAGCGTCACCTGTAACAGTTATATGGTGATCACTGGTGAAAGGGTTAACTAGGGGGCAATCAGGGGGCTTTATGCGGTAGTATATGGGGGTCCCTGGCGCTATAAAAAGCTGCGGCGAACCTAAATACCTACCTGCCTAACTAGCGTCACCTGTGACACTAATACGGCGATCAGAAAAATGATCGCTTATTAGGCTGGGTTCACACTGGAGCGATGCGGAAACGCCGCGAATCCGCGGCCGGTCCCCGCATCGCATGCCTCCCGGCGGCAGTTCACACTGCCCTATGCGAACTGCTGGGAGTGTCAGTGAAATGTTACTGACACCCCCAGATCAGTTCGCATATCGCAGTGCGATCTGCAAACTCGGATCGCATGGTGTGAACACCCATGCGATCCGATTCTGCTGCGGGCCAAAAAAAGGGTCCCGTGCGAATTTGCGGCGGGTGCGGCGGGTGCGGCGGGTGCGGCGAATGGCTGAACTCGAATCGCACAGAGATCGGATGTGATTTGCACTGCAGTGCGGTGCGAATCACATTCGTTCTCATAAACCGCTGCAATGTGAACCCAGCCTTAGTGACACTGGCGACGGGGGGTGATCACGGGGTTAAACCTTTATTGGGGGGGTTAGGGGGGTACATTAGAACTAAAGGGGGCTAACTCTAACTGCCCTAACAGTTATTACAGTCACAAATGACACCAATGCAAAAAAAAAAAAAAAATGACATTGGTGTCACTGTGACTGGGGGGCAGGGGTAATTGGGGGGGTGATCGGGGGGGAAAAGGGGGGGTGTGAGTGTGCCTGGCATGTTCTACTGTGTGTGTAGAGTGTTGGTGCAACTCACCGATCCGCTCTCCTCCGTGTCGGAACGGAAAATACCGACACGGAGGAGAGAATACATCACTTCCTCTCCTGTGTTTACATTACAGGAGAGGAAGTGATGTCACGGGGATTTCCATTCGTCGAGAGCGATCGCGAGGGGGTGGCCATGAATGAATGGCCGCCCCCTCATCCCGGATCGCTCTCGAAGAAATGCCGACCGCCGCAGGCACCGGGGGGGGGCCCGATCGGGCCCCCCACCCGCGGGCAGGCAGGGACTTATATATACGCCCATATGCCTGCCCGTGCCATTCTGCCGACGTATATCGTCGTGCGGCGGTCGGCAAGTGGTTAAAATCCATACCAGACCCAAAGGGCCTGGTATGGACTGGTGGGGGGCCGCATGCATTTTTTTCCTTGATTTTTTATTTATATTGCCGAGAGCTGGCAGTACATTACAGCCGCAAGCAAGTTTAAATTAAATGTTTTCCTTTAGAAATGTCATTTTGCTGCAGCAATGTTCTACACATCACACAGATGCCCCACTTTACAGGCAGACTAAGGGGACCACCCAGGCACTATATTTAAAGGAATCTTTCATTTTTTTGCTTCACTTTAAGCATTATTAAAATCACTGCTCCTGAAAAAAACAATTGTTTTAAAAAAAAAAATTTTGCATTGATATATGTCCCTAGGGCAGTACTCGGGTCTCCATGCACTTTTTATGGCAATAACTTGCATATAAGCCTTTAAAATGAGCACTTTTGATTTTTCATGTTCGTGTCACATAGACTTTTATATGGTTTGCATGTTCGCTAGAACTTTTTGCCTGCTCGCATGTTCTGGTGCAAACCGAACGGCGGGGTGTTCGGCTCATCCCTAGTTAAAAGCAAGCAATCACTTAACATGAAGAATAGAAAGGTCAGACCTGAACATATTAATTAACACATGTTCCAGAAGAGACAATATCAGCAGTGTGGCTTCTTTAAAAAGTTATGAAGTAGAAATGAAATGCTAAGTACCAGTTAATAGTTATTGTCTGTGAGGGTCATCTGTTAAGATATTGCCTGTTATTCCATTATTGTTAATCAATCATCTCTTTGCTTTCAAATCAACACCTTTGTAGACTTTCTGTCAGTGAAATCCAATTTAGAATGGAACTAAATCAGCCTGGTAGACACCAGCGAGGACCAGTCCTCTGCAAATTAGCATTAACAGTAGGGTTTCCTACGTCATAAATTCAATTGTCCAACTGGTTTACACTAGATCTGCTGCTAACATTAGCTGAGATGTTCTGTAAATATTAACATCAAACGTGGTCTTTTATAAGTAACTGTTTTTCTGCTTGTATTTTTTGGCCCAAACATTCCATATTAAGTTAAAGGGTAGGAGGGAAATTATAATGAACTGATGATTTCAAGCACAACATTTCTAGTAGATTGTTTTGTTTTTTTCTGCTAGAAGAGGCCTTGTATATTTCTTCTGCCAAAGCTTACCTTTTCTTTTTTACATTTTTCTTTTTTCTTTTTGTATATACTGCACAGTGCGGAGTACACTCTTGACATCTATAAGATGAGAGTAGGAGCGGGGGAATCAGGACAATGTGATACCATGCACAGGAGTCATATCATCAGTAGCTGTCCAATATACATAGAAGGAAGATCTTGCATTTGGATGAAGAACTTTAAATATATGATACATAGGGTGAAGCAAGGGGTGCCACATTTATAAATACACAATCATCTCTATAAGAAAGTAAAACTTTTACACACTTTGTTTTGCTTTTTTTTGTCTTTTTTTAATAACACCGATCTGTGATTTGATTAACCACTTCAATACTGGGCACTTTCACCCCCTTCCTGCCCAGGCCATTTTTCAGCTTTCAGCGCTGTTGCACTTAGAATAACATTTGTGTGGTCATGCAACACTGTACCCATATGACATTTTTATAATTTTTTCACACAATTATTTTGTTTCCTATTTTTCGGGCCTGCCGGGTGGCGTGCTTGTTTTTTTTTTTTTTGTTTTTTTTTTTTAATAAAGGAATTGTCAAAAACTGTCTATTGTGGTTTTTACTTTTTGACAATTTGTTGGGTGAATTGGTAGGGGTACAATGTACCCGATATCCATTCACATGGGGGAGGGCGAGATCTGGGGGTCCCCTTGCTAAAAAGGAGGCTTCCAGATTCCGATAAGCCCCCCGCCCGCAGACTCTGACAACCAATGGCCTGGGTTGTCGGGAAGAGGCTCTGGTCCCCATCAACATGGGGACAAGGTGCTTTGGGGGAGGGGGGGACGCTCACTCCTCGTAGAAAAGGCTTTGAATATTTCTCCTGCCAAAGCCTACTTACCTTTTCGTTTTCATTTTTATTAATTTTTTTGTGTATACTGCCTGTGAAGCATGCACAGAGCAGAGTACACTCTTGACATCTATAAGATGAGAGTAGGAGCCAGGCATCAGGACAATGTGACTCCATGCACAGGAGTCATATCATCAGTGGCTGTCCAATATACATAGAAGCAGAGGCGTACCTAGGGTCTCCAGCGCCCTTGGCGAGAATATGTATCGGTGCCCCCCCGGCATCCCTCCCCCATTAAAGAGTTAGAATTTCAGTTGTTTTTATACATCAGTTTACTTTATATTATTGCCATGAATGCAGCATTTATATTTATAGCCATGAATGCATCACCCACCGTATTTCCATGAATGCAGCACCTACCGTATTGCCATGAATGCAGCACCTACCATATTGCCATGAATGCAGCACCTGACTCACCATATTGCCATGAATCATGCAGCACCCACCATATTGCCATGAATGCAGCACCCACCATTTTTCCATGAATAATGCAGCACCTACCATATTGCCATGAATGAATGAACCTCAACGTGACGCACACTCACCTACCACACTGCTGAGTGCTGACAGGGATCCCAGACAGTCTGACACTCTGACTCGCAGATGAAATCCCACTTCCAGATCCTGGCGCGGTGATGAGTGGTGACACACTGACTCAGGAGGAAGAAGAATGGAGGAGTATGAATCACATCGCGAATTGGACGACTTCAGCACGACTTGGGGTGACTTACAATACGACTTCAAGTTGCCCCCAGGCCAGGTGACTTTGGCTATGGCCAATCACAGAATAATCAGCTCTCGAGGGAGACCTCCATGCCAAATTTTAAATAAAAAAACGGCATGGATTCCCCTCCAAGAGCATACCAGGCCCTTGGGTCTAGTATGGATTTTAAGGGGAACCCCCTACACTAAAAAAACGGCATGGAGTCGCCCCAAAATCCATACCAGACCCTTATCCAAGCATGCAGCCTGGCCGGTCAGGAAAGGGGGTGGGGACGAGGGAGCCCCCCTTTTGAACCGTACCAGGCCCCCCTCCCCAAAGCACCTTGCCCCCATGTTGATGAGGACAAGGGCCTCTTCCCGACATCCCTGGCCGTTGGTTGTCGGGGTCTACGGGCAGGGGGCTTATCGGAATCCGGGAGCCCCCTTTAATAAAAGACATTTGAAAAACAGACAATAAATTCACAATTTTTTTTTTTTTTTTTACAATCACAGAGATCAACACAATAGTACACAATGTTTTTTTAAATTGTACTTTTTTGTCACAATTTTTTGGAAAATAAAAGACATTTTAAAAAAGTATTTTTTTTTTCACAATTTTTTATTTATTTTTACATACTGTCGCCAGTGCAGTACAGTGTGATCATATAACTGTTGTGGAGGTGATCAAGGACACTGACTGATGACAGTATGCAACAACAAAAAAGTGTAATAATTGTGTTAAATTTTTTTATTACATTTTTTTACTTTTTTTTTAAACACACTGTGACCAGAGCAATACAGTGTTACCATAGTAACACTGTACTACTTTGGGGAAGTGATTTTTTTAACACGTTATGATTGCTTATACCAGTGAATTTCACTGGTATAAGCAATCATTTTTACTGAATGAAATGTATTAATTCAGTGTTTACTATTGCGGTTAGCTGCAATTGGCCACAGCTAATCAGCTGTGATTAGCCCTGTCTGTACCATGTGATCATTGTCACAATCACAGAGATCAACACATGAGTACAAAATGAATGGCATGAATCAAAGCTTTTCATTGTGTGCAGTTGCCCTATGATCTGCTGTGATTAGTCACAGTGATCACAAGGTACCAGCAGTGGCCGGTAGACTGATCAGTCATGCAGTCCATGAGGCGTGTTTTTAGGGGTGTGTGCAAGGTGTGTTTTGAGAGGCCAGATGGGAACTGGTTAAACCAATCGAATATGCAAAAAATCAAATAGCCATAACTTTCTCTCTGTTTCAATCAGTGAAAAAATATCAATATGCAAATAATTTTTATAGATCAGCGCTTAGAAGCAAAAAGAACATACATATTATTTGAGAGTTTCCTGAGAATGCTTGAGGGTGCGGACTGGGGGGGAGTCTCTGGCCGTCACTTCCGGTTCCGGTGATGTTGGTTTTGGCCCGCCATATTGGGTGATTGGAATGCAGCATGTGCAATAGGGAGCCGGCTGTGAAACTGGAGGAAGTTACAGCCAGCTCTCTACTGTGACTGTACGAGATGGCCCTGTGCTTTCAGAAAAAGGTACCCGCTTCTAGAAAAAGAAATTTAAAAAAAAAATGATAGTGATGGAACTTTTACTTTTAAGTTCCACATTAAGACACCATAGACAATATCAATATACAATCTATTTTTTTTTCTTTTAAATAAACCTGTCATGAAATAAATATGGGTGCTGTCACTGCTGACCTGCTAGTTAAAAATGCTAATTCCCTGTCTCTTATGTTAATCAAATGGTTTCACTACTTTTTGAACTTAAAAAAATAAAAAAAATAATCATATTCTTCATTGTCTCATTCCGCTGTACAGCAAAGTGCTTCTGCTTCACAAGTGACAGACTGACTGTCAAAACAGCTTACAATCACCAGCAATGTACCTTGACTACTGCCTGTCAGCAACATCTGTGCAATTTATGTATCTTAAAAGAACTGTCAGCTTTTTTCAGAGAACATAAAGACAACAAAATTTGGCTTTTTGCCTCACTTCTTTTTTAAAGTGTCTCTAAAGGCTTAAGACTTTTTTTTACATTATTGCATCCTATGGATTAAAGTAAAAAACTTCAGTACCCAATGCTAGCCCCCTTATACTTACCTGAGCCCAGTTTCAATCCAGCGCTGTGGATGAGAGCAGCGGCTATCTCCACTCTCTCTTTACTCAAAGGGTAGATTGACAGCAGCAAGAGCCATTGGCTCCTCCTGCTGTCAATCAAATATTATGATGAGGAAGCAGGCATGCATGAGTACCCCCCCCCCCCCCTCTGCAAGCGGCAGAGGTGAGGGGAGATAGGAGTGCCGGCGGGGGACCCCAGATAAGGAGGATCAGAGCTGCTCTGTGCAAACCAATGTAAAAGGTTTAAAATCACTGTAATATATTATTACTGTTATATAGTAACAACACAAATTACACAAATTAACACAAATTATACAGTAACAATTCAATTGAATTATAAAGATATAATTTAACTCCATTCTAACCTCCTTACAGTTTTCTTTGGCAGCAGGGGTGTGCCACATACATGCATCCATGGCACTCCACTGTTCAGTACTATAAGAATGCTCACTGACCAAGTTGTCACCAACAGTTCCTGGTCACCATGTACAATTAGGAGCCAATGGGAGAAGATTCCAATCATGTGACTGCCAATCAAATCTGCCATTTTATCATGCCAACAAAAATGCCATTAGCTGACAAATGTTCATTGGTCATTATCCAGTTCAATTTTGAAACAGTCCAATCAAAAATAATTGATATTGAATTTGATCACCTACCAAGAAAGATGTATAGGAATAATTTTCTAGGAACATTGGTAATGAAACGGTCAGGAAAAACCATAGAAGCAAATTCAGAGAACGTTAAATCAGTTAGGGAATAAATTGGATTATATCTTTTGGTCCAAAATTTGTGGACTTTCAAAATGTGCACCATGGAAAAATTTGCTTAATTTCGGATTAATTTGTTAAGTCAATAATTTAGTTTTGTCATATTCATTATGTTAGATTAATTCATTTTCAGAATTGATTTTGTATATTTGGATTCATTTTGTATATTTGTTATTTTCAAATCGACACAAAATGTATTCAAATTTCAAAATTCGAATCTTGGAAGACGGCTATATTTGTTCTATTTTATTCTATTCTTTTCTTTTCTATTTGATTCTATTGGTTAATTTTCTATTCTATCCTTTAATTTTCTATTCCATTATTTTCTATTCTATTCTATTGTTTTCTATTCTGTTCTTTTTTATTCTATTCTTTTCTATTGTATTCTATGAAGCAGTCTAAGTAGGAATTATCATCTTATTTCACTTTTATACCTTACTGTATTTATTCCAGTATTTTTCCATTTCGAATTCAAATTCTATTTTGAATTCAAAATAATTTTTTAACTTGAATTCATATAATTTGTTTAGTTAAAAAAAAAATCGGATTAGTTGAAATGCATTACTATTGTGATTTAGAAATTAGAATACATCCGAATCTCCGAATAACAAAAATGTTATCTGAATTTCGATTTGATGTCTAAAGTCCATCAAGTATGGAGAGCAGTCTTCATTTCCAAAAGAAATGACAGATTTTTTTATTAAGGGAGAGGGAGTGATATACCAAGTAGGGCTCATTTTCAGAATCAGAGGTCACAAAGGCAGCCTATGAACTTATAATACAGGATTCTCTTCAGTGAAGTCTGTTTAATGCCGCGTACACACGTAGCAAACTATCCGGCGGACTTAGTCTGGCGGACTTTACGCCGGACTGTCCGCTGGACTTTCCGAACGAGCTACTTGCCCACACACGGCACTTTCAGTGGACTAATACGGTGTACTAAGTCCGCCGGACTATCCGCTGTGCTTTTGAAATGAACGGACTCGCCCACACACGCAGAGGAAAGTCTGCTCATTTTGAGCACGTCTCCAGGTAGCCGGGGCCAGCGAAGGAAGTGTCACTGGCCCCGTCACCTGGTATGGACTTAAAGGGGAATCCCTATGCCGAAAAATCGGTGTGGGGGTCCCCCCCCCAGGTCCACATCAGACCCTTATCCGAGTACGCTATCCGGCCGGCCAGGAAAGGGGGTGGGGACGAGCGAGCAGCCCCCCCCTCCTGAGCCATACCAGGCCGCGTGCCCTCAACATGGGGGGGTGCCTTGGGGAAGGGGGGCCGCGCGGCCCCCCCACCCCAAAGCACCTTGTCCCCATGTTGATGAGGACAAGGGCCTCTTCCCGACAACCCTGGCCGTTGTTTGTCGGGGTCTGCAGGCGGGGGGCTTATCGGAATCCGGGAGCCCCCTTTAATAAGGGGGCCCCCGGATACCGGCCCCCCACCCTATGTGAATGAGTATGGGGTACAATGTACCCCTACCCATTCCCCTGTGAAAAAAAGTAAAAATAAAACACAACACACAAGGGTTAAAATAGTTTATTGCACAGTTCCTGGGGTCTTCTGTCCGTCTTCGGGGGTCTTCCCGGCGGACTCCTCCGCTATCTTCTGCTAGCTCCTTTACTAGCGGAGGAGCCCGGCTTTCTTCTTCGCCACCGCCCTCTTCTTCCGACTTCGGGGGTCTTGTCCCCCTCTTCGGGGTCTTGTTCCCCTCTTCCGTTCTTCTTGCCGGGCCACCGCGGCTTCTTCTAGCTCTTTTACAAGCGGTGGCCCGGTCTTCTGTCGCCGCTGTCACCGCCATGGAGTAAAATGCAGGTATGGGCAATAGTAAATTAAAGCTGAACTACAGGAATCAAACAAAATCTACACTTTCCCAACTCAGAGCTTCTGGCAGAACAATACTAAAACCTGCAAGACTGAAGCATAGGGTAAGTAATACACGTTATCCCTGCACCCCTAGACTAAACAAGCATTTAAATTAGTATTAAACCCTCAGGGAATTTTAAGTTTAACACATTGAACACAAAAAATACTTTCTAGTAAACTGTTTTGTAAACTTACAGTTTACAACTTGCAATTCTACTGGCTCCTGCTCTTTCACTGATGCTTCCCTGAGCTTCCAGTCTTCACAGGAAATAGTTAACCGTGGTCAGTGCACTCTCCAGCCAGTGTGTTAGCTTGGGGAAGGGAGGGATGAGCAGAGGAGTGCCCTGCCATCCTAGGCAATGGGCTATGTATTTTTATTTCTGTACACAGTGTAGAGAGATACAACTCTAGTCCCTGTATGCACATGTAGCCTTCTGCAATATCTGCATCATGAGGAGTTCCTCTAAGTGTTATCCAACCAACCAGGAACAGAGCTTCTCTCCGGCAGTAACTGTGTTTTGCCATTGGAACTCAGAGTCAGCCTAACTATTCTCTGCTTTGGTCCTTAAAATAGTTTCTACATTGGCATGCAACCAGACCTCTATGCCTATGACCTTGACGTGGCCCCAAGATGCCTAACCTGGCTCTAGCCTATGCTGGTGATCCAGCCCTAAACTAAAATAAGCTATAGTATCCCAGACCAGAAGGGACACGATTAGCTAGAATACTGTAACAGGAGCTGCATATAGACTCTATTGCAATAAACAGATACTGGAAGGTGACCACTAAACATACAGTAGCTACTTGGCACTGTGCATGCGAAAAAATAACAAGGACAGAGCAGAAATACTGTCACAAGGATGTAGATATACATTTACTTAAATAACTGCAGGTAAACTACATCATAGGAATACATGCACAATTTACTGGAGGAAGGGGGGCCCAGCGCAGGTGAAGTTCTTGTGCTTCTAAAATCTGGGTGTGTGAGACGAGTGTGCTCCTGCACCCGGCACGACATTAGCATAGCCCAGCCCTTCAGTTCCCTGTCAGCGGAGATACCCCGCCTGCAAGGCGCTCAGTAGTCCTGCCCTGGCGTGACGTCACTGGATTGGAGAGGACCCAGAGGAGAGGAGCATAGCGTGCTGCTGCTGGAGCTGTGACCTAAAGGAGCCACCGAGCCAAGGAGGATCCAAATGCTTGTAATCCCACAAATAAGCAGATTGCCATCTGCATATGGAATTAAATCTTTGGATTGGGATGTGGGGGGCTGAGAGGAGGTTAATTGCCAATGGTATTTGTAATATGCAGCATGAGGGGGTTAATGTATTGCCACTGGTCACTGAACAGTGGCAGGTAATTAACTCATTTGCGCTGAATATTATATTGTTGGTAATTAAACTCCCCTCAGCAAAGCAGCGAAAATAAACAAATCGATCTGTAGTAAAAAGCAGCACACATTACACATTGTTAGGCACACAATTAACCCTTTGATTGCCCTTAGATGTTAGCCCCTTCTCAGCCAGTGTCATTAGTACAGTGATAGTGCATTATATTAGTAATGAAAAGAAACGACTTTTCCTGTGCTCTGGTGTCTGGATCTTCAATGTGTGATACCGACAGTTTCACAAGGTAGTGTCTAAAAGTCTTGGAGCCCTCCTCAGAATAATGGGTATTCAACACTGGAGAAAACAAAAACAAAAAAGGAGGGCGCACTGACCTAGTGCATTACCATAGACAGAGCTTTATTCAAAACCAAACATAGCAAAATGGCTACTCACAAACGAGTATTGATAAAAGGCATAATCAATACAGCAGGGTCCACCTCACCGAACATCAACAGGCCCGGATCTGATGGTCAATCCATTGCCCGTCTAGGCTCTGAGGAAAGGGGTTCTCCCCTGAAACGTGTCAGCCATTGTGTTGGGGTATCGGTCGATTTACTTGACATCAGATCCAGGCCTGTTGATGTTCGGTGAGGTGGACCCTGCTGTATTGATTATGCCTTTTATTAATACTCGTTTGTGAGTAGCCATTTTGCTATATGTTTGGTTTTGAATAAAGCTCTGTCTATGGTAATACACTAGGTCAGTGCGCCCTCCTTTTTTGTTTTATATTAGTACTGACCACTGTATTAGTGTCACTGGTGATGTGGCAGTTAATCAGTTCCCACAAAGTGTCAGTTAAACCGGGTACACACGGGCCAAATGTCGGCAGACAACAGGCAGTTTAAAAAAACTGGCTAAAATTCGGCCAGCGTGTATGTCGGTCTGTCCGTCAGAAGCCGGCCATTTAGTCGGCTTCTGTCGGATGAGCATGCTGGAAAACAAGCAGCCAACCGACTCCTGATCAGCACTCTTAGCCAATGGTGGAGATTGCTGATTGGAGTGTTCTGGCAGGGAGGGGGGGGGGCACCTCACTGTCAGAACACAACAGCCAAGGGGAGGGGTGCAGTTTAATATCCATCTTCGCCCTGGGCACCGGATGACCTTGTCCCGGCACTAATATATATATATATATATATATATATATATATATATATATATATATTAGGATATTAGGATGATATGTTGTCACTGCAAAATTGGTGATTTAAAGGGCAAGTCAGCGCCCCCCCAGGAACCCTACCAGGCCACATGCCCTTAACATGGGGAGGGTACTTGTTTTGACGTGGAGTTCCCCTTAATATCCATACAGATCCGAAATCTTTGATTTTTAAATATATTGCCAGGAGCCAGCAATACATTACAGTCGCAAGCAATTTTAAATGAAAAATTTTCCTTTAGCAATGTAAAACACATCAGACAGATGTGCCACTTTACAAGCAGACTAGGGGGGCCTCCAGACATGATATTTAAAGGAATATTGCATTTTTATTATTTCAATTTGATTTTTAAATATATTGCCAGGAGCCAGCAATACATTACAGTCGCAAGCAATTTTAAATGAAAAATTTTCCTTTAGCAATGTAAAACACATCAGACAGATGTGCCACTTTACAAGCAGACTAAGGGGGCCTCCAGACATGATATTTAAAGGAATATTGCATTTTTATTATTTCAATTTAAGCATTAATAAAACCCAAAAATGGAACTTCCGCTTTAAGTACTCGTGACCCCCTGACATGCCACATTTGGCATGTATTTTTTTTTTCACAGGTACCCAGCTCCCACTTCCTCTCCTGGAGCTGTGGCGCCAGAAGGAAGTTCACCTCTCCCTCTCCCTCCCTGCAATCTTCTGGGACATGTCACAGATACCAGAAGATTGCCTGGTCATTCATAATGCACAGTGCAGCTCGAGCATGCACAGTGCGCGCCTGGCTGTGAAGCCACAGCCAGGGGCCCACACTTGCAATGCCGGCACCGCAGAGAGGAGGGGTGGCGGCATCGCTGGGTCGTGGGACAGGTGAATGTCTGTTTATTAAAAGTCAGCAGCTATACTTTTTGTATAGGTGGAACTCCACTTTAAAATCACTGCTCCTGAAAAAAAGTTTGTTTTAAAAATGTTTTTTTGCATTGATACATGTCCCCTGGGGCAGTACCCGGGTCCCCATACACTTTTTATGGCAATAACTTGCATATAAGCCTTTAAAATTAGCACTTTCGATTTTTCATGTTCATGTCCCATAGACAATTTTTTTGCGAACCGAACCAGGGGTGCTCGGCCCATCCCTACTTTCCAGTTTTAGTAAATCAACCCCACTGTTACATAGTTACATAGTAGGCGAATTTGAAAAAAAGACACAAGTCCATCAAGTCCAACCTATGTGTGTGATTTCATGTCAGTATTACATTGTATAACCCTGTATGTTGTGGTTGTTCAGGTGCTTATCTAATAGTTTTTTGAAATTATCGATGCTCCCCACTAAAACCATTGCCTGTGGAAAGGAATTCCACATCCTTACCTCTCTTACATTAAAGAACCCTCTACGCAGTTTAAGGTTAAACCGCTTTTCTTCTAATTTTAGTGAATGGCCGCATGTCTTATTAAATTCCCTTACACAGAAGCATTTTATCCCTATTGTGGGGTCACCAGTACGGTATTTGTACATTGAAATCATATCCCCTTTCAAAAGTCTCTTCTCCAGAGAGAACAAGTTCCGTGCCCGTAACCTTTCCTCAAAACTAATGTCCTCCAGACCCTTTATTCGTTTTGTTGCCCTTTTTTGTACTCTCTCCATTTCCAGCACATCCTTTCTGAGGACTAGAGCCTAGAACTGGACAGCATACTCCAGGTGTGGCCGGACCAGAGTCTTGTAGAGAGGGAGAATTACCGTTTTATCTCCGGAGCTAATCCCCTTTTTAATGCATGCCAATATTCAGTTTGCTTTGCTTGCAGCAACTTGGCATTGCATATTCATATTTTTGCCACCTAAATGCATTATGTTACATTTTTCCACATTAAACCTCATTTGCCATGTAGTTGCCCACCCCATTAATTTGTTTAGATCTTCTTGCAAGGTTTTCATATCCTGTGGAGAAGTTATCGCCCTGCTTAGCTTAGTATCGTCTGTAAATACATAGATTGAACTGTTTATCCCATCCTCCAGGTCGTTTATGAATAAATTAAATAGGATTGGTCCCAGGACAGATTCCTGGGGGACCCCACTTTCCACCCGGCCCATTCCAAGTACTCTCCATATATCACTACCCTGAACTCGCCCATGTACTCACCCTATGGTCCATGCCAATAGACCTTACTTTGTACAGTAAGCATTTATGGTGAACTGTATCAAATGCTTTTGCAAAATCCAGATACAACACCCCAATGGGCCTTCCATTATCTAGATGGCAGCTCACCTCCTCATAGAAGGTTAATAGATTGGTTTGGCAAGAACAATTCTTCATGAATCCATGCTGATTACTGCTAATGATACCGTTGTCATTACTATATAGTCCCTTATCGTCCCCTCCAAGAGCTTGCATATAATTGATGTTTGGCTAACTTCTATCTTAGCCGCCCTGATTTCACCCATACATTTCTTGTTGCATTCTTTGTAAAGTTGGAATGCTGATAATGATCCTTATATTTTTTGAAGGCCTTTTCCTTTGCTTTTATATGCATTTTTATGTTGGAGTTAGGCCAACAAGGACTTTTATTAGCTCTTTTAAATGTATTTCCCATTGGGATGCACTGGCTAATGCCCTTATTTAATATGCTCTTAAGCATACCCATTTCTCCACCGTGTTCTTTGTTCCTAAGATTTTGGTTGGCTCTTTTGAAATTCAGTGTCTTTGTACTCCACTTATGTTTCCTATTAGTGTGATCTATACTGAAAACTAATTGACCTGCGATCGCTGTTTCCTAAATTTCCCCGTGCTTCCACATCCGTGATCAGGTCTGTATTGTTGATAATCAGTAGGTCTAGTAACGCTTTGTTTCTAGTTGGTACGTTTACCATCTGACCCATGAAATTGACCTGCAAGACATTTTGCAACTTAGATGAATGCACATTTCCTTCCACTCAGCCTATGTCTGGATAATTAAAAACCCCCATTATGATGACACTTCCCATCCTTGCAGCTAATCCAAACTGTGATAGGAAGTCCACTTCCACCTCCTCCCTCTGATTAGGGGGACTATGGCATACTCCCAGTATTAGTAGAAACCCCCCCATTGCAGACCTCCCATCAGTATAGACACCCCCCTCTGTGCAGACCCCCCCATCAGTATAGAATCTCCCCTCTTAGTGCAGACCCCCCATCAGTATAGACCCCTAGTATACAACACCCTCTGTGCAGACCCCCCCCCCATCAGTATAGAATCCCCTCTCTTAGTGCATTCCCCCATCAGTATAGACCCCCAGTATACAACCCCCCTCAGTGCAGACCCCCATCAGTATAGAATCCCCCTCTTAGTGCAGACCCCCATCAGTATAGACACCCCCTCAGTATAGAATCCCCCTCAGTGCAGACCCCCCATCAGTATAGACACCCCCCTCAGTGCAGACCCCCATCAGTATAGAATTCCCCCACTTAGTGCAGCCCCCCATCAGTATAGATGCTCCCCCTCAGTATAGAATCCCCCCTCAGTGCAGACCCCCATCAGTATAGAATCCCCCTCTTAGTGCAGACCCCCCATCAGTATAGACCCACCAGTATAGAATCCCCCCTCAGTGCAGACCCCCTATTAGTATAGACAGCTCCCCTCAGTGCAGACCCCCCATCAGTATAAACACCCCCCTCAGTGCAGACCCCCCATCAGTATAGAATCCCCCAACTTAGTGCAGACCCCCATCAGTATAGATGCCTCCCCTCAGTATGGAATTCCCCCTCACTGCAGACCCCCATCAGTATAGAAATCCCTCTCCCCTCCCATAGATATCGCCCCCCCCCTACACATGTCCATCTACATATACGGTAGTAAAGTATCAGCACTGTGTATCTCTCGAGCTCCTCCTCCTGTGTGGAAGTAAACAGAGAGGAGGAGAAGGCGGCTTCAGTCAACTCCATTGAGTGACGCAGTGCAAGACCCTAGAGGGCAGCGGGTGGTGTTAGCAGTGCCACTACCCACGGGTGTCACCCCTCTTCTGGGTGTCACCCATGTGAGGGCCGCACCCCCCATCCCCACTAGCGATACCACTGCTCCCTTGCTCCCTTAGTGATGTCATCTCTCACATTCACTTGTACATCATTTTTGATATACAGGCATACCCCTCCCCCTTTTTTACCCTCTCTATCCCTGCGATATAGGGAATAACCTTGAATGGTTGCCAGCCAATCATGATAACTGTTGAACCAAGTCTCCGAAATTCCTACAAAATCTAAATCCTCCACGTACAACAGTAGCTCTAGTTCTCCCATCTTGTCCGCCAGACTCCTGGCATTGGTGAACATGCCATGTAGTTTAGACCGGTCGCATACTGTCTCCTTATTGGGTGTTCTGAGGTTGCAAATAGGACTTCTTAAGCCCCGTACACACGAGAGAACTTATGTCCGACAGAGTTCTGACGGACTTTTCGACTGAGCGGACTTGGCCACACACAATCACACCAAACTCCGACGGATTCGAACGTGATGACGTACGACTGGACTCGAATAAGGAAGTTCATAGCCAGTAGCCAATAGCTGCCCTAGCGTCGGTTTTAGTCCGTCGGAATAGCATACACACGAGCAAATTTTTCGGGGGTACCGGGTCCGGCGGAGTTCCGTCGGAAAAATTTGAAGCATGTTCCATTTTCTAAAGTCCGTCAGACTTTTGCGAATCAAAAGTCCGTTGCAGCCCACACACGATCGAAAAGTCTGACGGAATCATTCCGTCAGACTTTGGATGTCGAAAAGTCCGCTCGTGTGTACGGGGCTTTACTATACTTACCTCGGGTTTAGGTACTTTAGTCAACCTCCCACTAATGCCCCCACTACCCTCTGGAATATGTTTTGTGCTGACTATCTCTACCTCTGGTCCCTCCCCCATCACCTAGTTTAAAAGCCCCTCTAACTTTTCGCCCATCTTCACTCCCAGCGATCTGCACCCTCCCCATTTAGGTGCAATCCGTCACTTCTATAGAGCTGGTGACCAAGTGAGAAGTCGGCCCAGTTCTCCAGGAACCCAAACCCCTCCTTACTACACCAGCTCCTCAGCCACTTATTTACTTCCCTAACCTCTCTCTGCCTTTCTGCTGTGGCTCAAGGTACCGGTAGTATTTCTGAGAATACTATCTTGGCGGTCCCTTTCCGCAATTTAGCTCCTAAGTCTCTAAAATAGTTTTTTTGGACACTCCATGTTCCTCTGACTTTGTCATTGGTGCCAACATGCACCATGACATGCACTTCTTCACCAAATCGTTAGTAGTGGAGGAATGTCCCTCTTGCATATACATATACAAGGGGTGTATGTGCACATCTGAGCTCATCCCTGGTGGTAAGCTAGCCACATGTCTCCCTCTAAGCGGGTTCAGACTCAGCCATTCAGGAGAACAGGGCAGTGAATGTAGCTAATGGTTAAAGATACATACAGATCACTGGTGGGCATGTACCTCAGTGCAGGATTAATTAAATCTGTGGAAGGACTGTTTGTATGTTTGACCATGATTTGGACCATGTCATGCTAATTTATCATTCAGTACGGAAAGCATAAAAGCAAGTGTAAAGGGTATGTCAAGTCTCTGTACAGAAACAGGTCATTCAGTTACAAGGAAGATGGAAGCCGAATTCTCATGGTCATAATTTACAGTAGGCCCCCTGGCACAGCCTATAAACGAGCCTATAAACTGTTGATGGGAGGGATGTTAAAAACTCATCGTGTTCGGGGTGTAGAGCTATTCCCTTGGATGCTGAAATGCTGAGGGGATATTGAACGTGAAGTAACACAACAATCACATCTGACCGATTCTGTGGTTCTTGTCTTGGTCATCTTGGACATTTGGTCTTGAGTGATTTGGCTTCAGGCTTGTATGGCCAAATCAGTTTCAGACAAGACAAGGCATGAGGGGCTGGGTCTGTTTAGTCTGTTCAGGGCCATCCTAAACTGAAGTTATAACATTAAAGTTATTGTAAACCTCTGACAAGAAATATGACCAAAGCATATCCCTCTATACTGTGTACTTGTTTTTTTCTGACACCAAGAGAAAAAAGGTGACAGGGGAGGAAGCTCCAGCACACAGCCTGTGATTGAGAGCCTCACGTCTGTTTCTGTGTGACAGAGGGTGTGTTCCTTCTCTCTGTAGAGTGAAACTTCAGCTCACCACCCCCTATTTTCTGAAAGCTAAGACAAGCTGTATAAATTGTGTACTCCCCCCCCCCCCCCCCCCCCATGTAAAATGGATAGACTCATGCATTGCAATGAATCTATCCATGGCCACTGCTGTAGCTACCCCCTATTCAGGCGTCCAGACCCTTTTTGGATGCCGGGTGCCTGAATTCCAGTGGAGGGGGTGTTTTTTGAGCACCTAAGTAGAGCCATAGGCTCTAATATGGTTTTAAAGTAGGTGGACTGCGAGCACAGAGCATTGTGCTCGCAGTCCACTCAAGTCTATTAGCAAAGCAAATTAATATTCACTTTGCTAACACTGAACCACCTCTCAGGCAATCAGTTGTCACCAGTCAAATACCCATCACCTGATTGGCTGAAGGCAGAGGCACGCTGATTTGTAGTCTAGCAGAAGGAAGAAGAGACACCCACTTGGGAGGACATAGAACCAAGGAAGATGCAGGAGCCATCGCCTGACCCACCACCAGGATGGGGTAAGTGTGTGCCGGTCAGATGGCAAGCGGGGAGGGGGGGGCGGGTCACAGTGGCTGTATATGATGAGCACAGAAGCTGCATATGATGGGCACAGAAGCTGCATTTTATGGGCACAGGCTGCATTTTATGGGCACAGAGGCTGCATATGATGGGCACATATTGAGTATGATGGACACATAGGCTGCATAAGATGGGCATAGAGGCTGCATATGATGGGTACAGAAGCTGCATATGATGGGCATAGAGGCTGCATAAGATGGGCACAGAGGCTGCATATGATGGACATAGGCTGCATATAATGGACACATAGGCTGCATAAAATGGGCACAGAGGTTGCATATTATGGGCACATAAGCTGCATATGATGGGCACAGAGGCTGCATATGATGGGCACAGAAGCTGTATATGATGGGTACAGAGCCTGCATTTTATGGGCACAGTGGCTACATTTTATGGGGCACAGTGACTGCATTTTATGGGGCACAGTGACTGCATATAATGGGCACAGTGGCTGCATTTTATGGGCAAAGTGGCTGCATATAATGGGCACAGTGAGGCTGCAATTGATTGTTTTTTTTTTCAGTATTTCTCAGTTGGCAGCCAAGCCTGGATGTGTTTTGTAATCTGGCTTACGAGTGACCTAGAATAGAGCTGGGTGACTCACAGGTGGTGTCACTAGGACCTCCTACTTCTTTCCAGAATTTTCTGGTGCTTTCTGGAAAGAGAGGTGGAGAGGGGAGGTGGAGCCACCTGGGGTATTCTGAGGAGCCCTGACCAATCCCCAATATGGATTGGCTGGGGACAGGCCTCCTTAAATACACAGGGTCAGCCCAGCTGGGGAGGAATTGATTAGGTGGAGTGTTATGCATAGAAATAGAACATGTTTTCAATCTTCTCGCCAGAAGTCCGCCGGACCCAGTTCCTATCGGGAAGCCCGTTCGTCTGTATGCTAGTCCAACGGACCAAATACGATTCAAGGGCAGCTACAGCACCTACCCGCGAGAATGTTTCCAGCACGATGCTATCGCACTGGTTCTCAGTGGCAGGGTACTGTGCAGGAAAAACACATTTTCCTATCGCAGCGAGGGGGAATGCCCCTCCAGGGGCATACTAGGCCCTTAGGTTTGGTATGGATTTTAAGGGGAAGCCCCTACGCCAAAAAAGGCATGGGGGTTCCCCCAAAATCCATACCAGACCCTTATCTGAGCACGCAACCCAGCCAGTCAGGAAAGGGGTGGGGACGAGCCAGCAACCCCCCTACTGAGCCGTATCAGGTTGCATGCCCTCAACATGGGGGTGGGTGCTTTGGGGGAAGGGGGGCGCCCTGCAGGCCCCCCACCCCGAAGCACCTTGTCCCCATGTTGATGAGGACAAGGGCCTCTTCCTGACAACCCTGGCCATTGGTTGTCGGGATCTGTGGGCAGGGGGCTTATCAGAATCCAGGAGCCCCCTTTAATAAGGGGGCCCCCAGATCCCGGTCCTCCACCCTATGTGAATGAGCATGGGGTACATCGTACCCCTACCCATTCTCCTAGGGGAAAAAGTGGCAATAAAAAGCCCAGGCCCCAGGTTGACCTGGGGCCTGGGCTCGCTCGTCCCCACCCCTTTTCCTGACCGGCCGGGCTGCGTGCTCAGATAAGGGTCTGGTATGGACTTTGGGGGGACCCCCATGCCTTTTTTTTGGCATAGGGGTTCCCCTTAAAATCCATACCAGGCGACGGGGCTAACAAGGTGTCAATCTCACCGATGAAAGCTGCGAGATTGACTTCCCTTTATAGTCCCATCGTACTTGGAGTCACGTTTAAAATGAATAGACTTTAATCCATGTGTGAGCAAGTCCGTTCATTCTGAAAGTCTGTCGTAACTCCGCCGACAGTTCATCAGACCTAGTCTGCCGGAAAGTCAGTTGTGTGTGTGTGCAAGTCCACTTGTTCAGAAAGTCCGTCAGACCTCCGCCAAAAATCCGTCAGGAAGACCGTCTGACCTAGTCTGCTGGAAAGTCTGGTCATGTGTACGTGGCATTAGGCTGTCAGGGCCTTTAAGGGAGCTCCCCAGTCTGGGGGGGTTGACCTTGGGCTTGGCTCAGGTGCAGATGGGACCCTCTTAGTCCCCTTTCACATGGGCTTGTCCGTATAGGGACTCCGTTTTGCTCAGCAGGGATTGATCAGCTGATCCCCACTGAGCAGGCGGGTGACAGGTCTATTTCCGCTCACTGTGCGGAGATGGACCTGTTAAAGCCCTGCTGTCCTCTATGAAGATCAAATGAAAGCAGACCGCCTGTCCATTTTTATCCGATCCTTTCCGATCTGATTCTCCGGTCGGATGTAAAATAGGGTTTCCATCTGTCTTGATTTCACAGACAGGATCAGATCGAATATCGACAGATGTCAGTGGACATGTCATCGCTGACATCCGCCGCTCCATAGGGCTGAATGGAGCATCTGATCAGGTCTGCCTGAAAAGCTGACAGGTGGACCTAATCCGAAAGCCTGTGTGAAAGGGGCCTAAATAAAGTGGACAAGTCTGAGAAGTGAGAGAGCCATCACAAGATTTCACCCATCCAAAGTTGAGTTGCACATTTACCTTCATCCCCATAAAAAAAAAAAAAAAAACACATATGAATTATCCAGGCTCTATGGTAGTGCAGATGAATCTATTTGTCATCTTAATTTGCCATGGAACTTGTCCAATTCATAGGTGCTCTGCTTCAAACGGATAAGGTAGCAATCTTGTTCTAGAGGCCTTCTTCTGCCCCTATTCTGCTGTCCCCAGTGTGAAACCTCCAGCCGTAAATGGGTTCTATAAATTATCCATTTATAGAAAGGACTTCAGCAGCAAGTATTATCGGTAAAATCTGTAAGTCCAAGGCCATGCAGTCTTCCACCCACCTCAAACCTGGATGTATGAATGCTAACAGCAACTTGCTTGACCCCAGTACTTCTTCAACTATCTACTAAATTCCTGTGCTATTTACCTAAGTCATTCTCCTAAAGATTTATAAACCCTGCCAATTTTCCATTCAAAACCACGCTGTCTTGACATTGTTCGTCTCAGCATTGATTTTTACACATAAGAAAACCCTGCTGTGCCTATAACTATTACTTGCCTAGTCTTGACCTGCTTCACCTGCTGCACAAAAGCTTGTACTTAATGGGTTATACAAACAAATACTACTCTTCCAGATGTATTGAGCTCCCCTACACCTAATCGTAATAGTCATTTTGGGCAATCTTCCACATGACCTCATGCCAGGCCTTTGTCCAAAGACTTCCTGAACCATACCAGCTAGATGTTTAATAGTTTACTTTCTACTGCTTTCATTCTTGGCAACACTGTGTACTTGCAGTTCTTAATGTGTTTTCAAGATGAATAGAAATATTCAGCCTAGCAATAAACCAGGGAGGGCAATGCATGACCTACCAATGGAAGGGATCATTTCTCTTACACTATTATCCTATTTAAAATGCTAATGTTGGTCATTTACATGGTACAATTTGTACAAAAGGAAATTTACTGATGTCTAATGTAAATTAAGATAGCTTATGAAAGTCTTTTACAAACAGCGATGTTAGTTTAAGCTTAACATTTTGGAACAGCTACCCACAGAAACTGTCTTTTGCAAAACAAAACAAAAAAAAAAACCTTACTCATCAGGTGTATTTTTTTCTGTCTGGATGAGAACCCAGACAGACACATGTACAGTTGCAAGTAGATGACATAGTTACATAGTTAAATAGTTACATAGTAGGTGAGGTTGAATAAAGACACAAGTCCATCAAGTCCAACCTAAGTGTGTGATTATATGTCAGTATTACATTGTATATCCCTGTATGTTGTGGTCATTCACGTGCTTATCTAATATTTAAAATAATTGAAGAGTGGGGCAAAGAGGTAACAAACGTCGGGACTTTAAGGGTGTTAGGTATAGAGATTAAAACTCATCAAATATCATCAAATATTAAAGTCTTATGGTACATCCATATCAAAAGATAGGTTAATTAATAAAGCATATACAAGCAAAGCACTACCACTCTTGACATGTTTCACTCAATAGAGTTTCTTCATGAGATTGATGGTGAGGCTCTTTTTATGCTATGAATGACAAAACAATTTAGTATCTCATGAACGTATTAAAGAATAATACATTAACATGACTAAAGATGCAAATTGGCATAGAGTTTAAAGGGAACTATGCAAAGTTTTTGAAGAGAAAGAGGGAGGAAAGGGAGGGGGAAGAGAGGGAAGGAAGAGAGAGAGGGAAGGAAGAGAGAGAGGGAAGGAAGAGGGAAGGAAGGGAGGAGAGAGGGAAGGGAGAAGAGAGGGAGGGGAGGGAGGAGAGAGGAAGGGAGGGAAGGGAGGAGAGAGGAAGGGAGGGAGGAGAGAGGAAGGGAGGGGGGGGAGAGGGAAGGGAGGGAGAGAGAGGGAAGGAAGGGAGAGAGAGAGAGGGAAGGAAGGGAGAGAGGGAAGGAAGGGAGAGAGAGAGGGAAGGAAGGGAAGGGACAGAGAGAGGGAAGGAAGGGAAGGGACAGAGAGAGGGAAGGAAGGGAGGGGAGAGAGAGAGGGAAGGAAGAGGGAAGGAAGGGAGGAGAGAGGGAAGGGAGAAGAGAGGGAGGGAAGGGAGGAGAGAGGAAGGGAGGGAAGGGAGGAGAGAAGAAGGGAGGGAAGGGAGGGAGAGAGGGAAGGAAGGGAAGGGAGAGAGAGAGGGAAGGAAGGGAAGGGAGAGAGGGAAGGAAGGGAAGGGAGAGAGGGAAGGAAGGGAAGGGACAGAGAGAGGGAAGGAAGGGAAGGGACAGAGAGAGGGAAGGAAGGGAGGGGAGAGGGAAGGAAGGGAGGGGTGAGAGAGAGGGAAGGAAGGGAGGGGAGAGAGGGAAGGAAGGAAGGGAAAGAGAGGGAGGGAAGGAAGGGAGAGAGAGAGAGAGAGAGGGAGGGAAGGCAGGGAGGGGAGAGAGAGGAAAGGAAGGGAGGGGAGAGAGGGAGGGAAGGAAGGGAGAGAGGGAGGGAAGGAAGGGAGAAGAGAGGGAGGGAAGGGAGAAGAGAGGGAGGAAGGGAGGGGGAGGGAGAGGGAGGAGTGAGGGAGGGAAGCGGAGGGAGAGTCGGAGGAGAGAGGGAGAGAAGCAAGGGAAGGGAGGGAGGAAAGGAAGGGGGGTAGAGGGAAGGGAGAGAGGGAGGGGAGAGAGTGAGGGAGGGGAGGAGTGAGGGAAGGGAGAGAGGGAGGGAGGGGAGAGAGTGAGGGAAGGGAGAGAGCGAGGGAAGGGAGAGAGGGAGGGAGGGAGAGAGTGAGGGAAGGGAGAGAGCGAGGGAAGTGAGAGAAGGGAGAGAGGGAGGGGTGGGAGAGAGAGAGGGGTGGGAAGGGGTAAGAGAGAGGAGTGTGGTGAGAGAGGGAGAGGGGGATAAGAGAGAGGGGGGAGAGAAAGATAGAGGGGAGAGGGGGGTAAGAGAGAGAGGGGGGAAGTGAGAAAGAGGGGGGTGAGGGAAAGGGGACGAGAGAGATCTAGAGATCTATCCCTGTCTGTAGCCCCTGGGGGGGCAAAGAGCAGGGAGAAGCTGTAGAGTGCTGGGGGGTGGGGACCGGAGAGTGCTGGGGGTGGGGACCGGAGAGTGCTGGGGGGTGGGGACCCGAGAGTGCTGGGGGGTGGGGACCGGAGAGTGCTGAAGGGTGGGGACCGGAGAGTGCTGAGGGGTGGGGACCGGAGAGTGCTGAGGGGTGGGGGCTGGAGGGTGCTGGGGGCCAGAGAATGCTGGGGGGTGGGGGGCGGAGAGTGCTGGGGGCCAGAGAATGCTCAGGGTGGGGGACGGAAAGTTCTGGGGGCCAGAGAATGCTCAGGGGTGGGGGCGGAGAGTGCTGGGGGCCAGAGAATGCTCAGGGGTGGGGGGCGGAGAGTGTTGGGGGCCAGAGAGTACAGGGGGGTGGGGGGCAGAGAGTGCTGGGGGCCAGAGAGTGTTGGGGGTGGGGGCCAGAAATTACTGGGGAGTGGGGGGCAGAGAGTGCTGGGGGCCAGAGAGTGCTGGGGGTGGAGGCCAGAGATTGCTGGGGGTGGGGGGCGGAGAGTGCTGGGGGCCAGAGAGTACTGGGGGGTGGAGAGTGCTGGGGGCCAGAGAGTGCTGGGGGGTGGGGGCCGGAGAGTGCTGGTGGTGGAGGGTGGAGAGTGCTGGGGGTGGAGGGTGGAGAGTGCTGTAAGTGGAAGGTGGAGAGTGCTGGGGGCAAGAGAGAGCTAGGGGATGTGGGGTGGAGAGTGCTGGTGGCTAGAGAGAGCCACATGGGGTGTAGGGTGGAGAGTGCTGGGGGCCAGATAGTGCTAAGGGTGGGGGTGGAGAATGCTGGGAGGAGCTTGAGAGGGGAGGCAGATAGAATTGGAGAGCAGGGGGTGCTGGCGAAATGGGGGTGGAGCCAGGGAGGACAAGCATGGGCTGGAGAGCAGGAGGGGCGTAGCCAGGGAGCAAAGGGAGGGGCTGAAGAGCAGGAGGCGAGGAGAAAGGGAGTACAAGAAGGGGCAGAGCCAGGGAGCGCAAGGAGGGGCTGGAGAGCAGGAGGGGCGGAGCCAGGGAGCAAAGGGAGGGGCTGAAGAGCAAGAGGCGTAGAGAAAGGGAGTACAAGAAGGGGCAGAGCCAGGGAGCACAAGGAGGGGCTGGAGAGCAGGAGGGGTGTAGCCAGTGAGCACACGGAGGGGCTGGAGAGCAGGAGGGGCGGGGCCAGGGAGCGCACAGAGGGGAGGAGCCAGGGAGAATAAGGAGGGGCCGGAGAGTACGGGGGATGCAGAAAAAGTTAGATAGGAGTGGTGGAGAGACTGCACATAGATAGTGGAATTGATTTTTCCATATTCCTCCATGCAACCGCTGAATGATCACCTCTCCTCCCTGCAGACATTCAGCGGCTGTATGGATTAATATGGAAAAATCAATTCCACTATGTGCAGTCTCCACACCGCTCCTCCTATTCAGGCACACAGGGAAGGCTGCGTGGCATGGGCACTCACCTTTCCTCTGGTCGGCAGCATAAGAGTTCCTCCCTCTTCACACTCATGATGGGACTATCCACAGCTGGGTAGTTTTTCAGCAACCCCCCCCCCCCCCCCCCACTCCAGAACCAAATAGGAGGCAGGTGCGGAGAAGAGGTCTGGTGAGCGGCACAAGAGAGAAGCTCAAGTGAGGGTCCCACATGGACATGCCGCCCTCATGCCTTCTGTCATCCAGCCTCTGCGCCACCTAGAGGACTCTACTGTCCCACTCCCCGCACTTGCTGCCACCGCATTGATCACAGGCAAATTAGTCGATTGCGAGGCCCTTGAGACTGCGGGGCCTTAGGCAATCGCCTAATTTGCCTAATTAGAGAGCCGCCTCTGAGTGCAGAACATGTGGCCATAAATAACAGCACTGTACACTAGTAGCTGTAAGGTGCATCAGTGGTGACTAGGAAGTCTGAAAGCTAGGGTTGCACCAATACCAATGTTGGTGGCAATACTAAGCATTTGCACAAGTACTTGTACAGAATCTGTCCAAACTGTCTGAATCACCTGCAGTTTCCCGCACAGGTCCTGTGTGAACACAGACTTGTCATAGTGATTTCAGCCTGAGTTCACATAGGAGCGGTGTGGGAAACTGCATGCGATTTGTACAGGAATTGCACCACATTCCTGTTCAAATCACGTGCGATTCTTTGAAGTGTCATTTGAGCCATTTCATTTTGTATGCAAAAATCAAGTAAAAAAAAAAAAAAAAAAGTATCAGTACTCGGTTTTGCCGAGTACTTTACGGAAAGTATCGGTACTTGTACTCGCCAGTAAAAATGGTAACGGTGCAACCCTACTGAAAACCATCATAAAAGATTTTTTTTTTAAAACAAGCCATGGCACACTTCATATTTTAGAACAATTGGTGTAAAAAAATTGAGTTTAGTGTCACTTTAAGGTGCATTCTTTATGCCATTAATGTTCATCTGTACCTTAAAAGTAATTGCCATAGAAGACCAGGCATACTTGTAATAGCCTAAAAGTGTTGTGTTATTATTTTCTCTCTGCAATATTTTTAATTACTGTTAAATGACTGAGCCTCTATACTTTTCAATGCAATGTAGGTGGATCAAGGCTGGTGGGAGGGGCTGGCATGGTGCTGTATGAGGACTTTTGACAACATCACAGCACTCTATGTCAGTACTTTCCTCAAGCAGTGGGCTAGATTTTGGGAAGAGTTATGAAGATATCAGAATGCCTTGATGGGTGGATGTCAGTCTAAAGGGGTGATCATTCCAAGGCAGACTGTATTTGCATACATATTGTCCCTGTACAAGACCACCTTAGGTACCATGAATATGTACGTAATGCTGAACCTTTATGATTGGTGAAGTAGGAGCCTGGTTTGAAACCTATCCAAGCCTAAACCTGCTCACCCCCCCCCCCCCCCCCCATTCTCAGCCCTTTATTAACTATATTAACTAGCCTCTAATGGAAAGATGTCTACATTTACCTAATGTAAGGGTGCTCAGGTCCGGTTATGTGCTCTCCCTAGTGGCTGGCTTCAGGGATGAGGAAAGAGCAGCAACAACAGATGTCACCCATAGGCTTACCAAGGGGTATCTCTTGCCCGCTGTTCTCCCCTGAAGCTGGCACTGGAAGCCAATCACGTAACCAAACTGGAGCACCCTCTGATTAGGTAAGTATACACATCTTTACAGGGTAGTTAGTATAGGACTTAGAATGGAGGTGGTAGTAGGTTAATGCTTAGATTAGATCAGACTTATACTTTAAATCCAATGAATGAAAGGGGCAGACTGTGGAGGAAAGAGCTAGATGATGCTGAACATCCTCCAGTTAGAAAATGAGACTGGCTCTATTTGATGTGCCGTAGCTTCTAATGCACACTGTGAGAAGCATACAGGGTGCGTTAAGATCAAAGAGAGCAATTTTCATATAGGAGAGTAAGCCCTTGTACACACGATTGGAGATTCCGACGAAATGTGTCCGATCGGAGCGTTTTGTCGGATATTCTGACTGTGTGTGGTCTGCATTGGAATATCCGTCGGACCAAATTTTCCAACTTGCCAGAAATATTTTCCGACAAAATGCTCCGATCGGACATACTCCGATCATGTGTAGAGAATTCCGATCGGACCAAGTGCCACGCATGCTCAAATCAAATTCCTACATAAAAGCTATTGGCTACTAGCCTGAACGTAGTCCCATCGTAACGAAATTACGTCATCACGTTCTGAACGTTCGGATTTTCCGTCAACTTTGCCCAACCGTGTGTATGCAACCGTTTCGGACAAGATCCGTCGGATTTGGTTGTCGGAATCTCTGACCGTGTGTACAAGGGCTTAGACTGTTCAAGACAGAAGAAGGTAAGACTGGAGTTCAGCCTTAACTATCTTATGTATCAATTCTGTAGCTAAGTAGTTGCAAACATATTTGTGTTATAATAGCAATTCCCTTTATCAACATGTAGCACCCTGGTCCTAAACAGGACTGCTAATACATATAGGGCTTTATTTACTAAAGGCAAATCCACTTTACACTACAAGTGCACTGCAGGTGCACTTGGAAGTGCAGTCACTTAAGATCTGAGGGGAATATCTGAAATGGGTGGAAGTTCTGCTGATTTTATCATCCAATCATGTACAAGCAAAAATTAAGTTTTTTTATTTTCCTTGCATGTCCCCCTCAGATCTATAGCAACTGCACTTCCAAGTGCACTGCATGTAAGGTTCCCTAACGTTACTTGCATTGCAATAACTCTCCCTAACATTCATGTTAAGAGAAAAACTTACTCTCTGTTCATTTTTACAAAAAGTGACTGGCGCCCAATCTTTTCATCTGCACCCTGAGGAGGAATGTCAGTTTTCTCTGGCTCTGGGGGTCATCATCAGGCCCTTGGAAGTCAAGGGAGAACACTACAAACATTACCAGATAGGTGCTTCAAACAGGACATTTTAACTTGTTTACCAGAATGCATTAGGAAAAGAAAAGATCCTTAACGTGTATCGAAAGTCAAAACTTCTTTTTTTACATTTTGGTTAGTGTAGGAAATGGTTAACTCAAATTTTTAGATTTTTCTACATTTTTAACACAGGCAACATTTGCCCGTTTTTCCCGTGGGAACACAGACAGCAATAAAAACTTGTTTATACCTCTCACCACTCTATCCAAAACTAAAACAAAAAAAAAATTGAGGTTAAATATGCTTTACTTTATTGCTGTAATAGCAATGAATATAACTGCCCTTACAGTAGCATTCACTATCTACATTTCTTTTACAGGGTTCTCTAGACAAAATACTGTGTATTCAAACTTTTTTTTTTGCTGTATGCTAAATATTTCATCCTTTAACTTAAAGGTATGGCTATATTTGAAAAGTATGGCTGGCTGATTAATTGGGTGGTCTATTCTGGGCATCTTGTTTCCTAATTCCGCGTACACACGGGCGGACTGTATGGCGTACTTAGTCCGTCGAAACACATTTCAGCGGACAGTCCACTCGTGTGTGGGCTTCAGCGGACTTTTTCAGCGTGCAGTCTGGCGTACTAAGTATTTCGGATTTTTCGAAATTCTGTCCGTCGTACTTTGGTTTCAGCGGACAATCCGCTCGTCAGTAGGCTAGTTCGACCGACTAAGAATGGCGCATGCCCAGAAAGGATTTACACGGCGGAAGGGTGCTTTGCTGTGTATTGGACTTCCTATTTTTAGTCCCGTCGTACGTGCTGTACACGTCATCGCGCAAGCTTTCGACGGACTGTTTGGGTATCCGTGTGTGGTCAAGTCCGTTCAGTCGAAAGTATGACGGACTGTCCGTCGGATTGTATGACGGACTAAGTACGCCATACAGTCCGCTCGTGTGTACGCGGCATTAGACTTATGGCTATAAATGGTCACATATTTCCTTCACATGTCTTCACATGTTCTGCCATGTGGGGCAAGGGCACTTGCTTAAAGTTGGCCATACACATGAGATCTATAGATTCTCCCACGTATCCTAACCAGATTGGATTCTCCCTTTGTCAGCTATTGTATTCTGATAGCAAACACCCTTCACTGTCAAAATACACAAACAATGGCTGCATTCACCGTTCAACTGACTTTTTTTCCCATCCTACATGTTTGCTTTCTCAATCAAAGTCTGTCAGGCCAGGGGGCATTGACAAGGCCACTCATGGCTTGAATTTTGGCCAGCTCACAAGAATCAGCTGAAATTCAAGCAAAGTAAGGCCAGCTTTAGGGTACACCGTGCCAGTCCTGCCTCTTTTTGACCATTAGACAAACCACAGGAGGACACGTCTCCAGATCACTGAGGGCATGCAAGTACGCACCGCTGAACTTTTCTTTTGAAAGGGGCACATTCTACCCACTTAAATTAATTAGTGTCCGTGTGTGTGTGTGCGTGTGTGTGTGTGCGTGTGTGTGTGTGTGTGTGTGTGTGTGTGTAGAGGGGACAAAATCGGCTTCTTGTGTACTTCCTATAAAGATATTTCTGTATCAAGAATGAAAGAAAATCCTTGGCATTATAAAGAGCACACAGTGGGCAGGAAATGAAAAGCCACAAGCAGCATGTAGTCTAAAAAGTACAATGGCTTTGATTAACTCCTCCTGTTAACCTCTCCTCATCCTTACAGCAGCCTTATAAGAACAGCTTTTAGTTTCCATGGCAACTAAATAAGTGATGTGTCAAGAGCTACAAGAAATACCTTCTGGGCACTGCACATTAGAGCCAGCCTTCTGGTACTGTGAACGATCGAGCTTTGCTTAGACTTCTGTTTAGAATGTTTTCCAAGAAATAATGAAGACAACAGGACAGAACTTTGAGTTTTCATCTATTATTCTGAAAATAAATACAATTATCAATACTCAAAAAGTTAAATTTAGATTCCTATTAGATAATTTAGAAGTCTGTCATAACTGTCACAGCCCTAGATTTCCCAAGACTTTCATAAGTATCTGGCATCTCATTCATAGTAGGTGGACTTCAGGGATGCCTGATCATATGGACATATCCATACCGGCCAGACCAGAGTCTTGTAGAGCGGGAGAATTATCCTTTATCTCTGGAGTTGATCCCCTTTTTAATACATGCCAATATTGTTTGCTTTGTTAGCAGCAGCTTGGCATTGCATGCCATTGCTGAGCCTATCATCTATTAGGACCCCCAGGTAATTTTTCCATCCTAGATTCCCCCAGAGGTTCTCCCCCCAGTGTATAGATTGCATTTATATTTTTGCCACCCAAATGCATTATTCAGATCTATTTGCAAGGTTTCCACATCCTGCGGAGAAGTTATTGCCCTGCTTAGCTTAGTATCGCCCGCAAATACAGAGATTGAACTGTTTACCCCATCCTCCAGGTCGTTTATGAACAAATTAAATAGGATTGGTCCCAGCACAGAACACCGGGGGACCCCACTACCCACCCCTGACGATTCCGAGTACTCCCCATTTATCACCACCCTCTGTACTCGCCCTTGTAGCCAGTTTTCAATCCATGTACTCACCCTATGGTCCATGCCAACTGACCTTATTTTGTACAGTAAACGTTTATGGGGAGCTGTGTCAAATGCTTTTGCAAAATCCAGATACACCACATATACGGGCCTTCCTTTATCTAGATGGCAACTCACCTCCTTATAGAAGGTTAATAGATTGGTTTGGCAAGAATGATTCTTCATGAATCTATGCTGATTACTGCTAATGATACCGTGTTCATTACTAAAATCTTGTATATAGTCCCTTATCCCCTCCAAGAGTTTACATACTATTGATGTTAGGCTAACTGGTCTGTAATTCCCAGGGATTTATTTTGGGCCTTTTTTAAATATTGGTGCTACATTGGCTTTTCTCCAATCAGCTGGTACCATTCCAGTTAGTAGACTGTCGGTAAAAATTAGGAACAATGGTCTGGCAATTACTTGACTGAGTTCCCTAAGTACCCTCGGGTGCAAGCCATATGGTCCCAGTGATTTATTAATGTTAAGTTTCCCAAGTCTAATTTTAATTCTGTCCTCTGTTAACCATGGAGGTGCTTCCTGTGATGTGTCATGAGGATAAACACTGCGGTTTTGGTTACTGAAGCCCCCCGATTCCCTCATGAAGACTGAAGAGAATAATAAATTCAATACCTTTGCTTTCTCCCCGTCCTTCGTAACCAGATGTCCTTCCTCATTCTTTATGGGGCTAATATGGTCTGTCCTCCCTTTTTTACTGTTTACATACTTAAAGAATTTCTTGAGATTTTTTTTGCTTTCCTCCGCTATGTATCTTTCATGTTCTATCTTAGCCATCCTTATTGCACCCTTATGCCGCATACACACGATCAAACAATCCGGTGGAAAATACGCCCGTGTGTAGGCTCCGGCGAACTTTTTTTACCCAAAAGTCCGGCGGACTAAGATTGGAGTTTTGCACAGCAATCTGTCCGCCGGACTCGCATTTCAGCGGACAGTACGGCCGTGCCTGTACCAGTCCGCCGTACTTTTGAAATGAATGGACTTTTCCAGGGAAGTTGGCTCTTTTGAAATTCAGTGTCTTTGTATTCCCCTTATGCTTCCTATTTGTGTGATTTATACTGAAGCCAATTGACATGTGATCGCTGTTACCTAAATCGCCCTGTATTTCCACATCCTTGATCAGGTCTGTATTGTTGGTAATCAGTAGATCCAGTAATGCTTTATTTCTAGTTGGTGCGTCTACCATCTGACCTATAAAAATGTACTGCAAGACATTTAGGAACTGGCGAGCCTCAGATGAATGCGCGGTTCCCTCCACCTGGTCTATGTCTGGATAGTTAAAATGCCCCATTATGATAACACTTCCCATGCTTGCTGTTAATCCAAATTGTGATAGAAGATCTGTCTCCCCTTCCTCCCTCAGGTTAGATGGCCTATCACATACTCCCAATATTATTTTACCCTTAGCTTCACAAAATCCAAAACCTCCTTGTACAACAATATCTCTAGTTCACCCATCTTGTCCGCCAGGCTCCTGGCATTGGTGAACAACATGCCACGTAGTTTAGATCGGTCGCATATTATCCTCTTATTGGGTGTTCCTAGATTGCAACTAGGACTTGCTACTATACTTACCTTGGATTTATATGCTTTGGTCAACCTACCACTAATGCCCCCAATACTACCCTCTGGAATATGTTCTGCGCCGACTATCTCTACCTCTGGACCCTTTGCATATGGGGCACACATCATTATTGGTAGCATATTATTATACTGCAAATGTCTAAAAAAAAAATCCCTAGCTCAGTTTTTAGCTTTCCTATTCATGCCCCCATCTCCATCTCAAGTCTCAACCCTTTCATGACTCATGCCATTAAACAATGATCAGGATGGACTCCCTCACTTGTGAAAGTCTTCCCAGACTTCCAATTATGTAGGGCAATCCTTACCTCTCAACAAAAATACTAAGCATTGTGGGCTACTAAATGGGGACTGTAGTCTTTCTTAAAAAATTCAGATGCAGAAATTTTAATCTAAACAATCCATCTAAAATGTGAGTAATGAAAATAAGCTGTGTTCCTTTTAAAAACCCAATTTATGTACTGGAAAAAATCTTGTTTTTCAAATTTCTTTTGCATATTATATGGTATACAACGTGAACGCAGATCACCTTGTACACTTAAATTCACTTTGCTAAATCACTTTGAACATGTTCACATTCAAAAAACTTGTTTCCATTCAAAATTGTACATATGCATAGGGAAAGTCATTAGAAAAGTACACCTGTCAGGGCCCAAGTGGTGCTGAATAGGTTGCCTTTACAGAGGTTGAAACTAGCTTAAGGCTAGATTCACACCGAAGGACAGAGCAGCTCATAGCAGAGGTCCAGTGCTCCCCTGTTCACCGATTCAGGTCTGATTTCAGCCCAAATTGTCGGCTGAATTCGGACCTGAAATGGACCAGAAGGCACAAAGGACTCCTGTGCAATTCACACCGGAGCCGCTCCAGAGATGTGAGAACCAGCTCCATTGAGAGCCGGTCACAATCTCCTGATATGCAAATAAGATAGGGGGTTAAAAGATAGGGGGAACCCTCCTACAGTGTACTACAGTGCACCACAAAGCAGGATTTACTTTACGGTGCCTATTGCAGTGCGTGCGTTGCGTGTTTTAATGTTTAATTTCTGGCCCTAACCTCTTCTGCCTTTGTATGTTTTTTTTGGTCAGTAAGGTCAGGCATCCCTGTGATGGATGACCTTTCAACGTGTTGAAGGTTGCTGGGCCAGCTAAACACAACATGGTTATATTTCTCATAACTAGAGGGCTTTGTTATTGCACATTTTGTACAGCAAAGCCCCTTCCACATGGACAGATGCAGTAGAAATAGGTGGCTAATCCACATTTTCTCCTCCTCTTAACCAGCAACTTAAAGTCTACTATAGCAGCTAGAGGGGGTGGACACATACCATGGCTTTGTGGCCATGGCACTGCCTGTCAAACTAACTCATTGAGGTCAAACACTTGGTTCATGATTGTGAATTGTTATTGCAATACAAAAAAAGTGGGCTTGAAGAACAAACCAACATGCATTCAGGAGGTGTTTGGATGGTGGTGGCTAGTTGAATGTCTGGAAACTGATGCTCTACTGCTCCCTAAAAAAGCAAACTACCGCAAATCAAGGCAGGTAGAGACTGCCGCCTGTGTGGAAGAGACCTTAGATCATGGGGGAAAATATTAATCTTTTTTAAGTAAGCCTTTAAAAGTATAAGTACAATTTAAGACGAAACTTTTAGATTCTTACGTTAGCCCAGTCATAACTGGTTCTCTTTAGCTATCGGTGTGGAAACATAGCTTTCCAAAGAGTTTTTGTATACTATTCCCAGAGGCCTTCAGAAACTGAAACTAAACCTCGCTTACAGGAGTGTTTATCCCCTCAGATTACTTTCAGTTTGGTTTGTCATGAGTACTTACAAAAATGCTTACAAAACAAACAGTCTCATATGGGAAACAAAACATGCAAAACCTGACTTCAGCAGTTTACTAGATCTGGTACTTTCAGCTAAATTCATTATTTTTGAGGTTTTTAGCCATGTTTGGACAGCTGCATAACTAATAGCCCTCTGCCAAGTGAAAACCATTAAACTGCCATATTTGCAACTTTTAGTCTTAGTCACAACCTCCATGTCAAACACTCAGCCAGGGTCTGGAATACATTTTTTTTTCCATAGAAGCTGTAAATCTGTTGATTGAAAGTTGTAAACTTTTTCAGTTAAAATATCCAGCGGGTACTCTGTGTAACTTTTTTTTAGTAATAGATAAATGTAGCAAGTCAGTTCTGACTTTTCTCTGGTTTCCTGATCTGCATATTTGTTGCAGTTCAACAACAAAGAAAGTACCAAGCTTGAGGAGCAACATGACAGCCAGGCAATTATCATTTTAAAAAGGAGTTAAAAAATGACAACTGATGAAAAAAAGGTGTGGTATCAAAGAAGAAATCTGCAAAAATTAGTACTTTATTGCGCATGACCTAACTAGAGCAGCCTTTCTTAATGCAAAACTCCACCCTAATGCTTCCCCCCTTTTGTTTAACACTTTTTGGACTCTTTTGGCGGTGGGGGGCCTAGCAGGTACCCGCTCACACTTCTGCTGGGGTTGCTTAGGTCATCCTGCTAAAAGTTCTAACACCCCCCCCCCCCCCCCCCAATTAACATGGTGGTGCCAGGAACCTGAAGACTACCAACAAAAAGGACACTGGATCCCTAGGCAGGTAAATGTCTCTTTATTAAAAGTCAGCAGCTATAATATTTGTAACTGTTGACTTTTATTTCTTTTAAAAACAACTGAAGAAACCCATTAATCTTTCAAGCCCCATGAAACCCTTGAAGTCATTTTTAGATCTAGGGAAACTCCTGCTAAATTCTTTGGGGTCCAGTGGGGATAGTGCCCTTTTACAGTGGTGGTCAGTGTGAAGAATGATTACCTTTCACTGGTGGTCACCTTTCAGTGGTGATCAGAATGCCACCCTTACAAATCGCTAAAAAAAAAATCACTGTTGTCATGATGATGCTGACTCTGCCGCGTAGCATTGGGTTCAGAACTATGAAGGCACCATGAAATGGGAGATCAATCAGCTACAGCTCAAGGAACCCCTGGTAATCTCTAGAGTAGGGATGATCTCAGGTATGTTTGGATTTTAGTCCGAACCCACGTGTGCTATCCCACCAGGTAACGGTTGCTTCAGAACGCCAATCATAAGTGGCAAAGCCATTCCCTGCCTCCTATGTGTACAAGGGGTGTGTATATGTGCATCTGCAGGGTGGGGAATGCTTTGTCTGCTTTTGAGTGGCAGTGTGCAGCGTCAGCTTCCAGCTGGGATAGATTAGATGGATTTAGACTAGGATTCAAACATACCTGAGCCCATCCCTGCTCTGGCGGAACCCTGTTTGAGAATGGCTGAACTAGAGGTACAATGGGCAAGCTGTATTAACAAGAAGTGGTTCTTTACTTCCACTTTAAACATATTCAGTAGCTTTGCTTTTGCGGTCTCTTTGGTGAGGAGGGGAGTTGTTGCACAGGAAGTGAGAATGCAAACAGCTTTATTGTATATCCAGCATCACATGACCATAAGCAGTATTTCCAGCATTCAAAACAAGTTAGGCCACCAAAGCACAAAACAGAAAATAATGCTATCCTGCCCACCAGTCTAGCTTAGCTTGGGCGTCCTCTGAAGTCATCTCTAGCCAAACTCCGAAATTCTTTTGTACTCCAATGAGCTGTGGACCGGGTCCTTCATGCCCTGCACCCTACCTTTTTGCTTACGTGAGCTGCAGGGCTTAGCTGCAACACTTTTACATTCTGGTACTATGGTTGCGACACATACATTAGGAAACACTGCCATATCGCTAATAAGAAAAGTGGAAGTAAATAAGACCTCCTTTGTAAACAGAATTGCAAAGTAACTCCAAAGACATACTGGTAGGTTAATTGATGCCTTTCTAAATTGGCCATAGCATGTCTATGTATGAATATAAGTTAGGAACCTTAGATTGTAAGTGCCTTGAGTATAAGGGACTGATATGAATGAACAATATATATGTGTAAAGCACTGCATAACTTGACAACGCTATATAAGTACCTGTACAATATAAAATAAATAAACTGCACTCTGCACATATCCCAAAGTCCTAATTTATTGTAAAACCATTTACAGACATAGCAGTGATAGTGCCTGCCCTACCACCACCCCCTCTGACAGGTTTCACACAATTAGGGCTTATTTCGTAAAGATTTATGTGTGTAATTTAGAGATAATTAGGTTCAGGTTCTATTTAACCATTACAATGCAAGACAATGCTGAATAGTGGCAATGAGACAGATTATGAGACAAATTGCATGTTCATATAAAAATTCCCTTTTCTGCTGCTCCAAAATAGCACTGTGGCAATGCATGTGTTTTCAGTGGTGAATCTATTTCATGTACAAAACTTTCATTTTGCTTTCCAGGGTTGCAAATGAAGGAAAAAATCCCCACAAATACTTTGCCAATTAAGATGCAGCTTGATTTGAAGGGTGTCCAGGCAATGCTGTATCCTGGCCTAGGCCAACAAGGCCCAGGCCTAGGGCAGCACTTTGCAGGGGGGCAGCAAAAAAGCTGCCCCCCCTACACAAATAAAACAGCCTCCTCCTGGCTCGCACATGAAAAGAGTCCCCACTGGCTCACTGGCTTACGCTACACTTTTAGTGTACTTTTTTCGCTCATGGTTTTTGTAACCTGCTGATTTATGTTAGGTTTTTCTCTATAGGAACATCTTTATGCCAGTTACTCCTGTTTTATTTAGCAAAATGTATTGCAATTAAACATACACAGGTTAAAGATCTTTCAGTCTGTGTGTTGACATATTTTGGGATTATTTTTGGCCTGATTGAGTCCTAATTCTTTGACTAAAAACTGTGAATTTTACATGATCATGATCAAATGGAACATTAGTTGGGCAGGTCCCCATTCCCAGTGTTCCTCCTGGGATAAGTGGCACCGACAGCCAAGAGTGGTACCTGTGTGGTCAGATTACCATTGTATGTCCAATAAGACACAAATATGGATTTAGCCCAACCCTATCTGCTGACCCAATGTGATGTAGTTTAGGGGTATTTTAACAGGTGAATATGAGCACTTCCAACACAACAAAATGCCTTTGTTATCACTTAGCACTGGCATTTGTTCTGACATCAGTTTGAGATGTTTCAGTGATCATTCAGAATTCACTGACCGGCTGCACTTGACTGCCTTCTTACCTTTGCTTCATGCAGAGTTTGCCTTCCAATAGACTGGAGGGTGAGCTTTAGGAGGAAAAGGTGGGGCCTAAAGAGGATGGGGTGTGGTTTACAGATTGCAGGGTGGGTCTTAAGCAGGAAGGGGTGTGGCCATCACAGGAAGGGGTGTACCATATTTAAATTAGGGGTGCATGAGTTTAGTCAGGCCTAGGGCAGCACAAAACCTAAATACACCACTGTGTCCAGGAGTGTCCCTGACCTTTTCAGATCATTGCCTTGGACAGACATGTTAATCTTATTTTGAAATATGCAAATTAATGACACATTCACTGCAGTTTTTTTCTGACATATACTGACTTCAGTTGTCTCCTATTGTACCAGAGTGCAGTTCAATAAAATAAAATGTATGTGCTATTTGCCGATATGGTAGATACTACACCACTACTCCATGTTGCTATGGTGACATAGCTAGAAGAGGTCAGACCTCTGTAATGATGACACTTGGCTTATTTTCTGCTATGAGCCAATCTGTTATGAACAACAGTTTGATCTAATTTTGAAATCCTGGGCTCAACTTTTCAATCTATTTTTAGATCCTGGACTAAACTGTTTGATCTATTTTTAGATCTTGGGTTTAAATGTTTGATCTATTTGTAGATCCTTAGCTCAACTGTTGAATGTATTTTTCGATCCAGGGCTCAATTGTGCAATTTATTTTTAACTGTTTGATCTACAGTCATGCTCAAAAATTGGCATACCCTGGCGAGCCGCTGAGAACCTGACACGGCCCCACCCCTCCACAGCAAATCAGACAGCAGCTCTCTGCTCGGGGAGCTGTGAGAAACGAGCCATCAGCGATGTTCGATCGCTCAGTTCTCAGTACAGAGGCGGCGGGGGACAGGTGCAGCATTGGACCGATGCTGCATCCACCTAGGTAAGTATGATTCTGGGGTTATCCTAGTGTCTGTTGATCTGCAGTTGCTGCTGTGCTGCCCATGTGATCAGTTATGACAACAACCATTTAATGGCTTGACAGTTCGGTTGAGAGCACCAGCAACTCTGACAGTTATCTTTAACGGCAATTCTTGTATGTAACTGTTTTGGGAAACTGTTAAATTGATGTGATTAGTCCTGCTTGAAGAACTGCTATGCCAAGCTCAGGGCTGCATCTACAAGAACAGCCACAGATTTTTTTCCTGTCGTCAATACAAATAACGCAATCTCATGTCAGCAAAGTTACACAGTGTCAGCAAATTTACACAGTGACAATATTTTATGTTGGATAAGAACCAATACAAGAAAGAAATGTCCTGTATAAAATAAGTGAGCCTAGCCAGGGTGGGTCTTCTGGGTAGCAAAGAATGCTAGTGTATAGACTCCAGAAATGGAAATTAGGCCCTGAATATTACTATCTCTGTCCTACAAAATGTAGATCAGCAGGAAATCAAACAAAAGAACTAAAACCTTCTTTTCCTGCTTTATGTTTACCAGGATGGGCCGCCTCCAGAATACTGGGGTGTGGGAAGTCTGTTTATGTGCTATACAGGGGGTTAAAGCTCGTCAATGCAGATAATATATGGCAGGTATTTGCTGCTGTTATTAATTGGCAGCGAAATTTTTCTTTACAATGCAAAGCAATGCTGAATAGGAGCAGTGAGACAGATTATGAGACAAATTGCATCTTCATTCATAAATCCCTCCCAAATTACTGTTTTAAATATGGTAGCTACTACACAACTACTCCGTGGTGCTATGGGGATTTGTCTAGCAAAGGTCATGCATCTTTAGTGAGGCCCAACCCCCCCCGATGCTGCCTGTTGCTATAGTGACCACTCTAGAAGAGGCCAGGCCTCTGTAGTGATGACACTGCTACTCCTGGTTGCTATATTGACATGTCTAGCAATGCTCAGGTCTCTGTAATGATCCCACAGATGCTGTCTGTTGCTATAAACCCTCTAGAAGATGCTAGGCCTCTGTTGATACTGATACTCCCTAATGTTGTGGTGATGTTGCTAGAAGAGGTCAGGTCTCTGTAATGATGACACTGATATTGTAGAGTAGAGTATTGGGAGTACCTGAGTGTTGTGTTTATCTGAGTAGTGTGTGTGTGGATCGTTAGTACATGAGTATTGAGTGTACCTGTGTATTGTGAGTGCACGTGGGTTGCGAGTGCACGTTGACTGTGAGTACACGTCAGCTGCGAGTGCATGTGGACTGTGAGTACACATGGGCTGTGAGTGCACATGGACTGTATGTCCATGTGGGCTGTGAGTGCACGTGAACTGTGAGAACACGTGGGCTGCGAGTGCTTTTGGGCCGCGACTGCACATGGAATGTAAGTGCACGTGGTTTGTATGTACACATGGGCTTCGAGTGCATGTGGGCTGCAAATGGGCTGTGAGTGCACGTGGGCTGTGAATACCTGTGTATGGTATTGTGAGTACCTGTGTATTGTTGAGTATTAGTGTCAAGAAGCTAGTTGTTAGTTAATTTGGACAGGGTATAATCCCCAATCCTCATTAAATTAGTAGGTACTATTCCCGGCAGGCGTGGAGATGCAACTTGGTGTACATCTTGCGGAATGTATGCGTTCCTTGATCATCTGACCGAGGGCGAATACTGCTCTGCAAAATGTAAGCACACTGTTTCCCTGGAAGCCCAGTTTCTGAATCTAGGGAAGCAACTGTCAGCACTGAGAAGATCCTCCATACTAAAGGAGAGATGAGAACTTACCCAGCAGGTACCGGAAGGGGCCAGCACAGAGGCAGGAGTGTAGATGGGTGACAGTCAGGAAAGTTAGAGGGGAAAGTGCCAGGGAGGCCGATCCTGGGCTGGAACATCCCAACAAGTATGCTCCATTGAGTGACATTGGTGAAACCAGTCAGGGACCAGCACCTCTGGAGCTGAGGGATGCCCCTGGCTGCCAGGGGGAGAACTCCTCCAGTGAGAGTGGGGGGGGGGGGTGAAGGGAAAAGAAAAACAGATTGGCACCAATGAAAAAGTCAGAGGCAGATGGAGTGTCCTAAAGAATGATTTTAGGGACTTAGGAGCTAAATTGAGGAAAGGGACCTCCAAGGTAGTATTCTCAGAAATACTACCGGTACCTCTAGCCAATTCAGAAAGGCAAAGGGAGATTAGGGAAGTAAACAAGTGGCTGAGGAGCTGGTGTAGTAAGGAGGGGTTTGGGTTCCTGGAGAACTGGGCCGACTTCTCATGATTGGCTGGCAACTATGCAAGGGTATTCCCTTTATGACAGGGATAGAGAGGGTAAAAAAAGGGGGGGGGATATGCCTGTATATCAAGAATAATATAAAAGTGAATGTGAGAGATGACATCACTAAGGGAGCTAGGGAGGAGATGGGATCCTTATGGGTAGAGCTCCAAAAGGATGAAACTAAGGGGAAAATAATACTGGAAGTATGCATAGGCCCCCTAACCTGAGAGAGGACCTCCTATCACAATTTGGATTAGCAGCAAGGATGGGAAGTGTTATCATATTGAGGTATTTTAATTATCCAGACATAGACTGGGCGGAAGGAACCACACATTTGTCTAAGGCTCGCCAGTTACTAGACCTACTGATTACCAACAATACAGACCTGATCACGGATGTGGAAAAAGGGCTAATTTAGGAAACCACGATCACAGGTCAATTAGCTTCAGTATAAATTACATAAATAGGAAACATAGGGGAATACAAATACATTTAATTTCAAAAGAGCAAACTTCCCTAAACTAAGAACCTTGCTAGAAGATATAAATTGGGATAAAATCTAAGGAACAAAGAACATGGAGGAGAGATAGGTTTGCTTTGAGACCATATTAAACAAGGGCATTAGCCAGTGCATCCCATTGGGAAATACATTTAAAAGAGCAAACAAAAGTCCTGGATGGCTTAACTCCAATGTAAAAATGCATATAAAAGCAAAGGTGAAGGCCTTCAAAAACCATCATCATCAGCATTCAGACTTTACAAAGAATGCTACAAGAAATGTAAGCATGCAATCAGGGCAGCTAATATAGAACACAAAGGACACATAGCAGAGGACAGCAAAAAAAAATCCCAAGAAATTCTTGGAGTATATAAACAGTAAAAAAGGGAGGACAGACCATATTGGCCCCATAAGAATGAGGAAGGAAATCTGGTTACAAAGCATGGGGAGATGGCGAAGGTATTGAATTTATTCTTCTCCTCAGTCTTCACGAGGGAACCCGAGAGGCTTCAGTAATCAAAACTACAGTGTTTTTCCTCATGACACATCACAGGAAGCACCCTCATGACTAACAGAAGACAAAATTAGAAATAGATTTGGAAAACTTAACATTAATAAGTCAAGGTGGCTTGCCCCCAAGGGTCCTTAGGGAACTCAGTCAAGTAATTGCCAGACCATTGTTATTAAATTTTACTGACAGTCTACCAACTGGAATGGTACCAGCTGTTTGGAGAAAAGCCAATGTAGCACCAATATTTAACAAAAAAGGACCAAAATACATCCCTGGGAATTAAAAACCAGTTAGCCTTACATTAATAGTGTAAGCTCTTGGAGGGGATAGTAAGGGACTATATACAAGATTTTAGTAATGAAAACAGTATCATTAGTAGCAGTAATCACCAGCATGGATTCATGAAGAATCGTTCTTGTCAAACCAATCTATTAACATTCTATGAGGAAGTGAGCTGTCATCTAGATAAAGCAAGGACAGTAGAAGTGGTGTATCTGGATTTTGCAAAAGCATTTTACACAGTTCCCTATAAACCTTTACTGTACAAAGTTAGGTCCATTGGCATGGACCATAGGGGAAGTACATGAATTGAAACTGAGTTCAGAGGGTGGTGATAAATGGAGATGGTCTGAATGGTCAGGGATGGAAAGTGCCCCCCCCCCCAGGGTTCTGTGCTGGGACCAATCCTATTTAATTTGTTCATAAGTGACCTAGAGGATGGGGTAAACAGTTCGATCTCTGTATTTGCAGACGATACTAAGCTAAGCAGGGCAATAACTTCCCTGCAAGATATGGAAACCTTGAAAGAAGATCTGAATAAATTAATGGGATGGGAAACTACATGGCAAATGAGGTTTAATGTGGAAAAATGTAAATTAATGCATATGGGTGGCAAGAATATGAATGCAATCTACTCACTGGGGGGGAGAACATCTGGGGGAATCAAGGATGGAAAAGAACCTGGGGGTCCTAGTAGATGATAGGCTCAGCAATGGCATGCAATGCCAAGCTACTGCTAACAAAGTAAACAGAATATTGGCATGAATTAAAAAGGGGATTAACTCAAGTGATAAAGCGATAATTCTCCCACTCTACAAGACTCTGGTCCGGCCTCACCTGGAGTATGTTGTCCAGTTCTGGGCACCAGTCCTCAGGAAGGATGTACTGAAAATGGAGCGATAGATAAACAGACTGGAGGATATTAGTTATGAAGAATGGTTACGAGCACTGAACTTATTCTCTCTAGAGAAGAGACGCTTGAGAGGGGATAAGATTTAAATTTACAAATACCATACTGGTGATGACCCCACAATAGGCATACAACTTTTCTGTGGAAGGAAGTTTAATAAGACATGTGGCCACTCATTAAGATTAGAAGAAAGGAGGTTTAACCTTGGACCATGTAGAGGGTTCTTTACTGTAAGAGTAGCAAGGATGTGGAATTCACTTCCACAGGTGGTGGTTTCAGTGGAGAGCATCAATAAAGTTATGCAAAAAAACTATTAGATAAGCACCTGAACGACCACAACATACAGGGATAAACAATGTAATACTGACATGATCTCACACATAGGTTGGATTTGACAGATTTGTGTCTTTTTTCAATTTCACCTACTATGTAACTATGTAACTAAGAGGCCAGGCCTCTGTAGTGATGACACTGCTAACCCCTATTGCTATGATAACATGTCTAGGAGAGTTCAGGCCTCTGGAATGATGATACTTGGCTTATTTCTACTATGAACCAATTTTATCAATAAAAACTTTACATTCTTAGAAGTTTGTTTGGTGCTCTGATTACGCTGTATTTACTGTACATGGATTCTCACTGTGGGTTTTCCCTTTTCTAAGGGGTGTCCTCATTTTGTGGAGTACAGCTAGTGTGCCCAGTGATAAACCGATTGATCAATTGAAAATCTGTATCCATTGACTCACCTTTACATGTGTTTGAATTAAATAGCTGGCACTGAAGATTCCTCCATCCATGCTATTTAGTGTGGATGTAGGAATTATTAACTTCCATTCAGCTCAGGGAGAGGGTCAATATTCTGATAAAAGATCCTGATCCTAGCCAAGGTGGGTCCTCCGGGCACTAAAGGTTATATGTGTATAGACTCCAGAAATGGAAATCTAACCCTGACTATGCTTTGCCTACCTCTGCTGTCCTACAAGAAATGAATCACTGGGAAAAGAAAGAAAAAATAATTGATTTTTTTTTAGTCTTTCTGTTTAGCAGTGCAGGCCACCACTTTGAACATATATATATGTATATATATATGTGTATATATACAGTGCCTTGTGAAAGTATTCGACCCCCTTGAACTTTTCAACCTTTTGCCACATTTCAGGCTTCAAACATAAAGATATAAAATTTTAATTTTTTGTGAAGAATCACCAACAAGTGGGACACAATTGTGAAGTGGAATGAAATCTATTGGATATTTTAAACTTTTTTAGCAAATAAAAAACTGAAAAGTGGTGCGTGCAAAATTATTCGGCCCCTTTACTTTCAGTGCAGCAAACTCACTCCAGAAGTTCAGCGAGGATCTCTGAATGATCCAATGTTGTCCTAAATGACTGATGGTGATAACTAGAATCCACCTGTGTGTAATCAAGTCTCTGTATAAATGCACCTGCTCTGTGATAGTCTCAGGGTTCTGTTGAAAGCGCAGAGAGCATCATGAAGACCAAGGAACACACCAGGCAGGTCCGTAATACTGTTGTGGAGAAGGTTAAAGCCGGATTTGGATACAAAAAGATTTCCCAAGCTTTAAACATCCCAAGGAGCACTGTGCAAGCGATCATTTTGAAATGAAAGGAGTATCAGACCACTGCAAATCTACCAAGACCTGGCCGTCCCTCTAAACTTTCAGCTCAGACAAGGAGAAGACTGATCAGAGATGCAGCCAAGAGGCCCCTGGTCACTCTGGATGAACTGCAGAGAACTACAGCTGAGGTGGGAGAGTCTGTCCATAGGACAACAATCAGTCGTACACTGCACAAATCTGGCCTTTATGGAAGAGTGGCAAGAAGAAAGCAATTTCTCAAAGATATCCATAAAAAGTCTTGTCTAAAGTTTGCCACAAGCCACCTGGGAGACACACCAAACATGTGGAAGAAGGTGCTCTGGTCAGATGAAACCAAAATCGAACTTTTTGCCCACAATGCAAAACGATATGTTTGGCGTAAAAGCAACACAGCTCATCACCCTCAACACACCATCCCCACTGTCAAACATGGTGGTGGCAGCATCATGGTTTGGGCCTGCTTTTCTTCAGCAGGGACAGGGAAGATGGTTAAAACTGAGGGGAAGATGGATGCAGCCAAATACAGGACCATTCTGGATGAAAACCTGTTGGAGTCTGCAAAAGACCTGAAACTGGGAGGAGATTTATCTTCCAACAAGACAATGATCCCAAACATACAGCAAAATCTACAAAGGAATGGATCACAAATAAACGTATCCAGGTGTTAGAATGGCCAAGTCAAAGTCCAGACCTGAATCCAATCGAGAATCTGTGGAAAGAGCTGAAAACTGCTGTTCACAAATGCTCTCCATCCAACCTCACTGAGCTCGAGCTGTTTTGCAAGGAAGAATGGGCAAGAATTTCAGTCTCTCGATGTGCAAAACTGATAGAGAAGTACCCCAAGTGACTTGCAGCTGTAATCGCAGCAAAAGGTGGCTCTACAAAGTATTAACGCAAGGGGGCCGAATAATTTTGCACGCCCCACTTTTCATTTTTTTATTAGTTAAAAAAGTTTCAAAAATCCAATAGATTTCGTTCCACTTTACAATTGTGTCCCACTTGTTGGTGATTCTTCACAAAAAATAAAAATTTTATATCTTTATGTTTGAAGCCTGAAATGTGGCAAAAGGTTGAAAAGTTCAAGGGGGCCGAATACTTTCACAAGGCACTGTATGTATATGTATATATATATATATATATATATATATATATATATATATATATATATATATATATATATATATAAAAAATATATACATATAATATATACTTTTTTTGCCAGAACCCCCCTCAACAAAGCCAATCATATTGCCTATTTCTGAACAGCTCTCTAGTACCCTGTTTGATGATATCACTAAGGAAAAATGCCCCTGCATTGGTGGTTTTGTAGAGAGGAAAAATGGCAGCGCATCGGTATCAGTGGGGGAAAAATGCCTCTGCATCTGTGGTGTCACTGGAAGGTAAAATGTCCCTACATTGGAGATGTCTGTCTGAGGAGGACTGCTTTGGCATCTATGTCAGTGGGATGAAGAAGGAGAGGGGTTCTGAGAGGTGGGCTCTGTGGTGTGCATGGAACTAAAGGGATCTGGGGGTGGGAGGGTCTGAGATAGAAAGGGATGCTAAGAGACTGGAAGGCCCTGTATACGTTAGTGTTGCCCTCTAAAGAGCAATCTGCGAGTATTTGACAGGCGGAGAGGAGCATTGTATTGCCTCCTCACTGCCTGCTTTAACACCTTGAGCCCTGCCGGACTAGTGTGCTGTAACTGAAGGGTACCCTTATTCAGATGAATGGGTCGTGTTCAGTGGGTGGTACTGCCTTTGCAGCTAAAAGTGGAATGGTCGGGGGGTGGGGTTTAAAACTGTGGCTCATCTGCATGGTTTAGGTCCCCCAAATGCTTTTGTAAACAAGGCCTAAGGGTGGGAGGAGGTTAAGGAGCTTTTGAGGGGTTCTGATGAGGAAAAGGGAAGTCTAGGGCTGAGTTGTACTCACTTAATTCAGACCTCCTTCTGGTCATAGCACCCTTTGGAAATGAAGACAGCTTATCCTTCTTTTCATCTTGAGTCATGTGATACGTCATGTCATGTGATATGTCACATGACAAGGGGAGACAGGAAGAGGAGCAGTCTGTGCTTACTCCCCATCAGCACCACACTGAGATGGAAGTGTGTTCCACAGTAGGCTGCTATTGGAGGGAGAAGAGAGCAGCAAACCCCTACTTCTTTGTAGGAGCTGCTATCAGTGAGGTGCCAGAGAACAGAGCAGCCAAAGCTCTCAGTGTCCTCACATCTGCATATGAACACTGTGCCCTGGGCATGTGCTCCTTCTACCCCCTGAATAGTGGCTATGGATCCACCTACTGCCATGCACTGTCAGTCGGCAGCCAGGTGGACTTGATGGGAAACTATTCTATCAGTTTGGGCTAATGTCTGTTCTTTGGATTGGGAGGAGAGGATGACTTTTCAAATACTACCATTTTAAGACAGAAAATGTTATGTGCTGGATTCTTTAGTCTCATATGAAAGTAACCCAATAGCTCATTCCTCAGAAAAATTAATGTAGCTGTGTTTGCTGTAACCATATAATGCCATAAATCATAACTACAATACTATAGATCAATTGAATTGCATAGATGTCTTGTACCCCTTTCACTGCCAGTCTTGATGAAGTGGAGCTATATGTGAAACACGTTGACCACAATCTTGTTACCTATGAAATGTGACAGAGTATAATACAAATAGATAAATGGCCTTTGTAGTGTGCCAAATAAGAATATTGTACTGTACATCATATGTGATTCTTTTAAACATTTATAATGTGATTAATAAATCTAGATTTTTTATATATCCATGTGTTGAATTTTTTACCCTTTGAGTGCCTTCCTAGAATATCCCTGCTAGCTTTTGTTCTAGTTCCCCGTGAAGCTTCATCCGGCACCAACAGATTCATGTGCCTGTCTCTGATAGGTACATGAATCATTCTCAATTACCGGCAATTTCAATGTGGCAGCCAACGGAATTCTAAGGAACCTTTCATTAATTTCCCCACAGTATCTGTCATCTTTGGTATAAATTACAATCTCACTACTGGTATTCCCAGGGCAATTACTGACTGTGTTAGTTCAGGGGTTCAAAGCTTCCATTGGAATCAGTCACAGAGTCAAAGATGGCACACACAGACGAATGCCCCTTACACACGGTCGGACTTTCTGATGAAAAATTTTGATCGGAGCTTGTTGTCGGAAGTTCTGACCGTGTGTAGGCTCCATCGGACTTTTTCCATCGGAATTTCTGACACACAGTTTGAGAGCTGGATCTAAAATTTTTCGACAACTAAATCCGTTTGCGGAAATTCCAATCATGTGTAGACAATTCCGACGCACAAAGTGCCATGTATGCTCAGACTAAATTACGAGATGGAAAAACTCGATCTGGTAAAACTAGCGTTCGTAATGGATATAGCACATTCGTCACGCTGCAATGTTTAAAATTGTTTAATTTTTTAATTATTTTTTTCTTTATAATGCTAGAAGAATGAAGTTGTTTTGCTGCTCATCTTTTCACAGAGTTCTCACAAACTTCTTTCTTTATTATTTCTCGTGATTTCATGAATATAATATTTTTTAATATTTTTATTATTTTGTGGGTTTTTTTAATCAAGATCTCCTGTTTTTTTTTGTGATCTCCATAATTTTTTTTGTGGGTTTTGTTACCACAACACCATTATTATCTTATTTTTTAATCTCGAGGAGGTTGTTTGGTGTTGGTGTCCCTTGTTAATTTGACTTTGTATTTTTGAAATGTACCTGCCTACTCCCAAGTAAACTGTCCTTTTTGAAGTAAAACACAAGGGCAAGTATTTCTTTAACAAAAAAAACCTTTATTAGGGGTCATAACCAAATAAAGAGGAAGGCAACGCTAGAGAAACTGCTAAAATTGGTGAAGCCTTTAGCCCCCAGGGCATACATCAACACTTTTAAGGCAAAATTGGTGGCATGAGGAGTCCATATATAAGGGAGTACAATCTGGTCCAGAAGTTCAAGAGATCAGGAACAGCAGCAGATGACATATATGTCCCCAGGCTGTGGTCATAGAAGAGCCTGCATCTTTTGTCTGACCAGACTGAACCCAGGCCATCAATATTTTGTCTTCCTTCCACGCTTCCTTCTAGGCTGTGGCTGTGGTGTTGGAGGTGTGGCAGGAGGAGGAGGATGAGGATGGTCCAACTCACACAGGTGGGTTTTGTTGGTGAGTTGTCCCCTCAACCCCTTATTTAGTGTGTGGTACATGATTTCCTCACACATCAGGCGTTGCCCCTCCTCCATGTCCTGCAGTTTGCATGCAGCCATGAAGGCAAAGGCCTCTTGATGAGTGGGGGTGGTTCTGAGGGCCACAGAAGCCTCCCCAATCAACCTGAGCGCTGATTCCTCCATCATGTTCCTCCATTTCCTGGGCCTTTTAGTTGGAAGGCGGAGGGGAGGGACCTGGGATTCTGTAAAAGCTCCTAGGCCTGCCTCCTCCTGGCTGCCACATTCCACAGCCACCTCCTCGCTACCACATTCCATGGCCTCCTCCTGGCTGAGGTCTTCCTATGTATGAAAACGGGACATACTTTTTGTTTTTGGTTCATCAATCACATGCAATTTTCAGCTCATAACTGTTGCAAATTGAATGTTAACAAATAGAAAAGACTATCATTCTGACCCCAGAATTTTTGATTCTTGTCCCAATTATTTTTGGCCTCCACTTTTTCCTGGCTGGAAGGCCCAGGGTGGACATTGGAAGCCTCAGCTGGGGTGGAAGGAAGCGTGGAAGGAAAGGTTGAGAGGGATTCCCTGACTTCAGTCTGGTCTAACAGAAAATGCAGTCTGTCATAGTACAACAGCCTGGGGACATAAATGTAATCTGCTGCAGCTCCTGATCTCGTGGAATCCTGGACCTTCATGTGCTCCCTAAGAAATGTGCTCCTCAGACCACCAATTTTGGCTTTTAAATAGGGGATGTTGCCATGGGGACCACCAACATCCTCAACTCCAGCAATTTCTCCAATGCTGCCTGCCTCTTTAATTTGTTACTATATTGTGGATGTTTCACCTGCCACAAACAGGGCAGCTCCCTGTAGTTGTCTGTGAAAATTGGGAGAAAGCTTTGAACCCATCCATTTTCTCTGCAAGACACAAACAGAACAAACCCTAATGTCAGGCTAAACTCTCCTAATCTTGACCCAATATAGGCCTCAATCTATAAGCAATATAGGAGAGTGATGCACCAAGTTTAAATTGTACCTTCGTTATAACGATCATTGCTTCCAATACCCTGTCCTCCGCTCACAAATCGTACGTACGATGAACGCGTGTTATGTTTTATATACACTGCTCATGCGTGAAACTCCACCTGACCCTGACGTTCTTTCTAATCTATTCCCACCCCTTGTCTTTCAGCACAGTGGGGAGAGCACGTGGCAGAGACACAGCAGGTGCATGATAATTTCAGCAACGATGAAAGCTCGGAGGCAGAAACGCCCTGATCATGGAGGAGATTTAAGGCCTCAACTATGTCCTTTGTAGAGATGGTGGACATCTTGAAGAAGGCCGACTATAATGGGAAGTATGGCCCTCACCCAAACCCAAATGTGAGAAAGGCCAAGATCATGGCTAAAGTTGTGAAGAGTCTGCAAAAGAATTTTGGGGTGCGATGATCCAAGGATCAATTGAGGAAATGCTGGTCAGACCTGAAATTGAGGGAGCACAATCAGTACAGAAAGATCAAGCAAGTTCTTCAAAAAAGTACGTTTTTGTCATGTATTCATATTATTATTATTATATACATATTTCTATTGAAAGAAGTTTGTTGCCTAGATGGGTTTTTAATTAGAATGAAATGCAAACTTTATTCGGTGTAAAGGAGAGGCCACTCAGCAGCTGTTTACACATCTGGACTCAGGGGCACTACTGTGGGACACCAGAACACCCTTTTTATTAGGGTGTCTCACACATGTGCTCCAGTGGATACTATAGGGGTGTCTCCACCTGTGAAACTTGCACAAAACAGGTAAGTATTCCAGTTTTAGAAAGTGTAAAAAATATTTTTTTCTGCTTGGAACTCTGCCAAAAAATACAATTGTACGACACTTCCAAGCAATGTTTCATATTCCTATTTCTGTCCTCAAATATCGGTGTGTTAAGTATTCCTTTTTTAAATTCTCATAGGGGAGAAAAGACTCGGGATGTCTGAGGACACCAGGAATCCTATACCTCTGAAAGAAGGGGAAATCCCAAAACCACAAGCGGAGGAGGAGGGAGAGGTTTTTGAAATTGGCAAAATTGTCACCACAACAGGTGAGTGTCTGGGACCACAGCTTCAGGTAATAGATGTATGCCTGCATTTTTATAATACATGGTGTGTTTTTTTGTTTATTTTTAGGTGATGAGGATGTTGTGAAAGAAGCATCTCATTTGACCATTGAAAGTGCCCAGATCCTCATCGGGGAGATAATGGGGTGCAATCGCAATGACTCCACCATCCGGCCATTTTTCCCCATGTCCACATAGAGGAACTCATAAGTAGCTGATACCACCGACCAACATCACAATACTATTAAAACCCTTGTAATTATAATAGTATGACCCAAGTTGGGGGGTGGGACTATGTGGACATGTTTCCCATCAATTGCCCCTCCACAGTTGGGAAAGTCCCAACGGGTGGCAAAGTGGGAGGCCACAGTCTGCCATTCCTGTGGAATTGAAGGAAAATGTGGAGTCAAACCAGAAAAAAAAATTGTAATTTTGCACATAAACATTGCAAGCAGATTAGACACAAACATTCTTGGCCATCATAACTATAACATTTATTGAAATTAGTATTTAAAGACAAAAGTATAAGGTCCACTTAACAGATTCCTCACCCCATCTGATGGCCCATTGTAAAAATGTAAGGGGGGGGATGTTTTGGACAGGTAACCCTCTCCACTTCATTGAGCGCTGAATGCATAAATAATGTGTGGTAACTTTGGCCAGCCCCTCCTTACTTACACTATTGGCAGCCCACTGGACAGGTAAGAAGTGGCATAATAAAAAAATAAAAATACACACTAAACAAATGGAAGCACATTTTTACATTCTGCTATTACCTATCAATATAATAATAGGAGAAACAAACTTTAAAAAGTAACATTTGAAAGTATTCAGACAGGCCCTTGCACTATATTCTTTATTCCATAAATCTGACCACAAAAGAGGTAGGCATAGTGTGTATGGGTTGCCAAAGTCAGCAGATAGAGGATTGCTATCAGCTAACTTAGCGGTTGGGGGGGGGGGGGTTCAAATGAGTTTGGGCCACCAAAAAAAAGCCTCTGGCACTCTGCATGAATTAAAGTACACAAATAACATGTATACACGTTTTAGGGGATGTTTAGGGTAAGTACTACTATGGAGCTGACAAAATACATTAAGTGACTAGGCTAGGTGTATATGAGCCCAGAAGAGCATGCTGGGGAGTTTAGTGAAGGCAAATATGCATGAAGGACAACAAAGGAACTTAGGAACTTTAACAGCTTCCAGCATGCATACGGACAAAGGGGACATTCACAGCATATTACAATAATAAGGTACTTGTAAGGGAATAATAATAATAATAATAATAATAATTATTATTATTATAATAATAATAAGGGAATGATGAAAGAATTACAATACATTAGAAAACATTAAATACATAGAATGTGATGTTAAAGTATAAAACTTACCTTAATATAGTCCTTCTGCAGGACCTGAATAATGGCAGAACAGCCTGGGGGGGAGATGCCTGTCGAGAACTTGAGGTCCTGCAGGCTTTTCCCAGTCGCCAAGTACCGCAAGGTGGCCACAAGCCTCTGCTTCAGGGTGATGGCTTGCCGCATGCAGGTATCCTGCCTGATGATATAAGAGGTGAACAAAACCAACAGACGGTGAAAAATGGGGTCCATCATCCTGGGGAAGTTCTTGAAATCATCAGGATTATTCTCCCGGATCTCATGAAGCAAAGGCATGTGAGAGAATTGGTCACGCTGGTGCAACCAATTCTTGGTCCATGAACTCCTCCTCACCCTGTTCATGGAATGGGCTTGTGTCAAAGCTAGAAGCCCAACACTAAGCCCCTGCACAGCACGAACTCTACGACAAGTACATACCTGCAACACGGCTTCAAAGTGGTCGGCTGGTCAGAATGAACTAACAGAAAGCACTGAAAAACAGCAAGGCCTGAAAGAACGAGCTGAAAATCAGAAACAAGCGGACAAGAACGCACTGAAAATCAAATACGGTACTATAAATAGCACGCACTGTCAAGCACAAACTGAAGAGCAGTAATGATTTGAAGCACAAGTCTGAAAAGCGTGAATCGTCTCTAACCAAACTTCTACTAAGACGAGATAAACACGAGATTAGCAGAATGAGCCCAAAGGGTGGTGCACTTGGTACTCAACTTCCCTTTTATAGCCCCGTTGTGCGTGTTGTATGTTACTGCATTCTTGACGTTTGGAAATTCTGGCAACTTTGTGCGACCGTGTGTATGCAAGACAAGTTTGAGCCAACATCCGTCTGAAAAAATCCAATGGATTTTGTTTTCGGAATGTGCGATCGTGTGTACAGGGCATAACTCTTAGGAAATAATAGCAAGACCCCATAGGGGAGATTTACTAAAAATGGAGCACTTAGAATCTGGTGCGGCTGCTAGCCAATTAGCTTCTAACTTCAGCTTGTTCAATTAAGCTTTTGCAATAAAACCTGGAAGTTGATTGGTTTCTATGCAGAACTGCACCAGATTTTGCACGCTCCAGTTTTAGTAAATCCCCCCCCCACCATGTTCAGCTTAGCACATGCCTCCAATTGTAATGGGAGCTACTGTACATGTAGGCAGATAGTTCAGGTACAACTGCTATACCCAAGGAGCAGGGGCGGACTGACCATTCGGCCACTAGGGGGCCCCATCAAGGTTGCCAGCCTCAGAAAAAACAGGGACAGTATGTCAAAATCTGTGTTTTTTTTACATCTGTCTCTGAAATGTCCCTTACCGCCATCCTTCTGGTCTAAAAATCCTGAGATTATAGCTGTCCCACCTCTCCAGTACCTTCTCAGCCAATAGAAACATGTCTGTGTATACTGTGTGTACATGTATGTGTATACTGTGTGATTGTATACTGTGTGTGTGTGTGTATACTGTGTGGCCCCATAATTTCTGATTGCCTGGGTGCCCCATAATCTCCTATTGCCCAGGGGCCCCATGAGTTGTCAGTCCACCACTACCAAGGAGCGATAGTGCTAGAAGTGCTGGGGTGTGATGCCACAATCCTGTGATTGTTAAATCACTTCCTTATTTTCTCCTGGTCACATGGCCATTGCTTACTTCTGTTGCTAATGTGCCGTGGGCTCCAGAAGCCATCTTGGGAGAGCACGTGTCCAGTTTTGACACAAAACTTTGCTAGCAATTTTGATATGCAGATTTTCTGTAAATAGCACATTTTGCGTGACCATGGGAGCCTGCAGTGGGGAATACAGATGGTGGCAGATGAACCTGCTGGCAGGAGTTGTGTTACATTTAGTTTCATACAAGTACAAGAGCAAGCAAACATTGTGCCAGCTGTGGGCAGGTCAGGCAGTGGGACCGGCCATCTCTACATAATGCAGATACTAGGTTATATTTAGCTTATTGCTACAGAGGTCAGGGAAAGGTGGGCACAGTGCTGATTTTTATTACTTGAATGTGCACATTTTTCTTTTCTTCTCCCACACTGTAATAAATATTGTGCTGCGTCTACTCAAAAAAAATGAGGCAACTATTTGCATCAGCTTTTTAAGTACTGACAAATGAACTTATTCTTGTCTGACTCATTAGACTTTTCTTGTTTTCAACTTTGTTGTTTTAGGTAAAGCCAACCCAATTTTTGTCCAGTTTATAGACCATAGTGTTTTACGTTAGGAATACATAGTTTTAACCACTTTCAGACTGGACCATTTTGCTGGTAAATGACCAGAGGTCTTTTTACAATTTGGCACTGCGCTGCTTTAACTGGTAATTGCGCGGTCATGCAATGTTGTACCCAAACAAAATTTGCGTCCTTTTCTTCCCACAAATAGAGCTTTCTTTTGATGGTATTTGATTGCCTCTGCGATTTTTATTTTTTGCGATATAAACGTAAAAAGACCGAAAATTTTGAAAAAAAATGATATTTTCTACTTTTTGTTATTAGAAAAATCCAATAAACTCAATTTTAGTCATACATTTAGGCCAAAATGTATTCAGCCACATGTCTTTGGTAAAAAAAAAGTCAATAATTGTATATTTATTGGTTTGCGCAAAAGTTGTCACATCTACAAACTAAGGTACGTTTTCTGGAATTTACGCAGCTTTTAGTTTACGACTGCCTATCTCATTTCTTGAGGTGCTAAAATGGCAGGGCAGTACAAAACCCCCCCAAATGACCCCATTTTGGAAAGTAGACACCCTAAGGAAATTGATAAGTGGCATGTTGAGCCCATTGAATATTTAATTTTTTTGCCTCAAGCGATTGAATAATGACAAAATAAAATTTTTTTTTTTTTTTTTTACACAAAGTTGTCACTAAATGATATATTGCTCACACATGCTATGGGCATATGTGAAATGACACCCCAAAATAAATTCTGCTGCTTCTCCTGAGTACGGGGATACCACATATGTGGGACTTTTTGGGAGCCTAGCCACGTACGGGGCCCCGAAAACCAAGCACCGCCTTCAGGCTTTCTAAGGGCGTAAATTTTTGATTTCACTTCTCACTACCTATTACAGTTTTGAAGGCCATAAAATGCCAAGATGGCACAAAACCACCACAAATGACCCCATTTTAGAAAGTAGACACCCCAAGCTATTTGCTGAGAGGCATTTTGAGTCCATGGAATATTTTATATTTTGCCACAAGTTGCAGGAAAATTACAAACTTTAATTTTTTTTTATTTTTTTTTCACAAAGTTGTCACTAAATGATATATTGCTCACACATGCTATGGGCATATGTGAAATGACACCCCAAAATAAATTCTGCTGCTTCTCCTGAGTACGGGGATACCACATATGTGGGACTTTTTGGGAGCCTAGCCGCGTACGGGGCCCCGAAAACCAAGAACCGCCTTCAGGTTTTCTAAGGGCGTAAATATTTGACTTCACTCCTCACTACCTATTACAGTTTTGAAGGCCATAAAATGCCAAGATGGCACAAAACCCCCACAGATGACCCCATTTTAGAAAGTAGACACCCCAAGCTATTTGCTGAGAGGCATGTTGAGTCCATGGAATATTTTATATTTTGCCACAAGTTGCGGGAAAATTACAAACTTTTTTTTTTTTTTTTTTTTCACAAAGTTGTCACTAAATGATATATTGCTCACGCATGCCATGGGCATATGTGAAATGATACCCCAAAATAAATTCTGCTGCTTCTCCTGAGTACGGGGATACCACATATGTGGGACTTTTTGGGAGCCTAGCCGCGTACGGGGCCCCGAAAACCAAGCACCGCCTTCAGGCTTTCTAAGGGCGTTAGAGTTTTGAAGGCCATAAAATGCCAAGATGGCACAAACCCCCCCCCAAATGACCCCATTTTGGAAAGTAGACACCCCTAAATTTAGGGGTACACTAGTGAGACTAGGTAATAAATGGCGGGTGCCCTGAAACTATAAAAAAATAACTAACCAACCAGCGTCACCTGTAACAGTTATATGGTGATCACTGGTGAAAGGGTTAACTAGGGGGCAATCAGGGGGCTTTATGCGGTAGTATATGGGGGTCCCTGGCGCTATAAAAAGCTGCGGCGAACCTAAATACCTACCTGCCTAACTAGCGTCACCTGTGACACTAATACAGCGATCAGAAAAACGATCGCTTATTAGGCTGGGTTCACACTGGAGCGATGCGGGAACGCCACGAATCCGCGGCGGGTTCCCGCATCACATGCCTCCCGGCGGCAGTTCACACTGCCATATGCGAACTGCTGGGAGTGTCAGTGAAATGTTAATGACACCCCCAGATCAGTTCGCATATCACAGTGCGATCTGCAAACTCGGATCGCATGGTGTGAACACCCATGCGATCCGATTCTGCTGCGGACCAAAAAAAGGGTCCCGTGCGAGTTTGCGGCGGGTGCGGCGGGTGCGACACGAATTCAGCCATACTGTCTGTATGGCTGAACTCGAATCGCACAGAGATCGGATGTGATTTGCACTGCAGTGCGGTGCGAATCACATCCGTTCTCATAAACCGCTGCAATGTGAACCCAGCCTTAGTGACACTGGCGACGGGGGGTGATCACGGGGTTAAACCTTTATTGGGGGGGTTAGGGGGGTACCTTAGAACTAAAGGGGGCTAACCCTAACTGCCCTAACAGTTATTACAGTCACAAATGACACCCGCCGGGTGATCAGGGGGTTAAACCTTTATTAGGTAATAAATGGCGGGTGCCCTGAAACTATAAAAAAATAACTAACCAACCAGCGTCACCTGTAACAGTTATATGTTGATCACTGGTGAAAGGGTTAACTAGGGGGCAATCAGGGGGCTTTATGCGGTAGTATATGGGGGTCCCTGGCGCTATAAAAAGCTGCGGCGAACCTAAATACCTACCTGCCTAACTAGCGTCACCTGTGACACTAATACAGCGATCAGAAAAACGATCGCTTATTAGGCTGGGTTCACACTGGAGCGATGCGGGAACGCCACAAATCCGCGGCGGGTTCCCGCATCGTATGCCTCCCGGCGGCAGTTCACACTGCCCTATGCGAACTGCTGGGAGTGTCAGTGAAATGTTAATGACACCCCCAGATCAGTTCGCATATCGCAGTGCGATCTGCAAACTCGGATCGCATGGTGTGAACACCCATGCGATCCGATTCTGCTGCGGGCCAAAAAAAGGGTCCCGTGCGAATTTGCGCGGGTGCGGCGGGTGCGATGCAAATTCAGCCATACTATCTGTATGGCTGAACTCGAATCGCACAGAGATCGGATGTGATTTGCACTGCAGTGCGGTGCGAATCACATTCGTTCTCATAAACCGCTGCAATGTGAACCCAGCCTTAGTGACACTGGCGACGGGGGGTGATCACGGTGTTAAACCTTTATTGGGGGGGTTAGGGGGGTACATTAGAACTAAAGGGGGCTAACCCTAACTGCCCTAACAGTTATTACAGTCACAAATGACACCAATGCAAAAAAAAAAAAAAAAAAAATTACATTGGTGTCACTGTGACTGGGGGGCAGGGGTAATTGGGGGGGTGATCGGGGGGTGTGAGTGTGCCTGGCATGTTCTACTGTGTAGTGTCGTGTTGGTGCAACTCACCGATCCTCTCTCCTCGGTGTCGGAACGAAAAATACCGACACGGAGGAGAGATTACACTTCCTCTCCTGTGTTTACATTACAGGAGAGGAAGTGATGTCACGGAGCATTTTCATTCGTCGGGAGCGATCGCGAGGGGGTGGCCATGAATGAATGGCCGTCCCCTCGTCCGGGATCGCTCCCGAACGAGTACCGACCGCCGCAGGCACCGGGCGGGGGCCCGATCGGGCCCCCGACCCGCGGGCAGGCAAGGACGTACATGTAAGCCCTTATGCCTGCCCGTGCCATTCTGTCGACGTACATCGTCGTGCGGCGGTCGGGAAGTGGTTAAGTAAAGCCAACTACATTTATCCAATTTATAGACTGTAAAGCAAATTAAATCTTTCCAGTTTTTAGACCATAGGTTCAAGTAAAGCCTAACTCAATTTTTTTAGTTTATACACCATAAATTTAAGTTAGGAATACTTAGATTAACGTATTGATGTATTTCAGGTATGTATGTAGGACTGTCAATTTACACAGAGCTTTACATATACATTCACATCAGTCCCTGTGCTCAAGGAGTTTACAATCTAAGATCCCTAACTCACATTCATACACATACTGGGGCCAATTTAGACAGGAGCCAATTACTCTACCAGCATGTATTTTGAGTGTGGGAGGAAACCCATGCAGGCACAGGGAGAACATGCAAACTCCACATAGATAGTGTAGTGTTTGGGATTAGAACCAACAACCCCTTGGCTTCAAGGTGAAGGTGCTAACCACTACACCACTTGTCTGGAACTGTAGTTTTAAGTGATATAAACTTATTTTTTTCTTGTAACTTACTCAATTGTGTTAAGTTGGTAAAACTTCATTTTCCAAATGTATTTGATATATGTCTGAAGGTTTTTATTTAATATTAACCACTTGCTTACTGGGCACTTAAACCCCCCTCAGTCCCAGACCAATTTTCAGCTTTCAGCGCTGATGCACTTTGAATGACAATTGCGCGGGCATACAACACTGTACCCAAATGAAATTTTTATCATTTTTTTTCCCACAAATAGAGCTTTCTTTTGGTGGTATTTAGTTACAGCTCGGAGTTTTATTTTTTGCTAAACAAACAAAAAAATATGCAAAAAAAATCAAAAAAAAAAATCATGTTTTAATAGTTTGTTATAAAATTTTGCAAACGGGTCATTTTTCTCCTTCATTGAAGTGCGCTGATTAGGCGGCACTGATAGGCTGCATTGGTGGGCACTGATGGGCTGCATTGGTGGGCACTGATAGGCTGCATTGGTGGGCACTGATAGGCTGCACTGGTGGGCACTGATAGGCATAGTTAAGGCGGCACTAATTGGCACAGATAAGGCGGCACCGATGGGCACAGATAAGGCGGCACTGATGGGCAAAGATGGGCACAGATAAGATGGCACGGATGGGTGGCACGGATAAGTTGCACGGATGGGTGGCATGGATGGGCACTGATAGGTACCACAGATAGATGGGACTGATGGGCACTGATAGGTGGCACTGATAGGTGGCTCTGATAGGTGGCACTGCTGGGCACTGCTGGGCACTGATGGGCGGCACTGCTGGGCACTGATGGGCGGCACTGCTGGGCACTGATGGGCGGCACTGGGGTGCAGCACCTTTGAGGCAGATTGTGGGCACTGTGGGTGGCACTGTGGGTGGCACTGTGGGATGGCACTGTGGGTGGCACTGTGGGTGGCACTGTGGGCACTATGGGCACTGACGGGGGGCACTGACGGGGGGCACTTACTTTTACTTTTACTTTTACTTCAGGGTGGCACTGCGGGAGGCAGGTGGGCACTGGCAGGTGGCAGGTGGTCCCTTGTATTGATGTCCCGATCACGGCCGCCGGTGATCGGCTTTTTTTTTTTTCTCCTCGCGCTGTCAGCGCGAGGAGGAATAATAGCCGATTACCGGCTCCGTTCTATCACATGATCAGCTGTCATTGGCTGACAGCTGATCACGTGATAAGGGGTCGGGATCGACCCCTTGCACGGATCGGTGATCAGGCGAGTCTCATGGACTCGCCGATCACAGAGCGCGCCGCGCGCGCCCCTCAGGGGGCGCGCAGGCCGCTCGTACACGGGACGACGTCAATAGACGTAGTCCCGGAAATGTAGGTCCGCGCTAATGCCGTCATTTGGCAATAGCGCGGATCCCAAGTGGTTAAACAATAATATGTTTAAAAAAAAGGAATCATCTCATGAAACAGGCTTTCAAAACAAATTAACATTTATTATTTATAATAAAGAAGACTATCAATAACTGGCAAATCTGTTTTAAACAGTGAATCCTTCTTAAACTGTGATCGGCTCTCAGCTGGTCACAAGGTAAAGAGCCACTCGGATCGGCTTTACCCCGATCTGTGAACAGCTGTGTCCAAACAGCACAGCTATAGCATGGGTGGGAGGGTGGTGGTTAAAGTGTGGGTGGGAGGTGGTTAAAGTGGTTGTAAACCTCAGACATGAAATATGAACAAAGTGTATCCCAAAGCATATTCTTCTGTATATGTGTGTGTACTTGTCTCAATTAAGAGCATGAAGTGTAATTTCTGTCTGCTGCTTTGTTCCTCTGTTATCAGTCACTTCTGACAAGTTTTCCTGACACCAAGAGAAAAAAGGTGACTGGGAGGGATCTCCAGCACACAGCCTGTGATTGAAAGCCTCAGCTCTGTACCTAAACTACATTTTTATAATTTCTTTTATAATTTTCTTCCCACAAATAGAGCTTTCTTTTGGTGTTTTTTTTTATTTTTTGCTAAACAAAGGGGCACCGATAGGCAGCACTGATGGGCACCGATAGACAGCACTGATGGGCACTGATAGGCAGCACTAATGGGCACTGATGAGGAGACACTTATATGCAGCACTGATATGCAGCACTGGTGGGCACTGATAGGCTGCAATGATATGCAGCACTAGTGGGCACTGAAAGGCAGCACTGATGGGCACCGATAGGCAGCACCGATGGGTGGCACTGATGAGCACTAATAGATGGCACTGATAGGCAGCACTGACAGTCATTGCTGATGGGCACTGATGGGCACTGATTGGCATCTGTGAAGGGCACCGACATGCATTACTGATGGGCCCCGATTGGCATTTTGATGGGCACTGATTGGCACTTTTATGGGCACTGATTAGCATTTTGGTGGACACTAATTGGAATTTGGTGGGCACTAATTGGTATTTTGGTGGGCACCTCTGATGGGAGCTCCGCTGATAATCAATGCACTGATTGTTAGTGCAGACCCCCCCCCCCCCTATCAGCTGCCAATCGGCTCTCCCTGTCAGCACGAACAGAGCAAAGACATTTACCGACACATCCTGGTTACCGCTGTGATCAGCTGTTATTGGTCACAGCTGATCGCAAGGTTAAGAGCCTATATCATAGGTTCTTTACCTCGATCAGTGATGCAGTGTGTCAGAGTGACACACAGCACCACCGATCGCCGTGCTATGCACCCCCAGGGGGCGTGCACTAGCGGCTTATCCTCCTGGATGTCATATGATGCCCAGTTAGGATAATGGAGCCACATTGCGGATGTAAATTCACAATAGGGCGGGTGGGAAGTGGTTAAGCAACATTTAAAGCATGTGAACGATAATTTGTTCAATGTTCATTGTTATCTTTCAATGGCATTGCATGGCTTTGTAGTGACTTGGAAACATTTCTGTCACTGGTGGCGCTCTTTTCTCCTGATGGGCCTCAAATGTATGGGAACTGCCTCATGCCATTTTTCAAAGTTCCAAAAGACATCAAACTCTTTAAAATTTCAGCATCAAAACTTGTGCGGTTGCATGTTTGGCAAACATATGCGTCCCGCAATTTTAGTCAAATGAAAAGATAATTTTTTTAAGTAAATGTAATTCAATTCGAAATTGGAATTGGAAATGCACATACCTTAAAAGTTTTGCCTAGATTACTCAATATTATACATTATTTTTGGTGTGTTTTAAGAACTAATTAAAATGAAGTAAGGTACTTAAAATATCAAAGTCAATTAATTAACATTTATTTATTTGTTGAAAATGATATAATTTTTATGGTAAAAATTACAAGCCAACAGAATAATTTTAATCAGTGCAGCACTGGATCCAAGCCCAAGGTGCTATGCAGGGATGATCCCACACCACCGCTACTAACCAAAGGAGCACTATGTTTTATGCTGGTGTTATATAAAACAGGAAATAGCGAATAATAAAGTAAGAGAACATATTGTGCTGATGCATTTGCACTCACACCATACAAACGTCAGCATCAGCAGACTGGAATATACCTAATGATTCATATCAGGGAATCGCTCCTAGATTTTTTTCGATTTTGATATCCTGAATTATTACCACATGAATGTTCTTGTTTTCTCTCTTTTTCTCATATGGTGTACAGATTGCTTTAGATGCTTTTAGAAAGCAGAGAGGCTCTTGAACCTTTTATACAATCTCATCGAGGCTGAAAAATGATACAAGTACAGCAATAATATGAAAAACATTCTCTACTATTGTGTTTTTACAGATAGTGCAAGAGTTTAAACTGCAGTCAGAATCCTCTTTATTGGAGGATGAGTAATCATCTACTCAGGAAAATGTTCAAAGTCTAAATGAAATATATGTAATCACTTTCTGTATGGGGAGGATATCTGCAGGTATTGGCCTTGCATCTAAATGAATGTTGATGAGGCCGTATGTTTATACACTTTATAGGTTAAGCAAGATTTCATTCAGATCCCCCAACAATGATCTACAAAGTGATGGTAAATCTGATGGACATATATGGACTGAATTACTATTGTTCATCATGCACCCTGCATTCACTTACTTAAATACTGGTACACACCAGATGGTTTCCAGTGAATTTTTAAGCGCTTGCCGACTGTATAACACAGATATACGATGGCAAGGCGGCTCGGCTGCACCAGATCATGTACTAGATACGTGATCTGACACTAGGGGGCGCATTCGTGCGCCACTGGCAACCTTGGCCGTACTGTGATTAAACACAGCAGATATCCATCAGAGGGTGCCTGTCAATGGATTACCGCCAGCATCCAGTGATCGTCATGAAATTACTCAGGACAGAGCCCTGCCTATATAAACAAGGCAGAGCTCTGTCCTGTCAGTGTGGAAGTAATAGATTTTCCTTCCCCCACAAAGCAGGGAATAAAATCCATTACTTCCTCTAGTAAATGCACCTAATCCAGTACACAAAAACAATGGCTAGGCACACATTTAACCCTTTAATTGCCCTATATGCTTCACCCCTTCCCAGCCAGTGTCATTAGTAAAGTGACAGTGCATATTTTTAGCACTGATCACTGTATTAGTGTCACTTGTTCCCAAAAAGTGTCAAAAGGGTCTGTTAGTGTCCGATTGCCACAATACGGCTGTCCCGCTATAAGTTGCTGATCACCGCCATCACTAGTAAAAAATAAAATAAAAATTTCAGTATATATCTCGTGGTTTGTATACTATAACTTTAACAATAACAATAACTTTTGTGTAAACCAATTAATATACGCCTATTGGGATTTATTTTATTTTACTTTTACCAAAAACATGTAGTAGAATACATATTGGCCTAAATTTATCAAGAAATTTGATTTTAATTTTTTTTTATTGGATATGATTTATAGCAGAAAGTAAAAAATATTCCTTTTTTTTTTAAATTGACGGCCTTTTTTTGTTTATAGCACAAAAAATAGAAAAAAAAATCATGAACAAATACCACTGTAGCACTGACTCCCGAAGGAGCGGCTGGTTTTAATGGGCTTACTGTTACCTTCTTCACCTCAATTTGCGTCTAGGGGTTTCCCTTGGTAGATGGCCCAAGAACTATAGAGACTGACGACAGATCCGCTTAAAGGAATTTTTATTTGCAAAAATGTAGTTAACAAACAGTCTCTCAGTATAGGATCAGAGGGATTAGGTGGAAAGTTCAGATACTCTTAATTTCAAAGACAGTATAGAAAAACTCTCTTACTTTGAATAAATCCAGAGAATAAAATTCACAGCTGGATCCTCACCCTAATTGGATAGTCCTTCTCTCACCAGGCTTAGCAGCCAACAGGGTGATTGTGTCAGGAACAAGTCTCTTCCACAGACTTTATTATAGAACACATGTAAGGAAACTTGAAAAACTTGTAGAACGCTCATGTGGTACCAATATCTTGCAGCCAGTCCGGCAATACCACACAAGATTGGATTCGCTTAGGTCCTTCAGCTTTTCCAGGCTCTTGTTGAGAAGCCAACCCTTGCGAGGCCTTCTCCCGAAGAGTCCTCCCCTGGATAACTTCGAAGTTGCTGGGCCACTTCACAACCTCAGACGGCCCCAGACCACCTCCGAATCCTTCCTTTAGTTTCCTCCCCTCGGGCCAGCCAGCCCCGAGATGTAAAATCGGGTGGATCCGCACCCCAGGCCATAGGCATCCTGGGGGCTGGTCAGGAGGACCAGAACCATGCAGTCAGAACATACTTCTGGACCAGAACCCCGAAAACACGTAACATCCGCATCTTAAATACCCTCTCCCAGAAGGCACAGCAAGAGTGACACTCCCACTGGGCTGACTCTGAGAGAAAGTAACCTTAAAGCACCCAACCAGACTGTGTTACCATGCCTGCCAGAAGTGACAGTGCCCCCCATGGCCAGGCAGAACACATTGTAGTCTAGTCAGACTGATACTGAGGTCAAAATTTGGAGCAATCAAACCCAAACCAAATTTCAAAAACACATAGCGCGTGCTCTTCAGGAGCCAGCGCTACACCACCAAAAGAAAATTCTATTTGTGGGAGAAAATAACAAAAATTTAGTTTGGGTACAATGTTGCATGACCGTGCAATTGTCAGTTAAGGTAAAGCAGTGCTGTATCGCAAAAGTCTTCCGGAATTCAAGTGGTTAAACATGCACAATGTTTTCCATGTATTCCAATTGCCCTAGTGAAGTCAGCAAATGTACCTGCTGAATTATTATTTTTTTGTCTGGAATGACCATGTAAACGCACTAGAATGCACATTGTACTGAAATAACAAAGATTTTTTCAAGAATCAAGAAAAAAAAAGAGGAAAACGCACTGGAACATGTTGAAAATGCATCAAAAACAGGTATGCAAAACGCATACGCGAAAACACATCCGGAACGCAGAAATTATGGTGTGAGCCAGCCTTAAATCAGCATACAGAGATATTTTCCAGCTCATTCAGTCACTATGTAACTTATTTCAAATGTTATGAATACATTGACTGTTATGTAAGCCTAATCATGTTTAGATTTCTCTACAGTCATAAGTAAACTTTGCTGATTGCACAATCAGGTTGTACCATATTTAATCAGCATTATAATGCCCTGTTTATGTGGGAGAGGTCATTATTAGAGTCTATGTAACAACAAAATGTATTTGTTAGTATGTGTAATTCCATGCCTCACTGTACAGCAAATATTTTTTTATTAATCCGTTGCAAAGTTTCTTACCTGAAGATCCTGCCAGGAACAACACTTCCTGTTTCAAGAAGAAAATAGTAAGCTGCTGCCTTGCAGTTAGCAGCAACATGCTTCTCCAGATGACTTTTGAGATACATTCTGTATTAGGTCTGCACATGCCACCTGCAGACTTGATAGGCAGCCCAATGGCCAACTACAGAGGTGCACACAGCAGGCAGACAACGTTGCTGCTAATTTCTACTGGTTTAGCATTGTCAGCTTACAGGAAGTCCTGTTACTTGAATGATGTGAGTAAAGATTTGCAACAGATTCATAAAAAAGCATTTAAAAACATGTGAAGCATAATGCCGAAGATACCGATAACTAGACTTTGGATAAACCCTCACTTTAAAGTGAATGAAATGCGGGACTTTTTTTTTTTTTTATTGGCAAATGCTAAGCTATTTTATAAGCATATTTTCCTCAAATTCTACAGTAAATGCATTGTATATGGTATGTGTTTATGGAATGATTGTATGATATATATGTTATATCTAACATTTCGTTCATGAGGTAAAAAAGATACTTAGAATTTTTTGAGCTATGACTACCAAAGAAAAAACAGAGTGCAGGGCCCAGCAGTGTGCTACATAAAGAATGCAGGGCTCCGGAGTGTGCTACATAAAGAATGCAGGGCACCAGAGTGTGCTACATAAAGAATGCAGGGCTCCGGAGTGTGCTACATAAAGAATGCAGGGCACCAGAGTGTGCTACATAAAGACTGCAGGGCCCAGGAGTGCGCTACGTAAAGAATGTAGGGCTCAGGAGTGCGCTACATAAAGAATGCGGGGCTCTGGAGTGTGCTAGATATAGAATGCTGGGCTCAGGATTGCACTACATAAAGAATGCAGGGCCCAGGAGTGCAATACATAAAGAATGCAGGCCCCCGCTACATATAGAATGCTGGGCTCAGGATTGCACTACATAAAGAATGCAGGGCTCAGGAGTGCGCTACATAAAGATTGCAGGGCTCAGCAGTGCGCTTCATAAACAATGTAGGGCTCAGATGTGCCCATGTATGTAGCCTCACCAGTCCCCACCCATGCAGCCTCACCAGTGCCCAGCAATGCAGCCTCACCAGTGCAGAGCAATGCAGCCTCACTAGTATCAATTTATGCAGCCTCACTAGTGCCCAGCAATGCAGCCTGACCAGTGCCCATATATGCAGCCTCACCAGTGTCCAGCAAAGCAGCCTCACCAGTGCCCAGCAATGCAGCCTTACCAGTGTCCAGCAATGAAGTCTCACCAGTGCCCATCAATGCAGCCTCACCAGTGCCCAGCAATGCAGCCTTACCTGTGCCCCTCTTTGCAGCCTCATCTGTGCAAGGGATCAAAGAGGAGAGCCACTAGGTCATCATGCAGGCCAGCTTTGCCTTCTGTAACAGCTTTAATTTGTATCGCCAGGGGCCCGCCGTCACTCAAGTCCCGCATCCTGGATCGGATCCTACCTATGATAGACAGCACACATCCCAACATTGGACAAGTGTGCTCTGTCTATCAAAGGAGCCAAACTGGGAGGCGGAACTTGTGTGAAGGTAGGCACCCGACAATTCAAATTAAAGCTTTCAAAGCAGGTGATGCGCCGGCCTGACACTTTCCAATGTGTGGCACCTGGGGAGGACCACCACCTCCCCCCTGCCTCGGCACCTGCCCTGGATTGGCTCTGCACCTGGCGACGCCACTGCAATCCGGGGTAAATCCGGGGACAGACTGTCTCTGGGGACAGTGTCATCAGTCCGGGGACGTCTGATCTCCATATATTAGGGGGGCTGAGGGGGGCTGCTGCACACAGAAGGCTTTTTATCTTAATGCAAAGAATGCATTAAGATAAAAAACATTCTGACTTTACAACCACTTTAGCATCGTCAGCTTGAAACAGGAAGTCCTGTTACTTCAATGATATGAATTTCTCACCTACTATGTACTGTATATATGTAACTATGCAACTAACAGTAAGAGCAGCAAGGATGTGGAATTCCCTTCCACAGGCTGTGGTCTCAGCAGGGAGCATCGATAGTTTCAAAAATATTAGATAAGTACCTGAACGACCGCAACATACAGGGATATACAATGTAATACTGACATATAATCACACACATAGGTTGGACTTGATGGACTTGTGTCTTTTTTCAACCTCACCTACTATGTATACTATGTATAATAAAGATTTCCAACAGATTCATAAAAAGGGATTTAAAAAAATGTATACAGTGAAGCATATTGCCGAAGATACAGATAAATAGACTTTGGATAAACACTCACTTTAAAGAGGTTGTAAGGCCGCGTACACACGCGCGGACTGTTTGCCCAACCTTGTTCGTCAAACAGTTTGGGCAAACAGTCCGCTCAAAATTTGCATGAGCGGACTTGCCCACACACGAGCGGACTGTTTGACGAACAAGGTTGGGCAAACAGTTCGCTCAACTTTTGAAATGAACGGACTCGCCCACGTAAGAAGGAGGCAAATCCGCCCATTTCGAGCGCGTGTACAGGTAGGCGGGGCCCGCGAAGGAGACGTCGCGGGCTCCGCCGCCTGGAATGGGCTTAAAGGGGAACCCCAACGCCGAAAAAAATCGGCGTGGGGGTTCCCCCAAAGTCCACACCAGACCCTTGTCCGAGCACGCTACCCGGCCGGCCAGGAAAGGGGGGCGAGCGAGCGCGCCCCCCCTCCTGAGCCGTACCAGGCCGCGTGCCCTCAACATGGGGGGGTGCCTTGGGGAAGGGGGGGCCGCGCGGCCCCCCCACCCCAAAGCACCTTGTCCCCATGTTGATGAGGACAAGGGCCTCTTCCCGACAACCCTGGCCGTTGGTTGTCGGGGTCTGCGGGCGAGGGGCTTATCGGAATCCGGGAGCCCCCTTTAAGAAGGGGGCCCCCGGATACCGGCCCCCCACCCTATGTGAATGAGTATGGGGTACAATGTACCCCTACCCATTCACCTGTGAAATAAAGTACAAATAAAAACACAACACAGGGGAAAAAAATATTTTATTGCACAGCCGGGGGTCTTCCGTCTTCGGGGGTCTTCTCGCCGGACTCCTCCGCTATGTGTGTGTAGCTCTTTTGCTAGCGGAGGAGTCCGGCTTTCTTCCTCCCCGCCGCCGGCCTCTTCTCCCGACTTCGGGGGTCTTGTCCCCCTCTTCGGTTCTTCTGCCGGGCCACCGCGCCTGGTCCGGTGGCCCGGTCTTCTGTCGCCGTCTTCCGTTCTTCTGTCGCCGCCTTCGGTTCTTCTGCCGGGCCACCGCGCCTTCTTGTAGCTCTTTTACAGGCGGTGGCCCGGTCTTCTGTCGCCGCCGACTTCCGTTCGTGTTCTACTTCTTGTTCTTCTCCAGGAGATGTTGACACGTCGCTCCCTCCGGCCGGAATGCCAGAGCCGCCCTGCGCTGTCACTTATATAGTGACAATGGGGCGGGGTCACATGGTATATGTCACATGGGTTGGTCACATGGGTTGATGTCACATGGGGACTATGACATCGTAAGGGGGCGGGGTCACCATGTGACCAACCCATGTGACATATACCATGTGACCCCGCCCCATTGTCACTATATAAGTGACCGCACAGCGCGGCTCTGGCATTCCGGCCGGAGGGAGCGACGTGTCAACATCTCCTGGAGAAGAACAAGAAGAAGAACACGAACGGAAGTCGGCGGCGACAGAAGACCGGGCCACCGCCTGTAAAAGAGCTACAAGAAGGCGCGGTGGCCCGGCAGAAGAACCGAAGGCGGCGACAGAAGAACGGAAGACGGCGACAGAAGACCGGGCCACCGGACCAGGCGCGGTGGCCCGGCAGAAGAACCGAAGAGGGGGACAAGACCCCCGAAGTCGGGAGAAGAGGCCGGCGGCGGGGAGGAAGAAAGCCGGACTCCTCCGCTAGCAAAAGAGCTACACACACATAGCGGAGGAGTCCGGCGAGAAGACCCCCGAAGACGGAAGACCCCCGGCTGTGCAATAAAATATTTTTTTCCCCTGTGTTGTGTTTTTATTTGTACTTTATTTCACAGGTGAATGGGTAGGGGTACATTGTACCCCATACTCATTCACATAGGGTGGGGGGCCGGTATCCGGGGGCCCCCTTCTTAAAGGGGGCTCCCAGATTCCGATAAGCCCCCCGCCCGCAGACCCCGACAACCAACGGCCAGGGTTGTCGGGAAGAGGCCCTTGTCCTCATCAACATGGGGACAAGGTGCTTTGGGGTGGGGGGGCCGCGCGGCCCCCCCTTCCCCAAGGCACCCCCCCATGTTGAGGGCACGCGGCCTGGTACGGCTCAGGAGGGGGGGCGCGCTCGCTCGCCCCCCTTTCCTGGCCGGCCGGGTAGCGTGCTCGGACAAGGGTCTGGTGTGGACTTGGGGGGAACCCCCACGCCGATTTTTTTCGGCGTTGGGGTTCCCCTTTAAGCCCATTCCAGGCGGCGGAGCCCGCGACGTCTCCTTCGCGGGCCCCGCCTACCTGTACACGCGCTCGAAATGGGCGGACTTTCCGAACGGGAACAGTCCACTCATTTCGAAAGTACAGCGGACAGGCCCACACACGGGCGGACTGTTCGCTCAAACACAGTTTCAGCGGACAGTTTTTCGGAATTTCCGAAAGACTTTGTCCGTCCAACTGTCCGCTGAAACTGTCCGCTGAAAGCCCACACACGAGCGGACTGTCCGCCCAAACACTGTTCAGCGGACAAGGTTGGGCGAACAGTCCGCCCGTGTGTACGCGGCCTAAACCCTTACAAACCACTTTGACTTAGCCCTTGTACACACGGTCGGACATTCCGACAACAAAATTCGTCGGATTTTGTCCGACGGATTTTGTCTGACACTGGTGTTGCATACACACGGTCGGACAAAGTTGTTGGAACATCCGATCGTTCGTAACGTGATGACGTTATTTAGTTATGACGGGACTACATTCAGGCTAGTAGCCAATAGCTTTGGTCTAGGAATTTGATCACTTTGTCTGATCGGAATTCTCTACGAACAATCGGACAAAGTCTGATCAGATCATTTTGTCGGAAAATTTTTATATCCAGCTCTCAAACTTTGTTGGTCGAACAATCCGACGGAAAAATCAGATGAAGCCCAAACACGGTCGGATTATCCGACAACACGGTCCGATCGGACATTTTCTGTCGGAATGTCCGACCGTGTGTACAAGGGCTTACAGGTAAGCCTAGATTAAGGCTTACCTGTAGGTCCAAGAAATATCTCCTAAACCTACATGGTTTAGGAGATATTTACTAAAAGACAGGCACCGCTATCTAGGGCGTGAAATGGATATTTTGATGATAGGCAACTCCTATCCTCATATTGATTAGTGGTTCCAAATTAATAACTACTGCAGTAGGGAACAGACACAAAAGATACGCTCAGCATCTTTCCAAATAACCATTCTCCTTTATTATGACGCATTTGAAGGTTTTTATACACATGATTACGTAGGTATCACATTAATATTACAATTGTACGTTTATGGTAACAAGGGGCATTACATAGACAGGCTAATTCTAATCAGAACTTGAAAGAATGCAAAACATGTACTGAAAACATTATTAGTGCCGTGTGCACAGTGAGGGCATCGTGCAATACATATAAAATATAATACAATTATATACAGAACCTACAAATTTCCATTACAGGCGCATGCGCCGTAGACAGCAGCGAGCAGGTGCACTATCGGCGTTAGCAGCATGCCGCTGCAAAGGGCGATATGCCATTAGTGGAGGCTTCCGTGCGCATGTACGGGAGTGACGTCATCACTACTCCGCCCTGTGAGTGGCCGGAGCAGCGATACCCAGAAAAAGATGGACGCTGCATACTACAGGGGACAGCGGTGACATAGCTGGCTCCTGTGTCAGGTAAGTGACACATAATGGGCTACTATGTGATCCATAATAGCCCATTATACTTTACCTTTGCAGGGAGACAAAGAAGAAGTAAACCCATCAGGTGTGATACTAAAGTAGTAGTTTTTGTTTAAAAATAACAAACATCTTATACTTGCCTGCTCTGTGCAGTGGTTTTGCATAGAGCAGCCTAGATCCCCCTCCCTCCTGCCAAGTGCCCCCACAGCAAGCAGCTTGCTATGGGGGCACCCGAGCTGCTGCTCTGTGTGTCCATTCAGCTTGTCTCTTCTCATTGGCTCACTGACTTTCATTGACAGCAGCAGGAGCAAATGGCACTTCGCTGCTGCCTCAGCCAATAAAGAGGGAGAATCCTGACAGCAGAGTCTCTCATGCAACTTCACTGGATCGAGACGGGGCTCAGGTAAGTATTAGGGGAGATGAGGCGGGCAGCTCTTAAGATAAAAAAAAACCTTCTGCGGGGCGTGGCCTGGAGCTTCATGGTGTAGGACGTGCTGAGTGAGAGCTCCGTCTGAGACCTCATCCTTTTACCTTATCCTTTGGGGATTTTTCTTTGCTATTTACTGTACAGACGCCCGGGAACCTTGTGCTCATTCTGTGCCTCATGTCGCCGACTAAAAGACCCTCCGAGGCGGCCGCCAAGCTGGCTAAGTTCCGCCACGAGGGCCAGGGCGCGACGGAGCAAGATGGCGCCGGCCCCGCTTCTACCGCGGAGGAGTCTCCTGCAAACGACACCGCCAAGATCCTTGAGGCCGTCTCCTCCTGCCAATCCGCCCTCACTACCAAGATAGAGGAGGTTAAGATGGACATCTCCCATATTCGGCATGACCTGCAGAAGCTGAGGGACAGGGTGTCCGAGGCCGAACGAAGAGTGGAACACGTGGAGACGGACATCCCTCCTCTACAACATTCGGTCGAACGTTTGCAGCACCAGCTTAGTGTCGTCCTTCACAAGCAGGACGACATGGAAAATAGACTTCGACGTTGCAATCTTCGTTTCGTGGGTCTCCCGGAAAGGATCGGAGGGCTCCGACCCCCCCACCTACCTGGAAAACCTCCTCGTTAAAACCTTCGGCAGGGAATCCTTCTCCTCCGCGTTCGTGATCGAACGAGCGCATCGTCTGGCGGCTCGTCCGCCTCCAGCCGGCGCACCCCCGCGAACTTTTATTGCCAAGCTACTTAACTACAGAGACCGGGATACGGTGCTTCGTCTCACCCGCGAACGTGGAAATATCCCGGTTGACAACGCTACGGTGGCAGTGTTCCCAGATTTCTCGGCGGAGGTCCAACGAAAACGAGCACAATTTACGGAGGTCAAGCGCCAGCTGCGAGTTCGCCATTTGCCATATGCAATGCTGTTCCCAGCTCGACTCCGGGTGACCCGCGAGGGCAAGACCTATTTCTTTGAAGATCCTGCTGCGGCCTCGTCATGGTTGGAACGGGATGCGGTGCAAGGCCCTGCTTGAAAGCTGACCACTACAGCCCCTGAGTAGTGCCTACCTATCCACCTTGGCTACCGTGAGTGATCCCTGCCCTCTCCTGTTCCCTCTGCTATACCCCCCCTCTCTTTTCTCCATTGACCCTATGGACTGCCTCCATTTTTGCTGCTATCACCCCCTGTATTGGAGAACGCTATGCTGATTGCCCTCTGCGGTGACCGCCGCTGAACTCTCTCTGTGCCCTGGCCTTACAGTTCCTGCTTCCCCTCCTTTGCCAGCCTCCCGTGCACCCTTCATTGTTTTCTTTATGGTGAACACTGGTGAGATGGCGCAGATCGTGAGGGGGGACATGTTCTGGGACGTGCTACCCTTGCCCTTGTTTCGCTCCGTTTTTTCACTCTCCCCTCTCTCCCTTCCCTCCCTATTTCTACTGATGCACACGGAGGTAACCATGTACTGCTTGAACTCCTTGTCTCCCCTATTTGGCCCATTTTTCCACATGCCTGGGTTCGCCCGTACCCCCCCCCCTTTTTTATTTCCCCCTCCCCCCCCCCTTTTTTTTTTTTTTTTTTTTTTTTTTTTCTTCCCCTGTCTGCCCCACGCGCTATACTTTTATTTGGTCTCTCAGACGACCTGCTGACTCTTGCTCTGGAAAGTACACCCCTTGCAACCCGCTGCACTGTCTGCTCTGCAGTTTGTTATAATTGCGCCCATGTTTGTGTTGTTTCCCTGGCCAGCAGTCACTACCGCGGCTGCGGCGAGTGACAGTTTTTTTGTTTTGCCCCGCTGGTCCAGAGTAGGCATTGTTATGACTGTTTTACTGGTTGTATGTGTTTTATATTGTGTTATTTACAGCTGTAATTTTACTGCAAATGTGTTCTTGTATTTGTTGCTGCCAGCCAGGGAGGATCCAGGGGTTGCCCAGGCGCCCTGCATGCCCGAACTTCCTGGGCCGGGGGCCTACACTAGTCTAATCTGTGCCGACATGTTCCATGGCTGCGCTTAAATTTGCAACCTGGAATGTCAGGGGCCTTGGCGCTAAACCCAAGAGATTAGCCGTCCTTACTCACCTCAAACGCCTGAAAGTGGACATCTCGATCCTCGTCGAGACTCACCTTACAGGCCAGTCCCAAAGGGCACTTAGAAAACCCTGGGTCGGCTGGATGTACAGCGCCCCTCACACTTCCCACTCCCGAGGTGTAGCCATTTTAATTGCTAAAACTGTGCAGTTCCAGTTACATGACCTATGCTCAGACCCTCACGGTAGATTTCTATTCTTACATGCCACTGTGAGCGGCCTGACGATGCTTATTATGGCGTTCTACATACCACCGCCCTTCCAGTTTCAGGCCCTGCACGAAGGTCTCACTTTTATGACCAAATTCCCTACAGTCCCGGTAATCTGGATAGGTGATTTCAACATGACCATCAACCCCGGCCTCGACCGACTTGGCGCACCTGACCGCACGTCTTCCCCCCCTCATACCACTAGGTTCGGTAGATTTGCAGCTGAACTGGCCATGACAGACTCCTGGAGACATAAGTATCCAACAGCACAGGCCTTTTCTTGCTTCACTCCCGCCCGCCGAGCTATGTCTCGTATAGACATGGCCCTGCTCTCTCCCTCCCTGCTTCCCGAATTATTGGAGGTCGGCTTTGACGCCAGGGTGCTGTCGGACCACTCCCCATACTGGTTGACGCTGAGACTGCCTGTGACTATCCCCCCCCGTGTGTGGAGACTGAACCCCTTCTGGCTTACGGTTATCCCAGGTCTGGAGGACCTACAGAGGGACCTAGTTTTTTTTCTCCGTTCAAACTCGGGATCTGCGTCCCCTGGGTCAATCTGGGAATCATTTAAGCTTCATGCTAGGCTGCTCCTGATCACTCGTATTAACAGGTACAAGGCTAACTCTAGACAGGCATTGACACAGGCTGAGGAGCGCCTACAATCCCTTGAGCAACTGTTTGTGACAGATCCTTCCCTGGAACATGCCACCCAGCTCCGCCTCCAGTCCCGACTGACTGATCACCTTCATTATGAGAAAGCGAAGCAGGGCCTTTTCTTTAGTAGACAGCGGGTGTTCGAGCACGGCGAGCGGGCGGGCAAACTGCTAGCCTATATGGCCCGGCTTGACCATAGCCCTCCGGTGGTGGTTCAGCTCCGCGGCGCCGCCGACGACCTGATCTCCGACCCTGACCTGATTCTACGTGAGTTTAGAATGTTCTACTCCACTCTATATACCTCCACAACCCGACACACGCACGCTGACCTCACCCAATTTCTTCACTCCATAGATTTCCCCTCTATCAGCCCAGAGCAGAGATCCCTCCTGGAAGCCCCCATCTCCCCTGACTGCATTGCCGAGGCACTTGCCTCCCTCCCATCCTCCAAGGCGCCTGGCTCGGACGGGCTGCCCCTGGAATTTTATTCTCATTTTCAAGACACGCTAATCCCAGAACTGCACACATTATACACCCATATGTTTGATACAATGTCCCTTCCCGCCTCCATGGGAGAGGCCCTTGTTGTCCTTATACCCAAGCCCGGTAAGGACCCCTGCTACCCAGAGTCGTACCGCCCGATTTCCCTCCTGCAGCTGGATGTAAAAATCCTGGCTAAAATTCTGGCCCTGCGACTCAATAAAGTTGTCCTCAGCCTTATACATCCAGATCAAACGGGGTTCATGCCTAACAAAAATACTGCCTTCAATCTCCGCAGACTCTTTATGAATCTGCAGGCCACTCATGATAACATCGGCTCCCGGGTAGTCGTGAGTCTAGATGCCGCGAAGGCGTTTGACTCCGTTGAATGGAGTTATCTATGGGAATGCCTGACTAACTTTGGCTTTGGCCCTAACTTCATTAAGTGGATCCAGCTTTTATATAGCGCTCCCACTGCCCGGATCCAGGTTAATGGCAGGATCTCGGATCCTTTCCCTCTGTCTAGGGGTACTCGTCAGGGTTGCCCGTTATCCCCCCTCCTGTATGCCCTCGCGGTTGAGCCGCTGGCCATTGCCATTCGTGCTCACCCGCAAATTAAGGGCCTGCGTTCGGGCCTTTTGACGGAAACCCTCAGCTTATACGCTGACGATATGTTATTATACCTCGAAGACTCGGGTCCCTCTTTGCAAGCAGCCCTGCGACTGATAGAGCAGTTTGGGGAATACTCTGGACTACGTATTAACTGGTCCAAGTCCCAGATCCTCCCTTTAGACTTGGGTGCCCCGTCCGCTGATCAGGCGGCAATGCCCTTGGTCAGGGCGAGTCAGGTGAAATATTTGGGAGTGCAATGTTCACGATTGCTGACTGACTACACCCTTTTAAACGTGGAACCCTTATTCACCCTGCTCAAGCAAAAAACCCAGACTTGGTCCCGTATCCCCCTTGGGGTGATGGGCCGTGTAAACTTGGTCAAAATGATTCTCCTCCCCAAGCTGCTATATGTGTTTTGGCATGCTCCCCTACGCATCCCTCTCAGAACCTTCAAATCCTTGGAGGCCATCTTAAACACGTTTGTTTGGGGTTCGTCTCGACACAAGCTCTCATGGAGTGTTCTGAAATGCCCTACCCACCTGGGCGGCACCGCCCTACCAGACCTGTACTATTATTATCTGGCCGCTCAACTGTCCCACTTCTACTATTTTAATCAGATTGACAAAGATCGCTATGCCTCACTGGTATGCTCCCCGCACTACGCTCTGGTCGTACACCCACTCCGTCTCCTTATGCGTGGCTCCGGGGGACCTTCCGTCCCGACGAGAGACATGTTGTCCCACCATTGTTTGATTTGGCAGCAGGCCACGTCCATTACTGGGGCCCCTAGGTTTCACTCCCACACCCCCCTTTGGGACAATCCCCTACTTCCCGAGCTCTCTACGATCCCCGACCGCTCTGTATGGCTGGCCGGGGGCGTTATCTTTCTGTCCCAGGTTATTACCAATGGCTCTGTCAGACCCTTCCAGGCCCTCAAAACTGACTTCAACCTCCCTAATAGAATGTTTTTTAGGTATCTTCAACTCCGCCATGCCCTTAGCTCTCAGTTTGGCTCCCATATCCCCAGGCTCGAAACACTTCCGATAGCAACAGCCGTGCTAGGTGATGACCCTAAGAAACTGATTTCTTTTTTTTACACCAACCTGCTCACGCCTGGGGCGACCGCCCGCGCCTACCGACTTAAGGCTAGATGGGAGGCCGACGTAGGGGTTATCGAGGATGCGGACTGGGAAACTGCACTTGACACCCCTAAGCTGGTCTCCCCTAAACTTTCTGACAGACTTACACACCTTTACATGTTACATAGGTCATACCTGACCCCTGGGCGGCTGTCCAAGTTTAGACCTGGCTATGATCCAACATGTCCTAAATGTGGTGATCCCCAGGCCACGTTCTACCATCTCCTTTGGTCCTGTCCTGAGTTGCAGGTTTACTGGAAGCAAATTGTTGACTTCCTCCACGACCAAATGGGCTCCCCTCTGACGCTATGCCCCCGCCAATGTTTGCTGGGGATTCTCCTCGTATCCGAGGAGGCAAGGATCCCGACTGTTTTCCTACAGGAGACCCTATACCTAGCCAGACTGCAGATAGCCCGCACCTGGTTGCGCTCTGCGCCCCCCACCGCCCGACAATGGAAGTCGGCTGTCAATGCCACTCTCCCCTATAAAAAACTGCTGTATATGCATAGAGGCTGCCCGAGCAAGTTTGCCAAACTGTGGGATAAATGGATGGGGGATTCAGATACATGTACCGACTAGTGTAGCTTGTGGTCTGTACGCCTCCTTACACCTACCCGGGTTCGGCCCGGCGAGTCTAGCTGTCTCCGTGGTTGTAGGTGGGCTTCCCGCCCTCATAATAATGGTTTCTTGCTCCTCTTTGCGAATTACTTTGAGTAGGATGTACTATGGCTCGACATATGACTCCCAACCTCTGAGTTCCTCTTTTCCCCCCATATCTGAACACACTGTATTGCCCCTTGCTTTTTATGTAATGTGCAACCTGTAAACAAAGAACCCCCCCCTCCTTGTGTTTTTCAGCCTGTGGTATTGTTAGCAGCTGTTTTCTATCCGTATATTTGGTGCATGTTGCACCCCATATGTGTTACTGTTATCCTATGTATTTTGTATGCTCAATAAACGTTCTTTTTTCAAAAAAAAAAACCTTCTGCCTTAAGAACCACTTTGGGCAAAAAAAAGAACTTTAGATACATAGATCCTTTAGGGTACCATGAAGATAAATCTTCTGTTAAGGAGTGTATTTATGCATATGTTTAGAATAGATGTCTGATTCAGGAAACTACAACACCAGCACACTAGTGCAAACATATACACTCATTCATTAGTTAAATGTATATCAGTCAAAAAACAACTCTTCAAGGCCACAAAGAGTGCCTTTCTCATGGAAGCCAGATGAGCAAGGGGCCCTGCATGGCCCAGAAACATTGATTGATGTAACGTGTGTGTTGACTGATGTGCACTAATAAATGAGTGTATATGTTTTTAACAGAGTACTGGTGGGGTGGCCTCTCATCATTTTACTGTGATCTGCTCAGCACCATCAGCTATAGTTACTATGAGCACCCATATCTACTACCAAGGGCAAACATTTAAAGGAGCGCAGTCTACATTCTACAAGCTGCTCAATTGTAGTAGATAACTGTAGCCATTTTTTTTTACCTACTAGTTAGTCATTTTTTAACCATCTTGTTGTATGCAATTTTATTTCCAAGGCTTTTCTTTCTGTGTACAGTAGCTGCATGTAATCAGCTATAGTACTAGTATGACAGCTGCATTTAGACAGCCATAGCAGTCCCCTTTCTTAAGCATCCCAAGAGCTTTTCAACCATAACTAATGAAGTGGGGAATTAGTATATATAGTATTATTGAAACAGGGGTTACACCTCAGCACAGATTTATCACAGTCTACTGAAGCATGAGAGAAGGACACTTCTGTAAATTAACACAGTTAAAAATAGAAAATGCAATCATCTTAAAATTGTCGTAGTAACCTGTAAGGATGAGCAAATCAGGCAAAGTTTCGTTTTCAGGAGCTCAGCAAAAAGACTACTAAACCACTAAACCCAAATATAGTGCCAAAACCTATTGAAGTCTATGGAAGATGTTTGTGATTATGATCATATTTGGTCAACATGACTGATGTTAGAGCTACATCATGGAACATTGTTTTTTTTCCAATAAAGGACTTTTTTTTCACAGTATGGAAGTTTTATGTTACTATTTACATATTAGTTTGTGAAAGAATACAAGTGTATAATCAATAGTAATCAGAGGCGGCTCTAGGCTTTTTGAGGCCTCAGGCAAAACCTAGACATGAGGCCCCACTCATGCCCATAATGAGAAAAATAATTCAAGCGATAAAAAAAAAAAATTGTATAAATTACATACATTAAGAGCTTTAAAATGCTGGTGTCAGTTCTCTCGGTGCTGGTGTCAGTTCTCTCGGTGCTGGTGTCAGTGCTCTCTATCTCAGTGCTGGTGTCTGTGCTCTCTATCTCACAGGAAATGTTAAACCGTTGCTGGTCTGAGCTTAATGCCACAGCGGCATTGTTGTCAGCAGAGGCGGCTCTTCAATCAGGCTGTCACAAGGCCCCTGTGAGTGCGAGGCCTTAGGCGACCGCCTTATTTGCCTAATTAGAGAGCCGCCTCTGATAGTAATGTAGCTTGGTGATGTCTGATTTTAGGAAGTATGTGTAGATTTTGAAATTGTGAATTGGAGAAGAGGTCTTTTGCAGGTCTATTGAGGGCTAAATACTTAAAATACCAATTAGCCCCGTGTTAGACATTTTATGGCATGTCATGTACTTCTAGTAGGTTTAGTTACCCTGCAGACCATGCCTGACAGAACTGACGAGGGGTTAATCCCAATTCTCTTGGAGGAAAGTAATAGCTTTCCAGATTTTTACCGCTAATAGACATTAAGATAACTCCTGACATACTGCAGTGTTCTTCCAGACCTTCTGGTATGGCTTTCAATGTGATATTTACAGATTTAGCAGATCGCCATTTATTAGTTATCTGCTCAGTAATGGTCAGCTGAATAGTTGATGCTTTTCCGAAGTTCTTTTGAAGTGTCCAGACTGTTAGCATACTGTTTAATTACGTTAAATGACTATAGAGATGCAAACTTTGTATTGTAGCTGGTTCTGAAAGGTGGGGGGGGGGGGGGGCACAGCTGCTCTGTTTCTTATTTTAAAAATGTAATGGCTGACCTGTGTTCTCTCATGCATTTTTTCGGGGTGCCCATTTGGCATTATCACCACAAGGTGTACCATGTATCCCGTACTTATTCGTATCTGTGGGCCCCCTTGTTCTAAAGGGGCTTTAAGATTCAGATAAGGCCCCCTGAAGACACAGACACCCCTTTTGTTTACATTCCAGCAGCTCCAGGGATCTGTCATAATAGACTTCCAGCTGATGTTTCTTTACAAAAATCAGCTAGAGGTTCAGGCAGATGAACTGGCCAAAAAAAAAAGGCCAGTTTGATTGTCTTTTTACTGAACTTGGACAGGTTGCATTGAGTAGAACTCATGTTTAACCCAAAGCTCATTTTTATTTGCCTGGTAGGAAGAAAAGGCTAGCAACCACAAGAGGAATACTCCAGACCCAGACGGATAATACAGTACATGGAGGCACCATACACACTGACCCATGTTCTAGGTCAGAACGCTAATGAAGACTAGCATTCAGAGCTTCATCTCTCCTTATATATACAAATAGGTTCAAAGGAAAGAGCTGTTATAGCATTCATCGAGGAGGCAGGAGGCAAAGTGACATGTTTCTGACGACATATCAGGAACATCAACTGTCAAGCTGACAGCTATTGTTGACAGGGCACAAGTAGGAGTATGCACAGATAACAGGGAAATGTCTCATAGTAACATTCTTACAGTTTTAGAATTATCTCAACTTTTTCTTTCTTTCCTTTTTTTTTCTCTTTTGTCTTATTGCAGAGATTTCTCTTTACTGTCAACAGAAAATCTCTTTAAATAAGGAAGGGGGTGGAGGGTGAAATCAACTCTTAGACGGTAGGTATCCCATTTTTAAGATTTCCCCTTATGTTTAGTACAAGTGACCAGTGACAACTGTAACATTGTGGATTTCTCATCATTTTCTATCCCATCAACAAAGGTCACTATTGGCTTTTCTGAAGTCTCAATAAATGCATCTATCTGGAAGAACTGTGTTGCTGCTGCAATAACTTGCAATATAGTAATAATTAATGAATCATCCCTCTAATACTATACTATATTGGGCAATGTAGTCATATAGTAGTAGAAGGATGATTATTAATTAATTATTACTATAATGCAAGTTATTTCAGCAGCAACCATGTTCTTCCAGAAAGATGCATTTATTAAGACTTCAGAAAAGCCAACAGTCACCAGGACAAATAGACAGGTTAACTCTCCCCTTCTGAGAAAATGATAGATGTAAAAACCTGACAGAGGTTCTAAAACTTCCACATGCTATTACATGCTGGCTTTTGATAAACTCTAACTTGAATGTAAATCTTAACAATAAACTTAATTTATTTTCTCCCTTTTCGATTTATTAACCATGTGCAGGTAAGATGGTGAGAAGGGGGGGAGTTGTTCTGTATTCCAAATTTTAAGCAAGCAGGCTAGAGTAACAGCATTGATCCTCCATAGATACAGTATGATGGGCCATTTCATCCTCAGACAGAAAGTGTTACAGGATTGGAATGTAAACAAAAAAGGCAAAAACCTGAAAAAAACTGAAAATGAATGCAGCCATCACATCCTAGAGCCGGTAAGCTGTCATATATACATTTTCATTCTTGGGGTTGAATACACATCAGGTCAAGTCCATCCCATGAATAGCCTTGCAAGGTGTTTAATGTGTTCTGCATTTGTAGAAAGAACAGCAACTTACCCCAATATTGTCTGAATCACATTTATCAAACAGCCACTGTAGGTATTGCCCTCCTATAAGACCATCTAGCTCTACCAGAAGACAAAAAAACACTTAAGAGCAACATAGGAGACTTCCTTTTGCAATTAATCGGTTCAAACACATGGGACATATTTAGGGTTTTTTTTTTTCTCAGAGAATAGATGCAGTTCTTTCCCCCTTTCAAGTCACTCCTTGTTTCTGCTCCCTACACACCTCTGAGCCCTGTCCCTTGTTTCCACCCCGTATTCACCTCCCAGTACAGCCCCTATTTGAAGAATACAGAATCAAGTATCATTTTGCGTCGCTAAGTAATTTGTATGGAACTTGCTACTGATGATAAGAAAGGCAGTAAATAGATCTTCTGCAGCCATCAACAATAGATCCACCCCAGCATCAATAGATCCCCACAACAACATGAGATCCCCCAAGCAACAAAATACCCCCCCCCACCCACCCAGCAACAATAGACATTTGCCAGTAACAGTAGATCACCTGGCAGCCAGCATTGATAGAACTCCAGCAGCAAGCAACAATAGACGCCTCCTTGAACAGTAGATCCTTACCATGAACAATTGACACCCCAGAAACATAAGACCCCTCCTACAAACAATAGATCCCCACTAAGTGAGAATAGATTCCCCAGCAGCCAGCACCTATAGACCCTACAACAGTGATGGTGAACCTTGGCACTCCAGATGTTTTAGAACTACATTTCCCATGATGCTCAACTACACTGCAGAGTGCAGGAGCATAATGGGAAATGTAGTTCCAAAACATCAGGGGTGCCAAGGTTTGCCATCACTGCCCTACAACATACCCTAGCACCCCTTGCCATTATGTACTTTCAATGCTGGATGTCCTGGACATTCACCAAACATTCACAGGAGGTTAATTATTCCTTGTAATTTAAAACAAATTCACCATCACCACAAAGACTTTTTATGAATGTTTATTCAAAAAAAGTATTTTTTACAGTAGGTGAGCAACAATATTACAGTAACAGATTAAAACATTGAAGTGAAATTATACTTTTAGGAGATCCCTGGAGACTCATATCTTCAGGGAAAGCCATCCCTCAAACTTATTACCTTTTGTTCCACCTGCCCTCCCTATTAGATTGTAAGCTCTCAGGAGCAGGGCCCTCCTAACCCGCTTGTATTGAATGGTTTTGTTGCTGTAATGTCTCTCTTTATATTGTGAAGCACTGCGCAAATTGTTAGCGCTATAAAAACAAAACATTTTTGCCTGCACACAGATGATGGAAGTTAGCAGAGCTTCACCTCATTCACTAAGCTCTGGGGAAAATTCCCTTGCAAATTGAACATCCTATTTGCCATTTTTTGTACTTTCACATTAAAATTCTAATTTACCTGTTTGAGAAACTGGCACACATTTGGTAGCATCTAAGAAAAGAGAAAAAAAAAAGACATACTTGCGGCACAGATAAATTAGATCTGTATCATAGAATCTGGATATATAATTTTCCCTGCAGATACATACAGAATGAGCCGACACATGCACCGCTCTGACAGTAATATATTTATAGACCTTGGTTTATCCTCAGAATTGCATTGTATTTATCCAAAACATGTGTTTTATAACTGTATTTGCTTCCACATCATCATAAGCCTCTGTCCCGAGGGCCAAGTATCCTTTGTAGCTTGACTGCAGTTATCCAGTATCAGTGTGATTTCTTCTGAGAATTAACTTAATTAAAAAAGTAACTGTTTCCCTAACATGATCTTACAGAGCGAAGATAAAAGAGGTATTTATTGTGCACATATGGTTAGCAAGAGGAAAAAAATATAATCTATAAAAATATAAGTGTACTGTCTGCCCTCATGTTGTAAAGCGCCACGTAAACTGTTGGCGCTATATAAATCCTGTATAGTAATATAATAATAATAATCTCATAAATAGAGTGGATATAAAAGTATAACATTGCTAACCATATGAATGGTTTTGGGTCCTGGGGTTCTTCCAGTAGCAGTGCTGTTGGCCGTCCAATAAAGATTCTCAAAAGTTAACAGATACTGTACATGTCATAGGAGAAACATTGAGTATGAGATTGTTGGCCTTACATCAAAGACCGCTCTCTTCCTGTCTCTGATGACATTTTTGCTTCAATACTCATTAGCTACTTGGTCAGGTAAGCAAATAATGGGATTGATTTGCTAAGGCAAATAGACTGTTCATGCACTTTGACTGGGAATTCTCAACACATGGGTCGATTGCTGTTCCAATCCGGACAGATCCAACGCCGTACACATAATAATGTCAGGTCTATCTCAGCCAGCGAGATGTCACTTTTGGGAGAGGAGAGACCACACGGAAGTGATGTTTCGTCGCCACCATCTTGGTACACTCATCTGCAGTAAGGCTACAGTTAGAAGTCGGCAAGTGGACATCTTTTTACACCCACGAAGTCTTGCATTTTACACTTATTTTTACCAGTAAACTGAGCTTATATACTATAGAAGGTTTATATAGTATATAAGCTCAGTTTACTGGTAAAAATAAGTGTATAATGCAAGACTTTGCTGGGATGTTAGCCTTACTGCGGACGAGTGTACCAAGATGGCGGTGACGGAACTTAACTTCCCTTTCCACATTAGACGGGTTGCTGATTCTGATGGAACACCTGAGTAACTGGTAAGTCAAATTGATAAAAACATATTAGTACTGTGTGCCACCAGCCCAACCAATCAATAGTACTAGTTACTCCAAAGATACTTCAGCAGGTCCAGCGGTATGTATTCTCCACCCATAAACTCATGCAAGATAAAGAGCCATCATTGTGCAATATTCCAAAAAAGATCATTTATTTAGCTTAAAACATGAACAGATGTACACTCACATGATAGGGTGTTAAACCGCCACTAAGTCTATCCAGCAAGCTGGCATACAGTTTGTATACTCCGCTCCATGCTTGGAAGCCAGCATGCATTCCAAGCCTCATTTTCAGTGCAGGTCAGGGGTCAGATGTGATGTTGGCAATGCTCCACTAGCCTCAAGGTGTTTCGCATGAAATATGCATCATCAGGAAGCATTGCGGCTAGTGGAGCAATGCTGCCGTCACATCCTGCCCCTGATCCGCACTGAAAATGAGGCTTGGAACGCACGCTGGCTTCCAAGCACGGAGCAGCGTATACAAACTGTATGTCGGATTGCTGGTTAGACTTAGTGCCGATCTAACAACCCCCTATCATGTGAGTGTACATCTGTTCATGTTTTAAGCTAAATAGATTAGCTTTTTTGGAATATTGCGCAATGATGGCTCCTGCATATCAGATATTTATATTTTGATTCATAACAGTTGCAAAATGACAGCAATGAATGAGCAATGAAAATAATTTTACTGTTAGGGGTCCCCACAACTTGGGAAACTTTATCAAGGGGTCACGGCACTAGGTAGGTTGAGAACCACTGCTTTGGAGACTTGTGAATGAGGGAAAGCTCTGCTGACTTCCACCATACAATCATGTGTAGGCAAAAATGCATTTGTTTCCTTGCCTTTATTCAGATATTTTTTTTAAAACTTAATTACACCACAATTACTAAGCTCTGGGGAACAGTCCCAGTCAAGTGCAACTTCCCTTGTAAAGTGAACAGCCTTTCTTCTGTTTGTCAATAGATAGTTGGTTTATACGATGTGGAATACCCTTGTTCAAAATTAATCAATTCTTATATGCTATGTATATGTTGCATATTTATCTGAGGATGTGCAACTGTAATGTTCTGCCAGTGTGTAGCTGTAAATAGTAAATTAATGCTAGTAGCGATTAATTGTTCTGTGTATGGAAAGAATTAAACATGTGCAAGTCAGTACAAATTCATTTTCGGATAAAATTTGGCATTTTCGTTCATTCAAAAGCATCCGAATGAACGAAAGAGTGCTTTGATGAATGCATACGAAAACAAATTGTCAGAAAGAACGAAAATCCGGAAGAACGAAAATCCGGAAGAATGAAAACCCGAAAGAATGAAAATCCGAAAATATAAAATTCAGAAATAACGAAAAACTATTCATCCTACGAGTTTAACTAATCGTTTATATTTGAATAATTAAATTTTTTGTATTTTCTATTATAATAAAATTATTAACTATTATTATAGTTTGTATTATTATTGTTATTTATTATTATAAACTATTAAATTATAGGTAAAATAGCTCAAGTCAGTAATTCTTCTATTTAGGTCTCTGCGCCATAGCAGCTAATTTGAGATAGATTAGATTTAAATTTTTATTTGAACTTCCTTTCAAATTTGGCTGAAGTAAGTGTTAGGAAATGTAACAAATATGAATGCATCGGAAGTTAGGAATTATCCAAAGTAACTAATGGAAAAAAATGACTAGAAATGCATCCAAAGTTAGGAATAATCCGAAGTAACGAATAACGCATCTAAACAAATGGAACGGAACAAATATGCATTTGAAGTTTTGAATGATCCGAAGTAAGGAACGCTGATCATAATGAATGATCCGTTAAACGAAAAGAAAACAAAAAGGAATGAAACGAAAACTAAACTAGACACATTTTTCAGTAGTGCACATGTCTAGAAGGAATACAAATAAATAAATAGAATCTGATTTAAAGAAAAACAAAAAGTGAACAGCCTATTTGCCTTAAGTAATTTAACCAGAATGACATTTGATTTTGTTAAAGCTTCTTATTTGCATTATTGTTTATTCGTGCAGATAGTATGAAAACTAGAGGGTTAGCATTACAGGCTACCAACATTATCAGCAAAATACACTTTAAAGCGGCCTCAGAAAACTGCTAAAACTTTGTGACTAATATTCGATTGGCACAGGATAAATCATCTCATGCTTATTGTACTTTAATAAGATTTGCTAAGTTAACAGTTAGACTAAATAAGGATACAGCTGTAGATTTTACTAATGTATTTGAAAGTCGGTAAGACATCTTTAAGCAATGCCTACTAAATTCCTATGTTGGCACACTTTAAAGTGTCACTTTAGGCAAAAATTAAAAGGGGGCGAACAGGCAGGAATTTTAATGCAAAAGAGACATGCTTAGTCTTCTTCATTAAAGTTACCCATCTGGCTGTCTGCCATACTACAGTGAGTCTCATTGTACACCTTCGACAATGCCAAATCTGACTGAACTCAAGTGATGTCGCCCTCCCACCCACAGGTGGGGATTTCATGGACACCGTAGTGCTGGAGCGGAGTATAGTTCTGCCCTCTAATCTGTCCCTCCAGCGCTCACCGGAGCGCCAGGCTGTGGAGGAGGCGGAAGCTGCTGACTGTTGTGATGTCAGTCGACAGCAGGCTTTAGCTGAATACAGGTCACAAGAGTGCAGTATATATACTGTCTTCTACAACCTCACCTTAGAAGCAGAGTTTGGCTGTTCCTCACCCAGTTTTAAGCCTTCTACACAGCTGTTTCTGTTTTTAGTTAATGCTGTGTTTCAACCTACATGGGAAATTGATGATCCTTAACACCTGCTTGATATAATTGGGTAATCATACACCTAACTCCAATCCTTGGTTTCAAGCCAAAAGGTAGTCACACCAAGTTTTGATTTGATTTAAATGTGTCTTCTGTTTGCTAACTTAAATTGATAAAAATAAACAATTAAAATATATATTTTTGAAAGCATTTTTACCAGGGTTGTCAGACACAATTTAATCACGGGCCACATCAGCATTATGGTTGCTCTTAAAGTGGTGGGTGTATCTGTAACACTATATACATTTATCCAGGGCTTTTTTCTCATAAAATAAGTGCAGTAACTTAACCAGGCACTTCCCACCAAACCACATCTAACAGTGGTTAGATTGACCAAATTGCACAGTGGGAGGATCTTAAAGAAGAGCGTTATACGCAGAGTTCAGGGATGAGCTGTGCAGTGTGCAGAGTTCAGAGGTGCACTATGTACAGCATGCAGTTTCAGTGGTGCACCACATACAGAGTGCAGAGTTCAGGGGTGTGCTGTGTACAGAGCTCAGCGGTGTGCTCAGTACACAGTGCAGAGTTCAGGGGTGATAGATAGACATAGATACTGTACGTACGATGTGTTTATTTGCATTCTGTCATACTTAACAAAAGTGTTGTTTTCTCCAGGTTTTTTCCATAGTGGTTGTGCTCTATGATAGCACATTACCACTGGGTTAGATAGCGTACTGAATGGCGTTCAGTATGTTGATAAGCAGGTGACACTTCATTGTGGTCACTTTTGCTGTTACAGTTGCTAGTTTTAGAGTTTCAAGCCCTATAACTACTAAAACGCATAGAGCAAGGTTGTATGGCTAAAACACATCAGAGAAACGTTGCAGAACATGTTTCACTTCTTGGACAATTTACGAAAGTTAATATGCATAACTTCTTAACCACTTCCCGCACGGCCTATAGCAGAATGATGGCCAGGCGGTGGTTCAGTTATCCTGACTGAGCGTCATATGACGTCCTTCAGGATAACAGCCACCGTGCACCTGGGGGCGATCGGTGGTGCAGTGTGTCAGTCTGACACATCGCTACACTGATCTTGGTAAACAGCCTCCACCCAATCATGTCTGATCACGATGTAAACAGGAAAAGCCGCTGATTGGCTTTTCCTCACTCGCGTCTGACAGACAAGAGTAGAGGAGAGCCGATTGGCGGCTCTCCTGACAGGGGGGGTCTGCACTGATTGTTTATCAGTGTAGCCCCCCTCGGATGCCCACACTAGACCACCAGGGAAGCCGCCAGGACCACCAGGGAAGTGGGCAACATGTGAATGACCAGGTATGTACTCCATGGCCACCCACATGTGCAAATAAATGCCCAATCTGTGGCAATCAGTGTCCACAAATGGGCACTGACTGGCACCATCATGTAACAAATTAAATCAGTAATGCCCAGAAAATCCACCCATCAGTGTCATCAGTGCCACCCATCAGTGTCCAGCAGTGCCACATATCAGTGCCCATCAGTGCCCACCTATCAGTGCCACCCATAAGTACCCATCAGTGCCACCCATAAGTACCCATCAGTGCCGCCTACGAGTGCCCATCAGTGCCACCTATGAGTGCCCATCAGTACCACCTATGAGTGCCCATCAGAGCCACATACCACTGCCACCTTTCAGTGCCCATCAGTGCCACCTATCACTGCCCATCAGTGCCGACTATCAGTGCCCATTATCAGTGCCCGTCAGTGCCACCTCATCAGTGGCACCTTATTGGTGCCACCTCATCGGTGCCCATCAGTGCCGCCTTATCAGTGCCAGCAGTGCAGCCATATCAGTGCCTATCTTTGAAGATGAAAACTTACTTATTTACAAAAAAGTTTAACAGAAACAAAGAAAAACGTGTTTTTTTTCAAAATTGACGGTCTGTTTTTTATTTGTTGCACAAAAAATAAAAATCGCAGAGGTGATCAAATACCACCAAAAGAAAGCTCTATTTGTGGGAACAAAATGCTAAAAAAATTGTTTGGGTACAGTGTTGGGTGAAGGTGAAAATTGGCTTGGGCAGGAAGGTGTCTAAGTGCCTGGCATTGAAGTGGTTAAACCACTGTTCCATGCTGTATGCTAAGAATGTTGAAGTGACAGTGGGGCTCCTTGTTAATGCACTGAACAAGCAGGCTAAACATTGCCATATTTGTATGCTACATAAATTTTACCCAAAAGTTTGCTTTCCTAGCAGTGAGCAAGAGCACCTGCAGTCTAAGGACAAGGATCACGTACAACTTATTGACTTTCTACACTACTTTTTAAACAACTTATTAACTTTCTTACTAATGTTTAATAAGTCTGCTTTGAAGCAAAACAGTCTTAGGCCTCATGTATACTGGGCATTTGCTTTGCTCCTATGAATGAATGCTGGCCGGAAAAAAACAGCTTAAAAACCTTGCATAAATCCGCAAGAAAACCTGCCTAAAAACATGCCTAAAGCTGCATATTGCACATGCATTTGGCGCGTCAAGCGTTAGAGAATTTAATTAATTATATTGGCCAGAATATTCATTTATTCTGGCTATTATAATGCATTAACGTTCAAATGTGCCTAAGCACGTGTAGCGTTTAGGCCCTTTTGGACGTATTTAGATGCATTTGGTGTTTTTCTTTAAGCTCCTCTCCTGAACACACTTTTTGATGAGCCTATAAACACTCCTCTTCTAGTAAGCCCGTAAATGTTTATGTGTGCATAGACACCTAGGAGTTGATTTACTAAAGGCAAATAGCTTAGTAAGTGCACCTGCAGCGTGTGCCCGGTGCCAATGCGAGTGTCGGGCTCCCATGATCGCTCATGACAGAGCGAGAACCGGGATGTGTGTGTGTAAACACACACATCCCGGTTCTCTCAGGGGAGTAGAGACAGATCGTGTGTTCATACTAAGTATGAACACCGATCTCTCTCTTCCCTAGTCGTTCCCATCCCCCCTAAAGTTAGAACACATCTAGGGGACACAGTTAACCCCTTGATCGCCCCTAGTGTTAACCCCTTAGCTGCCAGTGACATTTATACAGTTACCAGTCCATTTTTATAGCACTGATCGCTGTATAATTGTCAATGGTCCAAAAAATGTGTCAAAAATGTCTGATATGTCCGCCGCAATATCACAGTCCCGGTAAAAAAAAATCGCAGATGGCATAAATCTATCTCATATTTTGTAGACGTTATAACTTTTGTGCAAACCAATCAATATAAGCTTATTGCGTTTTTTTTACCAAAAATATGTAGAAGAAAACAGATTGGCCTAAACTGAGGAAAATTTTTTATGGGGGATAAAAAATGTGGGATATTTATTATAGTAAAAAGTAAAAGATTTTGGAGGTTATTTACGAAAGGCAAAATTGAAAGTGCACTTGGAAGTGCAGTCGCTGTAAATCTGCTGGGTAGATCTGAAATGGGGGGAAGCTCTGCTGATTTTATCATCCAATCATGTGCAAACTAAAATGCTTTTTTATTTTTCTTGCACGTCCCCCTCGGATCTACAGCGACTGCACTTCCAAATCCACTTTCAAGTGCACTTGTAGTGCAAAGTAGATTTGCCTTTAGTAAATAACCCCCATTGTGTTTTTTTCAAAATTGATGCTCTTCTTTTGTTTATAGCGCAAAAAAAAAACGTAGAGGCGATCAAATACCCCCAAAAGAAAGCTCTATTTGTGGGAAAAAAAAGAAGTAAATTTTGTTTTGGTACAATGCACGACCACGCAATTGTCAGTTAAAGCGACGCATTGCCATATCGCAAAAAATTGCCTGGTCATTGATCAACCAAATCTTCCAGGGCTGAAGTGGTTAAGGCCCACCAAAATCCTCAGTACCAGGCCCATAATGCTCTTAATCTGGCCCTAAATTGCCTTGATATGGTGTATCATGTAAACATAGCTCACAACTGTCCCTGATTTTGAAAAGTCCCTCTGTCCCTCTTTTCTCCTCATTTGTCCCTCATTTTGGTCTGATCTATATAGTTCAGGGTTGCCAACCGCCAGTAAATTTACTGACAGTTTGTAAAAATCTGTGATTTTTTTTACAACTGCCAGTAAATATCGGGGGCTGATAATTTCATGCTTTGTTGACTTTTTAAGTGTAAATCAAGCAAATTACTTTGTTATATGTATTGTCAGTGTTACCATATCATATTTATACTGTTCAAATATTCACTGTGTTTGTTTTTAATAGGAGCTCTGTAATTTCTCAGGTTGCCAGTAAAAAATGTGCTCCGCCAGTAAATTTGCCATGTTTTGTCAGTAAAAAATGCTGCTGGAGGTTGGCAACCCTTATATAGTTGTATGTAAAATGCGCTAGTTATCTTTTAAAAAGTGTTTCAGAGGGCTAAATCATTCATCCAATTTCAAAATTTCTGCATTTGTAAATTTTAAAAGCCAATATAGAAAAAATAAAAACTTGCAGACTGGACCATTTTGCTGGTCAAAGACCAGACCACTTTTTGCGATTCGGCACTGCGTTGCTTTAACTGACAATTGCGCGGTCGTGCGACATGGCTCCCAAACAAAATTGACGTCCTTTTTTCCCACAAATAGAGCTTTCTTTTGGTGGTATTTGATCACCCCTGCGGTTTTTATTTTTTGCGCTATAAAGAAAAATAGAGCGACAATTTTGAAAAAAACGCATTATTTTTTACTTTTTGTTATAATAAATATCCCCCAAAAATATATAAAAAAAATTTTTTCCCTCAGTTTAGGCCGATACGTATTCTTTTACATATTTTTGGTAAAAAAAATCGCAATAAGCGATTATTGATTGGTTTGCGCAAAAGTTATAGCGTTTACAAAATAGGGATAGTTTTATAGCATTTTTATTAATAATTTTTTATTATTTTTTTTTTTACTAGTAATGGCGGCGATCAGCGATTTTTATTGTGACTGCGATATTGTGGGGGACCCATCGGACATTTTTGACACATTTTGGGACCATTGTCATTTATACAGTAATCACTGCTATATAAATGCAGTGATTCCTGTGTAAATGACACTGGCAGGGAAAGGGTTTACACAGCATTTCCTCCAATCGGCCGCTCCGTGATACGATCGCGGGGATGCCCGCGGCGATCGAGTCCGCGGGTCCCGCGACCAGACTCACGGGGGTCCCGACCAGCGTGGGAGCATGCCGCCGGCAGCGCTCCCGATGGCAGGGCGGCATTGAATATTGGACGTACCTGTACGCCAATATGCCTGCCCGTGCCATTCTGTCGACGTACATCGTCGTGCGCTGGTCGGGAAGTGGTTATTTAATCATTTTTTTGTATAGGTTTCTCTTTAAGGGGGCGTGGCAGGGGGTGTGTCCTATGCCTACATAGTTTTGCTAATAGGTGTCCCTCGTTCCCATCTCAAAAAGTTGGGAGGTATGTGTAACTGGCAGCACAGAATTACAAAAATCCTTTGTCAAGAAACTACATGTTTTTTTTAATCAATAACGTTTTATTGAAAGATATTCGACATACAGTTGAAGTGCAAGGGTCTTCCAATCAACAATACAAAACTTTCAAATGGAAAATACATGGATCAGCTAATTTTTCAAGTACTGTGTCACTATCTATCCGCAGACCATGTTCTAGTATACACTTCTAAAGATTGTCCAGCGCAGGATATATATACAACCTATGCAACCACAGTCAAACGTATCATCCTGCCGGCATAATAAGCGGTCGCATGGGTCCCCGGAGGGTACCCATGGACAGAGATAGATGAGAGAAAAAAGTAGGAGAAAGAGGGAGAGAGAGAAAAAAGGGGAAAAGAAAAAGGGGGGGGGAGAGAGGGAGGGGGGGGAGATGGAAGGCTCAACCAACATCAGCCAATACCTGGGTTTGGATTACTAGGATCCTGAAACTACATGTTTTTAACATTGTATTTAGCTGTCTGCCTGAAGATTTAACTTTCATACTTTGTATATAATGACTTGCCTATTTCTTCTAATAAATGCTAGTTGCTTGACATTCTCTAGCTTCAGTACTTTAAGTCAAAGACCACAAGCATCTAGCATTCAAAGTCAGAATGAAGTCAAAAACCTGATCTGCAAACTTTCTTGCAGGTCAGTGACAGCATTCAGGACACTGAATCAGCATTGCAGCCAGACAACTAGCATATGGTTACCATTTTTCCTCATTTCCCAGGGACAGCCCTCTGTTTCAGTTATATTATAGGTAGGAAAGGGTATAACCATGGACAGCATCCTAAATCTTAGACGAGGGACATAGAATTAGCTGAGAATTAATATATTGATTCCCTATCCATTGATAACTGTGGTACATTTAAATGTTACAATAGGATATATGAGCTTACACTGTTATGGACCAAATCATAACATGTTTGAACATGGACATAAAAACGATGATCTGGTAGACGCCCCAGGAGACATGCAGCAAACATTTATGGAACTTACTGGGAGCTTTTTTACATCCAAAAGATATATTCATCCAAAGCTTTATACATCTAAAGCATACGTTACTTGATATGGAATTGTACTTATTTCATATTCAGCTACCAGTACTTGCCCATGCTCCCCAAATTATGCTGAGGAAAAAATTTGAATTAGCGATCAAAAAGTTCTCTAAAACAAGAACCCAGGGATACATGGCTACCCCGCTGAATAGTACAGAAAATATGCCAAACAATTTGCTCAACATTTACTACATTCTACTTTAGAAACAAGTAAACTTTCACCATCAATGAAGGAGGTCCCCATAGTCCTGATCCCAAAACCTCAGAAATGCCCTAGTCTGTAAATCCTATAGACCTTTTGGGCATTTTGGACTGCTAACTTAATATTTATCCCTGGGAGGACTACCCATAATAATATAGAGAGAAATAAGTCCACAACTTCTCCATGATAATAGAGGCACTAGGATAGTAGTGTCATTGGATACACATAAAACCTTCAGTCGAATGGTCCCATCTTGGGATAGTATAAAAATGTGGGTTTGGTTCTTGCTTTTTGACTGGGTCAACCTGTTATATACTGGTCCTACAGCAAGACTTTTAATCAACTCACAAGTTACAACGAGTAATAAAGGGGAACCAGACAGGGGTGTACTTTGTCACCCCTTTTTGCACTGGCTATAGAACTGCAAGGGGAGCTGATACGCAACTCTCTTTATTTTCAAAGTCTTAGCCCACACGTACACACGGTCGGACATTCCGACGGAAAATGTCCGATTGGACCGTGTTGTCGGATAATCCCACTGTGTGCTCCATCGGACTGTTTCCGTCTGAATATTCGACGGACAAAGTTTTAGAGCTGGGCTATAAAATTTTCCGACAACATGATCCGATCGGACTTTGTCCGATTGTGTGTAGAGAATTCCGATCGGACAAAGTGCCACGCATGCTCAGATCAAATTCCTAGACCAAAGCTATTGGTTACTAGCCTGAACGTAGTCCCGTCGTAACGAAATAACGTTGTCACGTTACGTATGATTGGATTTTCCGACAACTTTGTCCGCCTGTGTGTATGCAACACAAGTTTTGAAAAAAAATCAGTCGGACAAAAAACGACGGATTTTGTTGTCGGAATGTCCGACCGTGTGTACAAGGGCTAAGACTGAGGGCCGGGGACTAAAACATTTCTTTATATGTGGATGATATGATAGTATATCTAATGCACATGCCTAACTTCTAAATTTGCTTTCCATAATAAACACTTTTGGTACATTTTCAGGTTTTAAAGTCAGTTAGGATAAATCTATTCACTTTCCCACAGATAATATTAACCCTATTCAGTTACATCCAGACTGTAATGTATAGCTCTCCACTAACATTAATTATTTGGGCATTAATATAGATATTCCGTTGCCCCTTTATATTTTGAAATTATTGTGACCCGCTTGTCCTTCAAAGAGAAAATTACAAACTGGCTTGCTCTCCCACTTAAAGTAGCTGTGAACACTCTGCACCTGGAACATCTTTCTGTAAAGGAATTGATATGTGTCTCATAATTGTTTATATTTTTTCCAAAACAAAATGTTGATTACCTTTTTCTTTTTTGTCCAGCGATCAGGTGATTCAGCATCCTCTATATTGCACCGATAGGCTGCGGGAGGCATGTCAATGTTGGAAAGGGCAGGGCTTTTGGTGTTTGCAAACACGCATGGAAATACTCTCCCCCTTTTACGATTTGCTCCAGAAACATGCCCTTTCTGTGCTCCAAGCTGCGAGTGACATCATACCTGTAGGGAATACATTCTTTGTATGAGTATGTACTGCTCTAGAAGTTGTCAATCAACCTGGTGACGATGGGTAGGGGCGCAAGTGTAAAAGAGAGATAGGCATGCCATACTTATACATTTATCATGGAAAGATTTAGGTGGAAACTGAACAATCTAGAGCAAATTTGCTTCCTTGCTTAATGTGGCCAGTTTAGAAAAGTAAATGAGAGGGACTGGCAGCATAACCAAGTATCTATGTATCTAGGCATAAATTGGGACACAACAGGCTACTATTCTGGGACACCAACTTACTTTCTAGACACATTTAAGCTAAAATGATATTAGGGGTAACATACACTTTAACTTGATGGGTAGAATCAGTCTTTTTAGGATGATATACCTGCTGAAAAGTATGGTAATGCTCCAGTCTATATCCCTCAGAAACTCTATTAACTAAACTATTAACTCTCTATCAACTATTAACTACCAACATCCACACCATGTTCTGTAACAAAATAAGGGCTGGCTCAATGATATCAGCTATCAAAATCCACACCCAATATATGCAACAGCTTCATAACAAATGAAGGATTGGTTCTCTCTAACATATATTAATACTGTTTGACAACACAATTGATGTACTGTATATACTATACACTGGTTGGTCCACCCTGATAAGAACATGGCAAGTACAGCCTTGAAAGCCACCATTATCTCCCTATATGAGACACTAGCTAATCTTGTGTATAAGTAGGTTCTGTAAATGGCCTACTGTGTCTCTATAATAGCCACTTCCTTAAAAATCTTTAAAAATGCAGCCAGACTCCTAGAATCCATTGATCTTACAAATGTACCAGTTAACCCAGTCTGAGGTAATCTACAACTATCAGAATTTGTTAAATGAATGGATTTGCAGAGATAGGTAGATGTTGATATTAAATATATACTGTACATAAACGTTATGATCAGAATGTCTGCAAAACCTTCTCCCAGTTACAATCCAGCTTCCTAATCCTTCTCAAATGATTCTATAAATATCTACAATGGAGACAGACAGCTCCAATCCTGTACTATTGTATACTGTGTCTTTTGACTATTGTTAAAGGCCTAATCCTTACAAGGGACTTAAAAAAACTGGTTTCCTCATATTATGATAAACTGTTTGTGTCCAAAGAAACCAAGGGGTAAACTAAGGGAAGCTTAGAAATAAACGGACCTTGGACATACCAAACATCACAGATATAGAATTTAAGTACTTCCACATATTCCTAAACTGCGACCTCCTCCAGGGATAAATAAATTCAACTTCCTTATTTTCATTGCACATATTACACAACTGCAAAATGATTGCATGTTATAAGCTTGCCTGCAACCTCATTGTTTAAATGTGCGGTTGAACCTGGCATATTCCTACACATGACATGGAGTTGTCCCAAATGTAGACCCTTCTAGTCAGTGGTCACATATTTTTTAGCATGAATCATTGGTATACCAATTATCTGTAACCCTTCAGTCTATTTACTTGGTGTCTTGTGAATAAAAAATAACATTTCTGCATATCCTGCTTTTTTATGCAAAGAATTGGTGGCAACACAATGGAAATGTGCTACCACTTTTGGTAAATTAATTACATTAGTGTATCTTACAAAGTAACTTATGAATCAAGAGGTTGCTCACAGAAATGTAAAAAAGATAGGATATATGGGTTGACTCATCCCACATAACTACACAGATGTTCAGACCTCTACTTTAAGACCAGTACACACTTAATTACAGTTTATATACTCTGTAGTTGTATGTTAAATCTCAGGTACCATCAGAATAAACAGTTACTTCACAATAGCTGTAAAATGGTTCTTCTTTGTTATTAATACATGATTTATGGTTCAGATTTGTACAATAAAAATCGACATCTATTTGAAAGTCAAGCCCGTTATTTTCACACCCCATACATCAGTGTCAGTACCAGGTATTGAATATAGATGTGTGTACTAGAATACCTTATCTATTGGAACATACATCATTTCTAAACTTTACATTTGACATTCTGAACCTTTCTATCCTGATGTAACTTTTACAGAAAGATGAAAAAAAGGGCAATTAAAAAAAGTTAAAGACCCCAACTTTGTACAAATTGGCCAGTGGCAAAGCAGTTTCATAGTATAGTTTGTAGGCTTCTTTTTCACTTTACCACAGTGCCTTGTCTTAAAAGATTTAAAAAATGTGAAAACAGAGTTCACAAAAACATCTCAAAACCACAATCCCGCATTCCTGAACCCCTTTCATCCTGGTATCTCAAATTATTCACAAAATATTCAAAATATAGATTAAAGGGATTTGATTGGTAGAAATTGGCTAGCATCGGGACAGTACCCAGCAAATAAGCTTTCTCCTTTTTGGAAAGTAGATATTCACAAGGTATTTGCTGATAGGCATGTTGAGTCCATGGAAGATTTTTTTTTTTGCCACAAGTTTTTGGAAAATGGCATTTTAACTAAAAAAATTCTTACACATGCCATTTGTATGTGTGGAATTACACCCCAAAACACATTCTGCTACTTGTCTAGAGTTTGGGAATACCACATGTGTGAGACTTTTTGAGAACCTATCTGTGTACAAGGGCCAAAAACCAATGACCACCTTCAGGTTTTCAAAAGGCATAATTTCCTCATTTCACTTCCTTACTACGTATCACAGTTTTGGAGGTCCAAAAATGCCAGCACAGTTTGAACATCCCCCATATAACCCTTTTTGGAAAGTAGACACTCCAAGGTATTTGATAAGAGGCATGGTGTGAATATTTTACAGATCTCTTGTCGTAAGGTGTTGAAAAATGAAAACAATTTTTTTTAAATTTCTTTATTTTCCAAAAGCTTGTGGCAACAAATAGGATCTGCAAAATACTCGCCATGCCTCTTAGCAAATATCTTGGAGTGTTCACTTTCCAAAAAGGGGTTATTTAGGGGTGTTTGTACTATGCTGGCTTTTTAGAGCCAGGATAAAATAGGGCGTTTGAAAGCCTCTAAGTCTGGGGTCTCAAACTGGCAGCCCTCCAGCTGTTGCAAAACTACAAATCCCATCATGCCTCAGCCCGTGGGAGTCATGCTTGTAACTGTCAGCCTTGCAATGCCTCATGGAACTTGTAGTTTAGCAACAGCTGGAGGGCCGCAAGTTTGAGACCCCTGCTCTAGGTGGTCATTGTATTTTGGGCGTACACAGCTAGGCTCCCAAAAAGTCTCACATGTGGTATCCCCATACGCGGGAGAAGTAGCAGAATGTGTTTTGGAGTGTAATTCCATGTATACCCAGTACGTGTGTGAGAAATATCTCAGTAAAGTGACAACTATGTGTACAAAAAATATATATTTTTTGTAATTTTACCAAAATTTGTGGCAAAAAATAAGATCTTCCAAAGACTAAACATGTCTCTCAGCAAATACCTTAAAATGCCTTTCCAAAAAGGAGTTATTTGGGAGGTGTTTGAACTGTCCTGGCATTTTAGGGCCTCTAAAAACATTACGTGTATGGGCATACACGTAATGATCTTTTTTTGTTTAGTGGTCAGGACAATAAAAAGAACCTAACAGATTCCTCCATTAACATTTATTAATGTGGATGAAGAAATCTCTGCCAGAAAAAAATATATGCTATGCCCTTCATTAGAAAGTTCTGTCACACATCCACCCACTCTTCTAATGTTGGGCATACATGTAATGTTATTTTTTTTTCACTCTGCAAGCACATCTGGAAGGCTACTATGGGCTTTTTTAGTCTGTGCTCTAAGTCTTGGTGGCTGTGGTTGCATAACGCTACTAGTGCTAGCCACCTCACCAGCTTGTACTGCGCTTCCAGTGCTCGCCATTTCACCATGAGATACTGTAGTGCTGGTATCTAAAAGGCCAGGATGTTCTAGGCTGCTGGTTCTTTCCAGATCACAAAAAGGTAGTGCAGCACTTGTACTGGCATATGCATTTTTAGCACCTCAGCAACTTGGGATTAGGTCCACCTGGCTTTAACAGGGACATGTTCTCCATCGTCTGAGCTAGCTGTCAGGGTGCAGCTGCTTTCCACAGGTTTGTATCTTGAGTTGGATTCTGACAGTGATCACTTCCCTTCACTCTCATCTGTCATGCTCAAAATCCTGTAGGCCTCCTTACTAGAGTACCTTTCTTGGGACATTTTGGGTGCTAAATTTACAAGTACCTAGTGGCAACTATGGTAAAAAGAGCTCCTGGCTAGCAATTGAGGACTGCTTGTGCGCTAGATATAAAATTAACCGCTAGTACTAGGAGAGATCAGGGCTGATCTTTCTAACACTGTGGTTTTGGGTACAATGTATCAGAGGTGGTAGTGACTGAGCAGAAAAAAGTATACTGACACGGAGCTGATCCTGCTAATCCTGCCGTTTTGGGGACACTATACCAATGGGGACTCCGGTATAGTTCTGATCATGATCAAAATACTCCATTCAGACACTATGCTAGTAATGGCAGTGGTCAGCGACTTATAGTACCACTGCAATAGTGCGCAGACAGCGATAGCGCTAGATGACCCTGGCTGGGAGGGACACCAACTGACCCTGATGCTGTCTGACACTATCTGATGTTGCTAGTGACAAGAATACAGTGATACATTCTGTACACTGAGACTGTACTAATGGCACTGGCTGGGAGACAGGGGTCATCAAAGGGTTATTGGAGTGTAAATGTGCTGCTTCAACTTACTATGATTCTGCTTTTTTTCTCTTCCTGAACCAAAAAAAAGGCTCAAGAGAAGAACCCAGAACATCCTGTGTCTATGTTTACCAACAAGACACAGGATCATACCACTCACCCGGCCTCGTCATCCATAGTCATTCATAGACAGAGTTCTGTGAATGGGAGAACTACAAGTACTGTCAGCCTTTGTGGCTGTTGGATTTTAGTTCCCAGTGCACTAAAAGGGCACTGTTGATCGCTCTAGGTAGTTCATTTCTGTGTGTAACTGTCTGCATGAGCCCTGCATTTCACCTGTGATCTGCTGATGGCGGGTGCAATGCTTTGCTGTCTCCCAATAAAAAAATAAAATAAAGGGGGGGCATGACCAGAAGTTGACCTGCATGGATGCTTGAGCTCCTAGCTCTCTCATAGTCCACAGCTCCACCGCCTCTTAAGGGGACTTTCTGCACCCGTACATGGGTGGATCCAGGAGAACTCGCTCCTCCAAAGCACGGGGATCATCCCAACCTCCTCCCGGTTCTTCCACGACCTTCCGTGAGCTACTTTTCACTGCCTCCCATGCTACCCGGCAGGATGAACAAGATGGCGCCGGCTGCCTCCACCTCCTCCATGTGATCTCCACCACAGGAAGCTTTCCAAGCTCCAGCCCATCCGCGGAACACACCTGAGTCTGTATGGCTGACACCCAGGATGCAACTATACCCGATGGACACAGTGAGTCACCCCCAGCACCCGGCCTCCCAGGCGGTGGCACCACACGGCTCCACTGGGCCTAACCCCCACCTCATATGCACAGTGTACAGACACCTTCCTGCAGCTGCTGCACACAGCTTCAGACCCCGACCTGACCACAGGGGGTCCCAGCTCTCCTTCTCCTTCAGAGGACTGGGAGGACTTCCCACCCCTACCAGGCCCCATGCACACGCAGGAGTCAGAAACCTTTCCCTGCTCCTGACTCCCCCAGATCACAGAGACAATCCCACTCCAGGGACCCTGGATCTTCTGGGAGGGGCGCAGACTTCCCTGCTACCTACGCCCAGGCAGTCAGCTCTCTGGTCCCCGCTCATACAGGGGACCCAACGAGGCGGCCCTCCCCTCCATCCTAGACCACGGCATGGGGTGACCCATGAGACCCCCAAATAAGGCCCAAAATGCAGGCCTAGATGGCCTCTTCCCTGAAACCTCAATTTTCATCCCCTCCTCCTTACTTCTTACTGCCGCAGACAGCGGTAGACCCCCACCAGCAGATGCACCGCTCCTGGCAATCATATTTCCAAGCCATACCAACCAAAGAGGACTTTACCACTTGCCGACCGCTGTACGCCGATATATGACAGCACAATGGCAGTGGTGGGCAAATGGGCATACCTGTACATCCCTTTTAATTGGTGGGGCAAGTAGGTGCGTGCCTGGAGTGCACAGCGTGACCTTTCCCGAGGGTCCTGTGGATATGTAAAAAAGGCATTTCCCCATTCTGCCTAGTGACATGACAGGAATCTGAGGTGCCCACTCTTACCTCTATTGTTTACACTATGCGTTGAACCCCTGGAGGCATCCATCCTCTGAAACACAGACAAACTAGCACTGTTCGTAGATGACATCATACTCACCCTGACCCTACCTAGGGTCTCCCTGCCTAACTTTTCTGCTGAACTCGACACCTATAGGTCCCTCTCAGGATATAAAATAAATGCGACCAAATCTGAGGCACTCCCAATCAACATCCTGGCAGACGAAGTGCACCACCTGCAGCAGTGCTTCCCCTATAATAGGAAGACCTCAGCCCTGAAATATCTAGGAGTTCGTATCACCCTGACCTTTGCCACCTTATACCAAGCGAACTTTCCACCCGTGTTTCGCTCCATAAGAGATCTACTGCAAAAATGGAAGACTCAAGTGACTCAACTGTGTGCCCTGACCTCCTGGTTCCCCAATGATCCTATAATAAATGGACAGAGATTGAAAAGATATAGCTCGCGCCTATACACCCAAATAGCTTACTCTGGAATTTGAACACGGAGATGGACCCTGGTAGGCTTTTGGGGTCTGAACTCAGATCGCTCTGGCGCAAAATGTCCCGCGCACATGAACTCAGCTCAGAAAAGTCACTGTTAACCTCTTTCCTTTGCAACTCCAAGATGCCTCTTGGTCTCACTCACCAGATGTCTTTACCCTGGGCAACGCAGAACTTATTCCACTTTGGCCACTTGGTAGGCTCTAGATCACGTAAATTACTAATGTTCACTGAACTCCAAGAAAAATATGACTTACCTTGCCAGGTGTTCATTTGATATCAGCAAATACACCACAATGCCCAATAGTTTGCCCCAAATCTCCAATTTTCAGAGCCATTGCCTTTCGAGAGCTTAATGTTAGAGGGCTCTGTGCCGGGGTCTGATCTCCAACATATACTGACTACTTAATTCCTATGCTATACTAAATCAGGGTAAACATACCTATATGCTGCTTTGGGAAAAGCTACTAAGAAATCCCTGAGATGATGTGGCAGACGATCTGGTCCCAGGCAGCTAAAAACTCCTTCTGTATGCTCTACAAAGAGAACTCTTATAAAATTCTTTACTTTTTGCACCTGACACCGGACATACTCCACACTATCTACCCCTCTAGCTCTGAATGGTGCTGGTGCTGCGAGGGATACAAAGGCACCCTCTACCACATTTATTGGAGCTGCCCCAAGATAGTGCCCTTCTGGATGGGGACTCGGCACTTGTTGTCCCACCTCCATGGGGTACACACAACATTTTTCCTACTTGGTGTATCACCATTACAAAAACCATCCAAGAAGCTACTTAGACATCTCCTGACAGCTACACAATGCCTGGTTGCCCTCCATTGGAAACAACGCTCCCCACCCTCCAAAGAAGATCTGTACACCATAATAAAAGATGGGGAGCTAATGGAAAAAATGACAGCTAGATTACAGGATAGGTTGGAAATGCACGACAAGGTCTGGGAGGAGTGGCACCATGGGGAGGAACCATCCTGAGCTGATGGTTGAGCTACTAACTTACTTTCCCATCTTCTCTTTCTTACCTTACTTCTTCAACTTTCCTCATCCCGTCTCTCTTTTCTATCTCTTCCTTTCCATCTCCTCTCACACTCCTGGGGCTCTCACACTCTTCAATTAGTATCTAACAGTTCAAACTCAGCTCAGAAAAGTCACTGTTAACCTCTTTCCTTTGCAACTCCAAGATGCCTCTTGGTCTCACTCACCAGATGTCTTTACCCTGGGCAACGCAGAACTTATTCCACTTTGGCCACTTGGTAGGCTCTAGATCACGTAAATTACTAATGTTCACTGAACTCCAAGAAAAATATGACTTACCTTGCCAGGTGTTCATTTGATATCAGCAAATACACCACAATGCCCAATAGTTTGCCCCAAATCTCCAATTTTCAGAGCCATTGCCTTTCGAGAGCTTAATGTTAGAGGGCTCTGTGCCGGGGTCTGATCTCCAACATATACTGACTACTTAATTCCTATGCTATACTAAATCAGGGTAAACATACCTATATGCTGCTTTGGGAAAAGCTACTAAGAAATCCCTGAGATGATGTGGCAGACGATCTGGTCCCAGGCAGCTAAAAACTCCTTCTGTATGCTCTACAAAGAGAACTCTTATAAAATTCTTTACTTTTTGCACCTGACACCGGACATACTCCACACTATCTACCCCTCTAGCTCTGAATGGTGCTGGTGCTGCGAGGGATACAAAGGCACCCTCTACCACATTTATTGGAGCTGCCCCAAGATAGTGCCCTTCTGGATGGGGACTCGGCACTTGTTGTCCCACCTCCATGGGGTACACACAACATTTTTCCTACTTGGTGTATCACCATTACAAAAACCATCCAAGAAGCTACTTAGACATCTCCTGACAGCTACACAATGCCTGGTTGCCCTCCATTGGAAACAACGCTCCCCACCCTCCAAAGAAGATCTGTACACCATAATAAAAGATGGGGAGCTAATGGAAAAAATGACAGCTAGATTACAGGATAGGTTGGAAATGCACGACAAGGTCTGGGAGGAGTGGCACCATGGGGAGGAACCATCCTGAGCTGATGGTTGAGCTACTAACTTACTTTCCCATCTTCTCTTTCTTACCTTACTTCTTCAACTTTCCTCATCCCGTCTCTCTTTTCTATCTCTTCCTTTCCATCTCCTCTCACACTCCTGGGGCTCTCACACTCTTCAATTAGTATCTAACAGTTCATAGTATGATTTAGCAATGATCCTGCACCAATTAGTGGTACGATGTCTATACTGGCTATATTCATGCTCTAGTAATTCCTGGAACTTACTGTGTTCTGTCTATGTTCATTTACCTGCTGAGATAACAAAAAAAAACTGTTATTTGAACAAAAAAATTATGAATGCACATTTTTTTAAGTGAACTTATCCTTTAAGATCTTTTACCCTGATTTGATTTATGTTTGCATGAGCTATACATATTTTCTAGGAGAAAATTATTTAGGAAACCCTGGATTTACTTCATGCAATAATATGATATATACAGTATTTGATAAGACTACACATATTTCCTGGACATTGTTTGATTCTGGAGTACAACAGGTAATCAACCTTTTGCATATCAAATCTTTACAATATGCTTATACAGACAAAGCTTTGAACACAATTTAAATACAGTTCAGGAAAGTGGAGTTCAATCCAATTACCTATATCCTGAAACAATTGACCCTAACAGTTTTTGCTAAGAACAAGCTTGTTATCAATCTTTACAAATCAATGTATATTGAACAGCACAGGCTTTAAATCAATTTTCAATTGCAAAGAAAGCATCCAGTGGATATTGTAAGAATTGCCACATAGTTCATCTATAAATAGGCTTTACAAAGAGGTTCTACCTGTTTCAAGTAAAGGGGTTACAAAACAAATTTGGTTTCAGCAAGAAATTTAGAAAGTGCATGTAAACCCTAAGACCCTTTTCATACTGGGGCGCTTTTCAGGCGTTTTAGCACTAAAAATAGTGCATGTAAAGCACCAAAAAAGCGCCTCTCAAGCCACCCCAGTATGAAAGCCCGAGTGCTTTCACACTGGGGAAGCGGTGCATTTGCAGGATGGAAAAAAAGTCCTGCAAGCAACATCTTTGGGGGGGAGGGGGGGTGCGAGAGCGGTGTATACAGCGCTCCCAAAATGCCCTGCCCATTGAAATTAATAAGCAGCACTGCCAAAGCGCTTTGGCAGCACCACAACATGGGTGTTATTAACCCTTTCTTCGGCCGCTAGCGGGGGTTAAAAGCACCCCGCTAGTGGCCGAAAGTGCCACTAAAACTAGCAGTGCTTTACCGCTAACGCCGGCACCACCCCAGTGTGAAAAGGGTCTAGCTAATAACTTATTTTATTTGTTCCCTTTTGGTCTGTTAATTATACTACTGCATGCATTTTGATATATCTGCTTAATAAGAGTAAAATATACCTTTTAATTCTACTGGAAATCCAGTAAAATTATCATTTTCTATTCTCGTTGCCTGTGCTGTACTATAATCCCAAGCAATGCTATGAACTTCTCTGGAAAACTTTTTAGCAAAGTTTGATCAAAATTTGCAATCTTTGGAAAGAACCAATAAGAGATATTCTGTGGTGCAAACCAGGAGAAAGCAGCCTGGGACAGGAAGTGTGTTACTGGCAAGTTCAACCAGTAAAAAAATCAAAAAACAAAAAAGCCTACAAAAAATGGCAGGCACCACACCTAAGGACTTATACACTGCAATATATTCCATTTCAATTCTTAATTTGGGTTTAGATAAACTTTGTAGTGCAAATGAAATGGGTCCTGTTTTTTTGTGTTGGTTATACCCTATCATTTATAAAGACGAAAGATTGCATTCAGCTCAGACCATAGAAAACGCAGGCCCTTTCAGAAAGACTGAAACAGAGCCCCATTGGATCTCTTTATTATACTCTTTAGCCTTAACATATAGTATGGCTCTAATACAAGCAAGAAAAATCTAGGAAAAAATAGAAAGATGAGAAGAAGGAGATAAATTGTTAGTGGTCTTCTCTGTCATGTCTTTCCTTCAACATCTCCTCCTCTATCTTCCAATCTCTAAATCGTATTCCTTTCCTTTTTGTTATAGTATAATTGACACTTGTTGTTAAAAGCAATAATATCTTTTTAAACTGATGCAGAAAAGACCACATACAAAAACACATCCTAACATGCTTCCCCAGGATATTGGCTTCATCAGAGAATTAGTGCAAATAAATGTGAAGTTGCATCATTGTGAAGTAGTGTACTGTATATTACTATAGTGTGTACTTTACAGTGTGTTCTACAGTAATTCCATGATAAAGCCAGTGCATTAGCAACACATGTTGTTTGTTTTTTGTTTTTTTTACATTGTGTCCACCTAATACTTTATACATTCTTCATCATTGATTAAGGGTCAGTCCACCGAAAGCAGGTATTTAACCACTTGGGATCCGCGCTATTGCAAAATGACGGCAATAGCGCGGACCCACATTTTCGGGACTACGTCTATTGACGTAGTCCCGGTTACGAGCGGCCTGCGCGCCCCCTGAGGGGCGCGCGCGGCGCGCTCTGTGATCGGCGAGTCCGTGAGACTCGCCTGATCACCGATCCGTGTAAGGGGTCGATCCCGACCCCTTATCACGTGATCAGCTGTCAGCCAATGACAGCTGATCATGTGATAAAACGGAGCCGGTAATCGGCTAGTATTCCTCCTCGCGCTGACAGCGCGAGGAGAAAAAAAAAAAGCCGATCGCCGGCGGCCGTGTTCGGGACATCAGTCCCGATCACGGCCAGCAATTTAAAAGGACACCTGCCCCCTGCCAGTGCCCACCTGCCACCCGCAGTGCCATCCTGAAATAAAGTAAGTGCCCCCCTGTCAGTGCCACCCAGCAGTGCCCATAGTGCCCACAGTGCCACCCAGCAGTGCCCACAGTGCCACCCAGCAGTGCCCACAGTGCCACCCACAGTGCCACCCAGCAGTGCCACCCACAGTGCCACCCAAAATCTGCCTCAGGTGCTGCACCCCAGTGCCGCCCATCAGTGCCCAGCAGTGCCGCCCATCAGTGCCCAGCAGTGCCGCCCATCAGTGCCCAGCAGTGCCACCTATCAGAGCCACCTATCAGTGCCACCTATCAGTGCCCATCAGTCCCATCTATCTGTGGTACCTATCAGTGCCCATCCGTGCCACCCATCCGTGCCACTTATCCGTGCCACCCATCCGTGCCATCTTATCTGTGCCCATCTTTGCCCATCAGTGCCGCCTTATCTGTGCCCATCGGTGCCGCCTTATCTGTGCCTATTAGTGCCGCCTTAACTATGCCTATCAGTGCCCACCAGTGCAGCCTATCAGTGCCCACCAATGCAGCCCATCAGTGCCCACCAATGCAGCCCATCAGTGCCCACCAATGCAGCCTATCAGTGCCGCCTAATCAGCGCACTTCAATGAAGGAGAAAAATGACCCGTTTGCAAAATTTTATAACAAACTATTAAAACATGATTTTTTTTTTTTTTTTTTTTGCATCTTTTTTTGTTTGTTTAGCAAAAAATAAAACTCCGAGCTGTAACTAAATACCACCAAAAGAAAGCTCTATTTGTGGGAAAAAAATGATAAAAAATTCATTTGGGTACAGTGTTGTATGGCCGCGCAATTGTCACTCAAAGTGCATCAGCGCTGAAAGCTGAAAATTGGTCTGGGACTGAGGGGGGTTTAAGTGCCCAGTAAGCAAGTGGTTAAAGTGGAACTATAGGCAAAACTTTTTTATTCATTTTGGATAGAGCAAACCCTTGTCAGAATATTTTCACCATCTGGAATCTTACTTGATCTCTCAGGTGGCTCAGCTGGGGGAGGATGTGATGTGGGAAAGCTGGGGGAGGAGCCCGAGGCGGTGTCTGTGAGGACGGAAGGGGAGGCAGGAGATCCATGGCAGCAAGTCTGATGCAGATGCTGGTGAAGTGGGATAGAACACCGTGTTAGAGGACAGCACATGGTGACCCCTGCAGATGCCTATTCCCCATGATATTGGATCAGGAGACCAAGGAGGAGCGACTGATAGATCGGGGTGGACAGCAGTAAAGGATGCAGGAAACTGAACAGGGGTAAGTGAGAGATATCCCTGGTTCAATCAAAAAAATGGCTGCAAGAGAAAACACCTGATCCTGAGACCCCACGAGTGACTGTTGGTTGCTGGCCTCCCCTCTGTCTCCTCCATACGCCCCCCCTCTTATCTCTGCCTTTGTGTCCTCTGTATATTATGCTCTGCATACTACCCTCCAGAGCCCCTAGGTTATCCAGTGCTGTTGCATCGTGAACTGTGTTTGAACTGTGTTTGCTGTGGAAGCTAAAGAGATTTGATGACTAACTGAGGGAGAGATGCAGCAGCTGGGACTGGCTAAAATTTAACTGACTGGAGACATAAGAGAGGTCTTGATGGAGCAATGATTCTTTTTGAAACCTATGAATCTATGAAAGCTACGGAATTGAAATGTTTGTAAGAACGTACCAATGAGAGGACTTGTTTAAATGTCAATGATTGCCTAATAACCCTAGGAGTGGCTCAATTGATTAAATGCTGGAATTACTGGAAACTGCTAAACTGATAGTTGAAACTAGTACTGAGTTTTAAGCTCACTTAAGGACTAAGTATTGATACAGCTTAGTACTGACTGAAAAGGTTATGAACTATGCTATGAACTAAGCTGCAAATTAAGTGATGAACTCTGCGATTTAACTATGCGATAAGTTCGGAGCGATATCTACTGGAGAGTAACTTTCCTTCCTGTGGTGGATAGCAGCTGATTAGATAATTGGGTTAAGCTAATATAGAGCTGAAAAAGCATAAGGACATTCCTTTTTTTTCTTCCCCCCGAATCCTCCCCCCCCCCTCTGCGTTTTTTTTTTTTTTCTCCTTCGTATCTTCCCGCCTCTCTTACGTTATACAGAGACCGGGAAAGAGGGATGAATGGTACGTTTTTCATAGGTTCTTTATAGGATTTTCATAGGTGCCCCAGCAAAATAAAATACAAAAAAAAAAAAATCCACCAAGTTGCAGAATTTTCAATTCCATCTAAACTAGGGGGCCTGAAAGGGTTAAGTGACTGGAGACATAAGAGAGGTCTTGATGGAGCAATGATTTTGTCTGAAAACTATGAATCCAGGAGTGGCTCAATTGATTAAATGCTGGAAGTACTGGAAACTACTAAACTGATAGTTGAAACTAGTACTGAGTTTTAAGCTCACTTAAGGACTAAGTATTGATACAGCTTAGTACTGACTGAAAAGGTTATGAACTATGTTATGAACTAAGCTGCAAATTAAATTATGAACTCTGCGATTTAACTATGCGATAAGCTTGGAGCGATATTTTCTGGAGAGTAACTTTCCATTATGTGGTGGATAGCAGCTGATTAGACAATTGGATCAAGCAGACATAGAGCTGCAAAAGTATAAGGACATTCCCCCTTTTTTTTTTTTTGTTCCTTATGCGTTTTCTTTTTTTTTTTTTTTTTTTTCCTCTCTCTCTACGTGTGCTCCCGCCCCTCTTACGCTATATAGAGATCGGAAAAAAGGGACGAAGGGTACGTTTTTTTTTTTTTTATTGTTCCTTTACAGGATCTTTACAGGTGCCCTAATAAAAAAAAAAAAAAAGTAAAAAAAAAAAAAAAAATCCATCAAGTCGCAGAATTTTCAATTCTTAAAGCAAAAGTGAAGAGAAGTATTCCATCTAAACTAGGGTGCCTGAGAGGTGAAACGGCAGGATATTCTTCTCTCCCCTTGCCCTTCCATTCAAATCAATAAAAGCAAAGATTGGAACCGAGAGGTACTCCCCTCTATACAGGACAACTATTTTGTCAAACAAGATAAGTGAACAAGATACATGATGAGGGGAAGATCACATAAAACAACAGAACCTAAAACCCCGAGGGAGAGTTTAAATACTAGTGTAACCGCTAGTTCAATACAAAAATACTTGACAACTAAAGAGGGTAACCAAAAAAGCCCAGATGTAGAAAAAAAAACATCCTTGCCAACCAAAAACGCAAAAAAGGAAATGGCTAAGTTAAAAGGAGCCCAAGGAGATAAAACAAGAGAAGAAACACAAACAGCGAGCGAGATGGAAACTTACGAGGGGGACGGGGAAGAACAGCGAAGTATAGCTCAAATGCCCACGAAGATCGAGATGATGGCAATGTTTGAAAGGATGGAAAGTTTAATTAAGAGTGAGATTACAAATGTCCGGATGGATCTGGGCCATTTGCTGCGGAGAGTAGAAGAGGCTGAGGAGAGAACTGAGAAACAAACACAAGAAATCGCAGAATTAAAATTGCAAGTGAAAGCACTGCAAATAAACCAAAGAAATACCTTCTATAAAATGGAAGCACAGGAAAATCAAAATAGACGCCAAAATCTAAGGATAAGAGCCCTCCCAGAGCAAAATGGAGAGAAACTGGAAGAAAAAATAAGGAAAATATTTAACCCCCTACTAGGACAAGAAGAGGACGAGGAGTTAAAGATCGATAGAGTACATAGAATTAGAAAGCCTCTAGGAATGAAGGAGGAGACCCCACGAGATGTCATTGTTAAATTCCATCGGTATACAGATAAGGAGAAAATATGGAGGAACCTCAGAGAGAGACACCCGTTGCAATACGAGCAAACAACTTTGCAAGTATTTGCGGACTTGTCAAGTGAAACATTATCCAGAAGAAGACAATTAAAACCATTACTAGAACATTTAAGACAAGCTAATATTAAATATAGTTGGGGGTTTCCTGCAGCATTGATAGTACATAGGGACGGAAAGACGGTTAGATTGAAATTTCCGGAAGAAGTACAGGACTTTTGTACAGAGTTACAGATTCCAACCATTAGTATACCTAAGCGATCGGAAAGAGAAGAAAGACTAATTGAAGAGGGAATAGGGCAGAGAGCCTAATGTAGGGGGGGGGGGTAGGGGGAGAGGGGGGGGAGGGGGGGCTGGTGTAATTTATTACAAAAGAAACGAGATGGGAGAGGTAAAGTAAATAAAAGTTAATGTGGGTATGGGTGAAAACGGGAAGAGCCTCCCTGGACTATCTGCTCCCTCCTCTCCCCCCCTATGTCTACCGTGCCTTCAAGGCCGGGGGGGAGTGGAGGGACACGGAATGCCGGGCTTGGAGCTTCACCCCAAGGGGTGAGGTACATATTCCAGGACGGGGATATATTCTGGATATAGGTACAAGGACCAAAGAGGGGTCTGGGAGGGTTGGGAGGAGGTTGGGTGGGGGGAGAAAGAAGACCCGACAGCAGAGAACCTCGTTAAGTGAGAAAAGAGGAGAAACCAGCCTGACTAAAATCTATGTCTATAGTTAATTGTTTGTCATATAACGTTAGGGGGCTAAATGAATCAGCAAAGCGGTTTAAAATTCTGAAAGAAATAGAACAATATGAAGCGGGTATAGTGTTCTTACAGGAAACCCATCTATCATACGAAAGCAAGATTAGAATATACTCCCCTAGGTTTCCGGTGTGGTTTTATGGAGATTCTTACTCAAGGAACTCAAAAGGGGTAGCTATCGGTATAGGACGGGAGGTATACTATAAAATAGAAGAAAGATTAGTCGACCCGGAGGGTAGATTCCTCTTTCTGAAGGGGAAACTATGGGGAGTAGACTATACCCTCGCTAACATATACTGCCCAAATAGAAGTCCAACGGTTTTTCTGAAAGGAATATTGGAGAAATTATGGGATTTTAAAAGAGGAAGAGTAATTATAGCTGGAGATATGAACTTTTGTATGAATCCGCAAATGGATAGTTCGTCCGGTGTGCAGGGGATTGGGAAGGAGCAGAGGAGAATAATAAAACACAGGCTATATCAGTACCAGCTTATGGATGTGTGGAGAACTATGCACCCAAGGATACGAGACTACTCGTTCTATTCCCCGGTACACGGGACGTACACAAGGATCGACTACTGGTTAGTGGAACATAGGGTTCTGGACGAGGTGATATCCACAGATATAGGAATTAGAACATTGTCTGATCATTCTCCAATATGCCTGAAGATCAAAATCCCAGGATTTCAGAAATCTCCTTTTTCCTGGAAATTGAATAGGGAACTGTTGGACGAGAAGGGAGAGGAAATAATTAGAAAGGAATTGGAGTTTTTTTTTACCACTAATTTAAATGAAGAGAATATGGAAAATATTATTTGGGAGACACATAAAGCTTATATAAGAGGGATATATATTTCACTAGGTACAAATAGGAAGAGAGAAGGTATTAAAAAGAGTAGAGAGTTGAGGGAGGAAATCCATGGATTAGAGCAAGAACATAAAAAGGCAAATGGCAGGGAAAGTGGACAGGTAGTGGACCTATTACATAAACTGGCTATGAAAAGAGAGCAACTCGGGGAATTAATGGAACAGGAAATGAGGACGATATATAATAGGATTAATAAAGAGAGATATTATAGCGGCATTAAAAATAGTAAGATCTTAGCAAAGATATTGAGGAAAAAAAGATCGAAGAATTATATAGAGAAAATATTAAATAAAGAGGGAGAGTCGGTCTATAAAACTAAGGAAATAGCAGAAGTTTTTAGAGAATATTATGGGCAGTTATATTCCGTGAGAAAAAAAGAGACAGAAAAGCAAGAGATGAAGAGAAGGGGAAAAATCAAAGACTATATATTTCAAGCAAATATCCCTAAAATACCGGGGGAATTGGCGCAGGAATTGGAGAATCCAATCTCAGCCCAAGAAGTAATACAGGCAATAAAAGAGACCAAAGGAGGAAAGAGTCCAGGGCCTGATGGCTATACAATAGAATATCTAAAAAAGTTTGGAGACATACTAGCCCCAATTTTATGTGCATATTATAATGGACTAGGTACAAAATATGGACTGAGCGAGGAGGCCTCCACTGCGACAATCTCCACGATATTGAAAGAGGGAAAAGAGAATACAATATGCTCAAACTATAGACCGATCTCACTACTCAATACGGACATTAAATTGTTCGCAAAAATATTGGCCGCTAGAATAAAGAAGTTAATGCCTAGCTTAGTCCATGCAGATCAGGTGGGATTCATTGAGGGGCGAGAAGGAAAAGATAATGGAGTAAGGTCATTATTACTGCTTCAGAGGATGAAGGAGAGTAGAATCCCCAGTCTACTCCTATCAATAGATGCTGAGAAAGCTTTTGACCGAGTAGACTGGGGATTCATGATGGGTACCCTAAGGGGAATGGGGTTTGGTCCCAAAATTTTGAAGTGGATAAAGGCACTATATAACAGCCCCAAGGCAGTGGTAAGAGTTAATGGGGTACTATCAACAGCCTTCAGAATGAACAATGGGACTAGACAGGGGTGTCCGCTGTCCCCCCTATTGTTCGTTCTGGCATTGGAGCCACTCCTGGAGACGATAAGGAGAAACCCAGATATAAAGGGGGTTGAGATAGAGGGGGAAATACATAAGACAGCCGCATTCGCGGATGATATTCTGTTTTATGTATCCAGCCCACGAATCTCCATGCCAAACTTGTTAAAGGCTTTACAGGAATACGGAGAATTATCTAACTTTAAAATCAACCCAAGCAAGTCAGAAATCTTAAACGTAAATATAAATCCGAGAGAAGAACTTGACATTAAGAGAGAATTCCCATTTCTATGGCAAAAAGAAATTAAATATTTAGGGATTAAACTGACTGCATCAATAGAAAAAATTTACCTAATAAACTATATCCCCCTTCTAGAAGAATTGAGAGAAGAAATAAGGAGAATGAGAACAAAGCCCCTGTCATGGTTAGGAAGAATTAATGCCTTTAAAAATGATTATTCAACCTAAAATCCTTTATAAATTTCAGCTATTACCAATATATATCCCCCCCCTATATTTTAAAATGATAAATTCTTTAATTTCTAAATTTATCTGGAACAACAAGAAACCTAGAATCCCACTGAAGACTTTGCAAAAGGGAAAAGACGAGGGGGGTCTGAATGTCCCAGACTTTAGAAAATATTACGAAGCAGCAGTGTTAACACGGGTGGTGGAATGGGCAAAATTAGAAAGTAAAAAAAGATGGGGAAAAATAGAACACAGTTTATCAGGCACAAATTTAGGTAGAGAAATCTGGACTCCTTTAAAATATAGATCACTAGGGAAGACAACACCTTTGGTCACAAAAAATGTGTTTAGAGTATGGGAGGGAATACACAAACATAACAAGTGGAAATATAATTCCCCTTTAATTTATTTAAAAGATAATGATTTTTTTTCACCTGGTAAAAGTACAATAGGAGGGAAATGGATAAAACAAGATAATATGCAATTACGACACATAATTAAAGAGGGGAAATTGAAAACACTAGCAATATTACAGAAAGAAAATGATTGGATGGATTTGAATGAGTGGCGATACCTGCAGCTTAGACATTTCGTCTCAAGACTACCACAACCGCTTAGAGATGGAGAAAATTTGACTGCCTTGGAACGGATATGTGAGGGGAAATCCCCAAGGGCAGGTATTGCCCAGCTTTATAAGGTCTTGAGACGGGAATGTGAAGCGGAGGTACCAACTTTCATTAAAAAATGGGAAGAAGAGATAGGAGCACGGGGTGAAAACCAAAATATAGAAAAAATATTGAAGATGGTGCACAGATCCACGGAAAATAGTAAGATGATAGAAACAAATTATAAAATTTTAGTAAGATGGTATAGGACCCCAGATATAATGGCAAAGTACCAGGAGGGACAATCTGGGAAATGTTGGAGGAATTGTGGACAAACGGGAAGTTTGGCCCATATATGGTGGGATTGTCCCAAGATTAAAGAATATTGGAGAGAAATAATAAGATATATAGAAGTAATAGCTAAAATACAGTTACCTGAGAACCCATGGTTATGCCTATTCCATGCAGTAGATACCCCAATTAAGGAGTATAGGAATTCCCTCACAAGCTCATTAATAAATGTGGCAAAAAGCCTGATTCCGAAAAAATGGAAAGAAATAGAAGCACCCAAAGTAAAGGAATGGCTAGGAAAAGTTGAGGAAATGTATAGTATTGAAGGGCTGGGAATGGAGGAAGAAAGAGAAAGAAAGAGATTCCATGTGAAATGGAAATACTGGAAAATCTTTAGACAATCTATGATTTTTAACGAGGTAATGGGTCGGTAGGGGTGGGGAGAGGGGTGGGAGGGAGATATTTTAGAAGAACTCGAGAAGTAAAGAAAGAAAACCAGGATAATGTGAAAAATTTAAGGGCATGAATGTATTTTGGTCCTATGGTTTTCTTTTATAATACTTGATTATGTTTTGTACGCAACTTAAATGAAAAATTTAAATAAAGAATAAAAAAAAAAAAAAAAGAATATTTTCACCATCTGTTTCCCATTTCGGAGATTTGCCTTCACTTGTCCCATAGCTAAACAGGAAATGAGAGGAAACCCCTGCAAATTAAGGGAATCCCTTGGAGACCTCCAGGGTCACCAGAACTATTGTCCCCATTGAAAGATTTCCCCTCTATTACGTTTCTGGAGACAACTCAAAATGTAGGGTTTTCTTTACTTTCACGTTCACTGATAATAGTAAACAGGACAAATAGAGAGGCTGAATCTCCCTAACGGGGGCACAGACAGCAATATAAACCTGACAGGGGTTCTAATCCCTCTTCATTTTATCCAAAACTAAAAAAAAAAAGTTTTGCCTTTAGTTATACCTTGAGTTTAACCACCTGACATATATTTATATTTCTCAGCTATTGTAATAGTAAATACTAAATGTTAAAGAAGTTGAGTGCACGTACTCAGCATCATATCCAGAGGTTGTCTTTGGGAAATAGACATATGAGTGCTACCAGCATTGCTGCAGAGGTTGAAAGGGTGGAGGGTCAGCTTGTCAGTGATCAGACCATATGCCACACACTACATCAAATTGGTCTGCATGGCTGTCATCCCAGAAGGAAGCCTCTTCTAAAGATGATGCACAAGAAAGCCCGCAAACACCTTGCTGAAGACAAGCAGACTAAAGACATGGATTACTGGAACCATGTCCTGCGGTCTGATGAGACCAAGATAAACTTATTTGGTTCAGATGGTGTCAAGTGTGTGTGGCAGCAACCAGGTGAGGAGTACAAAGACGAGTGTGTCTTGCCTACAGTCAAGCATGGTGGTAGGAGTGTCATGGTCTGGGGCTGCAAGAGTGCTTGCGGCATTGGGGAGCTACAGTTCATTGAGGGAACCATGAATGCCAACATTTACTGTGAAATACTGAAGCAGAGCATGATCCCCTCCCTTTGGAGACTAGGCCACAGGGCAGTACTCCAACTTGATAAGGACCCCAAACACACCTCCAAGATGACCACTGACTTGCTAAAGAAGCGGAGGGTAAAGGTGATGGACTGGCCAAGCATGTCTCCAGGCCTAAACCCTATTGTGCATCTGTGGGGCATCCTCATATGGAAAGTGGAGGAGCGCAAGGTCTCTAACATCCATCAGCTCCATGATGTCATCATGGAAGAGTGGAAGAGGAGTCCAGTGGCAACACGTGAAGCTCTGGTGAACTCCATGCCCAAGAGGGTTAAGGCAGTGTTGGAAAATAATGGTGGCCACACAAAATATTGACACTTTGGGCCCAATTTGGACATATTCACTTAAGGGTGTACTCATTTTTGTTGCCAGCAGTTTAGAAATTAATGACTGTGTGTTGAGTTATTTTGAGGGTACAGCAAATTTACACTGTTACACAAGCTGTACACTCACTACTTTATATATTAGCAAAGTTTAATTTCTTCAGTGTTGTCACATGAAAAGATATAAAAAAAATTACAAAAATGTGAGGGGTGTACTCACTTCTGTGAGATACTGTAGTTATGCTGGCTAGTATCACAGTGAACTTCTAACCTTGCTCATGGCTGGGAGTGGAGACATCACCCATAGGCTTACTATTGTCAATCCATTGTCGGTGCTCCCTCCTTTCCCCTGCAGCTGCCGCTGGTTGGATCACATGGCTTAGTCAGGCTGCCAGAAAATAGGTAAGTATACCAATCTGTCTTATCCAGGTTACATAGCATAGGTGTTAGGAGGATGGAGTGAGAATTTTTAAGATTAGTTAGGTTAACCCTGGATTTCTACTTTAAGAATGATGGTCTAGAAAACCAAATGAGTTATAGCAATGTATAGCAATTATTTTACCAACCTTGTAGAGCAGTGGCTACTCTCTGAGCAGCCTTGAGCAGAGACTCTTTTCACAATTTTTCTCGGTTGAACAGGCACATGGAACCATTTTGAGGCCTTTTCCACCAGGCAGTCTCCCTTGATCAATCCTGGCCAAATTTTTAAGCTACAAAGATAAGGAACTTATTCTAAAACATGCCAGGGAGTACATAAATGTTGAGTACAATTGTGTTAAAATATTCTTCTACCATGACTTCTCAGGACAGAAAAACTGATTGCAATTAGCTGGTATTAAGAAAAGCCTACAACAACTTAAACTACAATACAGCACGCTATGTTGTATGCAGCCAAGTGGTGAGTCACTGTTTAGGGAGTGACCCACTTCTCCAAGATGCCATCTGCTGCAGCCACGACGCTGGACCAGAATGAACAATATCTGAGGAACGAACAGGAATGACCTGAGGGCCTCTAGCCCAGAAAAAACGTTTAGTGCAGAACTAATTTTGACTGAAATCCTTCTATTTAGCTTTCAGGAAATATTATAAGGCTGTAAAGTGTTCTGATCTTTTGGACCTTTCTTGTTTGGGTTTCCTTTCATAAGTATGCATTGGCAAAAGTCTGTCATCTAATACAAGCAAGTTTGAACGTATCCCAAAAATACTGGGAAAGCACACAGCGTTCAAGAAAAAGCAATAATTAATCCTCAATTCTTAAATCAGATAAAATCATATTATTATAACAAATTCTGGGCCAATAACAAAGTGTATGTGAACTCTAACAATAAACATTGTTTATTTGCTTGCTTTTGACTTGTGAAATATAACAGAAAAAAGGGTTTTGCTATATCTGTCCCATAAGTGCAACATAAAATCAGTAGATCATGTTATAAATTCAAAGCTGTCCCTCCCTTGCGCACCCTTCCTGTCCCATCTCAAAAAGTGTAACTAGACTTCCCAATTCTTATTTTGGATTGCAGAACAATTAGTTCCTACTTTGTGGAGATATGAAGAGTGGGAAAGATTCAGTAGTTTTGCAAAAGACAACTAAATAGGGCTTACAGCACCATACAGTCAAAAAAATCCTGCAAATTAAAAATAGGAGTTGAGAGCATTTCTGGCAGATCAACAAGATTTTGTTCTGTACTTGCAGGGTCTTTAACCAGTGCTCTATGGCCGTATTGTAAAATGAAGGCGGCAGGAACATTTCCTCTCTCCAGGTGAGCGTCATATGACGTCCTCAGCTTCCCGGCATTGTGGGGACCCGATGCGCATACCCGGTGGCCGCGATGTTCGCGGGCACACACGATTGCTCATTGCAGAGCAGGGACGTGGATCTGTGTGTATAAACATACAGATCCACATCCTGTGAGGGCAGAGGAGAACTGATCGTATGTTCCTTGTACAGAAAAACACCGATCGGTCTCCTCCCCCTTATCAGTCCCCTTCCCCCACAGTTAGAATTACTCCCTAGGACACACATTTAACCCCTGCAGCGCCCCCTAGTTTTAACCCCTTCCCTGCCAGTCACATTTATACAGTAATCAGTGCATTTTTTTATAGCACCGATCGCTTTATAAATGTGAATGGTCCCAAAATAGTGTCAAAAGTGTCCGATCTGTCCGCTGTAATGTCACAGTCACGATAAAAATCGCAGATCGCCGTCATTAGTAGTAAAAAAAAAATAAAAAAATTACAAAATTACAAATCTATCCCCTATTTTATAGGCACTATAACTTTTGCACAAACCAATCAATATACGCTTATTGGGATTTTTTTCTGCCAAAAATATGTAGAATACATATCGGCCTAAACTGAGGAAAACTTTTTTCTTTTTTTAAAAAAACAGGATATTTATTATAGCAAAAAGTAATAAATGTTGTGTTTTTTTCAAAATTGGTGCTCTTTTTTTGTTCATAGCGCAAAAAAAAAAAAACGCAGAGGTGATCAAATACCACAAAAACAAAGCTATATTTCTGGGGAAAATAACTATCAAAATTAAATTTGAGTACAATGTCGCATGGCTGCTCAATTGTCAATCAAATTGTGACAGCGCTGAAAGCTGAAAATTGGCCTGGTCAGGAAGGGGGAGAAAATGCCCTCTATTGAAGTGGTTAAAGGGATAAAACATGGGAAACTGTACTTCTATTGCAAAGATGCACTGTAGAGTTTATTTTTTTCCCTTGCATATGCTTTAAGTTGCTGGCAATAGAAGAGCACATAACAGCCTGGCGTGTAATCATATAGTTACATAGTTAGTCAGGTTGAAAAAAAAATAAAAAATACAATCCTATATACACAATCCTTCACCCACAGTTAATTCAGAGGAAGGCAAAAAAAAAAAAAAAAAAGCAAACCATGCTCCAATTTGCTACAGCCGGGGGAAAAAATTCCTTCCTGATCCACCGAGAAGCAATCGGATTTTTCCTGGATCAACTTTACCTATAAATGTTAGTATCCAGTTATATTATCTACATTTATAAAAGAATCCAGGACTTTTTTAAAGCAATCTACTGAGCTTGCCAGAACCATCTCTGGAGGGAGTCTATTCCACATTTTCACAGCTCTTACTATGAAGAAACCTTTCCGTATTTGGAGAATCTTTTTTTTCTTTAGACGTAATGAGTACCCCCTTCTCCTCTGTGATGACCCTAAAGTGAATAACTCAACACCAAGTTCACTATATGGGCCACTTATGTATTTGTACCCTCAGATCCTTCTACAACTATTGATTCCACCAGTTGTACTTCCCCTAGTATGTATGATGCATGCATATTCTTAGCCCCTAAGTGCATAACTTACATTTATCAACATTAAACCTCATTTGTCACTTAGTTGCCCAATTAGAGAGTGCATTGAGGTCGGCTTGTAAATTGGAGACATCCTGTAAGGACATTATTCCACTGCATAGCTCAGTGTCATCTGCAAATACAGAAATTTAACTTTTAATCCCAGACCCAATATCATTTATAAAGATATTAAAGAGTAAGTGTCCCAGCACTGAACCTTGGGGTACACCACTGATAACCTTAGACCATTCAGAGTAAGAGTCATTAACCACTACTCTCTGAATTCTGTCTTTTAGCCAGTTTTATATTCATCTACAAATTGATCTTTCCAAGTCTGCAGATTTTACCTTACACATGAGCCTTCTGTGGGGAACTGTGACAAACGCTTTTGCAAAATCCAGGTATACCACATCCACAGCCACCCCTCTGTCTAAGTGACGTTTCACACTATAGAGACTTGGGATCCGACTTGTCAGACCTCAAGTCTCCCAAGTCGCTTGACATCAGAAATGCCATTATAGTTAATGAGAGCCGTCTTAATGTACACTACTGGAGTCGCTCCAACTTCAGAAAAGATTCATGTACTACTTCAAGGTGACTTCTAGGTTCTACTTGTACCCATAGAATTCAATGGAAGTCATCTCCAAGTCAGATCTCCATCTATATTGAAGCGATTTTACAGGAAAAGAAATTAGTTTACCCAGGCAAACCCCTCCCTCCCAGAGAGCTGATTATTCTGTGATTGGCCACAGCCAAAGTCGCCTGTCCTGGAGGCAACTTTAAGTCGCATTGTCAGTTGCTTAAAGTTGCACTGAAGTTGCATCCAAATCGCCTTGCAAAGACGCACTGTAAGTCGGGTTGCTCCTGTGTGAACCGAGCCTATGGTTTTACTTACCTCATAAAGAAATTTAGGTTTGTTTGATAACTTCTGTCTGTCATGAATCCATGGTGTCTGTTTAAAATATTTTTTTCCTGCAAGAACCCATCTATGTGGTCTTTTAATAAACTCTCCAGTATCTTCCCGACTATAGACGTTAAACTAACAGGTCTATAGTTACTTGGTAAAGACTTTGATTCCCTTTTAAATATGGGCACCACATTAGCCCTGCTGCAATCCAGTGGTACCATTCCAGTCATTAACGAGTCCCTTAATATTAGAAACAATGGCCTTGAATTTTAACAGAGCTCAATTCTTTAGTTATTATTCTGTCTAAATATTTCTGGACCATATCATTTTTGAACCATTGTGGATAATTTGGGGCTGTGTTACTTCCACCCCCATTATGAACATGAGTTCCCCGTGCTCCTTTGTATACACAGAGCTGAAGAAAGTATTTAATAAATGTGCCTTCTCTTTGCCCCCAATGATCCACTTTAGATTATTTTGTAAATAGCCTACATGCTCAGACCTAACCTTTTTACCATTGATATATTTGAAGAATTTTTTGGGGTTTGTCCTACTATCTTTTGAAATCTGTCATTCGTTTTGAATTTTTGCATCCTTGATTTCCTTTTTACATATTATTTTATAATATTCTTTGTAACATTTAAATGATAATAGCGTTCCTTCATTTTTATATTTTTAAAAGCTCTTTTTTATTATTTATTACCATTTTAACTTTTTTTGTATATAGTCACTTTGAATAATTCCCATTTCTGTTATGTGTCCATTGGTGCCAATATTCCCTCCCAGTCTAAGACCTTGAGAGCAGCCCTTATCCTTGGAAAATTTGCTCTCTTAAAGTTAAGTGTTTTTTTCTTACCGTAAGTGTGTGTTGCTTACAGCTAACATTAAATAAAAACATGTTATGGTCAGTTCTACCCAGATTTTCTTTTATATATGAATATTAGTAATAAGCTCTGCATGGTTTGGGATTACCAGGTCCAGCAGAGTGTCATTCCTAGTCGGGAGGCCTCAATAAACTAGGCCATAAAATTGTCTTGTAATAGGTTTATAAATTTTTGCCCTTTAATTGTCCCAACAGTGCCATTACTCCAGCCAATTTCCGGGTAGTTAAAATCCCCTATTATTATCACTGTCCCAGCCCTTGCAGCCCTTTCCATCTGTGCAAGGAGCTGAGTCTCCACCTTCTCACTAACACTGGGAGGTCTATAACAAACTCCAATGACAACCTTTGTAGTATGCACACCCATGTACAGTTCCACCCATAATGCTTCAGACTTATCACCTTGTGCACCAAAGCTTCCAACTCACCTTTTTTGCTTGGCAGACTTCTGGCATTGGTGAAAAAAAATCTTTAATTCAGTGTCACATTTTTCAAACTTCATATCATGTGCCATAGCCCTCCCCCATCTTTCCCCATTCCACCCACCAATAGCAGTTGTATGGCTTTTGACACTGTTTTGAAGGTCTTCAGTAGTATATAATGTTCAGCTTTGTATCATCTGCTCTATTAAAACTTAGATTTTAATATCCAATAAATAGATATTATTGTTGCACTTATTTACACAGTGTATACATTCTTATTTAATTGGTAACATTTGGTCTTTGCAGTGCATTGTAACATTTTTGACCCTGATAAAACCAGAGATTATGGATAATAATAAAGGAGTATTGGACCCTGGGGCACAACCACAGGTAGAAAATGTCAGTGTGAATCACAGCAAATCAAATTATGGTTGTAGTCATATTGTTGGTGGTTTTAAGAGATGTAGAACTGTAACAAACCATTCTTTCCCTTATATCTTATAAGAACTGTTTTTACAACAGACTGGTTATTCTCATTTAATATCTCACCAAAAATAGGTCTTTTTTAACCACTTGACCACTGGGTACTTAAACCTCCTTCTTAACCAGACCAATTTTCAACTTTTGGTGTTCTCACATCTTGAATGACAATTAGTCAGCCATGCAACATTGTACCCATATGAAATTTTTCTCCTTTTTTTCACACAAAAAGAGCTTTCTTTTGGTGGTATTCAATCACCACTGGGTTTTTTATTTTTTGCGCTAAAAAAGAAAAAAGACTGAAAATTCGGTAAAAAAAATGAATTTTTCTTTGTTTCTGTTATAAAATTTTGCAAGAGTCCACAAGCTATGGTGCCAATCTCTGAAAATTAAAAAGAAAAATGAACTGGCGTGCTAGGGATACACAATTTAGAATTTATCTGTTTTGCTGCAACCTAGTGTAGAAATATCACTATGTGAGTAAATCTAATTTGTATGTATATATAACGAGGGTTGCGCTAACTTCAGTTTATATTGTAATACCGTGCTTCCAAAGACATAATAAAAAATATATATACATAAAATCTGAACCCTGTGGTTCAAATTATAAACCTAGAAATGTGTTAGTAGCACTACAAAATACAGTGATTCAAACTATAAACCCAAAAGTGTATTGGTACCACTGCAGGGTATGCCTGTCAACCAGGTAACCAACATTCGCACTGGTATCAAGTACTTAAACAAAGTATATATTATGCTGCAAAATGTGTAGATAGATTAATAGTCTTAATCAGACCACAATAACTAGAATACTCAAATCCCCCATCTGTACAGGATTGCTATAAAAAATAATCAACGGGGAACAACCCCAACAATGTGAAAAAAAGTGTTTTTTGTAAACCACATATGGTATGAACCAAATTATAACACAGTATAATATTGATATCACAAATACATTAATTCCTCCTATAAAAAAGTGCATAGTGCATAAATATAAATAGCGTATGAATATAAGCAATCCCTTCAGTGTCGGCAACCTTTTCAACAGTGCTTCTGTCCCAACTTAAAGTGCTTCATAAAATCACTGACCAAGTGCTTCTACCACCACCGAATAAAATGGCCACTCACCAGACCTAGTCTGTGCTTTCGCCTTTGGTTCATTTGAGGATAACCACTCCTTCACTGATCACATCAACAGTCTCTCCACGCGGAAAATAAAAACCTCTCGTACTAGTTGACTCAAAGAGATATACAAAGGACCATCATAGTGTAGCAAGTAAATGCTAATTTATTAAAAATTTGTTTAAAAACAATCAGAAGTGCACTCACATAAGCCAGTGCCCCGGCCGGCACCAAGCTTGTCCAGCTATGTACATGGAAATGGGAATCAAATCTACCTCTCCATCCGCTCACAGCCTTCAGTGGTGGCCTGTGGTTCTTCAGGAATATGTCCCAGCCCTTCTTCCTAATTAGATGGGGTTCAGACGGCCGCTACGCGTTTCACAAATTGGTATCAGGTGGCTGTCATTATGTTCCGTTCCCCCCTCTTTTATAGTGCCCCAATGATTAATTGGCAATGTATCCCTCCCCCCTGTCCTGCCGCCGACCGGATGCCATTTCCCGGAAATCGTCATCAACAGGAAGTGCACAACCGGATGTACACGTTCGGCCATTTTGGATACTGTAGTACCGGCCTGAGAGGCTCCGCCGGAAGTACGTCACCGGAAATTTCACATCGGCCATCTTTACTCCTGCAAACACAGCCGAACACCTGTACTGGTGATGTCAGCGACTCAGGACTAGCCTTTACAATTACTATGTTTCACCCTTCCGCTCCCAATTCTGGTACACTTCATATCAACTGCCAATGCCAATGGTGATAATCACCCATTCACCACGGTGGCACCCCTCAACGTCAACCAAATTATACATTCCCGCACCCTACACATCTGTTCTTAGATGGTAAATGGGTTAACCCCACGTACAGGACTTAGACTGGGAGAGAATATTGGCATCAATGGGCACAGAACAAAAATGGGAATTCTTTAAAAAAACTGTTTGTGATCTCACGGCAAAGTATATTTCCATGGGCAATACGTTTAAAAGGCTAAAAATAAAACCGATGTGGCTCACGGCCAAAGTTAAAAAAGCTATAAACTATAAAAAAGAGCTTTTAAAAAATATAAAAATGAAGGAACGCTAGTGTCATTTAAATGTTACAAGGAATATAACAGAATATGTAAAAAGGAAATCAAGGATGCAAAAATTCAAAATGAAAGACAGATTGCAAATGATAGTAGGACAAACCCCAAAAAATTATTCAAATATATTAATAGTAAAAAGGTTAAGTCTGAGCATGTAGGCCCTTTGCAAAATAATCTGGAGTGGGTGACTGGGGACAAAGAGAAGGCTAACTTATTAAATACTTTCTTCAGCTCTGTGTATACAAAGGAGCATGGGGGAGGTCCTGTCCATAATGGGGGTGGTAGTGACGCAGCCCCAAATCCACAATGGCTCAAAAGTGATATGGTCCAGAAATATTTGGACAGAATAAAGGTGGATAAAGCACCTGGATCTGATGGCATCCACCCACGGTTCCTAAAAGAATTGAGCTCTGTAATTTCAAAGCCATTGTATCTAATTTTTAGGGACTCAATAATGACAGGAATAGTACCACTGCATTGGCGCAGGGCCAATGTGGTGCCTATATTTAAAAAGGGAACAAAGTCTTTACCAAGTAACTATAGACCCGTTAGTTTAACTTCTATAGTTGGAAAGATACTGGAGGGATTAATAAAAGACCACATAGATGAGTTCTTGCAAGAAAAAAAATATTTTAAGCAACAGACAGCATGGATTCATGAAAGACAGAAGTTGTCAGACAAATCTGATTTCTTTTTATGAGTTGGTAAGTAAAACCTTGGACAGAGGGGTGTCGGTGGACGTTATATACTTGGATTTTGCAAAAGCGTTCGATACAGTTTCACACACACGGCTCATGTGTAAGGTTTGGAAATATCAGTTTGTAAATAGATAGAAAGACAGAATTCAGAGAGTAGTGGTTAATGATTCTTACTCTGAATGGTCTAAGGTTATCAATGGTGTAGACCAAGGTTCAGTGCTGGGACCCTTACTTTTTAATATCTTTATAAATGATATTGGGTCTGGGATCAAAAGTAACATTTCCATCTTTGCAGATGACACCAAGCTATGCAGTGGAATAACGTCCTTACAGGATGTCTCCAATTTACAAGCCGACCTCAATGCTCTGTCTAATTGGGCGACTATGTGGCAGATGAGGTTTAATGTTGAGAAATGTAAAGTTATGCACCTGGGGGCTAAGAATATGCATGCATCATACATGCTAGGGGGAGTACAACTGGGGGAATCCATAGTGGAGAAGGATCTGGGGGTTTTGGTAGATCATAAGTTCAATAATAGCATGCAATGCCAAGCTGCGGTTTCCAAAGCGACCAAAGTACTTTCCTGTATTAAGAGAGGTATGTACTCCAGAGAGAGAGATATAATTTTGCCCCTGTTCAAATCATTAGTAAGACCTCATCTGGAATATGCAGTTCAGTTTTGGGCACCAGTTCTCAAAAAGGATATCGAGGAACTGGAGAAAGTGCAGAGAAGGGTAACCAAACTGATAAGAGGCATGGAGGAACTCAGCTATGAGGAAAGATTAGAGGAACTGAATTTATTCACTCTTGATAAGAGGGGATTAAGGGGGGATATGATCAACATGTACAAATATATAAGGGGTCCATATAGTGAACTTGGTGTCGAATTATTCACTTTACAGTCAACAAAGAGGACAAGGGGGCACTCTTTACGTCTAGAGGAAAAGAGATTTAATCTCCAAATAGGGAAAGGTTTCTTCACAGTAAGAGCTGTGAAAATGTGGAATAGACTCCCTGCAGAGGTGGTTATGGGCAGCTCAGTGGATTGCTTTTAGAAAGGCCTGGATTATTTCCTAAGTGTACATAATATAACTGGGTACTGACATTTATAGGGAAAGTTGATTCGGGGAAAATCCGATTCCCTCTCGGGGGATCAGGAAGGAATTTTTTTCCCTGCTTTAGCAAATTGGATCATGCTCTGCTGGGGTTTTTTGCCTTCCTCTGGATCAACTGTGGGTATAGAATTGGGTATATGGGCTGGCATAATATTATATATATATATATATATATATATATATATATATATATATATATATATATATATATATATATATATATATATATATATATATATATATATATTTGTGGTTGAACTGGATGGACTTGTGTCTTTTTTCAACCTGACTAACTATGTAACTATGTAACATCGCTGGACAGCTTCTTTTTTTTTTTATATTTTTATTGATTTTTAGACAGACAAACACACATTCAACAAGTAACAGTGACATGCCACATTATTAGGGTTAGACCCACGCAGGGGACAGCAAGTTGCTTCAACAGTATAAATCTACAGCTGTAGCACGTCCACAAACAAACAACAACTTACTTAGTGCTAGGTTGGCTCTCACTCTATGGAGATAACTAAGGACCAAATTCTTCAGTTGGGCCGCAAGGGACAATAGAAGAAGTGAACTAGACTCACATTAGTGGTTACACTATATAGTATTAAACAAAGAAGTAAAGCAATACTAGGCACCCACAACAACAAAACTCCCATCCACCCGTAGAATGGCAACATGGACATGTCAATCTGTGGTCGCTGTGGAGGCCTCAGCCAGCCACCTGGCCCACACTCTCATGTATTTTTTGGGGCATCCCCTATTATGGTATGTTTCCTTATAATGTGGTAAGACTTTATTGACATGAGTTTTCCACAACAGCATTGACGGCGGGGCCTGCTTTTTCCAGCATAAAGTGATAATTTTCTTGGCATAAAAAAGTAGGAGTCCTATCAGAGTTCTGTCCGCTATCCTGGGGGCCAACCTCTCCACCAATCCTAGAAGGCATATCCACGGGGTTTGGGCTACATCTATTCCTACCACTTCTTGAATTACTGATAGCACCTGTGACCAGTAGCGTTTAATTGCCGGGCAGGACCAGAAGATGTGTATAAAGTCACCCGGATCCCCAGTACATCTCCAACATTCCGAGGACAGGGAGGTTCTCATTTTATGTAATCTATACGGGGTAATATATGCCCGGTGTAGTATTTTGTATTGTATGAGACGGTCTCGAAGGGAGACCAGGATTGTGAAGGGAAAGTCCCACATGTCCTCCCAGTCCTCGGAATCCAGATCCGGAATGTCCTGAGTCCATCTTTGACGGAGCTTTGACAGATCTGGAGAGGAGACCCTAAGGAGGTGCGCATAAAGGACCGAAGTTGGCTTCCTGGCGCATTCAGATCTTGTAACCGTTTCCAGGGCGGACTGCACAATTTGCGTGGTATTGGGTAACACTTGGGCTTTGAAAGCATGGGATAGCTGCATATATCGGAATACATGCGAGGGGGGTACATTATTGCGAGATACCAGGTGATTGAAGGGGTGTATAGTTGTGCCGGTTGTGAGGTCAGATATGAGTTTTATACCACATCTGGCCCAAATTTTGGGGTCTGGTAGTGAGTAGAGATGGGGTAAGGTAGGATTGTTCCATAGGGGGGCGTGTGGGGAGATCGCAGTCCGTGGAAACCCCTCCAGTCCCAGTCCCGCCCTCCAGGCCCTTAGAGTCGTGTGCATGGAGGGTGTCAGGTCGTAGGGGGCTTTGGGACCCCGCAGGGGTAAATGTGTTAGGGCCTCCACGGAGCAGACCACTGCAGCCTCCAGAACCGCCGCAGGGTTGCATGTGTCTGGTACCATCCACCAGACTACCGTGACTAACTGTGCTGCCAGAAAATATTTCTGGCAGTCAGGAAACGACAAACCCCCCCCCCCCCCCCTGCAGCACCGGGCGCATCAGCGTGGATAGTTTAAACCTATGGGGGCCGGGGCCCCAGAGGAAGGAGGAGAACATACGGTTCAATCTCGTAAAAAATGAGGAAGGTATCCATTGTGGGGAGTTACGGAATAGGTAGGTAAATTTAGGGATTATCTTCATCTTAATTAGGTTAATGCGGCCTAATAGGGATAGAGGAAGGTTTTCCCAGGCTTTCAACCTGGCCTTGATTCCTTGGACCACCGGATCTAGGTTAAGGGGGATAAAGCTGGACGCAGCTCTCGAGACCCTCACCCCCAGGTACACCATGTCTTCTACCCATTGCAGTTGGAGATCTGGCGGGGCTAGTCGTTTTGCCTCAGGGTCAATAGCAAGTAACTGGGACTTCGTCCAGTTCACCCGCAGTCCTGTTATTCTGGAGAAGTCAGTCAGTACACGCAGCGCTCCTCTAAGAGAGGGGTCCGCGTCATTCAGAAAGAGTAGGAGGTCGTCAGCATACAGTGCTACCCTCTCCTCCAGCCACGCTATTTTTAGTCCTTTTATGTGGGGCGAGACCCGCAATGCCTCTGCCACCGGTTCCATAGCAATGGCGAATAGTGCTGGAGAGAGAGGGCAGCCCTGCCTGGTACCCCTGGACAACGGGAAGGGAGCAGAGACATCCCCCGCCAGCCTGATGGCCGTCTTTGGGGATTTGTATAGGGTCTGTAGCCACCCAATAAAAACCAATGGAAACCCCATCCTCCGCAGAATTTCCCAAAGATAAGGCCACTCGATTGAATCAAATGCCTTTTCGATATCAAAGGAGGCAACCGTTCTAGTGCCCACATTATCATGTTTGGCAAGCAGATTGGTGAAAAGTCTGCGGAGGTTGATATCCGTCGATCTCTGGGCCATGAACCCAGTCTGGTCAGGGTCTATAATGGAGGGTAGAAGGGGGAAGTCTAACAGTGATTAATTTAGATAAAATTTTGAAGTCAGTGTTGAGAAGAGCAATGGGTCTATATGAGGCGCACTGTTTGGGATCTTTATTGGGCTTAAGAATTAGAATGATATGAGCATCTGCCATGGAGGGTGGGAGTGCTCCCCCCTCCAGACACTGGGTATACAGGTCAGCCAGCAGAGGGGCCAGCAGATCCGCGTGGGATCGGTAGAACTCGACCGCCAGACCGTCCGGGCCTGGGGCCCTCCCAGCTGCCAGCGAGTTAATAACAGCATGTACTTCCTCTGCAGTAATAGGCCTGACCAGATGGGACCTCTCCTCATCCGAGAGCCACCCCAAGGCCAGGGGGTCTAGGAGAGGTGCCATCTCGCCCGGATCTACATCAGGAGGGAGCGTGGAACTGTAATAGTGTCTGATAGAAGGCCCGAAACTCTCTTAGGATACCCTTCCGGGATGTAATAGATTCCCCAGTAGGAGAAACTAATTCGGGGATCAGGGTCATAGGGGTATCATGGTGAGACATCATTGCCAGTAGCTTACCATTCCTATCACCCTGCTCAAAAAACCTTTGTTTAGTGTGAAAAACCTCCAAACGTGTGACCTCAGTAAGGTGGAGGTGAAGATTCCTTTTGGTGGATTGTAGCCATTCAAAATTGGAAACCGAGGGGTCAGACCCATAGACAGCGGATGCCTCCTCGATCTCTCCCTCCAACCGGGTTTTAGTGGCCTGTTGATTTACCTTAACCGCCTTAATTTCTGACATATAGTGCCCTCTAGTGAATGCCTTGAAGGCATCCCAAACTGTGGGAGGAGAGGATGACCCCGCATTATGTTCCCAATATTCTCACAGTATGTGTGGGATTCGCCCCGCTATCTCTTCATGGGAGATCCAGTGGACCCCGAGGCGCCACAGGGAACCGCTGTGCCTCTCCGTCGTCCGCATAGTAATCTTGAGGGGGGAATGATCAGACAGCCCACTAGGCAGGTATGTTGCCTCTACTACGTCCGATAACATAAGTTGATTTGCGAACGCATAATCAATTCTAGAGGAGGTTTTATAGGACGTAGAGAAGCATGAGTAAGCCTTAGTGTGTGGGTGCAGCCATCTCCACACCTCCGTCACTCCCGCCGCGTTTGTCCACCCCAGCAGGTCCCCCCTAGAGGATTGCGATGGAGTGGGCTTATCAAGATCAGGGGAGAGGGTGTTGTTAAAGTCCCCCAGGATTAGTAATTTAGCTGGACAGTACGGGGTAATCCTCTCCAAAATAGTATACAACACTTCCGGCTGAAAAGGTGGTGGGATATACACCCCTACCAAAATATACCGTTGTTGCCAGGCCATGAATACCACAATTACAAATCTGCCATGGGGGTCCGTGTGAACAGCTTCAACCGTACACAGAAAGGATTTGTTTATCAGGATGGAGACCCCCCTGGCATATGAGGAATACGTGGCATGAAAACTCTTCTGAATCCAATGCTTTCTCAAGGCCAACAACTTACTCCCCATCAGGTGAGTCTCCTGTAGGATCAATACGTGTGGGTTGTGCGTCTTGATATACTGGAACATCAGTGCCCTTTTGAACTTGGAGTTGAGGCCTCTGACATTCCAGGATATCACCGACAAAGTTCCCTGATGCTGGACAGCTTTTACAATCTATTTTAATCTTCCACCAGCTGGTTTACAATAAGTTATACAAATCAAGACTCTTATTTAAAATAAAACACTATGGGTAAGGGTGTCACTGCCTTATTGTTCCAGGATGTAGTATAATGCTACAGTAACAGGGGATTTATTATAGATGCTGCTAAAAAAAAAAAAATGTATTTCCAAGACAACTGTGGGTTAAGTTAATGTATGAAGCTTCAGTATCACATGCTAAAATATCAATGTTATTATCAAATGTGCTAATAATGTTTGGTTTTTTCAAAGGAGAGAAATGTTTCAGGCATCTATAGCACCTCATTTTTTTTAAGGCAAGGGTCTCCAAACTTTCTAAACAAAAGGCCAGTTTATTGTCCTTCGGACTTTAGGAGGGTTGGACTATGACCAGAAGGAGTGGAAATTTTCCTGGCATCAGTGGGAGTAAACATCACCTCATTTGGTATTAGGGTGAGGAGTAGTGTCCCATCATTGATATCATTGGGGTGAATAGTGCCCCATTATTGGTGTCAATTGGAGATATGGTGCCCCATTGTTGGCGTCAATTGGCAGAATAGTGTCTTGTATCAGTGGGCCGAATAATGTTCTAAGGGCCAGAAAAGGTCCACCGCTTTATGGGAAGAGTGAGATCAAGCTAACAGACTGACTCAAGACTGCAATGTCTACTTTTAGCTTTTTACCGTAAGTAAAAGTAAGTGAACAATGAAAATTCAGGGAACCAGCACTAGGAGAGCAGGGAAGCATGGTGGAGAGCTCCTGTCATCCTAATATGCTCCTAAGGGAGCCTGCTCCGGTGACTGGAGGCCAGAGATAGCCGGGGGCTACCAGGGGGTTTGTCAGTGGGTTGCTAGCTCTGTGAGATCGAAGGGTGGATGATCAGGTGATCACAGAGCTGCTTGGCTTCAGTGTGTAGAGACGCAAGGCGTGAGGAGAGGCACCACTTTGCTCTACTCAGCTGTACCCGGCCCCCCTTCTCGACTTGGCCTGCTCCATGTTGATCTGACCTCTTCTCTGTTACAGTGAGAGCACTATTCTGCACTGTCTATCATTGCTGGCCTGTGTAGCCTGTGTGGTGGTCATTCTGTGGTGGCTGAAGGTTCGGACCCAAGGTGAAGGAGTAGACTCAGTGGTGTGTGTGCAGTGGCCATCTTGCTACACCCTATGGTATGGTCATGATCTTCTTTCATCTCTTTCATCTCCTATTCACTTGTGACTGTGACTGCAACTGTGATTGATTTTTATTATATTAAGCTCAAATTAACTGGGGTATTGCAAATGGTAACTGGCAATGGTTTCTTGGATTGAGGTCCCTTAGCTGAAGACATAATTACGCAAGATACAAGTGGGCATTTGCTCCTGCAGTGGTGCAAATTACAATCTGTAATTTTTGAGCCACAGCTGTAGCCCCAGACCTAGAGCCAAGTGCAGCTGCCGTTTGGCTACTTTCAACTGTAATGTATCCTGATTTCTATACAGCCATTATAGAGCTATACCTGGTTTATTGATGTGAGGTACGAGAGGTTTTTCTTGTTTGTTTGTTTTTGGACCGGATTTTTCCTGTTTTTTGTTTTTGTTTTTTTTTGTTTGTTTTTTGTCCACCTCAATGTTCAAATTGCCCATGAAGGGCTTTAAATATTATCTCATTTAATTATCTAATTTAAATATTATCTCGATTTCTCGGAACAATAAATGGCTTTTTGGCTGAAGATAGATGTCTCAGCCTCAGACTTGCTCAGTGACATCTAGTAAGTCAGTATCTGATCCTACCTCTGCTGCTGCGACAGTTATTTTTCCTGCAAGGAAATCAAAATTAGTAAAAACAGGGATGACTGCTATCCTACATCTATCGAATCATGTATCGGCTCCCCCTGTGGAGGGTTCCTCTTCATCTGCAGCTATCTTGGCAACCATTATGGAGTGTAAAGAGACTGTGAAGGGAAAATGGATCTTATAGCCTTGGATTTTAATCTGTCAGGATCTAGATGGGTTCAAAGCTATGGTCTCAGAGGATCTCGGAGGTTAAAAGCAGGGTCTCCACGCTGGAGGACTCGACTCAATCAGATTGCAGGAATGGGCTATTGATACCGAAAACCGTCTTAGACGGAAATATATGCGCATCCTAGGTTTACCCAAAAGAGCCGAGGGGATTAAACCAACAGAATTTGCTGAGAAATGACTAAGTACCATATTGGGCCTGGATAATGTGGCACCAAGTCTTGTGGTGGAGCGAGCACATAGAGTCTCACTAATAACACCTAAACCTGGAGCTCCCCCTAGGACTTTCTTACCACGACTACTGAATTCCGGAGATAGAGACAGGATCCTGGCGGTTGCTAAACTAGATATACCTTTTGAAAACACCAAGTTATTATTTTTTAAGGACTAAGAAGTTCAGCAATGCCGCAAGTCTTATACATTTTTATACATTTTATTATACATATTATACATTTTAGCCGAACACGCAGGTGTGAGGCTTTTCAACTGGTGAGTTCAATTACAAAAGGGAAGTCACAGACACCGTGGTGTGGTGGAGGAGTTCGTTTGCAAGATTTGTTTAATTAGGAGGCACTGATCATCACGGCATTTTTTGTGTGTTCCTGTTTGGATCACTCATGGACTTTATTTGATTAATTTGACTTTGATGGACTTTGGTGAAATAGGGGAAGGGCACTGCACTAATGATTTGGAATAATTAATTATTATTATTATTATTTTTAATTAAGGGGGCAATTGTTTTTTAATTATTGGTTTAAGTGTCACTTTATATGTGAGTTGTCACAAATTCACTCTAGCAATTATATATGTTGCTATATTGTGTTAGTTGCTTTTCACAGTGTATTATATCCAATTAGATTTAATTTTGTGTGACATTCACTAGGTTACACGTGTGAGCACTGCTTTTTTCTTTTACAAATAGGGAAGGAAAGAAAATATTTTTTTGCAGTAAATTTGATAAATGGTATGGTCTAGATCTCATTTGAGTCAAAATATTTTTCTTTCCAGTTATTTATTTATTTATTTTTGTTCTGACTTGCTATTTTGAATTGATGGCTACTATGCAATGTGATTGGGTTTTGAAGTTGCTTCATTATTTTTGATCCAATGTGTATGATGATTTATTTTGTCTTGTTTTGTCTATTTGTTTATTACGAAAATAAATAAATAGTTCTTTAAGAAAAAGAGAGAGAGAGAGAGAGAGAGAGAGCAGGGGCCAGCAGCACTGAAAGTTGTAAACTGCAAATGTTGGGGTAAGAATTTTAACAAATAGTTTACTGGAAATTTATTTTTTTCTATTGTGCTCAATGTACTAAACTAAAAGGGAGTTTAGTGATGGTTCACACATGACAAGGGAAAACACACTGGGGTCGATTTAGTAAAACTGGAGTACAAAATCTGGTACAACTCTGCATAGAAACCAATCAGCTTCCTGTTTTTTTTTTGTCAACGTTTAATTAAACAAGCTGAAGTTAGAAGCTGATTGGCTACCATGCACAGCCGCACCAGATTTTGCGCTCTGCAGTTTTAGTAAATTGACCTCATTATATTCAATGGTGCCTGTTCTCATCAATGCAACGCAGCATGGTGTGACTTTGGAAAAGGTCCAAAGGTTTACAGTGTGATTTGGCTCCACAGAATATGCAATGTTGCATCAAAGTACATAATTGCACTAGAAATCATCTAAAAGTTGCACTGCAGCACTGAAGCAAGCCTGAAACACTTCAGCCTTGGAAGATTTGGCTGCTCAATGGACAGGCCATTTTTTGCGATACGGCACTGACAATTGCGTGATTGTGCAACGCTGTACCCAAACAAAATTGACGTCCTTTTTTTCCCACAAATAAAGCTTTCTTTTGGTGGTATTTGAACACCTCTGCAATTTTATTTTTTGCACTATAAACAAAAGAAGAGCGACAATTTTGAAAAATTTGGTCGGTAAGCAATAAATACTTTGAATACTTATATTTCCCCACGTGCATTTTAGCATCTGATTTACTTTGTTATTAGATGAAAAAGTTCCAGATAAGGTTGCTGTAGATTATAACTAATCAAAACTCAAAAGCACACACAAGGCTAGTTGTTGTACAGTCCCTATGCTCCTGTTACATTACAAGAGTTACTAGCCTTATTAAAATTTTAAAAAGCACACCTGTCAGCACCCAAATGGTGCAAACAGGATGCATTACTACCACCCAGGCACCAAGTGGTTTCTGTAAATACTTTTAGATACATTATGCTGTAGCCTGGGAGCCCTCAAATACCAAGCTGTTACTAGCAAGTTTAACCGCTTCCTGACTGGCGCTGTACGTCAGCAGAATGGCACTGGTGCACAAAAGGGCGTACCCATACTTCCCTTTATAATCCTGGGCTATTCTTCGACACCAAAAATGTGTAGAAGAATACATATCGACCTAAACTGAGAAAGAAATGTGTTTTTTTATATATTTTTGGGGGATATTTATTATAGCAAAAAGTAAAAAATATTGCTTTTCTTTCAAAATTGTCGCTCTAAAAACTGCAGAGGTGATCAAATACCACCAAAAGAAGGTTTGGATACAGTGTCACACAACCGTGCAATTGTCAGTTAAAGCTATGCAGTGCCGAATCGCAAAAAATGCTCTGGTCATTAAGGGGGTAAAATCTTCCGGGGCTGAAGTGGTTAAACACTTCCTAGTAGTGTTGAGCAGGGTAGAGAGAAGAGAAAAACCCAGATGCCAAACATCTACATGTATGTTGAGTGGTAAAATGACAACCTCAGACTGGACTCCCGCCATGCCATGCCCCTAACACTAGTAGTGTGGAAGTCTTAGTCCAGTCCAGGCTCCCCCACTTTATGCATATTCCTATTGGCCCATCATAATATTGGTCAGCCTTCCTAGCCAATAGGAACATGTAGGAAGTGGAATGGGAAGTGACAGCACTCACCACTATCAGGAGTGTTAAAACGTGCTGATATGGAACTTCCTGACTGCATATAAAAGTATGGATAGTTACGTATAAATGCCTACATTTTTACATTGTTGAGTTGGAGTCTGTTCATGCAGGTTTACTTTAAATCCAAGAACAAAATTGTAATATATTGCAGACTGCAATATATATATATATATATATATATTTTTTTTTTTTTTTTTGACAATATAGCATATGTATATATAATATATATATATATATATATATATATATATATATATATATATATATATATATCTATATTGTCAAAAGTATTGGTATGCCTGCCTTTACATGCACATGGGAAGGCTGTCCACAAGGTTTAGGAGTGTCTATGGGAATGTTTGACCATTCTTCCAGAAGCACATTTGTGAGGTCAGGCACTGATGTTGGACAGGAATGCCTAGCTCGAAGTCTCCCCTCTAATTCATCCCAAAGGTGTTGTATCGGGTTGAGGGCAGGACTCTGTACAGGCCAGTCAAGTTCCTCCACCCCAAATTGGCTCACCCATGTCTTTATGGACCTTACTTTGCGCACTGGTACACAGTCATGTTTGAACAGGAAGGGGCCATCCCCAAACTGTTCCTACAATGTTCCTATGTCTTGGTATGCTGATGCCCAGGGGACCGGTCGGGCAGTTCGGCCATGGTCCAAGGACCTGGGGTCAGTAGGGAGCCTCATGAGAGGTTGCACATGTGTCACAGAGAGCAGGGGACTGCCTGTGAAAGAAGCGGAGGAGGCGGTGGCTGCACCCGGGGACACCGATGTAAGGGGCCCCGGCCAGCCAGCATCTTCAAGATTTTTTTTTGTTTCAGCTGTAACCTTCGGTGCTGGCCCCTTGCATTGCCGCTCACTACAGTCACTTATAAAACACAGAAGCCCGGCTGTGACAGTGATCCCGGCGGCCCACTCAAAACCCTCCCTGCATATTCAACAGGGGAGAGGGCGGGGCGGAAAACGCAGCTCTATCCTTAGAGCCCACAGCATCACAATATATAAATAAATATATATATATATATATATATATATATATATAATATATATATATATATATATATATATATATATATATATATATATATATATATATATATAAAATCTCTTACTAGTTGCTAGATGTGATGGCTGCGTTAGATTTTTTACATTTTTAATGCTATGAGCATTATTACCAAGTACAAATAATACCTCTTGATCTTACCAATAGTGCAATGTCTTTGTCACTTGTGAGCTGAAATGAAAGCAAAAATAATGTTCTCTCCCTTTGAAAACCATTAATTCCTATAGAATGAAGTATGTTATTTGCAGGATCACCAAAAAAAAGGAAAAAAACATAAAACAGAGGGTAAATTAGCATGCTATTTGCTGATTTTCTCCTCCATTTGTATGAAAGAAAATAAGCATGAGAATGATGAATAGGACACAAACTGGGAAGAGAACCCATATAACAAAGTCATCTTAAAGAACTGCCTCTAGATGTATTAGGCCCCTAAAGTCTATCTGCTCTAATTTGTAATCCACACCTAGTCAGTTTTCCCGACATTGGCGATTTATTGTTGTTCCCATAAATAAATGACTTGTAGTAAGTGTGTGCAGACAAGACTAGGTGTGCATTATAGTAATCACACTGCAGTAAATACAAGAACAGAAAATAATTGCCCTGTTCCCATTTTAAGCTCCAGTAAGTATTACACAGGTATCCTAATTTAACTGTGACAGCATGTGACAATTCTTTGTTCTCTTACCCAGACAAAATTCCCTTTAGAATTCTGTTAGTACATTAGACATAAAGATGCACCAGCACATAGCTGTTGGGCTTCATGCTCCATTATCCATACAGAGTGAAAAACAAACACACATTCATATGAAGATAATATGCATAAAGCTATTATTACCTGAGGACACATCATGCTGCAGAATTCACTGATGAAAACGGCGATACTGTAAGTAGATCAAAGAGCCATTTTGCAGCCATTACTTCAAAGCTTACTGGAATCACTAAATGCGTAGCATTAGGATTTGGAAGACAGTATGCCGATTCTTGTTAGCTAATCATATCATTAATCAGGGGGGGAAAAAAAGAACAATGAAATTGCATAATAATTTCTCTCCCACTGCTGAAAATATATAATCACTATTCATTTAATGCCATTTCATATACACTTTTTTTTAGTTTAAACTCGAAATCAGTTTTTTAGTATATTTGTTATTATGCCTTTCTGTAAAAGGTTTTTTCAGCAAATATTTTTTTGTGAAGATATTGCAAAGCCTCTTACCTGGGGATGTTGCAAGTAACATCACATTTGGTTGAAGGCTGATAATGCAAAACCATTGCCTCATAATTAGCACTGTGTTGTGCAGGGGCGTTACTAGGTCTACAAAAGATCTGGGGCTAGAGCCCATAGCAGCGTAGTAAAGAAAGTCATATGCTTGGGTGGGCATACACATGTATATAAAGTAATATACGTGTGCATGTGTATATATCCCAAGAGAACTCCCCACTTACATCAGGATCCCCAGAGAGCCTAACCTTACATCAGGGTCCCCAGAGAGCCCATCCTTACATCAGGGTTCCCAGAGAGCTCCCCTTACATCAGGGTCCCCAGAGAGCCCCCCTTACATCAGGGTCCCCAGAGAGCCTCCCCTTATATCAAGGTCCCCAGAGAACCACCCCCTTGCATCAGGGTACCCAGAGAGCATCCTCCCACTTACATCAGGGTTACCACACAGCCCCCTTACATTAAGGTCCCCAGAGAGCCTCCCCCTTGCATCAGGTTTTCCAAAGAGCCCCCCACTTACATCAGGGTCCCCAGAGAGCCTCCCCTCCCCTTGGGGACCCCTGCCGAGACTCTGGGCTATGAGCCCCAGATTCCGGGCTATAGCCCAAAAAGCCACCCCCTATCGACCCCACTGGTGTTGTGGAAGAGCAGCCAAGTGTCGTGTTGCAGCCTAGTTGCATGCTAAACTGAATGTCTTGGGGAAGGACCTGTACTCTTTAACCCATTCCTGCCCAGCATAGATTGGTCCCCTTTAGGCTCCCTGAGGCCCTATGGGCACCACCTGGTAGTCTCCCCAGCTTGGCCTAATCAGCAGCACCTAATAGCCTGTTCCATACATTTCTCTGGCCTTATGACAATGGATCCCAATAGTAGCTTTATGCAGCATCTGTTTGTTTCTAGAAGACGTTTCCATCTTGTACATTTATAAAACCTTTCAGACATCCCATTCCTTGGTTGCAACCAGATAGAGAACATAAGAGACGGGAACTGTGGCAAGGAGCAGCCCACAACTTTAGGGGTTTTTCCAAGACACAGGGATGTGAGTAGTTGTATTAGTCCGTCACCTCTCCTTCCAAAAGGGGAAGCTCCCAGAAGCTAGAGCCTCAAAGATGACATCTTTGTGTGTTTTGGTCCTTTCACTACTTCCCTATTTATACAAGCCTTCATTCCACAAATCTCCCATACTAGCAGGGGCAGGAATGGTACTTCCTCACTATCTATGGTACACCCTACTCACTACTCTGGGGACCTGTAGCGGTTACTTAAAGCGGAACTTTAGTAATTTTTTTAATCTTTCCATCTATTAAAATTTCTGCCCTTGTTGTTTTAACGTTGGATAGTAAAACATTTTTTATCTGCCAGTAAAAACCTTATACAGCCCACTTCATGTTTCTTGTCTGGAAAAATGCCTAGGCATATGATACCATGCACAGTTCTCTCTCACTCTCCTGAGAGTTTGCCAGGAAGGGAGGGGTGAGTCATAAGAGGGCCAATGAGAGCTGCAGGGCTGGAGGTGTGTCTCTGTGTGTGTCTCTGTGTAAATCCAGGAAGTGAACAGGCAGCAGCTTCAGCTGCCCACAGTTAAAATGATTGAAGCCAGACTCAGTGGAGGGAGAATTCTGCAACATATTTGGCAAGTACAAAATCGCAGTTTATATAAAATAATGTCCAAAGTGGTTGGAGGGAAGCTTCAGAATGGCAAAGATGTTTTTAATACACATTATGTGAGCAGACTGCAGTTCCTCTTTAAGCACTTAACCTGCTTGCCCCTTCACTTCAGTGTTCCCAGCCCTTACAATGTTGATATCTAGTGGCCAATTCAGGGTGTTAAACTTCTGTGCACTTACCCTACAGCGGCAGGGCTGTCCTCCTACTTTGTACGCTCCTTCAGTTGGCCGTTGGGCTGTCTATTTGCAAAACTTGCCAGGCAGCCCAATGGTCATTTTAAAGAGTGCCACCACAGGCTAAATAATCTGCTGCTAATTGTGACACAGTGGCTTTCTGTTGTAATTTAACAACGCTACTGCTTCACACCTACCAGCAGTTTTGTCAGTCCGCCATGTGTGTTCCTTTAGTTGGCTAATGACCTGCTTATTAGGTCAAGCAGATAGCCACCCAAACAGTAAACCAAAGAAGCCCACATGCTAGGCTGACAATGCTCCTTCTAATTGTGAGGCAGTGGCTTAACCACTTCAGCCCCAGAAGATTTGGCTGCTTAAAGACCAGGCCATTTTTTGCGATATGGCACTGCGTCAATTTAACAGACAAGTCATGCGACTCTGTACCCAAACAAAATTGAAGTCCTTTTTTTCCCCACAAATAGAGCTGATCATCTTTGACCATCTCTGTGGTTCTTATTTTTTTTCGCTATAAACAAAAAAAGAGCGACAGTTTTGAAAAAAACACAATATTTTGTACTTTTTGCTATAATAAATATCCCTAATTTTTTTTAAAAAAGGCTATTTTTTTCTCAGTTTAGGCCGATATGTATTCTTCTACATATTTGTGGTAATAAAAATTGCAATAAGCGTATATTGATTGGTTTGCGCAAAAATTATAGCATCTACAAAATTGGAGATAGATTTATAGCATTTTTATTTATTTATTTTACTAGTAATGGCGGCGATCTGCAATTTTTATTGAGACTATGACATTATGGCGGGCACATCAGACACTTTTGACAAATTTTTGGGACAGAGAATATATAAAATTTCTAAAAGGGACTTTTTAAGCGCAATGACACCATATTATATAAAAATACATTTTTTAATACAATATAGAAAAAACATATAAATACATAATTGAATTCAGTACAGAAATAACATAGAATAGATATGAACAATTGCAATGAGGATATCTCTCACCATGTTTCGCCATATATCATAAGGCTTCTTCAGGAGAATTAATTTATCTCGCATAAGCACATAATCGCTGAAATAGATAGAGAAAAATAAAAAAACACACAAAAACACTAATCAATATAATTATAATTTTGCACCACACAGGATATCATAAAGACCACAAGTCTCGACCTCAAAAGCTGACCTGTACATTTCAATTGAACTAGTATGGATACACACGTGGCTGGGTAAAAGCAAGGATCATATGATGATACCATAGAGGGATATATTCTAGGAAGCCATCTGTTTAACACAAATTTTTTTTTTTTTAAATGATATATATATATATATATATATATATATATATATATATATATATATATATATATATATATATATATATATATATATATGAAAAAGATCGAATATATCAATAGAAAATATCCAAACCTGAGAAAAGAGACATACCTACAATTTTGTCAGGATGCCCAAACTTCTGATGGAAAACTGGACTTCTATATATTGATGTTAAGGGCTTACACCCCAAAATAATCCACAAAATGAAGACCACAAAACAGGGGGGAATTAACGGTATAAAGATACCAAAGTCCCCAGCTAGAAATATAAACAACAAAAACCTTTTTAATAAAAAAGGAATGCACATAAAATACCAAAAAAATATTTTGGTGGGTCTTCCATAATATATGTGACCTCTTACCTAAATACTACTCCTCACATTCCCAGTATTGGGCAGCACTTCCCTCCTGGGCTGGTCAGCCACACATACTGACCACAGTTATCTTTTATAGCCCTCTCCACCCCGTTTGGCGCCAACATTTTGGCCAAATTTTTTATTAAAAAGGTTTTTGCTGTTTACATTTCTAGCTGGGGACTTTGGTATCTTTATACCGTTAATTCCCCCCTGTTTTGTGTGCTTCATTTTGTGGATTATTTTGGGGTGTAACCCGTTAACATCAATATATAGAAGTCCAGTTTTCCATCAGAAGTTTGGGCATCCTGACAAAATTGTAGGTATGTCTCTTTTCTCAGGTTTGGATATTTTGTATTGATATATTCAATCTTTTTCATCTCTCTCTCTATATATACAGTGGTGTGAAAAAGTGTTTGCCCCCTTCCTCATTTCCTGTTCCTTTGCATGTTTGTCACACTTAAGTGTTTCGGAACATCAAACCAATTTAAACAATAGTCAAGGACAACACAAGTAAACACAAAATGCAATTTGTAAATGAAGGTGTTTATTATTAAAGGTGAAAAAAAATCCAAACCATCATGGCCCTGTGTGAAAAAGTGATTGCCCCCCTTGTTAAAACATACTATAACTGTGGTTGTCCACACCTGAGTTCAATTTCTCTAGCCACACCCAGGCCTGATTATTGCCACACCTGTTCACAATCAAGGCATCACTTAAATAGGAGCTGCTTGACACAGTAAGGTCCACCAGAAGATCCTTAAAAGCTACACATCATGCCGAGACCCAAAGAAATTCAGGAACAATTGAGAAAGAAAGTAATTGAGATCTATTAGTCTTTCCAAAGCTTTGGGAATCCAGCGAACCACAGTGAGAGCCATTATCCACAAATGGCGAAGACATGGAACAGTGGTGAACCTTCCCAAGAGTGGCCGGCCGCCCAAAATTACCCCAAGAGCGCAGCGACGACTCATCCAAGAGGTCACAAAAGACCAGTGGCGGCTGGTGAAGTTTTAGGATGGGGGGGTGCAAGACCCCGCCCCTCCACGGTTGGCCCCTCCCACTTCTCATAAGCCACACCCCTTATAGAATCCATATCATATATCAGGCTGCACATTATATACACCGGGCTCTGCACATCACATAACAGGCTGGACATTATACACCGGGCTCTGCACATCACATAACAGGCTGGACATTATACACCGGGCTCTGCACATCACATAACAGGCTGGACATTATACACCGGGCTCTGGACATCACATAACAGGCTGGACATTATACACCGGGCTCGTCATTGATAAATGACATTAATCCTTATTAGACATGCGTGTTTTATGGGCTGGGGACATAGAACAGCCTTGACACAGGAGTTTGTACCTGAACCTACAATACCATGCCTGACCCGAAGCAGAGACAGAAACCTGCAAGGCATGGTTCTCCGGCTTATGTGATGGACTCGGCATCCCAGGGGAGCTGGCTGGTTTCTGTAGTTCTACAGGAAATTAAAACTTCCTAAACATAACCTACACCAAGGGCTTGAGATCAGATGGGGAACTACAAGTCCAAGCATTGCTTTGCAGGTGCAGTCTATCAGGGCATGTCTGATCCAACTTATGGAGGACACATTCAGTTTATGGAAGCTCTTCCCTGGCATGAGAGCGGATTTGATTCTTCAGTCGGGTGGCGTGACACGCTGACTTGCCTCATGTGAACTGGTACCAGAAGGGATATCGATTGGTGTTCGCGATCGGCCGACGCTTGCCCAGTTTGATGATATGCCCGATGTTCTTTCATGTTTGTAAGTGCATCTCTTGTTTTATATTTTTGTTTTAATAAATGATTTTACACTATTTGGAGCATCTTTTCCTCCCTATGGTGAACCTTCCTTGATCCTACAATGCTACACATCTGAGTCCCGCTTCAAACAGCGTTTTCCCCTGCTGGATGGTTTATGACTGGCGTATCTCCTAACCTGCCCTACGTAAAAGTGTTCCATTTGGAGGGCTCAAGTTTGATCCATCTTCAGACCCATTTTGTGATTAAGCGCTCCCTACCGGGACGTCTGGTAAGGGGCTATTATTACTTGTCTGGTGGAGGTGCACCTGGTTTTACTTCACGTTGATTGAAAAGTTTTACGATTGAATAGATCCCTTCTACACAGGGTGTTTCTCCAGTTGGACTTTTAATGGACTTTATGTTATCACATACATTTTCAGTACTGTCTGATTCTACTTTATATGTTTCTTGTTTTTGAATCGCTGACTTAGAATTGTACATTTTTTCCTTTTGGTTCATAACCTATGAGGGGCAATATATATGTTTACTGTATTTAGTTATAAGTAATGCCTTATGGTTTATTTAGTCATTAGTTTGGTGTGTTAGAATAATAGATCACAAGATACACTTCTTTAAGGTAGAGTGGTTTACATCCTAATAGAAGTATTAGGGATTGCACAGTTCTCTTCTTTTTCTTTGTTTTTATATGTATATTTCACTTTGGGTATATATTAGAATTGCTGCATCACACATTTTCGTTAAGTATACACTGTAGCGCAGATTTCCTCTTCCTTTTTTCCTTGATTCTTCAGTCACCTGGATCCCCCTGGAGTCCTCATAGCACCTCCATCAATGTATTCACTCTGCAGCCCATGCATGTTTCTCACAAATTAAACTAGTCAAGCCTGCAACTCATTAGCCCAGAGTTCATATGTGAATTGTTTAATATCAGTTATCACACATAACTGGCTCTTATCGTTCTGCCTCCTCTGTGACCTAAGGAGAAATTAAATATGGCCTGAAGTATATCATGGAAGAAGCGTGGAAAGGAGGGGGTTAACCCTTCTGGAGCCAAGAGGACCAGTAAGGCAATGCTGCTGGCAATGCAATGAGACAGCCCTGCACTGCAGTTACACAGTGGTGCCCTGATCACTGCTAGAAGATACTGCTGATGAGTATTACCAGCAAATCTACCCAGGGGTACCTGACATACCCATGAAGAGTCTGATTAATGTATGCCTGGCACAGTGCAGGGCGTGGTAACATAAATACAAGGTAAGGCAGTGTGGTGCAGGTGTACAATCTATGGTGCAGGTACACAGGGTAAGGCAACGAGGTGCAGGTGTGCAATGTATGGTGCAGGTGTAGGTAAGGCAGTGTGAGTTAGGTGTACAGTGTGTGGTGCAGGTAAGGCAGTGTGAGTTAGGTGTACAGTGTGTGGTGCAGGTGTAGGTAAGGCAGTGTGAGTTAGGTGTACCATGTGTGGTGCAGGTGTACAGTGTATGGTGCAGGTGTAGGTATGGCAGTGTGAGGCAGGTGTACCATGTGTGGTGCAGATGTACAATGTGTGGTGCAGGTGTAGGTAAGGCAGTTTGAGGCAGGTGTACCATGTGTGGTGCAGGTATACAAGGTAAGGCAGTTTGAGGCAGGTGTACCATGTGTGGTGCAGATATACAAGGTAAGGCAATGGTTAATGACTACTAGACATGGGTAAACACTACAAGATGGACCAACATCAGCTCAGATCGTCAGTTTCCAAACACAGTGGGATCAAGGACACGACCATATTTAAAAAGTTATCTGGCATGACCCACACATAGATTGCAATGGCAAGACATGACCGATGTCTATGGATCGCTATGGATCAGAACCCAACGTGGCTCAATCACCCTGACCATCACCTCTATTCACATTCTGCTCTCCACTTATGTTCATAGACACCCAATATCCATGACCCCCAATGTGTTCCCACCATAGGAACACAGTCACCCCACAGACACCTGATGATAGAGAGCGGTCCTACCTTTCTGTGCAGCTCCAGATGGAGAGAATCCTATAGCCGAGACAAGTAGCAAAAAAACCAGCAAATGTCCAGATTGTGGCTCCATCCTGATCACAGGTCACCACCAGCAGCCATCTCCAGCCCCAGACTGCTGCAGCCCCTCTTCTTACACAGCAAGAACCAGGACCCGCACACACACCCGAAGCCCACTTACCTGACTGTGTGCTCCTCTCCGGTGTTCTCCGCTCCTCTCCTGCACACCGCTCTACTCCTCTTACTTCCTGTTTCCTCTCTCAGGTGAAATGGGAGAGAGAAGACAGGAAGTGACATCTGAGTCAACTCAGATGTCAATCAAACTGCCCGCCCGGCCGTAGTAACAATACTACAGCGCTGGGCGGAAACTACTCAGCGCTTCAGAAAGCACCCTGAGGCGGGCTAAACGCCCGCAAATGAAGCGCCACGCCTGCAATCTCATGATTGCATTGGCGTGGCGGTTCCCATAGTGCACTGTGACCGGCGCTCAAGCACAGTGCACTTCCTTAAAGAACTTCTTTTTTTTTTTTAAAGGGGCAGTTTTAAAACTTTTTTTTTTTTACATTTTTTTTTTTTTTGTGACCACACAGAAGGGCGGGGCCGCGCCCGGGCGCCCCCTATGGACGGGCCGCCACTGCAAAAGACCCCACAACAACGTCCAAGGAACTGCAGGCCTCACTTGCCTCAGTTAAGGTCAGCGTTCATGCCTCCACCATCAGGAAAAGACTGGGCAAAAATGGCCTGCATGGCAGAGTTCCAAGGAGAAAACCACTGCTGAGCAAAAAGAACATCAAAGCTCGTCTCAATTTCTCCACAACACATCTTGATGATCCCCAAGACTTTTGGGACAACATTCTGTGGACCGATGAGACAAAAGTGGAACTCTTTGGAAGGTGTGTGTCCAAGTATATCTGGCGTAGAAGGAACACTGCATTTCATAAAAAGAACATTATACCAACAGTAAAATATGGTGGTGGTAGTGTGATGGTCTGGGGCTGTTTTGCTGCTTCAGGACCTGGAAGACTTGCCGTGATAAAAGGAACTATGAATTCTGCTGTCTACCAAGAGATCCTGAAGGAGAATGTCCGACCATCTGTTCGTGTACTCAAGCTGAAACGAACTTGGGTTCTGCAGCAGGACAATGATCCTAAACACACCAGCAAGTCCACCACCGAATGGCTGAAGAAAAACAAAATGAAGACTTTGGAGTGGCCTAGCCAAAGTCCTGACCTGAATCCTATTGAGATGTTGTGGTATGACCTTAAAAAGGCCGTTCATGCTCGAAAACCCTCTAATGTAACTGAATTAGGACAATTCTGCAAAGATGAGTGGGCCAAAATTCCTCCAGGACGCTGTAAAAGCCTCATTGCACGTTATCGCAAAAGCTTGGTTGCAGTTGTTGCTGCTAAGGGTGGCCCAACCAGTTATTAGGTTTAGGGGGGCAATCACTTTTTCACACAGGGCCATGATGGTTTGGATTTTTTTTCACCTTTAATAATAAACACCTTCATTTACAAATTGCATTTTGTGTTTACTTGTGTTGTCCTTGACTATTGTTTAAATTTGTTTGATGTTCCGAAACACTTAAGTGTGACAAACATGCAAAGGAACAGGAAATGAGGAAGGGGGCAAACACTTTTTCACACCACTGTGTATATATATATATATATATATATATATATATATATATATATATATATATATATATATATATATTTTTTTTGTGTTAGACAGATGGCTTTGTAGAATATATCCCTCTCTATGGTATCATCATATGATCCTTGCTTTTACCCATCCACGTGTGGAGTATCCATACTAGTTCAATTGAAATGTACAGGTCAGCTTTGAGGTTGAGACTTGTGGTCTCTATGATATCCTGTGTGGTGCAAAATTTTAATTATATTGATTAGTGTTTTTGTGTGTTTTTTGATTTTTCTCTATCTATTTCAGAGATTATGTGCTTATGCGAGATAAATGAATTCTCCTGAAGAAGCCTTATGATATATGGCGAAACATGTTGAGAGATATCCGCATTGCAATTGTTCATATGTATTCTATGTTATTTCTGTACTGAATTCAATTATGTATTTATATGTTTTTTCTATATTGTATTAAAAAATTTATTTTTATATAATATGGTGTCATTGCGCTTAAAAAGTCCCTTTTAGAAATGTTATATATTTGTTGTAGAAATTATGGGATGTGGCGCTAAAAATAGGTTTCAGTATTTCAGCTCGTTTATAAAATGTGTGGGACGATTGACAATTATACAGCGATCAGTGCTATAAAAAAATCGATTACTATATAAATGCCACTGGCAAGGAAGGGGTAAACACAAGGGGGTGATCAAGAGGTTAACTGTGTTCCCTAGCGTGTGTTCTAACTGTAGGGGGGGGGGGGGGACTGACTATAGTAGATGACAGATTGTGGTTCCTAGCTATTAGGAACTCACAATCTGCATCTTCTCTCCTCACAGAATAGGGATTTGTGTGTTTACACACACACGTCCCTGTTCTGCCTCTCGTGCCCAAGATCGGGAGCATCATTGCCCCTGCAGTGCAGCATGCATGCATGTGCCTGCTATCCCGCTTAAAGGAGCTGACGTACAGCTACGACAGTTTGTGGGATCGTCCCGACCTGTATAATGGCGGTGGCTGGTTGGCAAGTGGTTAAAGTGGATGTAAACCCCCCAAAATGTTTTAATGAAGGCACATATCTGTTACAGTAGAGGATGTCATTTCATTAGTGCCCAGTCTTGCCACAAAGAGTTAATCCATCTCTGAGCAATCCTCTTATCTTTCTTCAGTAAGATAAAAACAGGCACACAGAGAAATAGGTGTCTGTTTCTTCCCCCTTGCTGTGACTGACAGGTGATTTAGTTATCCCATGCACGAGTGTGACAGAAGTATTCTGTGTACTTCACATCCCCCCTACTTTCTTTTCCAGCTATCCCAGGATTGGTTGCTCTACACCTCAGCATGATTGGGCATGCTGAAGTCATGTGGTGACTTTCCTGGGTTTTCACTGGATGTTAGTGATCATGGGGGTATAATCCACGAGACCGGCAGAAGTTCAGTGTAAGAAATATCGATGCCTGGCCAAGGGGAACGTAGAGGTGGGCGGTGAGTCTACTGACATCATGACTCCGCCCAATGAGACCTGTACAACAGACCTGCCCACAGAATCCGGAGTTTTGCAGGGCTCCAAATAGCTAAAGGGGAGATATTTGACAGGTAAGGATACATGCAGGAGGCATGTATATACTTATAGTTCGGCACTATGGAAGTAATTTAGAAATGATGAGAGTGGGTTTACATCCACTTTAAGACTGTCAGGCTACAATAGGAAGTGATGTTACTGCCAGGATCTCAAGGTAAGAAACATATTCACAAAAATGATTTACTTGAAAAAAATTGTATACAATGAGACATGATGCCAGTCATATTTAAAAAAGATTTAGAGTTTAAATACACTTGAGATTTTAACATTTGTTAATAGTGTTCATCATCTGTTGTGTCCTGTAAAGCGTTCCGCATAGGTGCAGGTGCTCAGCTATATCTTTGTTTGGCAATAGAATAATCATAGAGTCCCAGAAAAAAAGAACGATCATTCTGTTTTTGACCTTATAAAACTAAAGATACACAATAGGCCTGAGGCAGTAAAGTTAATGAAGTAATTGTTATATGCAAAAAACAGGATCACACTTTCTCACTTTTCTCACGTGCCTAGGCCCCATACACATTATTCGATTTTCTTCAGATTTTTGTCTTCAGATTTACCAAAACCATGTAGTGCAAGGGGCTGCCTGATTGCATACAAACTGAAACACTTAAGGTTTGACCTCATATTATATGGTTTTGGTCAATTTGAAGACAAAAATATGTAGAAAATCTAATTGTGTGTATGGGGTCAAAAGCTCAACTATAAGGCAACACAAAAACGCTATTATCAGCATTTTCCATCCAGCATTTTTTTTCTAGTGTTTTTTGAGCTTATAAAAAATGCTAGTGTGCATGCAGCATTAATGTTTGCATGCTTCAACATTCTGAAGCATGTGAACTTACATGTGAACTTAAAATGGTACTAATAGCTAAATCAAAAATTACTTATATGATAAAGTTACTAGCATTAACACACATACAATTCAATGAAAGTGCCAAATAAATGTCTTAGCCCTTGTACACACGGTCGAAGAATCTGTCGGAATGAGTCTTATCGGACCGTGTCGTCAGATAATCCAACTGTGTGTGGTATGCATCGGACTGATTCCGTCCGAATCTCCGTCCGACCCAATTTTCCAACATGTTGGAAATATTTCCCGACCAACTGGGCCGGACGGACCTAATCCGATCATGTGTAGAGCATTTTGATCGGACCAAGTGCCACGCATGCTCAGATCAAATTCCTACATCAAAGCTATTGGCTACTAGCCTGAATGTAGTCCCATCGTAACGAAATTACGTCATCACGTTCTGAAAGATCGGATTTTTCGACAACTTGGCCCGACCGTGTGTATGCAACAGTTTCGGACACAATCCATCGGACTAAATCCGATGGGCAAAATCCAACGGATTTGGTTGGCAAAATCTCTGACCGTGTGTACGTGGGCAAAAAGTCCAAGTTTTTTAATGATAAAATTGAATTAACTGCCTGCCGAGCAGCCGCTGCAGTTTTACTGCAGCAGAATGGTACGGCTGGGTGAAACTATGGTACCTTTCGTCGCTTCGCCTTTTGGCCACTAAGGGCACGCGCGTGCCTGCAGTGTGTGCCCAAGGCCGATGTGAGTGCCCGGTGGGCACGATGAACAGTGGACACCCACGATCGCTCATGACAGAGCAAGAACCGGGATCTGTGTGTGTTTGCGCAAAACCAATCAATATACGCTTATTGTACAAAAAATATGTAGAAGAATACATATCGACCTAAACTGCGGAAAAAATTATTTTTTGGGGAAAAAAAAATGTGGGATATTTATTATAGCAAAAAGTAAAAGATGTGTTTTTTTTTAAAAATTGTCGCTCTTCTTTTGTTTATAGCGCAAAAAATAAAAACCGCAGAGGTGATCAAATACCATCAAAAGAAAGCTCTATTTGTGGGAAAAAATGATGTCAATTTTGTTTGAGTACAGCGTCGCACAACCGCACAATTGTCAGTTAAAGCAACGCAGTGCCGTATCACAAAAAATGCCATGGTCATTGAGCAGCCAAATCTTCCGGGGCTGAAGTGCTTAAAGGCATCCATAGCTGCTATGAATCAATTTTATCTTTAACCACTTCCTGCCTGGCCAGTGTACAATTATTGCTGGGTGGGTGCCCTCTGGTTCAGGGAGGAAGTGCCCAAATGTCCTCCCAGAAGCTCCACTGGACCAGCGGATCACCAATCACAGTACCGAGCCGCTATGTCCCTTGATGAAGCTTTGCTTACCACTGTGTGATCTCTGTGATTGGTCACAGCAATTACATGGTACCAGGGCCAATCATAGTGGTCCTGCATGTCCATTGTGTTGGGGGGGGGGGGGGGGGTTGTGCAAAAGTAATGGCTCAGCAACAGATGTTACATGCAACAAAACAGGTTATTAATGCTATTTACAACTTTTATTTAAAGTGGTTGTAAACCCTTACAACCAACTTTGACCTACAGGTAAGCCTAGATTAAGGCATACCTGTAGGTCCAAGAAATATCTCCTAAACCTACACGGTTTAGGAGATATTTGCCGAAAGACAGGCACCGCTTTCTATGGCGCATGCACCGTAGACAGCGGCGCGCAGGCGCACTGAGCGCGCCGCGGTCAACGCCGACTATGCCGCGAGTGGCGGCTCCCGTGCGTATGTGCGGGAGTGACGTCATCACGGCTTCACTGAATGACAGCGGCGGAGCGGCGAGACCCACCGAGAAGATGGATGCGCCGTACTACAGGGGACAGCGGTGACATCGCTGGCTCCTGTGTCAGGTAAGTGACACATAATGGACTACTATGCGATGCATAGTAGTCCATTATGCTTTAGGCTGCTTTCACACTGGGGCGGGAGCGGTGTCGGCGGTAAAGCGCCGCTATTTTTAGCGGCGCTTTACCGTCGTTTTAGCGGCGGTCTGCGGGCGCTAGCGGGGTGGTTTTAACCCCCCGCTAGCGGCCGAAAAAGGGTTAAACCCGCCCGCAAAGCGCCGCTGCAGCGGCGCTTTGCCGGCGGTATTGCCGCGGTGTCCCATTGATTTCAATGGGTAGGAGCGGTATAGGAGCGGTGAATACACCGCTCCTTCACCGCTCCAAAGATGCGGCTAGCAGGACTTTTTTCACCGTCCTGCCAGCGCATCGCTCCAGTGTGAAAGCCCTCCGGCTTTCACACTGGAGGGAAAGGGGCCGGTTTTTTTCAGGCGCTACACAGGCGCTATTTTTAGCGCTGTAACGCCTGAATACCGCCCCAGTGTGAAAGCAGCCTTACCTTTGCAGGGAATGAAAGACGAAGTAAACCCATCAGGGTTTACTTCCTCTTTAACATTACTGACATAACTTATAATATCAGTTTTGTTAAAAATATGTAAGGGTTGAGATCCACATGAAATATTTCCTAATGTAATAAACGATAGGTGCAAATTGCTAACTAAAGAAATGTGTAAGCTAGGTGCTGCCTGCAGCTCCTTCTGGGGGATGATATATCATTAAATTCATTATGCTAAGGTGTAATGTGAGATGTGAAGAGCTGACAACAGCAGGCTAGCTAATGACAGACCTTGGATAGCTGTGGCTAGGAACAGGAGCACAAAAGCTTTAATTAAAGACCACATGGATCCCATAAATATAAAAGCCAGCAGTGGGCCACTAATTATGAATAGGCATGAGCAAAAAAGATTTGGCCACAAACGTCCCTGTTTCTTTTAAGCAGTCTCTCAATTTTTTTTTTTTCACCCAGTGAGCTGAGTTGGAAAAACTTGTACTTTTTTTGTTATTTGAGTGTATTTTTTGGATAGGGAGGAGTGTATTCAGGATAGTTGAAATTAGTGTTTTTTCTTTCTTTTTTTTTTTTTTTTGCCAAATGTCCAAGGAAATAATAAAGCCCCGCACACACGATCAGACTTTCCGACGGGAAATGTTGGATGTCAGGCTGTTGGCAGAAAGTCCGACCATGTGTACGCTCCATCAGACAATTGTTGTCCGACTTTCCGGCAATAAATGTTGGCTAGCATGCTTTCAAATTTTCCGCCAACAAATGTGTGTTGTTGGATTTTCCGAGTGTGTGTACACAAGTCCAAAGTACAAACACGCATGCTCGGAAGCAGAAGTGTTCGGTCTTGTAAACTAGTGTTTGTAATGGAGAATTAACATTCGTGACGGGACAAATTATGAAATCTCCAAATGCAGCGCACAATTAACTTCTTCTTTAATGGGATAACAACAAAGCTGCTTTGCTGGAGTTATTGCAAACTAATTATCAAAGGCTTTTTTTTCTAATGATATCAAGAATAATATTATTATTATTATTATTATTATTTTTTGTGCAATTTACCACAATACCATTATCCCGTAGTTTATAATATCAAAGATACAACTATGTTGGTGTCCCTTGTCAATTTTACATTGTATTTTTTTAAATGCAACTGCCTACTCCCAAAATGTAATTTGATGTAAAACACATAGCCAAGTATTATTCTCCACATTTTTTTTACTGTACATTAACCCCTAAAGATCCGCGCTATTGCCAAATGACGGCTACAGCGTGGACCTCCTTTGCCGGGACTGCGTCTATTGGGCGCGCTCTGTAATCAGCGAGTCTATGAGACTCGCCTGATCACGGATCGAAGCAAGGGGTCGATCCCGACCCCTTACCACGTGATCAGCTGTCAGCCAATGACAGCTGATCATGTGATACAACAGAGCCGGTAATCGGCGACTTTTCCTCCTTGCGCTGACAGCGCGAGGAGAAAAAAAAAGAGCCGATCACCGGCAGCCGTGATCGGGACATCAGTCCCGATCACGGCCAGCTTACAAGTGCCCACCTGCCCCCTGCCAATGCCACCTCAGTAATTAAAAAGTGCCCCCCATCAGTGCCACCCATCAGTGCCCATAGTGCCACCCATCAGTGCCCACAGTGCCACACATCAGTGCCCACAGTGCCACCTACCAGTGCCCACAATCTTCCTCAACAATGGTGCTGCACCCTAGTGCCACATATCCGTGCCCATCAGTGTCATCTACCAGTGCCCATCAGTGCCCATCAGTGCCGCCCATCAGTGCCCAGCAGTGCCACCTATCAGAGCCACCTATCAGTGCCACCTATCAGTGCCCATCAGTCCCATCTATCAGTGGTACCTATCAGTGCCCCTTAGCGCCACCCATCCGTGCCACCCATCCGTGCCATCTTATCTGTGCCCATCATTGCCCATCAGTGCTGCCTTATCTGTGCCCATCAGTACTGCCTTATCTGTGCCTATCGGTGCCACCTTATCTGTGCCTATTAGTGCCGCCTTAACTATGCCTATCAGTGCCCACCAGGGCAGCCTATCAGTGCCCACCAGTGCAGCCTATCAGTGCCAACCAGTGCCGCTGCCTCATCAGCGCATTTCAATGAAGGAGAAAAATGACCTGTTTGCAAAATTTTATAACAAACTATTAAACATGTTTTTTTTTTTTTTTGCATCTTTTTTTGTTTGTTTAGCAAAAAATAAAACTCCCAGCTGTAATTAAATACAACCAAAAGAAAGCTCTATTTGTGGGAAAAAAATGATAAAAATGTCATTTGGGTACAGTGTTGTATGGCCGCGCAATTGTCATTCAAAGTGCATCAGTGCTGAAAGCTGAAAATTGGTCTGGGCAGGAGGGGGGTTTAAGTGCCTAGTAAGCAAGTGGTTAAAAAAAATAAAATAATAGACTATATATAAAATGCTATCTGCCAATAGAACTTAACCAAAAAGTTAATTCTATGCATCCAAAAATATAGAAAATATACCAAATCAAATCATTATTCAACCAAAAAAATAATGTCAAAGCAATAACTTCAAGGACAATAATAAATAATACGTTATCTACTCCGATTCCGCAACATGTTGACGAACGCCCGTTCGGAAACTAACTGAAAAGCATGAAATGAAAAAGCACAAACTGAAAAGCGCTAAATGAAAAACGCAAAAAGAAAAGTGTGAATCAACACTCACCCAACTTCTACTAACACGAAATTAGCATGAGGCCGCGTACACACGGGCGGACTGTCTGACGGACTTGGTCCGCTGAAACGTGTTTCAGCGGACAATCCGCTCGTGTGTGGGCTTCAGCGGACTTTTTCGGCGGACAGTCTGGCGGACTAAGTCTTTCGGAATTTCCGTAATATTGTCCGTCCAAACTTGGTTTCAGCGGACAGTCCGCTCGTGAGTAGGCTAGTTCGACGGACTAAGTATGGCGCATGCTCAGAAAGGATTTACACGGCGAAAGGTTGCATTGCAGTGTATTGGACGTCGTATTTCTAGTCCCGTCGTACGTGCTGTACACGTCATCGCACAAGCTTTCGGCGGACTGTCTGTTCATCGTGTGTGGTCAAGTCCGTTCATTCGAAAGTAGGACGGACTGTCTGTCGGATTGTCGGACGGACTTAGTTGGGCGGACAATCCTTTCGTGTGTACGTGGCCTAAGAAGCCCAAAGGGTAGTGCTAAAGAGCTGAAAAACCACATAGTACGTCTAGTATGTCACTACGTTCATAATTGTTGGCCAACAATTGAGTGACCGTGTGCATGCAAGACAAGTTTGAGCCAACACCCTTCAGCATATGTGTTACTGAATACTGTATTTCACCCGGAGTCAGTTCACAAAAACCGTTAACAAATGTTTATTGTTCCTTATGGTGTGTACCATGCTGTGCATGTCAGTATGTTACACAAGAAAATCCATATAGTATATCCATTTGTTTTAAAGAGTAACTCCACTAATCCCCCCCATGATCTGTGTACATTGCAACGATTTTACCAAACTTTGTTACAGATTTCTACCTTTTGTTACTTTGAAGAAATAGTTGTTTTTTTGTCTATGTCCACGTGGAAAGTGAAGCTAATGGGAGTGATTTCATACTTATCAATCAGTTGCTGCACATGCAGGGTTCTGAGGAAAGTGGCAGGGTCTGAATTCTTTAGATCTTACATAGGCACATAGTAAGCGAGGTTGAAAAAAGACACCATCAAGTCCAACCTATGTGTGTGATTTCATGTCAGTATTACATCCCTGCACGTTGTGGTTGTTCAGGTGCTTATCTAATTAGTTTTTTGAAATTATCGATGTTCCCAGATGAAACCACCACCTGTGAAAGGGAATTCCACATTCTAACCGCTCTTACAGTAAAGAACCCTCTACGTAGTTTAAAGTTAAACTGCTTTTCTTCTAATTTTAATGAATGACTGCATGTTATTATTTAAATCCCTTTCACGGCAAAGATTTATCCCTATTGTGTGGTCACCAGTGCGGTATTTGTACATTGAAATCATATCCCCTCCCAAGCCTCTCCTATCCAGAGAGAATAAGTTCAGTGCTTGTAATCTTTCCTCATAACTAAGGTCCTCCAGTCCCTTTATTAGTTTTATTGCCCTTCTCTGGACTCTCTCTAGTTTCTGTACATCCTTCCTGAGGACCGGTGCCCAGAACTTGACGGCATACTCCAGGTGCGGCTGGACCAGAGTCTTGTAGAGCAGGAGAATTATCGTTTTATCTCTGTAGTTAATCCCCTTTTTAATGCATGCTAATATTCTGTTTGCTTTGCTTACAGCAGCTTGGCATTGCATGCCATTGCTGAGCCTATCCTCTACTAGGACCCCCAGGTCCTTTTCCATCCTAGATTCCCCCCAGAGGTTCTCCCTCTAGTGTATAAATTGCATTCATATTTTTGCCACTAAAATGCATTATTTTAAATTTTTCTACATTAAACCTCATTTGCCATGTAATTGCCCACCCTAATTTGTTCAGATCTTTTTGCAAGTTTTCCACATCCTGCTTAGCTTTTTATCGTCCGCAAATACAGAGATTGAGCTGTTTATCCTATCCTCCAGGTTGTTTATGAATAAATTAAATAGGATTGGTCCCAGGACAGAACCCTGGGTGGACCCCACTTTCTACCCCTGACCATTCTGAGTATTCCCGTTTATCACCACCCTCTGAACTCGCCCCTGTTTTCAATCTATGTACTTACCCTATGGTCCATGCCAACGGACCTTACAGTTCCCCATAAATATTTTCTGTACAAAGTATCAAATGCTTTTTGCAAAATCCAGATACACCACATCTACGGGCCTTCCTTTATCTAGATGATCTAATTTCATTTAGGGAGCATCTCACCAAAAATTAAAATTTTGTTGCAAGGGATGGCTAAAATCTGACTTGTATCTTAGTGCTGACTTCTGGGAAAAATCTGTGAGCCAATCAGACAAGCAGAAAGTGATGTTTCTGGGGGTGTTCTGTACACCATCTATGTACAGAACACCCAGGGCCGATCCTAGGCAGGGTGCGTGGGGTGCTCCGCACCCAGGCGCCGCAGAGGTGGGGGCGCCAAAGCTCCAGAGTGCTGCTCCCCTCCCTCTTCCTCGTCTGTGTCCAGAGGCGGAAGTGGTGCACATGTACCGGGTGCTGCGGTTCCCCATCCCTCCGGCAACTGACAAGAGCACATACCGTGTGCTCCCACTGTCCCCGCAATCCATGCTGTCTGAGTACCGCTGTGGAGCCTAGTACCGAACACGTTCCAGTACTAGACTCCACTAATCTTTATGTCCGGTGCGTGTGGAGCAGTCTCCTGTCTGTTCCGCCCCCTCTGCATGTGTCGGCTCTTCTCTTCTGGTTTGGCCAGAGCATCCAGTGCACTCCGAGAAATGCTGTTTGAGTGCCGCCCTCCTAGTAACCAAAGATACCACGGATTCCCCGCCCCCTGCAACGTGCACGGTGCTTCTGCTCCCAATGCGCCCAAGCTACAGGGATCTATTGGACAGGTATTGATCTATGGGCACACCTGCTGTGGGGGGGCTCTGATGGGGGAAAGCTGCTGTGGGGGGCTCTGATGGGGGACACCTGCTGTGGGGGGGCTCTGATAGGGGAAACCTGCTGTGGGGGGACACCTGCTGTGGGGGGCTCTGATGGGAGACACCTGCTGTGGGGGGACACCTGCTGTGGGGGGCTCTGATGGGGGACACCTGCTGTGGGGGCTCTGATGGGGGACACCTGCTGTGGGGGGGCTCTGATGGGGACACCTGTTGTGGGGGGCTCTGATGGGGACACCTGCTGTGGGGGGCTCTGATGGGGGACACCTGCTGTGGGGGCTATGATGGGGGACACCTACTGTGGGGGGGCTCTGATGGGGGACACCTGCTGTGGGGGAGGCTCTGATGGGGGACACCTGCTGTGGAGGGGGCTCTGTTAGGGGCACCTGCTGTGGGGGGCTCTGATGGGGGACACCTGCTGTGGGGGAAGGCTCTGATGGGGGACACCTGCTGTGGGGGGGCTCTGATGGGGGATACCTGCTGTGAGGGGAAGCTCTGATGGGGGACACCTGCTGTGGGGGGCTCTGATGGGGGACACCTGCTGTGGGGGGGCTCTGATGGTGGACACCTGCTGTGGGGGGGCTCTGATGGGCACTTTGATATAAGGTGCACGTGCCGCAGGTCACTCTCTCCCCAGAATTCCCTCATTCTCAACTTGTTGATAGGTATGCAGCAGCAGATCAGGGGAGGAGAGACTGTGCCACCACCATCCCTGTTATCAATGGGAAGAGGGCTCTCTGTGTGTACTGCCCATCCCCCTCCCTCCTCCTGTCAGAGGAGAAGAGAGAAGCAGCCGGATATTGGAGAGCCCGTGTCTGAGTGGAGAGAGAGCAGCTGCAGGCTCTAAAAGCCCCCCTCCCTCTCCTCCTCGCACTGCTGTACTAGTGAGCGGCATTTACCAGGTCAGCTGCCCGCTATGTTTCTTCTCCCTCCTTCATATTGGCCAGGGAGAAAATACAATAAATAAGGGAGCAGAAAAGAGGATTTTGGGACATGTAGTCCCAAGGACTGGTGGCCCCATTGTGACCCAGAAACTGCAACCCACACAGCATGCTCAGCTGAATAAGAGAGGCTGGGGGGAGAGGGAGAGAGAGAGAGAGCACCAGGAGCCCGGGAAAGCTTTCGGGGAAGTGCACCCACGACTCTGGGGAGAGGACAGTGCCGAGGGGACGCCATCAGAAAGAGAACCCCGCTGCCCTGTGCCACCAGAGGGAAAGCCGCCCTGGTGAAGAAAGGAATGGAGTCATTGCCAGAATACAGATCTGAGCACCACCCAGCAGAGTCGCCACGGGCAACCCAGAGTGAGCTGACTCCTGATCAGAAGAACTGATGTTGCTGTATGCCGGGTCTGCTGAGAGGGCTGGTCAGCCATTATCTACTTCCATCCTTAGGAACTGCAGTCTCTGGCCATCTCCTGTAGCATGTCTGCAGTCTCTGATCATCTCCTGTACTATGTCTGCAGTCTCTGATCATCTCCTGTACTATGTCTGCAGTCTCTGATCATCTCCTGTAGTATGTCTGCAGTCTCTGACCATCTCCTGTACCATATCTGCAGTCTCTGACCATCTCCTGTAACATGTCTGTAGTCTCTGACCATCTCCTGTACCATGTCTGCAGTCTCTGACCATCTCCTGTACCATGTCTGCAGTCTGACCATCTCCTGTACCATGTCTGCAGTCTCTGACCATCTCCTGTACCATGTCTGCAGTCTGGCCATCTCCTTTACCATGTCTGCAGTCTCTGACCATCTCCTGTAACATGTCTGCAGTCTGACCATCTCCTGTACCATGTCTGCAGTCTCTGATCATCTCCTGTACTATGTCTGCAGTCTCTGATCATCTCCTGTAGTATGTCTGCAGTCTCTGACCATCTCCTGTACCATGTCTGCAGTCTCTGATCATCTCCTGTACTATGTCTGCAGTCTCTGATCATCTCCTGTAGTATGTCTGCAGTCTCTGATCATCTCCTGTAGTATGTCTGCAGTCTCTGACCATCTCCTGTACCATGTCTGCAGTCTCTGACCATCTCCTGTACCATGTCTCTAGTCTCTGACCATCTCCTGTACCATGTCTGCAGTCTCTGACCATCTCCTGTACCATGTCTGCAGTCTGACCATCTCCTGTACCATGTCTGCAGTCTCTGACCATCTGCTGTACCATGTCTGCAGTCTGACCATCTCCTTTACCATGTCTGCAGTCTCTGACCATCTCCTGTAACATGTCTGCAGTCTGACCATCTCCTGTACCATGTCTGCAGTCTCTGACCATCTCCTGTAACATGTCTGCAGTCTGACCATCTCCTGTATCATGTTTGCAGTCTCTGACCATCTCCTGTAACATGTCTGCAGTCTGACCATCTCCTGTACCATGTCTGCAGTCTCTGACCATCTTCTGTATCATGTCTGCAGTTTGTCTGGGAGCTCTTTCTAACAGACTCTCTAGTGGAAGCCCTCTCTGTGTGCATTAGAGAGACCCCCCTCCAGGTCCCATTAGTGTACTCATTTTCTTTATTGTTAAAAGATCATGGGAGGATCCCAAGGTAATAAAGACTTCTTAGGGGATCATCTCTGTTTGAGTTGAAGCCATAGACACATTTGTAAAGGGGAGGAGTTAGTAAGATGACCACGCCCATGTGGGGGCACCAGAAACATTTCTGCACCCAGGCGTCTGTGACCCTAGGATCGGCCCTGAGAACACCTCCACCTAGGATCGGCCCTGAGAACAACTCCAGGTTTCCATATTGTATTACATTGTACAGAAAATGACAGAGCTGCAGATTGAAAAGAAAAGGTCATTTTTAATAACATTTAGTTACAAAATGACTTGTGTCACAAATGTATATGCTATATTATTATTATTATTTTTTTTGCAATTTTTTTCCCACCACAGTGAAGTTTCCCCCTTAAGCCTTAGTATTACATTTGTTTTATATACTCATTCTGTTTCATCAAGTTCTATTTAGTTATCCTCATTTAACTAGTGTGCCTTACTATTGGCACATAATTGTACAGAGTGAGCTTATTATTTTGCCAGCATAATGAAAAAAATAACCACAACCAGAGTTATTTTATCCATCAGTTTACTAAATGAGTTTTAAGCAGTGGCAACCAGCTATTCATTATCTAAAGTAGAGAAAATAACAAAGTCCTTAATAATAGGGTTGCTAATGAGTTTTCTAGACATGCATAATCACTGGTGTTATTCCAAAAGAAAAAATAATCAGCACCCTAAAATATTTCAGTAGTTATAAAGACTTTTATGCAAAAGATTATATATTAGTGCAGAATGCCAATTATTAAATTAAGATAACCTGCAACCTCTTTCTGGATGATGGAGAGATAATTCATGAGACATGACTGAAAACTTGAAATAAACTGGGTATGTCCACATTTCGGCACAGATTAAAGTTGAAAATTATATCTACGAGCCTTAATCAAGAAAAAAATTTGACTGTATTTAAAATCAGCTTTGGAATTAAAGGCTGTTATAATTCAGTTAAAAATGCATGTTTACCTACTTAAAGCAGTGTTCCAGCCGAACTTTTATTTTTTTTAAAAAGTCAGCAGCTGCAAACACTGTAGCTGCTGACTTTTAATAAGAACACTTACCTGTCCAGGGAGCCCGCGATGTTGGCTCCTGAGACCAATCTGTCCATCAGATCAGGTGCAGGAGCTGCCATTCCAACTAAGGGAAACCGGCAATGGAGCCTTGCGGCTTCACTGCCGGTTTCCGACTGCGCATGTGCGAGTAGCGCGACGCTTTGTGAATGGCCAGCTTGTCTTCTGGGACACACACATGTCCCAGAAGACAACAAGGGGCTTGCCGCAGAAGAGGATGTGACATCCTCGGCTGCAGCCCAGCTGGATCAGAAGTACTCTTAGTATTTCCAAAAAAGGTAAGTTAGAAAGTAATATTTTTTTTTTAAATATCCAAAAAACGAGGGGTGGAGAGGTGGTCTTTTGTTTAAGACCACCTCTCAAAATTTGGTGGAACTCCGCTTTAGGAAAGTTGTGTAAACCTTAAAGATGACCATGCACTGAATCAGCTGGAATGTGTTCTAGAGAAAGTTGGGATACTCAGCGTTCCCAGATGCTCTGTGGAAGGACCATGATATCACCCTCCCCAGGAGGGAAGCTTGATGGAAGACACATATGGTGGGCCAGTTAGGTCTGCTTTAAAGTGACTCTCACGCTAAAGAAATAAAGTCAATAGCAGGGATATAGTTCAAGCACTCAAAGGTCCTTTGCTGGTTTAGAATGACCTGCCATTTGACCGTAGAGGGAACAAGTAAATCTGCAAGTTACCTAGTTTGGTTAAGGAGGTTAAAAATATTGCAGTTTTTTTTACAATTCTTGGGATCTTTGTAAAATACAAAACTGACCATAGCCAAAGTAACGTGCATCTTCATCATTCAAAGGAAACCCTATAGGGATTGAAAAAAAACCTTTGATATATAAACACAATCATTAACATATCATATAAACGTTAAAATACTGTAAGTGTCATTTTCAAACATTTTTTGAATCTGCAGTTTTCTTCAAAATTATATTTGGTTCTCCTGTCATTAAGATTCCTGTTCAGGCACTTACTGTTATAGGAGTGACAACAATTCATCCCTGTCTCCCAATGGTGCTCTTCTAGTGTTCCTCTGAGACATTGGCCTCCAATAAAGACAGCAAGTGACCATTTTAACACACTTTATGCAGGCATGGTCTTCTGCTGTTGCTATAAGGAAATCTGTCCTGAGAAATGCCATGAAGCCATTATTAGAGAGCACATATTTAGACAGAAAGTGCCTAAAAAAGGATGCTAGAGGTCAGCAACGGGAAAAATTGTTAAAACAACATTTAATATAATAAAATTGCATTTGTTCATAATACACAGTGCTTAAGCAAACAGGTGAACCCCTATCCAGAGTCCAGGAGTGGGCTTGTGCAGCAGGATACTGTGACTAAAGGCTGCGGGAGCCAAGAAGACCAGGAGAGCTGGGTAACATAGCCGGAGGGACTGGTAAGAAGAGCAGCATGATGCTAACAAGGGAGCCAGGTGGCTTGGGATTTTTTGGTTGACTATTCATGCTGGTGGTGGAAACCCCTGCATAGGCAACCTATATCTGTGTAAACTGTTCTATTCTTTTTAATAGAAGTGGTCTGCCATGCCCTAAAATACACTTTGGACTGGCACAACTTATTGGAAAATGCTTCTACCACATGACCACAAGCAGTAATTTACAACCAGATTTTCAGAGTCCTAGAAGATTATTGTAAATATATGCACAGTTTGTCAGACTACAACCTGGATTGGATGCTGTTCAGTGGGGACTGAATAGACTTAAGTCAGCCATACATGGTTTAAAATGTGTCCAGTTCAGCAGGGACCAGCCACATTTTAGTCCATGTATGGGCAGGCTGGTTGTACACAAGTAGATCTACTGAATCAACTGGTGTGCAACTAATCTGTTGAGGTTTTTTTCCTGATCGATCAGTGCTGTTGGCTATAGTCGGCTATAGTGGACATTTGAGGTGGATGAGGGAATCAGGTCATTTTTGTTTTTAAGTCAAGCCGCTGGTTGAATTAAAAAAAAAAAAGAATAATGTATGGCCTGCCTTGCATAGGACAGAGAAGATGGCCATGCAAATCATATCACTGTGTCTCTGCAGTCAGATATGTTTCTGGCATTGACCTATTATTTCACAGCTTCATGTATTTGAATTCCAAATATGTCATTTACACTTAAATAATTTTCTTTACTATTCTTACAAGAAACTAATAATAATAAATTAAAATGTCTTAGGTCAATTCAAATTAAAAAAAAAACTGTATAAAGCAGGCACATCGCTATTATCATTCCACTAAACAGAGAGTACTGCTTGGATCTGATCAACTGAATTTACATTATGCATTAATGCCTGACATACCAGACAACTTTATACCGTTGGATCCATTAGTACTTATGTTACTGTTTTCCTGAATTCTCTGTGGTGCTAACTCATGAAAGAACATTACTGATTTGTCTTTAAAATGTTCTTTAAAATGACACCTGTCTGAAAATTTGTACCAAATAACATCCATCTGAAAATATCTGATAAATATGAATTGCTGTCTGTTTAGTACTTATCCTAAAGCACTAATATGCTTAAAGTGGTTCTAAAGGCATGAAGGTTTTTTACCTTAATGCATTCTACAAGAGACATTTTATGCTGCTATTGTCAATCATAACCTATGAGGAAGTAGTGGGGGACGAGGCGGAGCCATGCTGTGCTTGCCTATAGACGCACACAGCCTGACTCAGGAATGCATCCATCTGAGGGCCCCTATAACATTTGGCAAGCAGAGAAGGATAGGAGTGGAAAGCGCCAGCAGGGTACCCCAGAAGTGGAGGTTTGGGGTGTCGCTTTGTTCAAAATGTATTTATTTATTTATACTTATTACAGGTACTATAGCGCAGTCAACTTATGCAGCACTTTACATATATATTATATTTTCACATCAGTCCCTGCCCTCGAGGAACTTGAAAATCGATGGTTCCTAATTTACATTCATACATACATATACTAGGGCTAATTTAGACAGGAGCCAATGAACCTACCAGCATGTCTTTGGAGTGTGGGATGAAACCGAAGTATGCAGAGGAAACCCATACAGGCACAGGTAGAACATGTAAACTGTGTGAAGGGAGTGCCATGGTTGCACAAAGCAGGTACATATAACATGTTTATTACTGTAAGAAAAAAAATAAACCATTATAACTGCTTTAAGATAAAAAAGGTTTATCATTTTTTCATGAAATTCTGTAGCTAAAGCATGGCCAATGAGATGGAGGTGTACAAAGACAGAAAAAAAACACCTACCGTATATACTCGAGTATAGGCCGACCCGAATATAAGCCGAGGCCCCCAATTTACCCCCAAAAAAACTGGCAAACTTATTGACTCGTGTATAAGCCGAGGGTAAGACATGCCTGTCCATCCCTGTGTGTGTGTCCGTCCATCCCTGTGTGTCCGTCCATCCCTGTGTGTCCGTCCATCCCTGTGTGTCCATCCATCCATCCCTGTGTGTGTGTGTCTCCATCCATCCATCCATCCCTGTGTGTGTGTGTGTGTGTGTGTGTGTGTGTGTGTGTGTGTGTGTGTGTGTGTGTGTGTGTGTCCAGCCTACCTGTGTCCTGAGCCTTTGTCCCGAGCCTCCGTCCCGTGCCGAGCCTCCTTGCCTCCGTGCCTCGCCGCCGTGCCTCGCCGCCATGCCTTGCCTCCGGTCCCGTCCCGTCCCGTCCCGTGCCGTGCCGTCCTGTGCCTTGCCTCCGTCCCGTGCCCTCTTCGTTCGTCGGCGGCCATTGTAAAATTCAAAAGCTGCGCCGCCGCCTTCGCCTGTGATAGGCGGAACACTGAATTTCCCAGCAGCCTGTGTTCCGCCTATCACAGACGTCGTATCATCCTCGTCCGTAGTACGAGGATGATACGAAGTCCGTGATAGGCGGAACACAGGCTGCTGGGAAATTCAGTGTTCCGCCTATCACAGGCGAAGGGGGAGCCGGAGGCGCGGCTTTTGAATCAGAATGGCCGCTGTCTGTCTGCTCGACACGCTGATCGAGCGGGCAGACAGCGATGACTCGAGTATAAGCCGAGGGGGGCACTTTCAGCCTCAAAAAAGAGGCTGAAAATCTCGGCTTATACTCGAGTATATACGGTATGTAGGACATGCAAAAATAGTGTTCTCTTTCCCTGTATAGAAGAAGAAAAATATGTGTATTGTAAAAAGAAAAAAACACACAAAAAAAAGAGAGAGAGAATGTGAAATACAATGTGAAATACGTGGAGTGGGACCAGCTGTAGAACTGACAACCAAACCTTGCAGAGAAGAAGAAAAGACAGATTATAGTGAAGCATACAGAGCAGTATAAGGAAAAGGCAGAATATCCACATGGATCCATGCCAGTTTACTACATTTAGTAACCTGGAGAATCAGGCAGAGAACATGGAAATTGTCTTTCTGCATGACTGCCACCAAATCAGAGTGTAAAAATCAGATCTGGGAGATCTTCCAAGTTTAGAGCCATTTCTCTCCAGAACTGGTAGCTGGCAGCTAAGAATATCTGGACATACTAAAAAGATTACCCAAAAAAACTTTCCATATATGTGTTGCATCTCCAGATCGGGAAGTACCCAATTTTCCCTAAAATTTTCTGGAAGGGTTACATCTCATATTTATTTTATCCATGAATTATCTTGCAAAAAGAAATCTTGAGGTACAATGAGTGTAATGTGTTATTTGTTACGCATACCCGCATGCTGTCTTTTTCAAGGTAAAACTGACAGAAATGCAGCAGTAATGTCAGCTAAATAACTCCATGTCCAATTTACTTACTGTCCTTGGAATTAACAAAGTACACTTATCTCCCATGATAGTTCATGTAACTTCAGTATACGTAAAACCAAAACTTTTTTGTTTTTAAGTTTTGAATAAAGTAGGGATTTTTTTTCCCCATCCATGTCCCATTCCAGCTATTTTGATCAATTGACTGTCTATTAGACACAAATGAAAGTAATTCTCTCTAAAATAAGTCCCTTTTAGACAGTTATCACTAAAGCAAGTGTCCTTATAGTAAGATTTAAACTTTATCCATGTTCTGGTAACAACTTAAATTATTGTATTTTTTTCCATGTACAATTGTGCTCATAAGTTTACATACCCTGGCAGAATTGTTGATTTATTTTTTTCATTTTTCAGAGAATATGAATGATAACACAAAAACATGTCTTTCACTCATGGTTAGTGTTTGGCTGAAGCCATTTATTATAAATCAACTGTGTTTACTCTTTTTAAATCACAATGACAACAGAAACTACCCTAATGACCCTGATCAAAAGTTTACATACCCTGGTGATTTTGGCCTGATAACATGCACACATGTTGACACAAAGGAGTTTGAATGCATATTAAAGGTAACCATCCTCACCTGTGATCTGTTTGCTTATAATTAGTTTGTGTGTGTATAAAAGGTCATTGCATTTCTGGACTCCTGACAGACCCTTGCATCTTTCATCCAGTGCTGCACTGAAGTTTCTGGATTCTGAGTCATGGCGAAAGCAAAATAATTGTCAAAGGTTCTACAGGAAAAGGTAGTTGAACTGTATAAAACAGGAAAGGGATACAAAAAGATATCCAAGGAATTGAGAATGCCAATCAGCAGGGTTCAAACTCTAATCAAGAAGTGGAAAATGAGGGGTTCTGTTGAAACCAAACCAGACCAACTAAAATTTCAGCCACAACTGCCACGAAAATTGCTGGGGATGCAAAGAAAAACCCCCAAATAATTTCAGGTGACATGGAGGTATGGCTGTTTCAAGATGTACAATAAGGAGGCACTTGAAGAAATATGGGCTGCATGATTGAGTCGACAGAAGAAAGCTATTACTATGCAAATGCCACAAAATATCCCACTTACAATACACCAAACAGCACAGAGACAAGCTTCAAACCTTCTAGCACAAAGTAATTTGGATTGATGAGACCAAAATTGAGCTTTTTTGCCACAACCATAAATGCTTAATTTGAAGAGGAGTCAACAAGGCCTATGATGAAAGGTACACCATTGCTACTGTGAAACACGGAGGTGGATCGCTGATGTTTTGGGGATGTGTGAACTACAAAGGCACCGGAAATTTGGTCAAAATTGATGGCAAGATGAATGCAGTATATTATCAAAAAATACTGGAGGAACATTTGCATTCATCAGCCATGGGACGTACTTGGACATTTCAACATGACAATGATCCAAGACACAAGGCCAAGTGACCTGTCATTGGCTACAGTAGAATAAAGTGAAGGTTCTGGAGTGGCCATCTCAGTCTCCTGACCTCAATATCATTAAGCAACTCTGGGGATATCTCAAACGTGCAGTTCATGCAAGACAGACCAAGAATTTACAGGAAATGGAGGCTTTTTTCCAAGAGGAATGGGCAGCTTTACCATCTGAGAAGATAAAAAGCCTCATCCTCGAGTACCACAAAAGACTTTAAGTTGTCGTTGATGTTAAAGGGGGCAATACACGCTATTAAGAACTGGGGTATGTAAAATTTTGATCAGGGTCATTTGTGTAGTTTCTGTTGCAATTATGATTTAAAAAGAGTAAACACAGTTGATTCATAATAAACGGTTTCAGCCAAACACTAACCATGAGTGAATTTTTTTTTTTGTGTTATCATTCATATTCTCTGAAAAATGGCCAAGAAATCATAATGTCTGCCAGGGTTTGTAAACCTATGAGCACAATTGCATGGCCAAGTGAGAGTGGTTACTAGGACAATTAGATAATAATGTTCCCTATTGGGACACAGGCAACAAAAAACATGACTAGGGTTCTATTCCCTCATCAATCAATCAAAAAAGTATATAATAAAACGTTTTGGCTTTAGATAGTCTTTGAAGCTGAAGTTTAGTACAAGGTTAAAGGTTTAAATAATATACAGTACATCTTAAAATTTTTCAGTGGTTTCACCCTTGCACTCAGTTGCCAGTCTTAGCAGTGCTTCTAGTTCTTGTTGGCCTTCTCTACCCTTCCCAAACAGTCTTGGAACTTTCAAAAAAGTGCTTATTTTTTATTTTTACCATTCTGTATTTATACATTTTTGGAGGGTTGGACAAGAATGGATAAAGTCTGTACAGTAATACAAACAGCTGACAAGATCAGATAGATAGCTGACATAGATCTCTAGTCCTGGTATCAGACATACTACATAACCCAGCAGCCACATAAGCCTGCTCATGGTAGCCAGCTGACATCTCCTTCAAACCATTTTGCATAATACAAACACGAAGGAAAATCCAGAGCCCAGGCTTAACTGGGTCTGCCAACAGTAAGAGAAAAGAGGTAAAGAAAAGAAAAAGAACAATACAAAAAGGAGGAGGGATAGAAAGAGGGAAAAAAATGTGGGGGGGTAAGAAGGGAGCTCTCACTACTACTTAGCAAGAACCTCGCCATTTTCATGGATGCACGTGAATAATGTCCAGTAAAGCCACTTCCGTCTAAATGTTTTATCCCGTCCCTGCAAATATGCAGACAGGTTTTCCATGGAATGGATTTCAGGCACTTTTTGGAACCATTGCAACAGCCTGGGGGAGACTCCTGCTTCCAGAGCGCTGGAATGCATGCTCAATCAGCATTCTGCAGCTGGACCTGCATGGATCATTTAAATCTATGTTTCGGGAGGTCAGAAAGAAGAAGTAGGTACCTGGCTGGATCTCTGTCCAAATACAATACAATACAAGGACCAATTTAGACAGGAGCCAGATTGTATAGCAAATTGGATGACAATATGATATCCAGAACCTCATACCTATTTAATTGAATGAAAATAGCAGCAACAGGATAATTTGGATTATAGCGGTGCCCATAATTAGAAGGAATACATTTTATATAAAAACAGTTTTTACTCATATAAAATTACAACAATATTGGGTTCAGTAAAAATAAGTATAGTATGTATCACATTAGTGGTTACTGGTGTCCATATATAGGAGATGATCAATATTTAATGTTATATCCCAACATGTTTCGCCAACATTGACTTCTTCAATGGATTTCTAAGGACAACCAATTTTCATAGAGCTCCAATAAAGATCAGATCATATGCCAAATAAATAATTATTATTACAAATACAAAAAACTTTATATTCACATATCATGGCGTATTCTGTCCATTCCCCAACAAACTCACCCAGGGAGACATAAAGGAAAACCACCAAGTGGGTCCAGTTTTGGCTGACACGATGTGGGATTTTTGAAAGTTTCTCTATTCAGGTGCAGTTGTTTTTGTTTTTCGAGTATCTATTTTGTCAGTATAATAATGCAGCATGTAAGACCATTTATCTCCCCTTCCTTGGCAGTGATCAGTGTATGTACATGTGTAGCACCATGTATCTGTGATCGCAGCTGTTTGCTGGTGCCCCTGCACTAATCCATGTGTATATCAGTTTTGGAAGTATAATGGGGGCTATGTTAGCCCACAAATTGGACATATATTGTTTATGTCCAATACCTGATTTGACGTTGGAAGTCATTTTGCTTATTGTGGTCCCCATGTGTCTCCCCTCCATATTTCTGTGGCCCCAATTGGCGATTTTCCTTTATGTCTCCCTGGGTGAGTTTGTTAAGGGAATGTACAAAATAAGCCATGAAATGGGAATATAATTTTTTTTCGTATTTGTATGAATAATTATTGATTTGACATATGATCTTATCTTTATTAGAGCTCTATGAACATTGGTGGTCCTTTGAAATCCCCTGAAGAAGCCAATGTTGGCGAAACATGTTGGGATATAACATCTAATATTGATCATCTCCTATATATGGACACCAGTAATCACTAATGTGATACATACTATACTCTGATTTATACTGAACCCAATATTGTTTTTGTTTTATTTTAATAAAAACTTTTTTTGTACAAAATGTATTCCTTATAATTATGGGCACAGCTATAATCCCAATCATCCTGTTGTTGTTATTTTACACAAGAGCCAGTTAACCTACCAGTATGTCTTTGGAGTGTGGGAGGAAACCCACGCAGGCACAGGGAGAACATGCAAACTCCAGGCAAGTAGTGTAGTGGTATATCTGACCTATTCTAATGACATTTTTTAAATAATAATATTAAAGCCTAAATAATTAAAGGTAACAAGTAAAATCAATTAATAAACTATAAATGCTATCAAGTAAGCAGTGCACTGTATGGAAATCAATAGATTTACTAAGTTTATTTTAATATGAACTCTGTATAATTCACTGCAGAAAGATTTTCACAGACCATCTAACAGAATCAATGAGAAAGAACTGTGCTGTGTAACACACTTTCTATCTGTTTCTTGCATTTCAAATCACAACCCCCAAGGCAGGTTTGAACCTGGTTTGTAGCTGTAGAAAAATTCTTAGCACTGCCATTTTGCTGGCCTTTTTTTTTCATTTTGCTGGTCACAAGAGAGTGGAGTGCACTTTTAATATGAATAGACAATATATATTTGTGTGCCAGCATTTTGAACTTTAAGCCAAGGTAGATTTAATTTATTGCACACTGTGGCCAAGTCCCCCAGCCAGTGGCCTACAGCAGTGTTTCTCAACCTTTTTCAGTTAAGACACTTTTTAAAATGATGCACAATCTCAAGGCACCCATTCTAAAATGTAAAAAACTAAACTAAAAGTTTTACATAATGCAGCAATATCCACACACGTAGAACATCCAGCATTAGAGGTGCATTATTATTCTAAGACAACACACACATTTGCACATAGATAATGATTAGTTCCAATGTTTCTCTTCTCCCTCAGCTTCTGTCTCTCACTCAGCTAATGTGATCCCAGTGCTGATGAAGAGGGGCAGGGGAGGGTCACGCATTGATGCTGTGCAGGCACCAATGACATAATTGGTTGTTAGGGAGCCAGCGGCTAGAGGGCTGTAATGGTGCACAATGAAAACCTGTGGCTTTGTGTAACTAAAAGACGAGCTTGATAGACCCCCTGGTTTGTATACATTTTTGGGGCATATATCCTGGATTTTTCAGACCATAAGATGCACTTTTTTCCCCCAGAAATATGGGGAAAATGTGCCTGCGTCTTATGGTGCGAATATACGATTGGCACCGCCCCCCGGAGAGCTCCGCAGCCTTGGCCTTAGGAGAGGTGGCCATCTTGGTGCACCCGCCGTTTGCAATGTGATCGTTCCGTCAAATGACGGAGTTATCACTTGTAACCAAACCGGCATCATGATGTATACAGTGGAGGGGAGAGATCGGATGGCAGCAGCACTGTGGGCTGCATCTGTAGTGCCCACAGCGCTGCTCTGTGACAAGTGCAGTCACAGCCATCCCTCCATACCCTGCCAATACTCTGCAATACCCTGCCAATACTCTGCAATACCCTGCCAATACTCTGTCAATACTCTGAAATACCCTGCCAATACTCTGCAATACCCTGCCAATACTCTGTCAATACTCTGAAATACCCTGCCAATACTCTGCAATACCCTGACAATACTCTGCCATATCCTGCCAATACTCTGCCATACCCTGCCAATACTCTGCAATACCCTGCCAATACTTTCTATGGTAATGGTCACTCTGCATTTTCTATGGTAATGGTCATATTTCATGGACACTGGAAAATATTTTAGTACACCATTTGGTTAGTCCAGGAAGACTCATTAGATATAGACCAGGTTTTCTGAGCATGCCTTTCAAGATAATTTTATTTTAAGTTTTTAACTTAGCAAAGCAAAGATAATAAAGCTAAGATAAGAACATGCATGATGAGAAGTTTTTTTAATATAATTGTTTATTTAGATAAAGTCTCTGCACAGATTATCAATACAGTTGTAGAGTATACAGAGAAAACATTACATTCATCTCATTGTACATTGAATACACTAGTTATAGGCATAGTGGTAAGAATTAGTTAGCATACAGGATAAAATACACATTTATCAAGTTAAGTGTCCAATTGTTTAAAGAAGTTTGTGCAAGCATTAGCCCCGTTCCATGGTCCTATTCCTAACACCTCAGATAGAACTGGTAGACATTAACTGCATATCATTATTCTATGAGAAAAATAGAGGTAGTGTGTGTCCTGTGATTTTGGAGAATGTCTCATAGCATAACAGGACAGACTGTTTAAGGAACAGAATTTGAGAGGTAAAATAAACAGTGTGGGGGGGGGGGGGGCTATAGAGAATGGCAAAAGGGCCATAAGAGAGAGAAGAAATAAGGACAAGAGGTCAAACAGGTAAGAAGTAGCAAGATCTCTCTGGGATGGGTTGGGGGGGTTTGAGGAAGTGGCTACACCACAACCAGTCATAAGGCTAATGATGTTAGGGTGGGGATCTAGACATCTGAGATATTACCCGTTAATATTGATCAGTGCTTTAAAAGGTCTTCATCTCACCTTGAGTTTCTCTTCAGTGATTTAGGGGGTGGAAGTCAGGTTCATTGAAAGAATTTTGTTCAATTTGGTAACAATGAGAAGTTTTAAAGTGAGAACATATATAAATGTTATTTATTTCCAGAAATTACAACCATAAATCAGCAAAAACTATATAACAAATGAATATTCAATATATCATTTTATTTATATTATATATATATATATATATATATATATATATATATATATATATATATATATATATATATATATATATATATATATATATATGTCAAGAGATTGCATGAATCACAGAATATGTGTGTCTTTTTTTATTGTGAATGTTCTTCGTGACTTGGTTTTAAAAAGTTGATATGCCAGCCTTCCATAGAAATACATTTCTAGGGATTGGGGCCAAATTAATCATTCAAAGGTTTTTATCCCTGCAGGAATTATTTTTTTAATGATGTCAGAGCTTCTTTGAAGCTTTCAAGTTGCTTATGGTATTAATTAGTTCAGTATTGTAGTTTCAGCTAAAATTCCCAGGGCTGCAGCACTAGAATGTTAAGCTTCAATCAGTTTATTGAGACTCCAAACCTTGGGATTTCACTTCTACATGTAGCCTTACTGCACACTGAAGGGAGAAGAAGTGGGTAACTGATTCAGTAGAGCAGATTGATGTGTACCTGATTGCACAAAATAAATATAAAACTGGAGAAGGAGTAGTAGTCTTATAACAAAAAATCATGTGTGTGTAATTCTTTAACCAGTACATAGCCTTTTCTTTGCTCCATTGGTTTTTAGAGAAAAAGATCCCATGTATCTCAATCCTCAGGGTTGTTTTCTATTGTATTGAGCTTGCTGTACAAAATGCTCTAGCACTTTGATACCCCCTAGCACAGGAAATTGGGGGAATTCAGCTCTAAAGGGACTAGAAGTCCCATCCAGCATGCACTGTAAGCCACATTGGGAATAATGAAACACACTAGGAATTTTAATTTCTCTGTAAAGGAAATGTTTGATACAGTTCCACATAGTGATTTAATATAAAAGTTGTACAAACAAGGACTTAAATCTTGGGTGGGTCAGTGGATATGTAGTTGGCTAAAGGATAGATACCAGAGTGTGATTGTAAATGGGGTTAACTCGGAACAGAGACCAGTCACTAGTAGTGTACCACAATGTACAAGGTCCTGTTCTATTTAATCTATATGTACAATTGTGCCCATAAGTTTACATACCCTGGCAGAATTTATGATTTCTTGGCCATTTTTCAGAGAATATGAATGATAACACAAAAACTTTTCTTTCACTCATGGTTAGTGTTTGGCTGAAACCATTTACTATCAATCAACTGTGTTTACTCTTTTTAAATCATAATTGCAACAGAAACTACACAAATGACCCTGATCAAAAGTTTACATACCCCAGTTCTTAATACCGTGTATTGCCCCCTTTAACATCAATGACAGCTTGAAGTCTTTTGTGGTACTCGTGGATGAGGCTCTTTATCTTCTCAGATGGTAAAGCTGCCCAATCATTTTGGCAAAAAGCCTCCATTTCCTGTAAATTCTTGGTCTGTCTTGCATGAACTGCACGTTTGAGATATCCCCAGAATTGATTAATAATATTGAGGTCAGGAGACTGAGATGGCCACTCCAGAACCTTCACTTTATTCTGCTGTAGGTCAACTTAGCCTTGTGTTTTGGATCATTGTCATGCTGGAATGTCCAAGTACGTCCCATGTACAGCTTCCTGGCTGATGAATGCAAATGTTCCTCCAGTATTTTTTGAAAACATACTGCATTCATCTTGCCATGAATTTTGACCAGATTTCCTGTGCCTTTGTAGCTCACACATTCCCAAAACATCAGCGATCCAACTCTGTGTTTCACAGTAGGGATGTTGTACCTTTCATCATAGGCCTTGTTGACTCCTCTCCAAATGTATTGTTTATGGTGGTGGCCAATAAGCTTAATTTTGGTCTCATCACTCCAAATGACTTTGTGCCAGAAGGTTTGAGGCTTGTCTCTGTGCTGTTTGGCATATTGTAAGCAGGATACTTTTTGGCATTTGTGTTGTAATAGCTTTCTTATGGCTACTCGACCATGCAGCCCATCTTTCTTCAAGAGCCTCCTTATTGTGCATATTGAAACAGCCACACCACATTTTTTCAGAGAGTCCTGTATTTCACCTGAAGTTATTTGTGAGTTTTTCCTTGCATTCCGAACAATTTTCCTGGCAGTTGTGGTTGAAAACTTAGTTGGTCTACTTGACCGTGGTTTGGTTTCAACAGAACCCCTCATTCTCCACTTCTTGATTAGAGTTTGAACACTGTTGATTAGCATTCTTAATTCCTTTGATATCTTTTTATATCCCTCTCCTGTGTTATACAGTTCAACTACCTTTTCCTGCAGCTCCTTTGACAATTCTTTTGGTTCCCCAGGACTCAGAAACCAGAAATGTCAGTGCAGTACTGGTTGAAAGGTGCAAGGGTCTGTCAGGAGTCCAGAAACTCATTGACCTTTTATACACACACACTAATTACAAGCAAACAGATCACAGGTGAGGATGGCTACCTTTAATAGCCATTCAAACCCCTTTGTGTCAACTTGCGTGCATGTTATCAGGCCAAAATTACCAGGGTATATAAACTTTTGATCAGGGTCATTTGGGTAGTTTCTGTTGTGATTATGATTTAAAAAGAGTAAACACAGTTGATGGATAATAAATGGCTTCAGCCAAACACTAACCATGAGTGAAAAATGTTTTTTGTGTTACCATTCATATTCTCTGAAAAATGGGCAAGAAATTATAAATTCTGCCAGGGTATGTAAACTTATGAGCACAACTGTAAGTAATATAACTAAAGGTTTGTTGGGGAAGGTATGTCTTTTTGCTGATGAGACAAAGGTGTGTAATAGGGTTGATATCCATGGAGGCAGTGGTGTAGCGTGGATTATCAGCACCCGGGGCAAGGCACGTAATGTGCACCCCCTAACCTGCGGACTTGCACTCCCTGAGTCCCTTCCCTTCCTACAATAGTACTGACCAGCCTGATTCCTACACTGACCACTAGACTAACCTGTCTGATTCCTACACTAACCTACCTGATTCCTACCATGACCTACTTGGCCACTGCGCTAACCTACTCAATTCCTACACTGACCTACCTGATTCCTACACTGACTTACCTGATTCCCACTCTGACCTACTTGACCACTACACTAACCTACCTGCTTCCTATACTGGCCACTACACTGGCCTACCTGTCCACTATCCTGCCAACTACACTTACCACCAGACTACCTAATTCCGACACTGTCTTCTACACTACACTGACCTACCTGTCCACTACACTACACTGTCCACTACACTACACTGACCACTACACTACACTGACCTCTACACTACACTACACTGACCACTACAGTGACCACTACACTGTCCACTACACTTCACTGACCACTACACTGACCACTACACTACACTGACCACTATACTACACTACACTGACCACTACATTGACCACTACACTGACCATAACACTGTTCCCTCTCCGCAGACCGTATCCACCCCCTCACCTGCAGCTTGTAGCTTCCATTATCATAAATACATAAAACATGAAACAAAAACTAAAAAGTCCACTTTTTATGTATAGCAGCGCATGCACATTTTTTTCAGAATATGCGTAAAAGTTCAGTTCAGTGTCCAGAAGATAGGGTGCTTTGTTCTATCAACTTGCTTTTGTGATTAAAACATAGCTTCCACCATACAGATCACCACTTGTGGTACCAAGGCCGACCCCCTATGGGAATGCACTCACCAAACATATGAAACCAATAAGCCTTCAAAATGCCACTTGCAGTTTTCTCCTTTTACACAATTATTTTTGGTACGATGGAGTGTTTTATTTGCAGAAAAGAGGGGTTGCAATGGGAGCAAAATTTGCACCCAGTATTGCCAATCTATTCATGGCGGAATGGGAGGACAAAGTAATTTTGAATGATCCTCCGTCAGAACTAATTTTTTACAAAAGATTCATCAATGATTTGTTTTTAATTTGGGAGGGGAACGCTGAGCAATTAGATTTATTTATTAACAAGTTGAATAACAATAACCGTAACATTAGTTTGTCCTCAGAATGGAATAGGAATGAGATACATTTTTTGGATGTAACAATCTATAGAAAAGGTGATAAACTAGAAACTAAAGTATTTTTTAAAAATACAGATCGTAATAGTTATCTACCTATTTCTAGTGGCCACCACCCCCAGTGGCTACGGAACATACCAAAAGGACAAATAACTCGCGTACGGAGGAATTGCTCGGAATTTGAGAATTATATTAGGCAGGCCAATGTCTTAGCTGAAAGGTTTTCCTCAAAGGGGTATGACCATCAGGAATTACAGAAAGTGATTCAGGAGGTCGGTAATATGCCCAGAGCACTTTGTTTGGTTGATAAAAGAAAAGAAGAATTGTGTGCAGATGGTGATAGTATTGTAAAGGTGAAATTTGACAAAGAATGGGGTTTCATTTCCAACTTTCACTCACAGTACAAAGAAGTAGAAACTATCTTCAAACGACATTGGCATGTTCTGTTATTGGATAAAAAAATGCATTCCGTATTACCCGTTCAACCCCAGTTTTTATATAGAAAGGCTCCAAATTTTGGCGATAAGATCGTAAAAAAAGTCATTGACCCCCCAAAACCTCCTCCCACTTTTTGGGACAGAAACGTTTTTTTCGCTTGCCGTAAATGTAAGGCGTGTCGTGAGGTAGCAAAACCAATTAGATCCCTGGACAATTTTAGCTCACCGTCCAATAATCGCAGTTTCCCGATTAAGCAGTTTATTACTTGTAATAGTACACATGTCGTATATGCATTAATGTGCCCATGTGGTTTATTATATATCGGCAGAACCAAAAGGAAACTAAGAGTAAGAATAGCAGAGCACATATACAATATAAAAATTGGATATAAGGATCACAATGTTTCATTGCATTTTAAGCTGAAACACAATAGGGATGCTACCGGCCTTCTATTTTGGGGACTAGAACAAGTTAAACCACACTCGAGGGGTATGAATTTAGTACGTGAATTATCCAAACATGAGACTCATTGGATATATTCCGCAGATGTTCTTAGTCCAAAAGGCCTAAACATAGAACTTGACATTAATTGTTTTATAAGTGATACTTAAAACCCTACATTGAAGTCGCATTTTATCTCATTTCATTTTAGTATAAATTATTTTTAAATAAGTTATAAAGACCATGATTATTAATAACTCCATGCACAGTCGGTGCTAATTTTTAGTGATGTTCCCCCAAGAAATGTCTGTTGTTTATACTATATATATATAAGGAATTTTTTTTTTTTTATATATATATATTTTTTTTTTTTTTAAATACACACATCTTTTATAATTTTTAGATATATATAATCTTTTTGGTCAAGCCTAAATATATATAGATCTCTGACATAGTTTTTTGTATGGATATATTTCTTTAAAGTATATTTCTTTAAAGTATATATCTTTTAAATATATATATATAATTTTTAAACACATAGATTTTTGTGTGCATAGATTTTTGCACCGTTCGTTGGATCCTTAAGTTCCTAGATGATTAATGATCAATAGGAAGTACAATCATTTCCCCTTTTTAAATAGGGTTTTAAATAAAGAAATAAGATTATTGTAAAATTCGGATCCGTTCGTGCGGATCGGAGGTGTATGGTACCGCGAAAATATCGGTCCACCTAATTTGATTCATGTTTGTCCCAAAGTTTTACATATAGGAATATATTTGCGTAACAATCAGTCGTGAATATGTAGATATAGAGCTTTATAATTCTAACAATGATTGGGGAATAGGCTTTGATTCCCGCATAAGATAAACTATTATATTAGCCGTTCGGATTGTATCTGTATGTGGATAATTGTATAATGGTACACGGACGACCGTATATGGAGACTTATTGTACCTTTAGTAACTGTCCTCAATTGTCCTTGAACACGATCAATTTATAGAATGGTGTTTTATGTAGTGTATATTTATGATTGTAACATTGTATTTGATGCATATTGTTTTAAACATGGAGCAGATGAGTCTACAGATTACTGCACTCTGCGGTGGGTCTGTGCCGTTCGTAGCTACCCGAGGTATAATTAAGTCCTGTGGATGGCTGGCGATTGGTGGGGCACCCGGCAGATCATGTTGTATTGAGTTTTGATTGGTTAGTGACGGTAATAAAAGAACACTTCCGGTATCTATAGTCACGCCCTCAGATGAAGTCGGAAATGACGAAACGCGTCAGGGCGTAACTATCCCGGAAGTGACAAGTGCGCCTCAATCCCTGCGTTCCAACGATCCGAGGAAATACGGAAGCACACACTTTTATGTGCACGTTGTAAACGGTCGGTTTTCCTCGGACGGATTCAACTCAGCGGAATAAGGCACAGTATTTTTAAACGCTTAAACAGTTTTTTACTTGGTACGCATATATGAATTCTGCTTTTACATAATAAATATTGTTATACAGTATTATGCTATGTCTGGGCATTTTTGTTTCCTATATGTGAAAGCCGTTTTCCAACAAAGGAGATAACTGGTGGTAAAAGGAGAAAACTGCAAGTGGCATTTTGAAGGCTTATTGGTTTCATATGTTTGGTGAGTGCATTCCCATAGGGGGTCGGCCTTGGTACCACAAGTGGTGATCTGTATGGTGGAAGCTGTGTTTTAATCACAAAAGCAAGTTGATAGAACAAAGCACCCTATCTTCTGGACACTGAACTGAACTTTTACGCATATTCTGAAAAAAATGTGCATGCGCTGCTATACATAAAAAGTGGACTTTTTAGTTTATGTTTCATGTTTTATGTATTTATGATATGTTCTTGGTTTTTAAAGCAGCAGCTGTTTGAAAGATCACATATTGAGTTAATATTGTAGTTAAACACCCAGGAGCGCAGAGCAGTGTGCTATAGGGGCTGGTGAGAATTATTGTTTTTAGCACATCTTTTGACATTGTAGCTTCCATTAGTCCAGAGGAGAGGGGTAGCCTGAAGGAGGTGAAGACAGCAGCAGTGTTCATAATGAGGTGGAGGCAGAGACGGGACTCCAGGAGCAACTGTGATCACGGCTAAGCCAGCCCCACCACGATCATGAATAGGCCAGCACTGCTGCGATCATGGATAGGCCAGCCCCGCTGCAATCATGGATAGGCCAGCCCCGCCGTGATCACAGATAGACCAGCCCCGCCTTGATCACTGTTAGGCCAGCCCTGCCAAAATCATGGATAGGCCAGCCCTGCTGCGGCCGCTGCACATGAGCCCATTCACCAAATCACAGGGTGCCAGCCGCAGTTGAGCTCAGGGTCACAGGAGGTAAACATTAGGGGGACACAAAGCCGGCAGTGACACACACTGCCTAGTGCGGGATGTTGTCCCCCTAAATGTTGCACTCGGGCCACGGCCCCCTCTGCACCCCTCACTCTACACCATTGCCTAGAGGTATCAGTAACATGGAACATGATTTAGCATGGCTGGAAGATTGGTCAAAACAGTGGAAACTGCAGATCAATGTTTGTAAATGTAAAATAATGCACCTAGACAAAAAGAATATCTTGAGAGAGTACAACATTGGGGGTACACTGTTGGCCAACATTGGGGGTACAGAAGCAAAATGAGAAACAGTGTGACCAGGCAGTGCAAAAGCAAATAGAATTCTAGGATGCATCACTAGAGCGGTCACCAGCAGAAGGAAGGAGGTTCTGATTCCCTTATATAGATCTTTAGTGAGACCTCATTTGGAATACTGTGTCCAGTTCTGGAGACCTTTCTTACAAAAAGATATTGATAAAATAGAACAATTTGAGAGACAGGTAACAAAAATAGTGAAAGGTCTGGGGTATAAATCAAGAGCGCCTTTAGGAACTTATTGAGGAACTGCAGTTTGCTCACATAATTTGTAGTAACACATCTTTGCCATTCTGAAGCTTCCCTCCAACCACTTTGCATATTATTTTATATATACTGTGATTCTGTACTTGCCAAATATGCTGCAGAAATCTCCCTCCACTGAGTTTGGCTGCAGCCATTTTAATTGTGGGGAGCTGAAGCTCCTGCCTGTTCACTTACTGGATTTACAGACACAGAGGCACACAGACACACACCCACATATATACAAATACACACACATACACATACAGTATCTCACAAAAGTGAGTACACCCCTCACATTTTTGTAAGTATTTTATTATATCTTTTCATGTGACAACACTGAAGAAATGACACTTTTCTACAATGTAGAGTAGTGAGTATACAGCTTGTATAACAGTGTAAATTTGCTGTCCCCTCAAAATAACTCAACACACAGCCATTAGTGTCTAAACCGCTGGCAACAAAAGTGAGTACACCCCTAAGTGAAAATGTCTAAGGAAAGCCAGAGCACCTCCTCCTCAAGGGAAGCCCTTGGCCAGCTGGAATTCTTGAATCCACCTGGAGCACGATGAGCAGCCATCAATGCTAAAGACCTGCAACAGAGAGACATAAAAGAAAACCATACTAGCACTAACAACTAACTGTACATATTTTCTGTTAGTAGGGGATTTTGATCTTGCTTACAGAAAAACAAAAGGTGTGGAATGAACAGTTCTCTTTGGAGTTCATGGTGTGAGGGGCCCCATTTGGGACTATCAGGCTTCTTGAAGGAATCAAAGACAGGACCTGGGCCTCCCCCAAAGTTCAACAGTTGGAAGTGTTCATTCAGCTGTCACAGATCAGAATGGTAGGCCGGCCTAGTCTTGAAAGTAATCAGAAAAAACACAGACAACAATCTTCCGGCTGTCCGTGTGGCAATCCCCACTCCTGGACTGTACATTTCAACAGTCCTTAAGGCATAGAAATGAGGATCAGGCAGTCTCTTCATACTACCAGTGGCTTTCCTGATGGCGATAGATTGGCAGTCCTGCTTTCACGATTACCACTCTATCTTTGTGGATTGCTATGCCCAGCCTTCATTCCTTCCAAATGTCCTGAAACCAGGTCCCTCCCCTGCTGAGACTTGGGGATTTGCATGTACTCCCACACCAGTTCATCCACCCACTCTCTCCAGGAGTCCTCAATGATGTCCATAATGTCGGGAGGTATATAGGGGTAGTCCAGACCCCACTCCAGAGCAACTCTGTGCTAAACTTCCCGCTGGAACCTGGAAAACCACTGCTTGAATTCAGCCACTCTGGTCTGGGTGGTGGAGGGTCAGTCAAAGAAAATCTTTTGCATACTGATCAAGGTTCCTGCAGCTTCTCCGATTCCCTCAGCAGGATCTGGTAAATCGAACAACTCCGACTGGATCTCCTCCTGGACCGGGGAGACTGCCATCTCCCACTCTTCATCCGAGCTACAGCGTGATGACGAATCTGCTATCTCATCCTTCAACGGCCTGAATTCAGTTAGCAGTCTGCGGGAACCCCAATCTATGACCCTGTCTTCGTTTTTCCCTTTTGGCTCACCTGAGGGCACATCTCCCTCCTGCACTTCCATATAAAAGCAGCTGGCATTTCAGGGACATTATCTGGCTTCTGCTTGGCAGTACTTACAGTTACCAGGTCTCTGGCCAGGCTGCAGGCCATGGCAGATCTCTCTCTTCCCCCATGTCGCTGGTCTTCGCAGGGGAGTCACCAGGCTCAGACTCGGGTGAAATCACATGGTAAAAGTTCACTGAACAGCAGGTTTGAGCACAAGTATCAGTCCCAGCCACGCTTGGGGCAACTGGGTAAGCAGGGCAGCAATATCTTAGCAGGCAGCTCCTGCTGGTTGCTATGGGCAACAGCACTTGGGTTTTACAACAGTCACAAACAGGCAGCGCACATAAGTCCTTCTCCAAGTTTCCAGCTAGCAGGGAGGAGTTCTCCAGAGAAGCTGCTGATGAGTCATCCAGCCTTCCTGAGTCACTCAAAACCCTGACCCAGACAAACACACAGGCTTGGCTGCCAGCCAAACCTATAATGTACCTACACTAACAAACAAAAATCATAACACTCTAGCAAAACAGCTGGGAGTTGCTACACTTCTTTAGTACTACACAGTGCTTGCTCTGTTCCAGTCACTGAGAATGTTGTACACAGTCCTGACTCCCACACACTATGCACCACATAGTGCTGACCTCTTCACTCTGTTGTATGTTTCACAATGAAAGGGACACACTGACTGCTATATTTCAGGTGGTTAGATATTATACAATGTTGGGGGTTACTTATTGTATAGTTCTGGGGGCTAATAATGTGCAAACCTGGGGTTTATTTCTGTGCCAGGCTGGGAGTCATTGTGCTATGCTGGGGGTTTATTTTGTTTATTTAACTCCATGCTAGGATTAATTCTTGTGGTACACTAAGGGGTTAATTATTGTGCAACATTGGAGATTAATTATTGTGCGGTGCTTGGGGTTTATTATTGTGGCATGCTGATGGTTAACTGTCGTGCTGTTATTGGGACTAATTATTGTGCCAAGCTGGAGGTTAAATATTGTGCCATGCTGGGAGTTAATTATTCTGTCGTTCTGGGTGTTTATTTTTTTTCTATGTTGGGGGTTAATTATTATGCCATAGTTATGCCAAGACTTTGGCTGGCCCTGACACTTGCTGGGTTTTATCATCGCTGGTCCCATTTTGGCTTATTTTACTCCAACAATCTCTTCTTTTTTAGAAACATGTCAGTAAAAAACTACATACAAATCAGATATGTGATAACCATATTGATGCCAGGAGAACACATATACATACATAACCTGTTTAGTGAAAAATAGGAGAGGGGAGAGCATAACAAAATAAGTAGAGATTATGCCTTGACACAGGCCAGTGCATATATTTTTTTCTGGACTCAAGATGGCAGTGCATTGTGTGATCAGTAACCCAGGAGTAGTCCCAACAATCTCTTCTTGTGTGTGCGCCAAGGACATGTTTTGTCTATACAAAGGGTAAAAGGTGACACACTATAGGCCATAGATCATATAGAAATACCTAATTTTGGCCACACCTACTTTTGGCCATGCATACAAGAGCATGGCAGGTGGCATGCTGTGTGCTCTGCATTTGCTTCACTACTTATACTCCTAGCACCAACACAGCACCCCCAAAACATTGTCTGAAGTCACCCCTGTACAAATCCCCCCCCTCTCTCCTCATTTTTATTACATAGATGGAAAGTCTTAAGTACCCTGTTTCCCCCGAAAATAAGACCTAGCGTGATTGTCAGTGATGGCTGCAATATAAGCACTACCCCCAAATAAGCCCTACCCCGTTTCCCCAAAAATAAGCCCTACCCTGAAATTAAGACCTACGAGGACTTTAACTAGGGCTTATTTGGGGGTAAGGCTTATATTGCAGCCATCACCAACAATCATGCTAGGTCTTGTTTTCGGGGGGTAACAGGGTAGCTCATAGAAGAAAACTGGAAAGACAGATAAAATTGTTTGAGATTTCAGTTCAGAAGAGGCAGAGTGCACAGAAACTTATGAGCTCACTGGATCAACAGGTTTTGTTTTTTTGTTGTAGAGATATATCAAAATGCATTTATTATAGTTAACAGACCAAAAAGGAGCAAATAAAATGATTATTGTTAGGGTTTGCATACACTTAAAATGTACTAATGCCAATAAAAATTCATTGTTTGCCTACATTTTACATCGCTCTAAGTTCTCTCTATAAAACAATATAAATGTTAATGTTAATGACTTTATACAATACCCATTCATTTAGATTAAGCCAGGTTATTGGATTGGTACTGAACGGCACAAATGTTCAGCACAATTCAATTACATTTTACAGGATGAATGAAAGAATAGATTGCAAACTTTATAGGTTTATTGATCTAGTCCATGAATGGAATTTTAAACATTCTCCACAGAAATGTGGAATTTTCCCACATACACCTTTGTGAAATAGCTTCTTGCAAATCACAGACCACAAATTTCAGATATAGTCTTACAATGTATATAGTGTTTTTTTGATCTGTGCCTTTATTTTGGGCCTGAGTTAACCCTTCATAACATAGAGCACTATTCCATTATGTTTTAGACCTTAGTCCAAAATTGCATTGTGTAATTTAATGTGCATTGCTCGATATGCAATCCTGCATGATAAAAGGATTTCCATTCTTTTGGAGGGGGGGGGACATTCACACCCATACGCTGTGCTGCCGTGTATCAACATGCATTTTTGGCCCCATAGACTTTAATGGCAGTACACAAAATATGCATAAAAATGCAGAAGCAAAGGTGTGAGCTTTGGTGCTACAACATTCTACTGAACCCCTCTTTCCAAAAAGTGCCTTGATTAAAACCGGCCTTACGATGTGAGAATTTCAGTCAAGCTCCCGATGGACTGCCCAAAATTCACTTTGTATGTGGTCCTATCAGACCCTTACCACCTGACATCCTTTCAAAGGAGGCGGGTGGAAAATGCTCAGTAGAACAGTGGCTGAGTGTAAGAAACCTGTGTAAGAAGCAGCTAAGCTGCTATGAATTTGTCTCTGACTCTCAGGCGGTACTGCATGTCACATTCAAAAAGAACTGTAAATGTACATAACCTGACATTGAATAAGCCTAAAGATAACACTTATATGATGTGTAAAAAAAAAAAAAAAAAGCATTAGCATGGAGACAACAAATTATCATTGTATTTGTCAGAGAATGACTACTAGACGTTTGGCCAACAGAAATGTGCATGCACACAGAATCCTTGGCACAATGGTAACTATGTGTGTCCATAGGCACAGGAATGCGCACGGATCTGCACCCACGGGCGCGCACTCAATGCATGTTGGTGCCAGACGGACTAGTTAAGGGAGCTCCTGCTCATGCTCCAGTGCTGACTGGTCTTCCAGCTGTTCCCTGTGTCCTGCAATTACACTGCTTGTTCCATTGTTGCTGACCCGGCTTGCCTCTGACCTGACCTTTAATCCTGCTTCTACTTTGTCGCCAGTTCCTGACCTCGGCTCCTTTCTTAACCACATGTCTTTATTATGACTCGGTACCTCGCTGTCCACCTGCTGCTGACCTCAGTTATCCCTGTGACCATGCTGCTGTTCCCAGCTCTGCTCTCACATCTGGTTCAAGTGCCTATTGGGCTGTCATCTGTATCAACTCTGCTCATCACAGTGACTTCCTGTCTCAAGTCTACTGGGAGCTCTGACAAGCCTCGCATCTGGAACCCACAGCCTGTGTGGAGTGCCCCTTCAACTTCGGCTGGAACTCATACACAGCTACTGTTCCTGAACTTATGTTCTGCCAGCCTGCCAGGGTTTGCATCTTATGCTGCAGCTGCATAGACACACAGGTCGAGATCATGCAGACCACACTCTCTCCATAGCCAGCGTCTGGCTATGGTAGTCCTTAAAGGGGAGGGCCACCCTGAAAAACAAAAAAATGTTAAAAATTAAAAAAAATCAAAAAAAAAAAAATCAAAAAAAATTTTTTTTTTTACTTACCAGAAATGCCTGTTGCTAGGCACTTTCTCCTAATCTTCCTCTTCCTCCTCCGCGGAGATCTTCTGTATTCTGTCTTCGTCGCGGCGTCTTCTGGGTAATAAGTCGCGCTGTGTTCTGGGAACTGTGTGTTCCAGAACACAGCGCGTCCCATTCAGAAAGCGCTGCGGGACTCGCGCATGCGCAGTAGCTGCGGGACTCTCGCATGCGCAGTAGGAAACAGGCAGTGAAGCCATAAGGCTCCGCTGCCTGTTTCCCTTACAAGGGATGGCGGCGCCGGGACCCGAGAGCCGAGGGACGGGTCGGCCTCGGGCGGCCGACATCGCGGGCGCCCTGGACAGGTGAGTGTGTTTATTAAGTCAGCAGCTGCAGTGTTTGCAGCTGCTGACTTTTTTTTTTTTTTTATAACCGGCCCTCCACTTTAAAGTAGAGTTCCACCCATTTAAAAGTCAGTACAGGAATACTCCACTTTTAAGTACACAATGGGGTTTATTTACTAAAGCTGGAAAGTGCAAAATCATGCTCACTTCTGCATAGAAACCAATAAGTTTCCAGGATTTATTACCAAAGCTTATTTGAACAAGCTGGGGTTAGAAGCTCATTGGTTTAAATTCAAAAGTGAGCCTGATTTTGCCCTTTCCAGCTCTAGTAAATAAATCCCATTGGGTGGGGTATTCCTGTAGCTACAAAATTTGTAGCTGCTGACTTTCAATAAACAGACACTCACCTGTCCAATGGTCCATCGAAGCAGCCACCCAAAGCCTAGCTTCTTTCCCCCTGTGGCTTCAAAGCCAGGTGCTCACTGCGCATGCGCGAGCCTCACTGCGCATGCGCAAGCCACGCTGCGCGTTATGAATGGCCGGGCAATCTTCTGGGGCCTGTGACATGTTCCAGAAGATTGCAGGGAGGGAGGAGGGAGAGGTGAACTTCCTTCAGGCGCTGCAGTGCCAGGAGACGAAGTGGGAGCTGGGTACCTGTATACACTAGGTACCCGCCCCCCCCCCCCCCCCACCAAAAAACACGAGATGCCAAATGTGGCATGTCAGGGGGTCACAAGAATTTAAAGCGGAAGTTCAATTTTTGGGTGGAACTCCACTTTAAAAGAAGAAGAGGAACCAAGATCGCCACCGGGGGTCCCCCGAGAAGAGGGGGATTGGGGCCACTCTGTGTAATACAACTGCACAGAGCAGGTAAGTATAACATATTTGACTTTAGTAACACTTTAAGGACAGTGGAAAAAAGCTATGCAGATTTTGTATTTAACCGCCTGTGGCCAACAGTGCTGTCAGAACTGTTGACTTATAACAGAGATACAGCCTGGAATATAGAACCAGTTATTCAACTTGCACCTGGAGATGCCAAAATTTCTCAGCACTCCGGCCTGATAGTCAACAAAGGGGACAAGAGGTGTTGGTTGAGTACATCCACCAATATATATGTATGTGGAGGCCACACATCATAATCAAGGAGCAGCTTGCAAGTGTGTTCCTAACGCACTTGAACCACTATAATATTGACAGCAATTGCTAAATGTAGTTTGTGAAAATGTAACTAAGTATACAGGTGGCAGACTTGTTACTGCAAGGGTATAAAACAGAATTCCCAGAACTCAGCCCAGCTAGCCAGCAAATGCCATTATCAATTGCTACATCAATTTTATAATTATACAGTTATTTTAAGCTGTTCATTTTATAACCTGCAAAAACAGATGATAGAAAAAGTAATGCTGGCTGTTATGGGCAAAACACACACTTTTTTTCTTAACGTTTTAGTACATAATTATTAATGCAAATTACTCAAACAACTTGGCTGATTTTTGCAATGTCATTACAGAAAATGAATGATAAGGACATGCTATAAAATAGACAAACATTTAACATCAAGATAAAACATTACATAGAACAATAAACTTGGTAAAACATCTTTTGATTGTTTTCAGCCTTGCCTGTCTTCTTGGATTATTTCCTAAGCCTTTTAAGAACAAATTAAAGTCCAAGTATCAAGTGAATCTGCACATGACTTTTGACTGTACTTTGCAGTATCAATATATCTTAATTTATTATAAATAGATTACTTAGAAAGAACAACAAAGCATTCCTCATCCAAACAGCTATGAAAGGGCAGCGCATTACTGGCATTCTAGAGAAATGCTGAGCAGGCACGTAGGAAGTGGTGGAGATTGAAAAGCAGATTTGTATAAGAAAACAATGTGTGATAAAATGAATATGGAGTTAATCTCTGGCCCACTGTCTGCTGAGAATACCTATGTAGGAGTAATGTCTGTTACATAAGGCAATAGTACCTCCCCAGGGGATGGGAGCGGGCTGATATAACATTTCTTCTCATGATGTTTTAAGAGTTTACATAGTTGACCTGTAGCTTGATCCTTTCCCTGAAATTAGTGGAAATAAAAATGATTAAATGTACCATCTAAACTTATAAAAGTAAGGTTATGGGGAGGTCAGGACAGTACATCTATAATAGGCTATGCTGCTTCCAGAGCATAATTTAGTCATCCCAGATTTTGTGACAAAAAGTGGTCACATTTATCAAACCCAAGAACAAAAATGTGATATATTGCATCTTACAAGTGCTTAGATGTGGTGGCTGCATTTTTTCTTTAGGCCATTTTGCTTTTTTTTCACCTGCTGGTTCTACAAATAACACTCTTCATGTTGTAGGGTGTCACTGCCCACTTACCATACTGTATTTATGGAGGAGCAACATTATCACCCTGTGAAAGGACTACAGAACGCTTCCTCTCCTCTTCAACATAGCAGTTTCAATGGTATACCTAAAAGACCAAAGATAGAGTTAGGGTTGTTAACAGTTTAACTGCTAATCGCTTCTCAGACTTTTGGCTGCGATCTTTGTGACGTGGTTGGAAGGTTTTGACTGACGGCACCAATCCCACTCTGCCTTTGGGTGTTTCATTTATTGGTACACCCCATGCTGCTATTGGGTGGGACGCTGCTAGAGGTCACTAGAGGGTGATTATGGTGCTTTGCTTCCCTATGGCGGGTCAAGGTCTTCACGTTTTGCTGCGATTTCTGGTCAACCCAGATGTGAAATCGATGGTGACGTTAGGGACAGTCGTTGTGGAGCTTCTGATGGATGTCTTTGATGTCAAGGTAAGAGATACATAATGTGTCTGCAGGATTTCCCCCAGCAGGGGACTTACGATATAACTTTTGGGTCTTCCGAGGTGTGCTGGAGGATTTTTGAAGAGGCAAAGGTAAAGAAAAGTGAGATCTTGTAGCTGTTTGAGGTTCAACCCTTGTTCATGCAGGAGGAAAAGGTGATTATGGTCCCTCTTTATAATCCCTTCGAGGATCCGGCTTTAGTGTGGGCTTTCCTGAAGACATACTGTGAAGACCTAAGAGGAGGAGAAAAAGTGTTAAATAAGCATGGTATTTGGTCAGGAAAGTACAGATGTTTGGGCATTTTAAGAAGGATGAGGGATGTATTGGTGGAATGAGGAGACCCCAGGCTGTCTTTATTATTGGAGGGGAGAGGGGCATTCTCTTCTATCCTGTACAGCCAAAGTACTGTCAAAGGTGTCTTAAATATGGGCATATGAGCACTGACTGTGATGAGGGAGTAGTGTGCCGCTTTTGTAATCAGGCAGGACATGCTGCAAGTGACTGTACTGAATCCAAAGTTTGTGACATCTGTAGAAGAGCAGGCCATTTTGCGAAACAGTGCAGTGAATACCACAAAGTAAAAGAAACTTTTGAGGACATTGTGTTGCGTGAGAAGATTTGACGGGTGCTTAACGCTAAGTCTTGGCTGAGGCATGATGGTGGTGTGGGGAGAGGGCCAGGGGGGACCCGTGGAAGTAAATAATGATGCGGCTCCATCTGGTGTGCCCCATCCAGCCATGGCTGAGGAGGCTGAGCCTGGAAGTGAGGGGGTTCCGGTTGATGGACTGGGTAGTGCTTCGGCTTCTACTGTTGGAGTGGCCGGCTCTGAAACTGGGGATCCTTCACTGGGCGTAAAAGAAAGGGTGGCACCTGGAGCTTCTGGAGAAGGAGAGGAGGAGTTTATGCAGCAGGATGACGTGCCAGAAGAAGTTGGAGGGACAAGTGGAGCAGAAACCTTGGTCTCTGGGTCAGGGCGGAATGTGTCCTGGCTGAATGGGGATCTGTTGGATAGTGAGGAAGAGATGGATGAAGCATACGGGGAAGAAGAGGAAGATTTGGAGTGTGGACTGCACTTTGTGCCTTTGACAGTGGAGGGGGGAGGAGTTTTCTGGTAAGAAAGCTAGGATTGAAGGAGTGGACTCTGAGACTGGGGACGGGTCACTCCATATAGCCCTATCTGGGGACTCTGAGCTAGAGGCCGGCATTACTCTTGTTCCTAAGTGATGGCCAAGGGAAAGCCGGGATAAGCAAGGAAAAGGGGATAAGAGTATGGAATGACTTTGCTAAAGATTTACTGGCTGAAAGAATTTTCTTCCTTATCCTTTCGGCCTTAACCGTCAGTTCTATAAATGTGAGAAGTGTGAGGTCTGGTTGGCAGCGGGCTACTTTTTTTTTAAACTTGAGAAGGATGCCAAGGAATAAAACCCCAGGGAAAGACAGACTCCCTGTAGAATTTTACATTTTGGTCAATACTAAAGGATCATTTGGTGGAGGTGGAAAAGTATTGTGCGGAGACTGGGAATTTATCTCCATCAATGAAGGAGCACGTGGTTACTTTACTGTACAAAAAGGGGGAGGATCATGACTTGAAGAACTGGCGACCAATAACTCTGCTGAACCTGGATTATAAAGTGATGTAAAAGTTGCTGGCGAGCCGACTTAGTCAGGTTGTTGGAAGCCTGGTGGGAGAGTAGCAGACATGTGCAGTCAGTGGGAGAAGGATTATGGACAATTTGACATTATTGAGGGACTTGATTTTTTTATGTCCAGTCTAAAAATCTCCCACTGTCTGTAGCCGCAATTAATAAGGCTTACGACAAGGTGGCTCATCCTTTTCTGTTTGGGGTCTTGGAGCAGATGGGCTTCCCAAACAAGTTCCCGGTGGCTCTCAAAGGGTTATATGCTGGTATGACTATTCAGGTGCTGGTAAATGGTAAAGTGTCTGATCCATTTGGAGTGAGTTCTGGAATAGGACAGGGGTGTCCCCTGTCACCTGTTATTTGTATCTGTGTGATGCAGCCCCTTTTGCAACACGTGCAAAGAGATAAAAGTTTTCGAGGGGTATGACGTAAGAGTGAGGACCATGTGTTACATGGATGACGTTACATTCCTTTGTTCTTCTTCAGTGGATTTGAGTAGAGCTGGGCTGCAATTGAAACTGTTTGGGAGCATGTCTGGTTTACAAGTCAATTGGAGTGGAAAGCCAAGTGTGCGTGCTCAGTGGGTCTTGTCGTACAGTGCAAGCTCGTTTAAAAAACGACAGAAACAATTGAGATTCTGGGGGTTCAGTTTCAAAGGGACATAATGAGTCAGTGCAATGTCCAAAAGGGGGTAGGGAAAATATCCCGGAAGTTAGAATTTTGGAAGTTGAGGCGCTTGACTCTTTCTGGGAAAGTGTCAGTAGTGAAGGCGGTGATACCGCCTCTTCTCTTATACACCAGCCTGATATTCCCATCAAGTATGAGTTCCATTCAAAAGATTACTATGCTTCTTTTTGTCTTCTTTTGGGGAGCAAAGATGAAGAGGGTGTCCTGTATCCTAGTGATGAAAGAAGTGAAACTTGAGGAGTACAACTCCCTAAACATTCAAAAATATATTTGAATCCAGTTGTGGATAAGTCACTTTAAGATCTTTTCTGCCAATGGGAATGCTGCTAAACTCATGAGATATCTTCCTGGATAGCCTATGCTTAAATGGTGGTGGTGTGAGAGAGATCTCAGGAGACCTATGGCTCTGGTACCTTCGTCTGTGTACCTTCGATTGCAACAGTTCTTTTCACAAAATAAATTGAGTGAGTTGGGAGTCGGAGCAACATCTAAAGCAAATCTTATAAAGTGGATGAGGACAGATGATGTGGTAAGTAATATTTTGGGGTTGAGATCTGCTTCGGCTGAGAAATGTTGGGGGGGAGCTTTTCGACAAAAGGAGTAGCCAACAGACAAAGGGAGAATTCTTGGATGGCTTTTCAGGGCTGTTTGCTTACAAAATCCTTTTTGAAAGCAAGGGATTTGGCCAGAAATGATAGATGCCCAAGGGAAGGATGTGGGGAGGTGGAAACTGCAGCCCATGCTTTTTGGGAATGTGATTTTGCAAAAAGAGTGTGCAGGAGGGTGGAGAGGTTTGTTGGTGGTGTGGTGGAGGTGGAAAGTTTGAGCTTTGTGGGGTGGTTTGTTGGTTTGGTGGGAGGAGGGTTGCAACAGTGACGGAAGGCCTGTGTTTACTTTTCTATCCTTAAGGATGTCCTGTGGGATGCTAGATGTTGGAGTTGGAAGAAAAATTCAAATATTTCAGAGAAAGACTGTATGAATTTATGTTTCGCCAAACTGTACATCGTATTGTTGTATGATAGACGGTGGATGGCGGGTGGAAGATGCAAACCTGTACTGGAAGTATGATAAAGGGAGGAAAGAGTTTAGTGGGGGGTAGAGTCTGTTTTTACTTACCTTTTATGGAAAATGTGTCCAGATGATGCAAGGAACACTGCTCAGAGAAGGAATTCATGCTGAGGTAGTGATTCAGTCTGATGGAAAGAAAAAAAATCTGTTCTTATCAGTTGCCAAGTGGTGGCGCTGTGCTAACCATCCCTGATCAACGGCGGTGGGTTAGGGGTGGTGGTTGCTATGAAAATCCTCTTGGCGTAATGGTAACCTGGACGGTTAGTATAGGGAGAGCCAAAAGTTTACTGCTCAACGTAACTGAGTGTTGTTAATAGGCCTCCTTCAGAAAAAGCCAGAAGGGAAGCCTCGTGATGGGGATGGAGAACCACTGGGTCTGGCCGAAAGGTTGGGTCCCTGGCCTTCTGGCCTAGATTGGTGCAGTTCTTGCTCCAGTTAGTTTTTCGGGAAAGAACACTGCCCCCCCTTTCCCACCGAGGGGGCAGTTAGTATTTCCAAAATGTAATTAGGTAGGAGAAATGAGAGTGGTGGTAGAGCCCTTGCATCCATGGCTCTCCCTAAGCTCTCAGAGCTCCAGGCCTTCCTGGCTGTGGGTCAGGGTTGGAAAAAAGCCTGTGATGTATGTACCTCTAGAGTGACAGTCCAGGGGTGCCATAATTCTCACTGTGTTGAGGGGCACTATGAGTTTTATAGGCACCTTGGTCACTGCACCACACACACTTTTTTTGCAACTGCCTCCTTTCGGCTGGGACCAGAGGAATTTTTGATTCGTGGCCAAAGGGCCCACCATTGTATTGCACAATGGCCACTTTCACTTCCTCTTCTCACTTCCTTCTCTCACTTTCTTTTATTTTTTTGTTGATTGTGTACACTGTTTTTTTACTATGTGACTGGTAGGGTGTGGATCCTCGGGCCTAGTCTGAAAGTCTCAGCAGGGGGTGGACATGACCTTCTGACTTGGTTCGCTCTCTCTCATGGGGTCTCCCTTCGGGGGTGCCCCACCAAGTACTTAGGTGGGTCTGTTTCAGCAGACCCTCCAGAGAATGGGGTCTGTCTGGTTTTGGCCAGACGGGCCATAGTGAGTACCTCAGTCCCTGTTTGGAGCCTAACGCCCTAGGGGATTAGGGTAAGGTCTTTCCTTGGGAGGACCATAGTACACCGTTGCACGTTTTGTGTCACTCTTTATGTGTGTGCATTTTTTTTGGCACCGGGTGGAGTTTTTGGGTGTGTTTCACACACCACAAAAAAAAACAGTTTAACTCACGAATTCTTCCATCAGCTTTAAAAATGAAGGGAAGTCATCAATTACAGTAATATATTAACCACATCATTACAGTGCAGTTACACCCCCTTCCTGACCAGACCAATTTTCAGCTTTCAGCGCTCTCACAGTTTGGATGACAATTACTCAGTCATCCAACACTGTACCCATATGAAACTTGCGTCCTTTTTTCCTCACAAATAGAGCTTTCTTTTAGTGGTATTTAATCACTAGGGTTTTTTTTATTTTTTGTGCTATAAATAAAATAAAACGTAAATTTTGTGAAAAAAATGCCTTTTTCTTTGTTTCTGTCATAAATTTTTGCTAATTATTAATTTTTCTTTATAAATTTTGGCCAAAATTTATACTGCTACCTATCTTTGGTAAAAAATAACCCACATTAGTATATATTATTTGGTCCTTGTGAAAGTTATAGAGTCTACAATCTATGGTGCCAATCGCTGAAAATCGATCACATCTGATCAGGCCTTCAGTACATCAGGTGTACCTCATTTCTTGAGACACTAACAAGTCAGGAAAGTACAAATACCCCCAAAATGACCCCTTTTTACAAAGTAGACATTCCAAGGTATTAAGTAAGTAGCATGGTGAGTTTTTTAAGTTGTCATTTTTTCCCACAATTCTTTGCAAAATGAAGATTTTTTTTATTATTATTTTTTTTTTACAAAATTGTCATATTATCAGGTTATTTCTCACACACAGCATATGCATACAACAAATTACACCCCAAAATTCATTCTGCTACTCTTCCCGAGTATGGCGATACCACACGTGTGAGACTTTTACACAGCCTGGCCACAGACACAGCACCAACATTGATGTAGTACCTTCAGACGTTCTACAAGCAAAAATGACGCATCTCATTTCTCAACTACCTATAACACTTTTGAAAGCCCTGGAGTACCAGGACAATGGAATTTCCCATAAAATGACCCCATTTTGGAAACAAACACCCCAGCGTATAATCTGAGGCATAATGAGTCTTTTGAATGGTTAATTTTTTTTCCAGACGTTTTTGGAATATGTGGAAAAAAATTAAAACGCATTTTTTTTTTACACAAAATTGTCAATTTATAAGATATTTCTAACACATTGCATGTATATAGCAAAAATGACACCCCAAAATACATTCTGCTACTCTTCCCGAGTATGGCGATACCACATTTGTAGGACTTTTACACAGCGTGGTCACATAGAGAGGCCGAACATTGAAGTAGTACGTTCAGGCGTTCTAGGAGCATAAATGACACATCTCATTTCATTCCTACCTATTACACTTTTGAAGGTCCTGGACCACCAGGACAGTGAAATTACCCACAAAATGACCCCATTTTGGAAAGCAAACACCCCAACGTATATTCTATGAGACATGGGCTGCAAATAGGTACTCGGGTACTCTGATGGGCTGGATATAGGTACTCTGGTACTCTGATGGCCTGGTGACAGGTACTCGGTTACTCTGATGGCCTGGTGACAGGTACTCTGGTACTTTGATGGCCTGGTGACAGGTACTCGGGTACTCTGATGGCCTGGTGACAGGTACTCGGGTACTCTGATGGCCTGGTGACAGGTACTCGGGTACTCTGATGGCCTGGTGACAGGTACTCAGATGAACTGTGTCAGGTACTCGGGTACTCAGATGAACTGTGACAGGTACTCGGGTACTCAGATGGACTGGCACAGGTACTCGGGTACTCAGATGGACTGGGAAAGGTACTCGGGTACTCAGATGGGCTGTGACAGGTACTCGGGTACTCAGATGGGCTATGACAGGTACTCGGGTACTCAGATGAACCGTGACAGGTACTCGGGTACTCTGATGGGCTGGGACAGGTACTCGGGTACTCTGATGGGCCGTGACAGGTACTCGGGTACTCTGATGGGCTGGGACAGGTACTCGGGTACTCAGATGGACTGGGACAGGTACTCGGGTACTCTGATGGGCTGTGTCAGGTACTTAAATACTCTGATGGACTGTGACAGGTACTCAAATACTCTGATGGACTGTGACAGGTACTCTGATGGACTGTGATTGACAGGTACTATGAGGGGTGGTGACAGGTCCTCTTTATTGGGGGGCAATCAGTGTGCTTGATGTGTACTGTGGGCGGTAACGAGATGTTACCGCAATCTCCTCCTCACACACGATCGGTGTGTGAGGAGGAGAACCCGGTAACATCTCGTTACCTCGGTTTGTTTACATTTTAGTGATCGGCTGTGAAAGGATCACAGCCGATCACGTGGGTAAACAGCCGGCCAATAGCTGTTTACCAGCATCGGTGACGAGCAGTGTTCCCGGGGAACACGCCGCCACCGACGTGCACGCGCAGCGCGCTCACGATCGCGTGCATGCACCGTGCACAGTCGGGGTGTGACCATCTGTGATCGGCCGTGACTTCATCACGGCTGATCACGTGGTAAACAGCCATAACCAATGGCTGTTCACCCCCTTCGGTGGCGAGCGGTGTCTCCGTGACACGCCGCCACCGAAGAAACAGGGGTGCGCGCGCACGATCGCGCGAATTCCCTGTTTAAACGTGAGGCCGTCATATGACGGCCTCCCGCCACAATAGGTGTGCCGCCTGGTCGTCATTGGACGGTCGGCGGTCAGCAACTAGTTAATGGACTACTTTGTAGATTAATTAGTGGTTTAATTTATGGAACTTTATTTTATCATGTGAACTTTACTATAGTTCTATTCTTCAAGCATGGAAGTCATAGCAACCCATAGTATAATCACAAAGCCACCACAGGTGCAGGTATTACATGCTGGTCCCTGGTGGTTGAGTTGACACACGATCCGAAAATTCGGTCGAACGATGGTCTGACTTATACGCAAGTAGAAATTGAACAGGTTACTAAAGTTACAAAAATTCTCTTACAACACAATAAAAATTCAGAAGTGATGTAATGTATTGTAGTGTATTTGTTCTGTATTCCCGGAAGACTATAGTGATTAAAAACGAAAATCATACTGTCTGATATTGTATGAGAAAATTTTTCATGCTTATTTGATCGAAAATATTGGATGAACTGTCATGATCGGTTATCAAAAGCTGTGTGCTAACGATCAGGTTATCATACAATCGCTTTGAAAATTGTATTATTCGTACGATTTTCAGATCGTGTGTACAAGGCATAAAACCATCATAGCATCCATCTTTTTATAGAAGGATAACTGGAGTGTCTCACACTGTTCTGCACCTAATGAGTCTTTTGGTACTCCTTGTTGTAAATGGGTGCTACTGGAATGACATGTAAAGGATCCTGATAGCAAGAAAAGTTTGATACTGTCATTATGAAAATAAATATTATAATTAAAGTGGTAATTTTTTCAACCTTCCATCTATTAAATCTTCTTCTGTTGTTTTAACTTTGTATAGTAAAACATTTTTTTCTGCCAGTAAATACCTTATACAGCCCACTTCCTGTTTCTTGTCTGATAAAAAGCCTAGGCTTATGACATCATGCACAGCTGTCTCTCACTCTCATGAGAGTTTGCCAGGGGAGAGGGGGGGGGGGGGTGACTCATAAGAGGGCCAATGAGAGTTGCAAGGCTGCAGAGCTGGAGATGTGCCTCTGTGCGTATGTGTAAATCCAGGAAGTGAACAGGCAGCAGCTTCAGCTGCCCACAGTTAAAATGGATGCAGCCAGGCTCAGTGGAGGGAGATTTCTGCAGCATATTTGGCAAGTACAGAATCACAGTGTATATAAAATAATATGCAAAGTAGTCGGAGGGAAGATTCAGAATGGCAAAGGTGTTTTTATTAAAAATTATGTGAGCAGACCGCAGTTCCTCTTTAAATGTTTCTTTATTAACCGCTTGCCGACCAGCTGCCCTCATTATACTGCGGCAAGTAGGCACAATCCCACAAACCGTCATAGCTGTACATCGGCCTTAGAAGGCTATAGCAGGCACGCACGCACTCCCTGCGCGGTGGGGGAACCGAATGCGTGTGCTTGGCAGTCGCGATGACCACAAGCCACGTGCGATCATGCGCATGAGAGCTACAACAGGGACCTGTTCTGTGAGGAGAGGAGAGACAGATCGTGTGTTCCTAATAGCTAGGAACAACGATATGTCTCCTCCTCTAGTCAGTTCCATCCTCCTTATTTAGAAACACAAACAAGGGAACACATTTAACCCCTTGATCACCCCCTAGTATTAACCCCTTCCCTGCCAGTGACATTTATACAGTAATCCGTGCATTTTTTTAGCACTGATCACTGTATACATGTCAGTGGTCCCAAAAATGTGTCAAAAGTGTCAGTTTTGTCTGGTGCAATGTCGCAGTACTGCTAAAAATCACTGATCAGTGCCATTACTAGTAAAAAATAATAATAAAAATGCCATAAATCTATCCCATACTTTGTAAACACTATAACTTTTGCGCAAAACAATCAATATACACTTATTGTGAATTTGTTTTAACAAAAATATGTAGAAGAATATAAATTGGCCAAAACTGATGAGGACATTTTGATTTTTAAAAACATTTTAGGGGACATTAATTCCAGCAAAAAGTAAAAAATATTGTTATCTTTTCAAAATTGTTGCTGTTTTTTTGTTCATAGCACAAAAAATAAAAACCGCAGAGGTGATCAAATACCACCAAAAGAAAGGTCTATTTGTGCGAGAAAAAGGACGTCAGTTTTGTTTGGGTACAACGTCGTGTGACTGTGCAATTGTCAGTAAAAAAGACACAGTGCCGTATCGCAAAAAATGGTCTGGTCATTAAGCAGGCAAATCTTCCGGTCTGTAAGTGGTTAAACTTGTTCTAATAATAAACCTAAATTATGGTCAAGACTTTGGCTTGACTATAGCGTCAGGATTTTAAATGTTTATAAGGGTTTGCTGAATCATTTCCTCAATTAGCCAAAAAAACAGGCAGACCATAAATTATGATACATTTTGCCCTTTTCGTCTTTCCCTTTGTGATAGTTTTCCATCAACAGCATAAATATAAGGTAAAGGAAACTATATGACCCAAATAAAAAGAACATCTGCTGTCTAGATTTTAGTTTAGCAAAGCACTGTCTATGCTATTTACTGTCCATGGATTCACCAAATGTACATTGTATTAGCTGATTTAGTGATGTTATTGCTTTCCAATTAAGATATTTAACGTCAAAAATATAAATCATCATAAAATTGCAGCCTATAGCATATGTATAGTATGTCTAGATTGTGATAGGAGAAGATGAACATAGGAATAATCTATATGCATAATAATCTAGCTGTAAATGGGTTTCCCCCTCTACTGTGTTTTAACTCACATTTTGACAAGCTATTAGCAATAATAAGTGATATTCTGTCCCTCGCTCTATAAATATATACTGTCTGTATGTCATTTGGAAAAGTGACTTACAGCAGGTTGTATCACTCTATAACTTAAGGGTAATGTGACAAATGCAGCTATTTTAAATTGATAAAAGATTTGCACTGTCAGTATGTGGGAGTGCTGTGAATAATAATTTAAACTTTTCAGCTGGAGAAGTACTACAGGGATTTTTATTTTGCTGCACATCTTCATTATTAGCACTTTCCTGTAATGCCCTTATGTGGCTGCCACTTAAGACTCAATTAAAGAAAGAGAGAAAGGTCACAAAAATATTGCACTTCATAAAAGTATAGTCAACCCTTGGCTGAAGATTTAAATTGGTTTTGTGCCTTGACATTCCTGTAAAGTTGCGTATTTGATTCTTACTCTTTTTTCACTTGATATCTGCTGTGCAATCTGGTCTGGAGCTGTCACAGGTTTGTGATGTAGCTTCCTTTCCTAATTGGCAGCAACCTGTTCTGACACCAAGGACAGTACTTAAAGTATAACTAAAGGTAAAACTTTTTTTAAACTTTGGATAGAGTGGAGAGAGATTAGAATGCATGTCCATTTGTATTGTTGTCTGCCCCCCCACCCTCTCTATTTGTCCGGTTCACCATTATCTTTGAAAGTGAAAGTAAAAGAAAATCCCATATTTTGGAATTTCCACTCTACTAGAGGAGAACTCTTCCAATGGGGACACTAGTTCTGGTGACCTGGAGGTCCCCAAGGAATTCCCTAATTTGCAGGGATTTGCTCTCACTTCGTGTTTGGCTATGGGACAAGAAGTGAAGGGAAATCTATGCAATGAGACACAGATGGTGAAAAAAATCCAACAGGGTTTATAACCCTCCCTGACTCTATCCAAAATGAAAAAAAAAAGGTTTTGCCAATAGTTCTACATTAGAGTGCATCTTCAATCAATGTTGGATAAATAAGTCTTAGCCCTTGTACACACGATCGGAGATTCCAACGGAATGTGTCCGATCGGAGCGTTTTGTCGGATATTCCGACTGTGTGTGATCTGCATCAGACAGTTTCCGTCGGAATATCCGTCGGACCAAATTTTCCAACTTGCCGGAAATATTTTCTGACAAAATGCTCCGATCGGACATACTCTGATCATGTGTAGAGAATTCCGATCGGACAAAGTGCCACGCATGCTCAAATCAAATTCCTACATCAAAGCTATTGGCTACTAGCCTGAACATAGTCTCGTTGTAACTAAATAACGTCATCACGTTCTGAGCGATCGGATTTTCCGACAACTTCGTCCGACCGTGTGTATGCAACAGTTTCGGACAAGATCCGTCGGACAAAAGCCGACGGACAGAATCCGACGGATTTGGTTGTTGGAATCTCCAACCGTGTGTACAAGGGCTTAGACCCTCTGTCTTGTTTTTCCAGCTTTTTATCGGTCCTGGTGACCAAATTTATTGGAATCCAAAATGTTATAGTTCTCATCAGCACAAGAATGGAGGGGAAACCATCCCATGGGTACAGCTATTCTGGTAAAAAGGGGGAATTCTTGTTACTTTGAGATTTTCACTCACTTTTTGTTTTTTTTCAACTGGATGTGAAGAGAAATCTCTACAATAGCATGCAGACAGCAAAAAAATAGGTAAATGTAAAGAAAAGCCAGCACTCCAACAATGTTCCAGAATGACTGTTTGAAGTACCATATCAGAAAAAATAATAATTCAGGGCAATTCATAAAGACTGTCTATGACATTCTTTAGAATTCCATTGTGCCTCCAATAACTGTTAGCATCACTAGTTATGAAGCTGACATCATCCTAACAACTAGTGACAAGTGAGGAGGGGGTAGCAAAGGCAAACATGGTATCTGCTACACATTATACAGAGACAGGCACTCTGCATATCTCTGTATGCCAGCTTACAAATGGTCTTAGTTACTTCCAGTTTTGTTATGAACTTGAGGTAATTATTTTTGAATCTGATACAGTAATAGCACTACTTTGTAAAAGTAGCGCTACCTTAGAAACCACTTGAACTGCATCCTTTGATAAAGCTACTGTAACGGGCAGCAGGGTTACATGAGGTCAGTGTGGTGTCATTTGATGTATTACAAGCAGAAAAAACATTCAACAGGGTTTCCAAACATTGGCCTTATATAAAAATAAGTATTATTTGTAGCACCCTTCGCTAGTTAGGTTGTTAGGCTAAATTTGTTTTTTGACCTCACTGTAGTCAGCGGAGCAGTGATCTATTTCTGTCTAGTTGGGCTTCCAGAATATTCAGCATTCAATATTCATCATGCCTCAACTAATCCCTGGAAGGGGGCACCAAAAAGGTGGCTGGGGAGGTGATAAATGTTTGGGGACGCCTCTCCAGGGGGGGTATTTTCTCTTCAGGGAGGGTTCCAGTTCTCCTGGGGCTGCTGCAGCTAGAGTATGACCAGAATTGCTGCTTGAACATGGCTGAGGGCCTTGAGAAGATTGGTAAAGGATTTTGCTGGAGGGCACTGTCCTGAGGTCCTGGCCTGGAGAAAAATCTTTGTATTGCCCTCACTGAGGAACTACCTATGGAAACTGTGTGGCAGTCAGCTCCTGAGACATTGTGAGTTAGACGTACTGTGAGGCTTTCATGTGTGTCTGCAGCTACAAGGATTTGTGCTAGAAGTTGGTCCTCCTATTTATCATTTTGGAATATCCTGAACACCTCTTCTGTTTCAAGTTATCCAGCAAACAATTCTAAAAATACATCTCCTAGACTGAGTCTGTATTGTCAGTGTGCATGGAACTGTGCTTGTGACTGACTGGTAGCTTATGTTCTATTGTGGGAGAACCTGTATATTCTCAGTGGCCCCTACAGGGGTAAGTACTACATAAAAAGAAGATAGGAACCTGTTGAGAATTCAAGGTAAGACAAAACAGCCAATCCACAGGAATATTAAAATGGTCAGTTTTGTTAAACTTAATATTAAGAGATGGTTCATAGGAAATAGGGCCCACGATTCAGTGTTAAAATGAGTAAAGAATAGTTAGCAGATGAAGAGTCAAACAGAATTCTGTGTTTAAGACAGCAGGGTCAACCAGGGTTACCTTCTTATCCGTCTAGTACATGACAATTTAAATTAGGCACGTCCTGTGGTTGACTGTAGGCAGTTGTTATTTTGTATTAATTAGCCACAGAAGCTGCATCATTAACATATGCTAGTAATTAGAAGCATCGGCAGGTAATCCCATGTACAGTAATGGAATGTCTGAAGTACTGCTAGGGAAGAAAGTTAATTAGACGGTACGAAGAGCTGAGGGGAAATGAAGACAATAAATACATTTTAACTATTTAGGTGTGAAATAGCTCAGAGGTGCAACGTCTGTTGACTGAGATTTTTAATGGGTGTCTTAATTGTTAAAAACAATATATTCTGCACTACAAATAATGAGAAATCTCTACGGTGCTATAGAAATTGATTATCAAACACACACGGTCCTAGCTTCAAACAATGAAACATTGCATACACAAATTAATAATTGTTACAATCCATGTACACAAAGAGTGATGGCTTCTGGAATATCATACTTGATAGTTTTCTTTGATAGTAGTAACGTGAAAGGATTCTCATCTTCCAACGACCCCCAACATGCCCAGAACAGTATATTAGGTAAAATATCCCAGTCCTAAGAAAATAAGGAACCCTGGGAACATAGTGAGTAGAATAGTATCCAGAGGTTTCCCAACCTTTCTTAAAATCTACTTTAGCTGTATTCACAGTTAACAATGTGCAGATAGTCTAACACTAAAAATTAATATTTACCTTCATAACACTTACCCCTCATAGTGAAAGTACATCCTTAATTTCTCAGTAATGGCAATTTGGAAAAAAAAATCTAACCATACAAAAAAATCTGACAAATGTAGGCACCCTGAAGTTTTTTTTTCCAAACAAGATTTATTGAGAAAATAATTTTGCAACATACTGTACAAAAATATGTCAAGCATATTGTTATACAGTCAGTGTGTTGCAACAAACAGTTGGATAGATGCAACAGGTACAACCGTTTGCCTGCCTAGGGGCTATCAGTGCCCCAAATGAATGAGCCATGTTGAAGGGGGGGGGGGGCGGGTTGTTGAGTGTTGCGTATGGGGCAAACATATCGCTTGCTCATTTGCAGGTTAAGTCTGGGGGTTAACCTAAAGATTTTATATGGTTTAGCACAACCCTGTAACTGTCACTTTTGCTGGACAGCTTTGCCTGCAAGGCTAAGCTTAGAAGCACAGCAAGATTGCCATGCCTCATGAAAGTGATCCATTGTCGATTGACAGGTGATGAGGAGGCAGTTAAGTAATATCTTCGTCGCCTCTTTTAACCCTATAAATGCAACACCACCATGCTGCAACCTCACGTTGGGGGTTTGCAGCATGCCTCCATTCACTTGAAGGGGTCATGTTTAGCGGCACTACTGACTGAGAAACACAACAGGGATAACTATTGTAGCACGAAGTGAACACCCCCATTCTCTGCCTTTGCATCTTAAGTCTAAACAAGCAATAAAATGGAAAAATAATAGATCTACTGGCAGGATCATCGGATGATGAAACTATGTTACATGGACTCTACCATTGTTATTATTATAAAGGATTTATATAGAAATCAACAGTTTGCACAGTGCTTTACAACGTGATGGCAGACAGTACCATTACAATACAATTCAATACAGGAGGAATAAGAGGTCCCTGCTCATTAAAGCTTATGTTCTAAAAGGGAGGGTCAAGTGATACAAATGTAATAACTGTGGGAGATGAGCTAATGGAGAAAAGTACAGTAGTTAGGTGGAGGCAGGATAGGCTTCTCTGAAAAGAATAATTTTAGGGATAGCCTAAAAGTGGATAGAGTTGGAGACAGATTGGAATAAGAAATTCCAAAGGGTGGGAACAGCTCCAGAGAAGTCCTGGAGGTGAGCATGGGAGCAAGGGAACTAGAGAGCAGGAGGTCTTGGGAGGAACAAAGAGAACAATGTGGTTGGTATTTTGAGACAAGGTTAGTGAGGTAGCTGTGGGCCAAGCTGTGGATGGCTTTGAAAGTTATTAGTAGTATTTTGAATTTAACTTGTTGGGTGAGTGGCAGCCAATGGAGGGATTGGCAGAGAGGGATAACAGACGCTGAGTGATTTGTCAGGTGGATGAGTTGTCAAGATGGATGAGTCTGGCAGAAGCATTCATGATGGAATGAATAGGGGATAGCCTATTTAAAGTTAAGACAATGAGGAGGGAGTTACAGTAGTCGACAAGATATAACCAGGGAGTGTATTTAAAGCTTTGTGGTGTTATTGGTTAGGAAGGGGCCTATTTTGGAGATGTTGAGGTGGCAAGCTTTGGAAAGTGATAGGATGTGGTCCGAAAACAGGACTGCACTCAGCACACTGGCATGCGGAGATGGGTTGATGGTTGTGCCATTGATCTTAAAAGAGAAGTTAGGGGAAGGGGCACATGTGGGAGGAAATATTATGAGCTCCGTTTTGGACAGATTAAGTTTGAGGAAGTGGTGTGACATGCAGACTATTATGTCGGTCAATAAATTAGTGATGCATGAGGAGACCGATGCTGTGAGCTGAGGGGTAGAGAGATAAATGTGGGTGTCATCAGCATAGAAATTATATTGAAAGTCATGGGAGGCTATCAGCTAAGTTCCAATAGGTTCTCACATGGGCTTTTGTGCAGCAAAAGAGTCAAAATTATACATCAAAGTGATTATACACAAAACTGTTTTATTAATACATCAGCTGACCCAGGGAGGAGGTGTAGATTGAGAAAAGAAAGAGTCCAAGTACAGAACTTTGGTGGACCCCAATAGTGAAAGAAAGAGAAGAGGAGGAAGTAGAATTGTAAAATAAACTGAAGGTGTGGTGGGATAGGTAGGGTGAGAGTCAAGCGCAGTCACAAAGACCAAAGGTGTAAAGTTTTTTGAGGAGGAGGGGGTGTCAACTATATCAAAGGCAGCCGAAAGGTTCAGAAGTAAGAGTACAGAATAGTGTCCATTGGTTTTTGCTGTTAATAAATTGTTTGTGATTTTTAGGAGCCCAGTTTCTGTCACTCAGTTGTCTGTAGACCAGGCGTTTAAGGAGTTGGGAGGAAAAGGGGAGCAAGGAGATGGGGCATAGATTGATAAGATTGGTAGGGTCCAAGAAGGGCTTTTTAACCGCTTGAGATCCGCGTTATAGCCGAATGGTGGCTACAGCATGGACCTGCTTTGCCGGGACTACATCTATTGACGTCGTCCCGTGCACGAGCGGCCTGCGCGCCCCTTGAGGGGCACGCACGGCACGCTCTGTGATCAGCGAGTCTATGAGACTCGCCTGATCACAGATCAGAGCAAGGGATCGATCCCGACCCCTTACCACATGATCAGCTGTCAGCCAATGACAGCTGATCATGTGATCACAACAGAGCTGGTACGGCTATTTTTCCTCCTCACGTTGACAGCGCGAGGAGAAAAAAAAAGAGCCGTGCAATTGTCATTCAAAGTGCATCAGCGCTGAAAGCAGAAAATTGGTCTGGGCCGGAGGGGGTTTAAGTGCCCAGTAAGCAAGTGGTTAAATATGGGGGTGACTACTGAATGTTTTAGAGAGTTGGGGAAGCTGCCAGGGAGGGAGAGATTGAAGATTTTGGTTAGATATTGTAGGATAGAGTCAGTGCAGTGCAGTATTTGATAGGGAACAGGGCCCAGGGGACATGTGTCTAGATGGGTGATAGAAATAAGTTTAGCAACCTAGTCTATAGTAGCAGGGTTGGATAAGGGAAGTGTTGATTGTACCTGTGGACACAGGGTGTTAAGTGTGGGGGGGGGGGGTTATCTGTAGAGCAGAGATTTCATCATAAATACAATAAATCTTATTTTTGAAGTGATTGGTGATCTCCTGGACAATGAGAGATCTAGTGGGTGGAGGAAGTGGAGGACGAAGTAGAGAGTTAAAGGTAGGGAAGAGTTTACGGGGACTGGATGAGGATGTGTTAATGAGAGTGATAAAATAGATCTGCTTGGCAAGGTGGAGGCAAGAATTGTATTTTTGGAGGGCAGATTTGTATTGGTTGAAATCTGTGACACTTGATTTAGAAACTAATTGGTCCGAACTTCCCAGTGACACCCTAATGCAGTAGGCACCTCATCCCCTTATATGTCTGAAATTTTATAGCTAAAGGGAAGAAAGGGGGGGAGAGGGGATATGGCAGGGGATTTTTCCACGGTGCAATAGAACACTAGCAAGATATATTAAAAATTCATATAATTTTATTCAAATATGTTAAAATAAATAAGTACATTTTAATATATAATTCAATAATGTACAAAAGACAATGAGTACATAGCTATTCGATTTTGGGGGTCCCAATAGTAAATGTTGATGAAATGATCGCACTTCTTCCCAACATGTTTCGCAATGAGCTTCTTCAGGGGAATGTGCAACTAACAATAAAGAGAATAATTTATAATATTTGAAAAACAACATACTATAAAATGACAAGTCATAATATAAAAAAAAACACAAAAAACTTTATTTTATGCAAAAACACAAATTGTCCCAGTGTGCGTGGTCCAACACGGCGGCGCTTACCCTGATCAACAACTACACCGCCATTCCCGGAACCGGCAAAAGATGACAAGAAATTGTTTGGGCACAGCAAGCCAAACCAGAGGCCCCCCGGCCCAATGGAGGACACAGATGGGGGTAAGTCAGCGCTAAAAAAATAAAATAAATTAAGGAAAATGAGTAAAATAGCACTAGAGCATTTTTATATGTGTAGAAAAGTAAATGAAATTTGATACATGATAATAATTATTATATTACCCTCAAATATATGAGGGAATAGGGGCATAAGCCTCCATATTATACTAGTTAAAAAACTAAATGAAGACAAAATTAAGCGATATGAAAATCTGCATTGAACTGATATTTACAAACAGTATCTAAATTGAATAGTAGCTATGGATTAAAACTGAGGGATGAAAGCTTGAATTGAATAAATAAAACTATTTACCTGCAAATGAATGAAGACTAGAGTGTTTTTAAATGTATCGATATAGGTGCATGATATGAAAGGTCACAGCAAGTTTAACCAAATGGATACACCGCTCTTACAAGCTAGTGAGTGCGGGACTATTGCTGCCTCTGAGTGGCTGTATTACCTAAGAACAATTGAAATAAATATAAGTCAGAATGTGTCAGCGAAAAACAATAAAGTATAACCGAAGAAGAAATAACCTATGAGTTACCGGAGAGTGGAGGATCCGACGGTACAGCAGTGTACATGTCATGCCTCTGGCTGATTGATCCCTGAACAGCGCTGCTTTTAACACCCCCATCCATCGAGCCGGCGTCTTACGTCACCGGCTGGATGCGGACACAGTGAGGAGGGCAATGCGCATGTGCGGAGCCCATAGCGCCGACGCACGAACTACATTTCCCATAATTCCGCTGTGCTGACTGATATTCTAATCAGCTTGATGGTTGCCAGCTATAGCTGGCGACGGAGGCAGGACAGTGTCGAAACTCCACCCCGAAGGGGGAGCCGACACAGGTGCAGACAAATCGGCGTGACACATGGGCTCCCAACCCAAAGGGGAACACAGACATAAACCCACCCAAATATGGGCGCCCCGAGGGTAATCTACCCACGGGGCACCCTGGGTGTCCGTATGTCCCCACATACTAGTGCCAGGGGGAAAAAGATCCGCTCGGGCGCTACAAACTAGTCGGATCCTAAAGTGCAGTGCAGGAGAGCAACGAAACGCCTTCGTGTGGACGGAAGTCATAGAGAGCAACAGAGACCCCTGTGTATGCTAGCCACGAGATCCGCCATTACACCACGCACAGTGGGACTGCAAAAAGACCATACATAACTAAAATTCTTACATAATATACTATATATAATATATAATAATAGACTTTTTACAACAATGTATAAACATGACATTTAATAATGAAATAAAGAAAACAAAAACAAAAAATAAATAAAAAGTCTGTAAAGCAATTGAACAAACCAATTTTCCACTTAATAATAGACATAATCTAACCCAGGATCAATTTAAGGCATTGAAACAACTCCAAGCTAATTCAAACATTGTCATCAAACCCACAGACAAGGGCGGAAACATTGTGGTTATGAACGTCTCACAATATCTTACCATGTGCCTGAAGATTTTCAATAATTCAGATTGGTATCGGCCTATATCTGTTTCTTTAATCTCCCACTTTGAAGTACAATATCGTAAAATTATATTCAAAGCATACCAATCGCGTATCATAGATAAAGGCACTTGGGATTACCTTAACATTAAGGATCCCAAACTGGCCACTTTTTATGCCCTTCCCAAGGTGCATAAATCAATAACTGACCCTCCTGGGCGCCCTATAATTTCTAGTTGCGAAAGTTTAACAGAGAACGCCAGTAGCCTGGTTGATAACTATCTCACTCCTCATGTTATCTCTCTTTCCTCCTATGTGAAGGATACCATCGATCTTCTAAAGACACTTGAAGGCATCTCTTTACCTGCACAATCGTGGCTAGTCTCTATTGATGTGGAGTGTTTATACAACGCTATTCCACATCATAGAGGCATACAAATAATACGTTCGCATTTGGAGGAAAGAGGTTCAACATTTTTTGCTTACAATGAATTTGTCATTGAATTACTGGATTTTATTTTGAAACACAACGTGTTTCAGTTTAATCAATCCCACTACCTCCAGGTGCAGGGGGTTGCGATGGGGACTAAGTGTGCCCCATCGTATGCCAACCTGTACCTGGGGGGGTGGGAAAAGGATATTTTTTCACGTGAAGATCTTGCTCCATTTTTGAACAATGTTCTAGCCTGGCTATAGGTACATCGATGATGTCCTGTTTTTTTGGTCAGGGTCGGAATCAGAGTTGATACACTTTTTTGATTTGCTTTCAATAAATTCTTTCAATTTAAAATTTACATTGAATTACAGTCAGGAATTCATAGAATTCCTAGATTTGACAATTAAAGTTGATACTAAAGGTAATCTTCATTCTATTTTATATAGAAAGCCTACCGCAGGCAATACGATATTGCATGCGACAAGCTTCCACCCGGAACCTCTTCTTAAAAGCATTCCCTACAGTCAGTATCTGAGAATCAAACGTAACTGTAGTAATAACTTAGATTTTCAAATTGCAGCAAAGGATCTATATAAATGGCTTCGAATACGTGGCTATAGCCATGCATCCTTAAAAAGATCCTACAATAGAGTAAAAGAGAAAGACAGAACCACTCTGTTGTTTTCTAAGAAAACCAAAAATATAGCTGATACTGTACGCATTGTTACTAAATATTCAAATCAACACAAATCCTTCCGAGCTATAATTCAGCGATTCTGGCCTCTGCTACAAGCTGACCCCATTGTTAATCGGTATATAAATGATTCGCCATCAATTACCTTTAAGAGACCACAGTCTCTTAAAGATTGTTTAGTTAAAAGTCATTTCTATGACACCTCATTAATGACTAGATTCAAACAACTAGGTACATATTCATGTGGTCACTGTGAAATACGTCCATATATCAATAATTCTTGCAAAATCAAATTACCCAATGGCAGTTGGTTGGTTCCAAAGTTTTGTGTCACATGCTCCACTCCTGGCATTGTGTATTTGGCTCAATGTCGTTGTGGAGGCTTTTATGTCGGTAAGACGAAAAGAATGTTTTCAATTAGATCATATTAAACCCATTCTAAACAAAAAAATAGTTACGGCCATCAGCAGACACATTGGTATCTATCATTCTTTCGATCCAAATTGGATTCGCTTTACAGCTTTGGCTCACATACCTCTAAATTCACGAGGTGGCTCAGTGGACAAGTTTCTTCTACAAACCGAAGCCAGATGGATTTTTACCTTAAAAGCCACGCAGTACCCGGGCTTTAACGAAAACATTCGTTACAGGTCCTTCTTATAGCTCGATCCTGGGACCTGCTCTGTGGATCCCCCCCGCTCCCGCTCGGGGCTCCTGTGGTTTTTCTGATCAAAGAGTGAGATAACATTTTTTCCTTTCCTCCCCTTTTTTCCCCTCCCCCCCCCCCCCCCTTCCTCCCCTCTCCCTTTTTTATTTATTTTTTGTTTTTGTTTTCTTTATTTCATTATTAAATGTCATGTTTATACATTGTTGTAAAAAGTCTATTATTATATATTATGTATGGTCTTTTTGCAGTCCCACTGTGCGTGGTGTAATGACGGATCTCGTGGCTAGCATACACAGGGGTCTCTGTTGCTCTCTATGACTTCCGTCCACACGAAGGCGTTTCGTTGCTCTCCTGCACTGCACTTTAGGATCCGACTAGTTTGTAGCGCCCGAGCGGATCTTTTTCCCCCTGGCACTAGTATGTGGGGACATACGGACACCCAGGGTGCCCCGTGGGTAGATTACCCTCGGGGCGCCCATATTTGGGTGGGTTTATGTCTGTGTTCCCCTTTGGGTTGGGAGCCCATGTGTCACGCCGATTTGTCTGCACCTGTGTCGGCTCCCCCTTCGGGGTGGAGATTCGACACTGTCCTGCCTCTGTCGCCAGCTATAGCTGGCAACCATCAAGCTGATTAGAATATCAGTCAGCACAGCGGAATTATGGGAAATGTAGTTCGTGCGTCGGCGCTATGGGCTCCGCACATGCGCATTGCCCTCCTCACTGTGTCCGCATCCAGCCGGTGACGTAAGACGCCGGCTCGATGGATGGGGGTGTTAAAAGCAGCGCTGTTCAGGGATCAATCAGCCAGAGGCATGACATGTACACTGCTGTACCGTCGGATCCTCCACTCTCCGGTAACTCATAGGTTATTTCTTCTTTGGTTATACTTTATTGTTTTTCGCTGGCACATTCTGACTTATATTTATTTCAATTGTTCTTAGGTAATACAGCCACTCAGAGGCAGCAATAGTCCCGCACTCACTAGCTTGTAAGAGCGGTGTATCCATTTGGTTAAACTTGCTGTGACCTTTCATATCATGCACCTATATCGATACATTTAAAAACACTCTAGTCTTCATTCATTTGCAGGTAAATAGTTTTATTTATTCAATTCAAGCTTTCATCCCTCAGTTTTAATCCATAGCTACTATTCAATTTAGATACTGTTTGTAAATATCAGTTCAATGCAGATTTTCATATCGCTTAATTTTGTCTTCATTTAGTTTTTAACTAGTATAATATGGAGGCTTATGCCCCTATTCCCTCATATATTTGAGGGTAATATAATAATTATTATCATGTATCAAATTTCATTTACTTTTCTACACATATAAAAATGCTCTAGTGCTATTTTACTCATTTTCCTTAATTTATTTTATTTTTTTAGCGCTGACTTACCCCCATCTGTGTCCTCCATTGGGCCGGGGGGCCTCTGGTTTGGCTTGCTGTGCCCAAACAATTTCTTGTCATCTTTTGCCGGTTCCGGGGTGGCGGTGTAGTTGTTGATCAGGGTAAGCGCCGCCATGTTGGACCACGCACACTGGGACAATTTGTGTTTTTGCATAAAATAAAGTTTTTTGTGTTTTTTTTTATATTATGACTTGTCATTTTATAGTATGTTGTTTTTCAAATATTATAAAATATTCTCTTTATTGTTAGTTGCACATTCCCCTGAAGAAGCTCATTGCGAAACATGTTGGGAAGAAGTACGATCATTTCATCAACATTTACTATTGGGACCCCCAAAATCGAATAGCTATGTACTCATTGTCTTTTGTACATTATTGAATTATAAATTAAAATGTACTTATTTATTTTAACATATTTGAATAAAATTATATGAATTTTTAATATATCTTGCTAGTGTTCTATTGCACCGTGGAAAAATCCCCCGCCATATCCCCTCTCCCCCCCTTTCTTCCACTTAGCTATAAAATTTGTGACACTTGATCTTACACCACACACTCTCAAGAGTGTGGCTACAACAGAAATGGCTAGATTGTCAGTAGCAGAATAGAGAAGAGAAGGGTTGAAGTGACGAACATTTCTATGGGTAATTGTTAGGTGGTTGGAGGGATAGGTGGCAGAAGACAGGAAGAAAGAAAAACTAATAATGTGGTTATCAGAGAGAGGAAAAGGATTGTTGGGAGAGGTTGCAAGGATGGCAAAGGTAAGGGAATACAAGGTCAAGGGTGTAGCCAGAATGAGTAGAAGCATGTACCCATTGCTTCAGGTCAAATGAGGAGGTTAGACTAAGAAATTTAGAAGTACTAGGAGTGTTAGTATTAACAGGGATGTTAATGTCGCTGAGGATAATTGTGGGAATTTTAGCAGAGAGAAAGTAGGGTAGCCAGGCAGAGAAGACATAAAGGAAAGTTGATACTGGTCCAGGGGGCTGGTAGACCACAGCAATTCTTAAGAAAATTTAAGAAAATAGACGAATACAATGAGCTTCAAATGATGAGAGAGACAGAAAGGGAGGAGAGTGATGGGCCTGGAACGTGCTCTGTGGGGGTAGGAGGATTCCCACTCTGCCTCCTTTGCATCCACTAAGTCTGCCATGGTTTTATATGACAACGAAAATGAATATATTTATTTATTTATTTATTAAAATATATTTATTTGATTATTTATAATGCTAGGATCTGTTAATTTATGATCATCTGCAGATATTTTTAAACTGTAACTTTAGTTAAGTATAACACAGACCAGTATTATAAAATAGGAGGCCTCAGGCCAGAAAGCATTGTTCTCCTGCCTTGCAGCATTTTTGAAATATTCAGAGATAACGGGTAGTGCAAGGCATCATATAGGGAAGCTCTTTAATAAAAACATTAGTGACGTATGAACCTATAGCCTTTCCTAATAAAGTGTCGTGAAAGTGTTTTAGTTACCCTGGAGCTTTGCCCATGCAGGCCTATTGCCAAAAGCACTTATGCCTTTATTAGGTGACCCTCACAGAACAGAAATATTGTAGATATTTGGACAAATGGCTATATTAGTTAATCTATTAAAATATTTGATCATATCTTGGTGAAAATAATACATCAGTCTAAGCCTAGGTTCACACTGAGTGAACAGAGCTGAACTTGCACAATTTCATTCCCGCATGTCAGTCCCAATTTCGGGGACAATTTCAGAGACTTCTGTGCAGGATTCTGCACAGATGTCAATGGAAATTGCACCCTGAAATCGGCAAAAGTAGTACAGAAACTACTTTTGGAAATCGGTGTGGTACCGCAAATGGACAGTGCCGTTGCCAGCAATTGCCGCCGATTTGGCATGCGATTTGGCATGCAATTTGACATTTCCAATCACATGCCAAATTGCACCAATGTGAACCAGGGCTAAAGAATAAAATGCTAGCTGTGCTCAGATCAATATTTAGGCTATCACCAAAGTGTGCATTATTCTAATGCTTGCTGAGCACACAAACCAGAAAGTAATTTGAGTCTTTCTTTCACTTAAGCAATACTTTCTTCATAAAATGTCACCATTGTACTAAACAAAGTCCCTACATGATGGAATGCTCATGTTATTGCATATACTACACCACCCACTTTATAAAGCAGAAACCACATACTCGCATAAAAAGTGCTCTACATCTTAGTAACCAGTTAGACTACAATCACACGAGTGGCAAATATTCAGGTGATTTTAATAATTTTTTTTTATACATTTTTGCTTTTTTGTGTGTTTCTTTCACTTCTCGGGTCCAGCGCTCCTCGCTCCTCCTCATCATCCAGTGCCCCTATAGAAAGCTACTTCCTATAGGGACACTCGTGCAGGCTCACTCCTGCCCCATACTCCCTCGTCTTATGCCACGTACACACGATCAGAATTTTGGGCAGCAAAAGACAGATGAGAGCTTTTTATCGGAAAATGCCGTGTGTATGCTCCGTCGGAATTTAGCTGGCATATTCTCAATTTTTCCAATGGAAAAACTTTCTATCAGAAATTACGATCATGTGTATGCAATTCCGACGCGCAAAAACTTACGTATGCTGAGATTCAACTAGGAGATGGAAGCTATTGGCTACCTTTTCCTAGTCCCATCGTATGTGTTGTTCCGTCGGGAAAACTATCAGAACTTTTTCCGATTCCGAAAATTCCAATCTTGTGTACATGGCAATAGAGTTTGATACCAGGCACAGAAGTTTTTTTTTTTACCTCAATGCATAGAAAGCCTATTAATGCATCTATAGCCCTAATGAGCGTTTTGGATGTGTTGTACAGGCATTCATAATGTATCAGGCAACAATCCTCAAATGCCCTGTGATTTGTGTTTTTTATATTGTACAAGGGTAAAATGGGAAATTATCACTTTTGACGCTTTTCAACTGCACCTTAAACACACTGATGTGTTTCAATTAGAGTGAATGGAGGGAGTTGCAAAGTGTCAACTCCTGCCAAACACTGCAGGCAGCGTTATTGTTACCTCGCCACTAGGTGAGGCAACGCTAACGCAATGTGAACACCTCCAATAATTTTGAGTGACATTAATAGGTGTCAGGAAATGCTAAAAACATGACCCTACCACCTATTTTTAATTCTTTATGAAAGGGACCTTACAAACTGGAGCTGAAGGCTGCTGAAGTAGCATGCCTTTCAAATGTGAACAGCGTTTAACGCTGGCCATATTATCAATTGTAGGCAAAAATGTGCCGCAAAAAGCCAGTGTGAATAGGGCTTAATTCTTGCTATAAGAAAACAGAGTGAATAACCACTTGTCTACCAAGATCCATTTTTAAACAGTGGGTTGGAGGAGTGGTTAACACAAGAGCCGGTAAAAAGCTTTCAGACAAAAGTAATCGAGTGGCTCTAAAGCTGTCCAATTAATTTTATGGAGCTCTCAAAGGGGCACGCCCCACCAGGGAGGCAGGGAACTCCATCCCCAGCAAGTGCAGGAGCTGTTTACATCACTTTCAAGATACTGGCACCCAACAGCATCTCAGAGCTTTTGAATGTCCATCAAGATAGTTTTAATAATGTCAATATAATATGTTATATATTCTAAAGTCAAGATTTTTGTTGAAAACAGGATCCCTTTGACAACTATGTCTACTTTATTTCTTGTTCAACCATTTTTTAGAAAGAAATAAAATGTGTCATATTCAGTCATTAAAACACATTGTATAAAATAGATTATACGTGATTTCCAGGTGTGCTATTGCTGACTGTAAGTTTATAAAATTCCAAAAATCTTTTGCGCTAGTAATTAAACTTGAAATGGCACAATGCTAAGTGTTAGGCTGAATCAAAGGTCAAAGAAGCAATTGCTTTCACCTTTTTTAAACCCTATTACTTTCTGATATACACTGGTGGAAACTCTCATTATTGTTATCAATTCTTCCACAGAAATACTGATTAAGGTCTCAGAGGCTGAGCACTAGTGATGGACGAACTTCCGACGGGACGTTTCGCGAACGCGAAACGCGAACGGGCACAAACGTTCGCGAAAACGACCGTTCGCCGCGGGCTCCATTGACTTCAATGGGAGGCGAATTTCGCAAACCTTTAGGTCGAATTTGCGGCCACGGGGTAATTATTAGGGGGTAGCACGTAGTCCCACCACCTGGACAATAGCATAATACATGTATGAGGTGAATTTGGGATCGATAACTACAAGCATTTTTTTTTTATTTGGGAAATTGTTCTGACAATTCAGGACTATGGAGCTAATGAAGGCAATGGAGGAGAGGGAAGGTCAGGGACCAGGGTAGGCAAACAAGAGGGTGCAGGAGATACAGAGCACTGACAGCAGCACCGTAATACAGAGCACTGACATCAGCACCGTGACATACAGCGCTGACAGCAGCTCCGTGACATACAGCGCTGACAGCAGCTCCGTGACATACAGCGCTGACAGCAGCTCCGTGACATACAGCGCTGACAGCAGCTCCGTGACATACAGCGCTGACAGCAGCTCCGTGACATACAGCGCTGACAGCAGCACCGTGACATACAGCGCTGACAGCAGCTCCGTGACATACAGCGCTGACAGCAGCTCCGTGACATACAGCGCTGACAGCAGCTCCGTGACATACAGCACTGACAGCAGCTCCGTGACATACAGCGCTGACAGCAGCTCCGTGACATACAGCGCTGACAGCAGCACCGTGACATACAGCGCTGACAGCAGCTCCGTGACATACAGCGCTGACAGCAGCTCCGTGACATACAGCGCTGACAGCAGCTCCGTGACATACAGCACTGACAGCAGCTCCGTGACATACAGCGCTGACAGCAGCTCCGTGACATACAGCGCTGACAGCAGCACCGTGACATACAGCGCTGACAGCAGCTCCGTGACATACAGCGCTGACAGCAGCTCCGTGACATACAGCGCTGACAGCAGCTCCGTGACATACAGCGCTGACAGCAGCTTCGTGACATACAGCGCTGACAGCAGCTCCGTGACATACAGCGCTGACAGCAGCTCCGTGACATACAGCGCTGACAGCAGCTCCGTGACATACAGCGCTGACAGCAGCTCCGTGACATACAGCGCTGACAGCAGCTCCGTGACATACAGCGCTGACAGCAGCTCCGTGACATACAGCGCTGACAGCAGCACCGTAAGCAGCCCCAGGAGGAAGTCAGCACAGCACAGGGATGGTGTGATCCCCTCATAATAAGAACCCCCAGGAGGAAGTCAGCACAGCACAGGGATGGTGGGAGCCCCTCATAATAAGAACCCCCAGGAGGAAGTCAGCACAGCACAGGGATGGTGGGAGCCCCTCATAATAAGAACACCCAGGAGGAAGTCAGCACAGCACAGGGATGGTGGGAACCCCTCATAATAAGCAGCCCCAGTAGAAATATGACACCGCTCAACCTCTTCAAAGAGGAGGGTAGGGGCATATAGTACGGTGTGCTTTTTTGGGTCAGGGAAGTGAGCCAAATGAATTAAGAAGGTCTGTGTGCTTGATTCCAAAAATTGTTTATAGACATATACATGGTCTACTGATCACATGTGTTGAATTCCTCCGAGATCCATGCCTCATTCATTTTTAGAAATGTGAGGTAGTTAACACTGTCGTGAGCTAGGCGAGTACGCTTATCGGTCACAATCCCCCCTGCTGCGCTGAACGTCCTTTCGGACAGGACACTGGATGAGGGGCAAGCCAACAGTTCGATTGCAAATTGGGCAAGCTCTGGCCAGAGGTCAAGCCTGCCCACCCAGTAGTCTAGGGGTTCATCACTCCTCAGAGCGTCCACATCGGCCGTTAACCCAATGTAGTCGGACACCTGACGGTCTAGGCGTTCCCTGATGCTGGATCCGGATGACACCTGTCGATGGGTCGGCTGAAAGAATGACCTCATATCCGAAGTCACCAACACATCTTCAAACCGGCCTCTTCTTGCAGGCGCTGTTGGATTGGTACCCGCAAATCCTTCTCTGGGAGTGGGAATTGCTCCTCTGCCAGCGCACGCAAAAGCAGAATGCAGCATTTCTCGAAGCAAGGCCTGGAAGTGCTGCATTCTGACAGCCCTCTGCGACGGCGGTAACATTTCCGCCATTTTGTGTTTGTACCGGGGATCTAAGTACGTTGCCACCCAGTACTGGTCCTTGACCCTCATGCTTTTTATACGGGGGTCCCTATTAAAACACTGGAGCATGAAGGCCCCCATTTGCACTCAAGCGGAAGGTATGTGGTGGTGGTGGTGTTGTTGGTGGTAGTGTCTTTGGGGGTGCACATAGCAGAGAGTGAAGAAGAGGGTGCAGATCGAGAGGATGAGGAGGGTGCAGAAGAATAAGGCTGAGTGAGCCACTCAACCAAGTCTGGTGCGTCCTTTAAAGTAATTGAACGCACCTTCTGCAACTTCCCACTTTGGCTCAAGGCTGTTGCTCCTGCCCTACCCCTACCACCCCTGCGGAAGGGCCTGCCTCTTCCTCTGCCTGTCATTTTTTAAATCACCCTGTGACAAAACTCTTAGTCCCTATACCGCTGAAGGACTGCTGCAGTATAGGGCAGCGGTCAGCAGTAGTGCACGTCAACCCTATGTATTGTGGACCGATAGCGGTCCTTACAGAACAGCAGACTGTACTGCACTCAGGCCTATGTACCGTAGCACCCTATACCAAGTTACCAGTCCTTATAAGAACTTTTGTGGACCAAGCAGGTTGTGTGTTAGTGATTAGCAGACTGTACGTCAGTCCCTATACCAATGAAGGACTGCTGCAGTATAGGGCAGCGGTCAGCAGTAGTGCACGTCAACCCTATGTATTGTGGACCGATAGCGGTCCTTACAGAACAGCAGACTGTAACGCACTCAGGCCTATGTACCGTAGCACCCTATACCAAGTTACCAGTCCTTATAAGAACTTTTGTGGACCAAGCAGGTTGTGTGTTAGTGATTAGCAGACTGTACGTCAGTCCCTATACCAATGAAGGACTGCTGCAGTATAGGGCAGCGGTCAGCAGTAGTGCACGGCAACCCTATGTATTGTGGACCGATAGCGGTCCTTACAGAACAGCAGACTGTACTGCACTCAGGCCTATGTACCGTAGCACCCTATACCAAGTTACCAGTCCTTATAAGAACTTTTGTGGACCAAGCAGGTTGTGTGTTAGTGTTTAGCAGACTGTGCGTCAGTCCCTATACCGCTGAAGGACTGCTGCAGTATAGGGCAGCGGTCAGCAGTAGTGCACGGCAACCCTATGTATTGTGGACCGATAGCGGTCCTTACAGAACAGCAGACTGTAACGCACTCAGGCCTATGTACCGTAGCACCCTATACCAAGTTACCAGTCCTTATAAGAACTTTTGTGGACCAAGCAGGTTGTGTGTTAGTGATTAGCAGACTGTACGTCAGTCCCTATACCAATGAAGGACTGCTGCAGTATAGGGCAGCGGTCAGCAGTAGTGCACGGCAACCCTATGTATTGTGGACCGATAGCGGTCCTTACAGAACAGCAGACTGTAACGCACTCAGGCCTATGTACCGTAGCACCCTATACCAAGTTACCAGTCCTTATAAGAACTTTTGTGGACCAAGCAGGTTGTGTGTTAGTGATTAGCAGACTGTACGTCAGTCCCTATACCAATGAAGGACTGCTGCAGTATAGGGCAGCGGTCAGCAGTAGTGCACGGCAACCCTATGTATTGTGGACCGATAGCGGTCCTTACAGAACAGCAGACTGTACTGCACTCAGGCCTATGTACCGTAGCACCCTATACCAAGTTACCAGTCCTTATAAGAACTTTTGTGGACCAAGCAGGTTGTGTGTTAGTGTTTAGCAGACTGTGCGTCAGTCCCTATACCGCTGAAGGACTGCTGCAGTATAGGGCAGCGGTCAGCAGTAGTGCACGGCAACCCTATGTATTGTGGACCGATAGCGGTCCTTACAGAACAGCAGACTGTAACGCACTCAGGCCTATGTACCGTAGCACCCTATACCAAGTTACCAGTCCTTATAAGAACTTTTGTGGACCAAGCAGGTTGTGTGTTAGTGATTAGCAGACTGTACGTCAGTCCCTATACCAATGAAGGACTGCTGCAGTATAGGGCAGCGGTCAGCAGTAGTGCACGGCAACCCTATGTATTGTGGACCGATAGCGGTCCTTACAGAACAGCAGACTGTAACGCACTCAGGCCTATGTACCGTAGCACCCTATACCAAGTTACCAGTCCTTATAAGAACTTTTGTGGACCAAGCAGGTTGTGTGTTAGTGATTAGCAGACTGTACGTCAGTCCCTATACCAATGAAGGACTGCTGCAGTATAGGGCAGCGGTCAGCAGTAGTGCACGGCAACCCTATGTATTGTGGACCGATAGCGGTCCTTACAGAACAGCAGACTGTACTGCACTCAGGCCTATGTACCGTAGCACCCTATACCAAGTTACCAGTCCTTATAAGAACTTTTGTGGACCAAGCAGGTTGTGTGTTAGTGTTTAGCAGACTGTGCGTCAGTCCCTATACCGCTGAAGGACTGCTGCAGTATAGGGCAGCGGTCAGCAGTAGTGCACGGCAACCCTATGTATTGTGGACCGATAGCGGTCCTTACAGAACAGCAGACTGTAACGCACTCAGGCCTATGTACCGTAGCACCCTATACCAAGTTACCAGTCCTTATAAGAACTTTTGTGGACCAAGCAGGTTGTGTGTTAGTGATTAGCAGACTGTACGTCAGTCCCTATACCAATGAAGGACTGCTGCAGTATAGGGCAGCGGTCAGCAGTAGTGCACGGCAACCCTATGTATTGTGGACCGATAGCGGTCCTTACAGAACAGCAGACTGTAACGCACTCAGGCCTATGTACCGTAGCACCCTATACCAAGTTACCAGTCCTTATAAGAACTTTTGTGGACCAAGCAGGTTGTGTGTTAGTGATTAGCAGACTGTACGTCAGTCCCTATACCAATGAAGGACTGCTGCAGTATAGGGCAGCGGTCAGCAGTAGTGCACGGCAACCCTATGTATTGTGGACCGATAGCGGTCCTTACAGAACAGCAGACTGTAACGCACTCAGGCCTATGTACCGTAGCACCCTATACCAAGTTACCAGTCCTTATAAGAACTTTTGTGGACCAAGCAGGTTGTGTGTTAGTGATTAGCAGACTGTACGTCAGTCCCTATACCAATGAAGGACTGCTGCAGTATAGGGCAGCGGTCAGCAGTAGTGCACGGCAACCCTATGTATTGTGGACCGATAGCGGTCCTTACAGAACAGCAGACTGTAACGCACTCAGGCCTATGTACCGTAGCACCCTATACCAAGTTACCAGTCCTTATAAGAACTTTTGTGGACCAAGCAGGTTGTGTGTTAGTGATTAGCAGACTGTACGTCAGTCCCTATACCAATGAAGGACTGCTGCAGTATAGGGCAGCGGTCAGCAGTAGTGCACGGCAACCCTATGTATTGTGGACCGATAGCGGTCCTTACAGAACAGCAGACTGTAACGCACTCAGGCCTATGTACCGTAGCACCCTATACCAAGTTACCAGTCCTTATAAGAACTTTTGTGGACCAAGCAGGTTGTGTGTTAGTGATTAGCAGACTGTACGTCAGTCCCTATACCAATGAAGGACTGCTGCAGTATAGGGCAGCGGTCAGCAGTAGTGCACGGCAACCCTATGTATTGTGGACCGATAGCGGTCCTTACAGAACAGCAGACTGTAACGCACTCAGGCCTATGTACCGTAGCACCCTATACCAAGTTACCAGTCCTTATAAGAACTTTTGTGGACCAAGCAGGTTGTGTATTAGTGTTTAGCAGACTGTGCGTCAGTCCCTATACCGCTGAAGGACTGCTGCAGTATAGGGCAGCGGTCAGCAGTAGTGCACGGCAACCCTATGTATTGTGGACCGATAGCAGTCCTTACAGAACAGCAGACTGTACTGCACTCAGGCCTATGTACCGTAGCACCCTATACCAAGTTACCAGTCCTTATAAGAACTTTTGTGGACCAAGCAGGTTGTGTGTTAGTGTTTAGCAGACTGTGCGTCAGTCCCTATACCGCTGAAGGACTGCTGCAGTATAGGGCAGCGGTCAGCAGTAGTGCACGTCAACCCTATGTATTGTGGACCGATAGCGGTCCTTACAGAACAGCAGACTGTAACGCACTCAGGCCTATGTACCGTAGCACCCTATACCAAGTTACCAGTCCTTATAAGAACTTTTGTGGACCAAGCAGGTTGTGTATTAGTGTTTAGCAGACTGTGCGTCAGTCCCTATACCGCTGAAGGACTGCTGCAGTATAGGGCAGCGGTCAGCAGTAGTGCACGGCAACCCTATCTATTGTGGACCGATAGCGGTCCTTACAGAACAGCAGACTGTACCGCACCCAAGCCTATGTACCGTAGCACCCTAGACAGACCAAGTTACCAGTCCTTATAAGAACTTTTGTGGAACAAGTGAGTTGTGAATGATTAGCAGACTGCAGCAGAAGGGCAGCAGTCAAGTATAATATTCTTTCTATATTTGGAAGAAAGAATATTATACGTGTACAAGCCTATTACCGTACCACTGATACCAGTCCTGAAAAGAAACTTTGTGGAACTAATAGTAACAGCAAGTCTTTAAAATTATCCTCACTGCCTGACACACTGCTTCCTGCCTGTCCCTATACAAATTGGCAAAAAAGAGTAGGCTGGAACGATTAGCTGGAACAGCTCTTTTGTGGACCTGATAGTAACAGCTAATGATGATGATGATGATGATGATGAAGAAAGACTAATCTGGCTGAGCTGTCCCTAAAATAGCAGCATACAGCGCTCTGTCCCTTTATCTAAACTGACAAAAGAAACTCAGGCTGCTGACCTAACACCTATACCAGTCCTGAAAAGAACTTTTGTGTACCAAATAGCTAGCGTTTTCTCTGTCCCTACTCCACACAGGATCCTTTCCCTACAGTGACAGAAGAAAGAATGTAAAATGGCCACCGGATCGGGTGTATTTATAGGTTAGGGGGAATGTCCAAGTGTCCATGAGCTGTCATGTCTCAATTGGTTGTCCTGTAACACATGATAAACGTGTCACGAAAGGTTAAAGTTCTTGTATACATTAAACACGTAAGTCCGCCGGGGCGAACGACGGAAAAAGGCGTTCGAACCCGCGGACGGCGAAAGTCGGAAATTCGCCGCGAAACGACCGCCGGGCGAACCGTTCGGCCATCACTACTGAGCACTATGCTGAAACTGTCCACTTTTAATGGTTATCTGCAGACTTTTTCAATTTCCTATGCACAATAGCATATTGATTGAAGGGAAGCTGTTATACTTTACTAAGCTAAAACGAATGGTCTATAAATGCTAAATAAAACATATTTTTATACCTACTAGAACATTTCTGTAATGAAAAGTTTCTTAGCTCTTTTAAATGGCTATATCAATACAATTATTCTGAGTTCTGAACATTTAAAGCATAAGTTCACCTAGTGTATAGGAACATGTTACATGTTCCATTTCTGTAGTGGACCATGTAACATGTTTCTGCTCCTGCAGCCTCTCCCTGACCCCCCCCTTCTAATTGTGACAGTGGGCCGGGGATCTTCTCCCTCACCCGCTGTCACAATTTTAAAAGAACGCAGCTGCGCGGGGCTCCCAGAGTTCTGTGAATGAAGGAGCTATGAGTACTGACAGTCTTTGCGGCTGATGGCTTGTAGTTCTCTGGTGAGCGCTCTAGTAGTTTATTGAGTCTGCAAGGTACAGACAGATAGCTACACAGACTGTCTGCAGGAGCCAGAGACTGTCTGCTGATCATGGGTGAAATGCTTTACAGTCTCCTAATAATAATTAAAAATGATTGCACATGTTTTTTTTTTACCTGCAAAAAAAATGTGCATTTATTTTTTTAGAAAGGTGAACTTATCCTTTAAGTATAGCCAACGCTTACATTGTATTTTATTAGCTTTGGTAATAGTAGGAACGTTTTAGAGCACCTGTTAGGTCTTTATTGCTGTCAGTGGGGGTTATTTACAAAAGGCAAATCCACTTTGCACTGAAAGTGCACTTGGAAGTGCAGTCACTCTAAATCTAAGGGGTATATCTGAAATGAGGGGAAGCTCTGCTGATGTTATCATAGTTTCATAGTTAGTAAGGTTGAATAAAGACACCAGTCCATCCAGTTCAACCTGAGTGTCTACAATTGTCCCTATTCCTGTACATTGCACACTCACATTGGTCCCTACCCTCAAGGAGTCCACAATCCAAGGTCCCCATTCATATACTAGGGCCAATTTTGGACAGAAGCCAATTAACCTACCTGTATGTCTTTGGTTTGTGGGAGGAAGCTGGAGTGCCCGGCGGAAACCCACGCAGGCACAGGGAGAACATGCAAACTCCAGGCAAGTAGAGTTGTGGTTGGGATTTGAACCAGTGACCCTTCTTACTGCTAGGTGAGAGTGCTAACCACTACACCACTGTGCCACCCCATCATACAATCACGTGCAAGCTAAAATGCTGTTTTTTTATTTTCCTTGCATGTCCCCCTTTGATCTACAGCGACTTTACTTCCAAGTGCACTTTCAGTGCAAAGTGGATTTTCCTTTCGTAAATAACCCCCAGTGCCCCCACTGGAAAAATTTACCCTCTCTGTTTGTTATGGTGACTTTTGTTACTGGGGCAAGAAATTAGGGGAAATTCAAAACTTTAAAGCAGTAAAAAAAAACACAAAAAAATCTTCTCCCTGCAAATGAATGCATCGCATACTAGCACAATATGAAAGACTTACCTCAAAACTAAGCACTCCAGCTGCGCGCTGTCATTGCTGACAGGGCTTCCATCTACACCGGTCTTCCTTCCGGGTTCACAGGCTGCGGGGCGTTTGACAGGCCGAGCCGCAATGATGTCACTTCACGACGTTGGTATGGCTCTATACATGAACGGCATGCTGTCCTTTGAAAGTGCAGTGCGCATGCACCGGTCACATCCCCAGCTCTACTAAAGTGCTAAGTACTGTTAAATATTTTTACTGTAACTACAGGTAAGCTTTATTACAGGCTTACCTGGAGGTGTAACTGAAAAAACGCCATAACTACCACTTTAAGCCTGTTAATTTCCCAAACTGCTAAGATGGATTTTCCTAATTTTGGGGGGAGATTTCTTCTTACTTCCTGTTTAAAAAAAAAAACACAACGGTTCTAACAATTTTCTATTCTATCGGAGGCTAAGAAATAGTTACAGTAACTCAGTACAGGGCCATAACTATTATAATAATAATAATCATATAATCATAATATTTTTCTACTTTTAATGTGGTTTTGGTTAAACCTCCATCTCCATGTTACTACAATTTTGGGGCAGGAGAGTTAGTGATCCCCCTAATCCTTTTTTGGAGGGTTAAGTGTGCTCAAGTCTTCCATCCTAACAGTATTTACAAATAAGCATACACAGTAATCCTACCATTTATTAAAATCCAAAAGGGATTTCTTTGAACCTTCAACAAATATTTTATATACCATAAACTGCATAACAATTCTAGAGCAGGTATCTGATGTTTACTGTAAACATCTCAAGAAGTGACTCGTATTTATTATAATGGTTAATGATAGAAACCCTTTAACCATTCTTATGAGATATATATGACTCAAAATTATCAGTCAACAATGTAAAAAAAGGAAGAAATAAAGTTATTGAAAGATACAACTGATAAATATGATGTATTTTTCCTAATAGAAGCCATGATTTCCTTGTCATCTTCTAAGTAGAGGAGTTTTGGCAGGAACAAAGTTTTTCCAGAGTAATCTAATAAGAACATACTGAAATTCCAATGTGTATAGTTTTGGCCTTATTCAATAAAGCTAACAACGATGTACAATAATCCATATCAACCTATCATCTTTCTTTTCCGCAATTTTTGAAATTTTTTAAAAATGTTGCGATTTTCTGCAAGTTGCATGGTATTTCTCTTCATTACAGAAACTGTACAAATTAGGGGTGACATAGACACTGACAGCTCAATAATTACAAGCAACTCTTGTGATTATCAGCTTATTACAGGAGTTTCTAGGGTTTGGAATAGCTAGGTTATGTCATCATTATAACAAAATATTAGGCAGCCCGCTATGGATCAGAGAAAGTAATTATGTAGTTTGCACACACATTTATTATCATCATGGCAAGTCCAAATGCTGCAGTGAATTATTGGCTGTCCTCCTTGGGGAGACATATGCCAGTCTATGTTCACCCTTGGTTGTATTAAACATTTCATGACAGTAACAAGTGGTACATTACATTCTCACATTCTCATATTCAGGACAGATGTTTAATGAAAACACTATTGGCGTGACTTCTATTGTTTGATATATTAAATAGCACCTTGGTAAGATCTGCACCCTTTCTATTGACACCCAATCCCCTTTGTGTAGACGCATTCTAATTAAATTTGTGTGCAAGTCAGGCATTCAGTCACAATTCCTACAGCTCATGTTGCACAGATAATGCTTTATGACACCAGTCTTAAGAACTGTCTAGAAGCACACCTTTAAGTTACACTACACAAAACCTTTTTTTCTCCGAACACACCCAGTGTGTCTGACACCTTGACAATGAGGGTGACAAAATCAACAATAAGCTAAATATGTTTTACATCAGAATTTTTTTACACAGCATCCATTTAGATGAAATACAATATATAAAACAAACAAGGAGAAAAATATTAAAAATGATAGCCTGGAAATGTAAAAACACAGCGATTTACCACAAAGGACAGTGGTTCTGGGACCAAAGGAAGCATCGACTGAAGTCACGCATACATGGATTAATATTCTGAACCAATGTCACATAATCAAGCTTTGGGAAGCATAGGTTATAACATCCCAGCAACAAAATCTGACACAAAAATTCCAAATTATCTGTAAGCACTTTCAGATTGGAAATAACTCCTAAACTAATGAGTGAGTGATTCACCATATAAAGGAGTGTCGGCCTTGCATGAAACTTAAAGTGAGTGTAAGCAATCACCTTGTAAAATAACCTATTCAGTTTAAATAAGAAACTAAAAGCAAAACATTTGTGTATAGATATATAAAACATTATAAATACCTTTTTTCCCTTTTTTTATAATTGATCACATACCCTTACTTCTCAGCTGCATAAGAGCTGGGGGGGGGGGGGGCAGAAGCAGCAGCATTCTGAGCTTACCAATGAATGGCTGTGCAGTAGGCACATGGATGTGCGGTGAGGTAAGTGGCTGGTGAGGCACTGGCTAGTATCAGAGCCAGATATACACAGGTTACATGCGCCATAATCGTTAGAGCAAGAGCAGTAATTCTATCACTAGTATATATTTGAAAATGTAACTGCACGGATCCAAAAGTGCTAGTGCAATATGACCACTAAAATGGTGTCTTTACCTTGTATACAAACCTTAACAATAAAAAAACTAGAAACTGTAAAGTGCAACGTGTCAATAGGTCAATATAGAGTGCAAATTATCAAGTGCAAATTATCAAAACCCCAAACCAGAGGTATTTTACAATAATCCCCACTTCCGTTTATCATATGAATTCAATGTGCATATTGTGCTCCAATTCACATCCGTGCTCTATAAAAATAACTTTTCACCACGTCGTGTGCCACCACCACCTTCTGAAATGGGCTCTCACCAGATCATAGAAAAAGTTTTCCCTTTGGTTTATATTGGGATAACCACTCCACTTTCCTGGCATTCCTCCAGCTAGGTTGCCACGAGTTACTCCTCATATCTCCATGTCAGTCTTGATATCTCATAAGAAGTAAACATCCATTATTACTTATATAATTTTATTTTAACCAACGAGAAAATATCCAGAGTGTGTAAAATGTGCACTCACAATTGAAGTGCCTTTAGACTGGCACTGAGTCTTTCCAGCAATTTGTTTTAGGGTTCAGCTCCACCGCTTCATTTCCTGGGATTGGCATGCGTTCCAAGCCTTGATCTGGTGAGGGTTTGGGACAAGAAGTGACGTCACCGATTACCCAGAAGCCTCTACGTATTTTGCATGCATACATACATGCAGGCAGCTTCCTGATGACTTCAATTGTGGTCCGTCTTTAATAGGAAATCAGAGAACTGGCCGGAACACCAGGTATTTCACGTAAAGAAAGTAATACAAGGAGAACAGGGTACTTTATCATACATGGTACAGTAGGCATATATCAGGAATATGAAGTTTTGGGGTAAAAACGCTTTAACTCTCTGACCATAAAAAATAATATCACTTTTTTTTTTTAGATTAAAAATGCAAGGTTCACAGATCAAAGATAAGTGCATATATTTATTTATACTCTGTAAAATAAATCAAGACCTCCTTCAATGAAAAATATAATTCCATCAGAAAGGATGATAAAAAGTACCCCTAGCCATTAATGACCTTTGCATCTTCCTCTGGGTAGTGGAAATCCCAGCACCATCTCCTAATAAAAACACATCTTTATTATAGCTCTTAAAAATTTGTAATCTACTGATCCTTTATAAAGTATATTCAGCTGTTTTTCTAGAGCATTTAGCTATCACAATAACATCCTTTAAATTAGTGAATATCAGGGTGAAAAAAAACATTTTCAGCACATTTCTCGTACTCATATTTGTGTGTATTAACCTTCAAAAAGAACAATGCACATACAAACACATGCCAGTTGAGCTGACAAATATAGTGTATTCCTAACTCCTTTTTTGGGATGACAACCTAATGCTTTTCCGCACTGAAATCCTAACCAGTACTTCCAACTCTGCGTGGTAAACTACAGAACTCTGTCCTCCACCCTCTTCTGTCTTTTTCCACATGCATTTTCCCAGCATATAATGGTAATGCCTTGACACCCAAGAGCCGTTCCCACACATTGTGTTCAGGGAAAGGGCTCTTGGTAGATGTAGTTCTGCATGCCTACATCAATAAGAATTTCCATCAGCTGCCTCTACAATAAAAATTTTAAGCATAGTGATGATTTCACAACTCTAGAGGTGTTTGTAAATTTTAACATCTAAAACGTATTTATTCCCAAAATGGGAAGTAAACTGCACACTACCCTTATAGTGAAGTAAATAAAAAAAAATTCTATAAATTCTAAAATGTCGCCTCTTATAACCAGCCCTAGTTAATAGGGCATCATTTAATAAATCATATTCACATGCACACTTTACTTACTAATGTAGGAGTTATTTACAGTATGTCTCCTCACTCCTCTCATTAGATTAAATAAAACGTAGAGGAAGTTGGGGTCAGTGAGGCCCCCATCACAGTCCTGAAGACCTTATCATATAACAATGCAATCAAAAAGAAATGCATTGTCTATAACTGTCATAATGTATTAACTGAATAAAACCTAATATTCAATTTTAAAGGGAATGTGTGGTCTTTTCAATTATTTTTTAGATATAAAATTAAGAGATTGGCTAGATATAAACAATGTTTGCATACTCCTTGCTTTGCAATGTTACCTATGGTTTATACTTTATTGTTCTTCCTATGAATGAAAGTAGATGAAATAGCTAACTAACTGAGAACAAAACAACCTCTGTGTGGCTGATGAAGTATTTCAACAGTTGTTCAACAGATAGGTTAAACAAGGCTAAATCATATATATATATATATATATATATATATATATATATATATATATATATATATAATTCCATGTAGTGGTCTACTTACTAATCTACAAATATCTATATGTAATACAATAACACAATTCCATGTTGAACATCGTAACAGAAAAAAAAATGTAAATAACTCAAAATATTTTCTCAGCTCAAATACAGTATACTTTCCGTCTCACGTTTGCTTATGCACCTTCTTTGTGTAGAATCCTGGTATATGAGTTGACCACAGCAACACATCAGTTGCGGCTGACACATATCCTTCCTACATTTAAGGAATGGTAATCTGCAGTATATTCAATTTAGATCAAGTTTAGAAAACAAAATGTCTAAAATGTCCAAATATGACTGGAAAATATATAACATGTGTCAGAATTTTTGAATAGTGCCTTCTGCAACACAAATCTTAAAATTAATTCTAAATACCTAGAAAACAAATTAAAATCTTTTTTTTTTTCCAACACCAAAATTCGACCAAATTGTTTTTGAGGAGGATCAGAAGATCATAAAGCAGTGCTTTATCCAATCTAAACCAAAGCAACCCTTTTTTTTTCTCACAATTCGTATAGGCAGTAAGGCAGGCAGTGATATCATAGGCATGCTCAAAGGAATTTTCCTGAATGACTAGACAATTTATTTTCTAAACTTGATCCAAATTTAATGCATTGCAGCTTACCAGTCCTAGTAGTAGTAGCAGTTGCACTAACTTTCTCTTTTCAGATTTCTGTCTGGTTATCTTATGAGTAACACTTTTCCAGTCTCTGGGTGGGTGTGCTCAGCCACATTCATTCCACTGTAAGTATGGAGGGAGCCATGGTTGCCACCCAGGCTGAACCATGCACAATACAACACTTGAGTTTGGCTTTATTAAAGTGGAACTTCACGCTTAAGGGGAAGTTCTGATTTATGTTCTCCTCCTCTTCTGTTTTTGGCACTTTGGGGTATATGTAGCTGCTGACTTTTATTTTTTTCCAAACAGGACAAAGAACCACTTTAAAGTCACTGCTATATTTTACATATTAGCATTAAAAATGTTGTCTTAGTGTGTCAATAAAAAAAAAAAACACTAAAAGAAAAATAAATGAAGTGTATATAGGGGAACTGATTACCTGCCAAGGGATTACGATTTCTGCCCACTTTATACTCAATTTTACAGCTCTGTCACACAGCACAGGAGGATGACACATTTTCTCTCCTACATAGTTACAGAGTAGGTGAGGTTGAAAAAAGTCCATAAAGTCCAACCTATGTGTGTGATTATATGTCAGTATTACATTGTATAACCCTGTATGTTGTGGTCGTTCAGGTGCTTGTCTAATAGTTTTTTCAAACTATTTATGCTCCCCACTGAAACCACCACCTGTGGAAGGGAATTCTACATCCTTGCTGCTCTTATAGTAAGGAACCCTTTACATAGTTTAAGGTTAAACCTCTTTTCTTCTAATTTTAATGAGTGGCCACGTGTCTTGTTAAGCTCCCTTCCGCGAAAAAGTTTTATTCCTATTGTGGGGTCACCAGTATGGTATTTGTAAAATGAAATCATATGCCCTCTCAAGCGTCTCTTCTCCAGAGAGAATAAGTTCAGTGCTCCCAACCTTTCCTCATAACTAATATTCTCCAGTAACAGCAACACGTTGTCCAGGACCAGGAATATGTCACCTCCCAGTCTCTGAGAACGCGTTGCACAGACCTTTCTGCAAGGCCTCCCGGAGATTTCTCATCCTCTGCTCCCTCTGCGATGGCAAGATAAGGTCCGCAACCTTACCCTTGTACCGTGGATCAAGGAGAGTTGCCAGCCAGTGATGATCCCTCTCCTTGATCCGCTGAATACTAGGATCCTTTCGCAGGCTTTGCAGGATCAGGGAGGCCCTGCAGCATAAGTTAGCTGAGGCATTCAGTCAGGAGTCCTCTGGGTCACTAAGGATGACATGATCCGTAGCCACCTCCTCCCAGCCACGTACAAGTCCACGGGTTTCTTAGGACTGTAAATCACCCCTAAAAGACTGCTGCTGCTGAGTGCCAGGCTCCACCTCTATGCTGACACAATCCTCCTCCTACTCCTCCTTTTCCTGTGTGATCGGCAGGACAGCAGGAACACTGTCTGGATAAAGGGTGCCTTAAGAGGCAAGGAAGTCCTCCTCTTCCTGCCTCTGTTCTGCCTCAAGTGCCCTGTCCAATATTCCACGCAGTGTGTGCTCCAACAGGTGGAAAAGAGGTACAGTGTCACTGATGCATGCACTGTCACTGCTCACCATCCTTGTGGCCTCCTCAAATGGTGACAGGACAGTGCATGCATCCCTGATCATGGCCCACTGGCACGGGAACATTTTTTTGTATTATATGACCGGCAGAAATGAACACAGAATTTCTTGGCCTGCCTCAGGACATCCTGTAAGCCCGGGTACCTGCCCAAGAACCGCTGCACCACCCCAGTTAAGCATGTGAGCCATACAGGGCACATGGTTCAGTTGTCCCTGTCGGAGGGCGGAGAGGAGGTTGGTGCCATTGTCGCAAACCACCATTCCTGGCTTAAGCTGGCGTGGTGTCAACCACTTCTCAGCCTTCCCATGCAGAGCTGACAGAATATCTGCCCCAGTGTGGCTCCTGTCCCCCAAGCACACCAGTGTACGCACGGCATGGCATCTTTTTGCCTGCATACTTGCGTAGCCCCTTGAACGTCTATGGAGCACCACAGGAAGGGGCCATGGAGGAAGAAGAAGAGGAGGGGTGGAGGAGAGAGGTGTGTCACAACCAGTAGTAGCATTTTGGAGGCGTGGTGGCGGAACAACCTCCAACACTACTGCACCTTGTCCTGCATCCTTCCCAGCTGCCAGAAGAGTGACCCAATGCGCCATGAAAGATAGGTAACGTCCCTGCCCATGCCTACTGGACCATGAGTGCGCAGTAATATGCACCTTACCGCTGACTGCTCTGTCAAGCGAGGCATGGACATTGCCTTCCACATGCCGGTAGAGAGCCGTAATCGCCTTCCGGGAGAAAAAGTGGCATTTGGGAACCTGCCACTGGGCCTGTGGATGGCTGGGAGTGAACTTCTTTCGACGGTCCAGCAGCTGGGGCAGGGAAATTTGTCTGCTACAATCGGACATCGGTGTACAGCTAGCAGTACTTGGCTGTGACACACCTAATTCTACACCTTCATTCCTCTCAGTGCAGGTTTCAGAGAGCAATGAAGGTATAGTGGGTTTGGAGTAATTGATGAGGAGCAAGGAGAGGTCCGCTTTGTTCTTTGGTGTGGGTCTTTAAAGTACGCTTGCCAACGAACTGCATGGCAGGTCAACGTATGTCTGGTCAAGCATGTGGTGCCCAAGCGGCTGATGTTTTGGCCATGTGAGATACGCTTGAGACATATGTTGCAAATAGCAACGGTGTGATCTGATGCACTTGTCTCAAAAAAGGCCTACACCAAAGAACTTTTGGAATAACGCGCAGAGGCAGCGCCTTGCACAGGCAGAGCTCTGCGGTTGTGATTCAGTCAGTGTGCTGTCCTTAAGCTGGCCCCTGGAGGGCATCCTGCCTCATTGGAGATGTGCCTCCTCCTCTCTCCTATCAGGCACCCACGTGTAGTCAGTGACCTCATCATCCCCTCCCTCTTCATCACTGGAGCAAATCTGGCAGTATGCTGCAGCTGGTGGAACATGACTGCCAGATTGCTGTCCTTCTTGAGCATCCCCTCTCGCTGGGCTCATGCTACTGCCTTCCTCTACCTGGGTATCATCATCAGAGCCTTCAAAACGCCGAGCATCCTCCTGGAGAATGTACCCAACACTGGGATCAAACAGTTCGGGGGACTCCTCAGGAGGACATGGTGGGTCTAGCGAAGGAGTGACTGATGCCGTTGAGATGAGGGAAGAGGCCGCGTTGGCAGCTGCTTTTCCAGTTCCCTGAGCCTGGGTGAGAGAGGATGAGGAGGATGAGGAGGGCTTGGTCATCCACTCTACCAAGTCTTCGCCAGGTTGCGGCTCAACACGTCCAGCTGCCAAAAATAAGGACAAGCGTGTCCCATGGCCACCTGCTGATGACAATGCACTGCGTCCACAACCAGTACTGTTGCCTCTAGATACAGAGCCTGCTTGCCCTCTTTTATTGGCTCGTGATTGTCTACCTCTCCTTGTTGGCCTTTCAGACATACTAATGGCCTGCAGGGAGATGAGAACACAAGCAATTGGGGTAGCTTTAGGTGCACACTGAGCAGATGACACAGTACACCGACTGTAATTACTGCAGCTGCCTGACCGTGGTATAGGATCTGAAGAACACAAGCAATTGGGGGTAGCTTCAGGTGTACACTGTGCAGGTGGCACAATACACCGACTGTAACTGCTGCAGCTGCCTGTGGTATAGCACCAGAACAACACCAGTAATTGGGGCAGCTTCAGGTAAACACTGTGCAGGGGGCACAATACACCATCTGTAACTGCTGCAGCTGCCTGTGGTATAGCACCAGAACAACACCAGTAATTGAGGTAGCTTCAGGCAAACACCGTGCAGGGGGCACAATACACTGACTGTAACTGCTGCAGCTGCCTGTGGTATAGGACTAGAACAACACCAGCAATTGGGGTAGCTACAGGTGTACACTGTGCAGGGGGCACAATACACCGACTGTAATTGCACTAGGTTCAAAAGAAATGAAGACACTGTCCCTGCCTATCTGTCTCTCTATGAATGCCGCAACACACTACACAAGGCCGCTCCGCAGGCAGCCTTATATAGTGATGGGCGTGTACTAAACCCCCTGAGCTATAATTGGCCACAGGCATCCTGCCTGTGGCCAATTATGGCTCTCCTCGCTGCCAGAGCTGTGATTGGCCAAGCATGCGGGTCACAGTGCATGCTTGGCCAATCATCAGCCAGCAATGCACTGCAATGCCACAGTTCATTGTGGGCCATGAGCGACTCACGAATATGGCGCGAACGGCCCACAAAGTTCTGGCTTCGCCGAACGGACGAACACAAAGCTCATGCCTATTCTCCAGACCCTTTATTAGCTTTGTTGCCCTTTTTTGTACTTGCTCCATTTCCAGTACAGCCTTCCTGAGGACTGGTGCCCAGAACTGGACAGCATATTCTAGGTCCGGCCAGACCAGAGTCTTGTAGAGTGGGAGAATTATTGTTTTATCTCTGGAGTTTATCCCCTTTTTAATAGATGCAAATATTCTGTTTGCTTTGTTAGCAGCAGCGTGGCATTGCATGCCATTGCTGAACCTGTCATCTACTGGGGCCCCAGGAGGTATTACGAAACATGTCAGGCTTTATATGCTGATACCATTGCGCTATATGTGACCCCTATGCATGAGTGTATATTCGTTTTTAATTAGCTAATTTTTTATGTAGTATTGTGCACAAATTGTAGTTTGGCCACGTGTGTCTTTTTAAAAATTAATTAAATACCGGTTTTCCCAATGTTACTTTATGATTGGAGTTTGTCCTTTTTGTTTTTTTATGCACTCGTGGCCAGCCAGTCCGAGTGCGTCTCTTGCAGATTGTTACACCTGGTGGGAGGTCTTACTCACTGTCCAGATTGTAGTATTCACCGTTCACTCTCGAAGAGGCAGGGCTTCCCTCACAGGGTTGGTGAGCTTGGCCATTGATCTACGTTTACACCGCCCCTTGCCGCTGTTGTCGGCAGAGTTCGGGATAGGAGCGATTAATTGGTCCCAGCTGAAGGCTGTATTTTTTTAGCATTGCTGACTCTGCCTGTGGGGGAGTCCATCTGTTCAAGTAAGGACCCTCACTCATTGACCCTCCTGTTTATTCATTGCGGAAGCTGATTGATGCTGACTTCAGTGTGTTAACTGGATGGGACATTTACTTAGTCTTTTCACATTAAATTTTTATTGTACAGTATATGGACTCATTTGAATTTGAATTTATATACTCACATATAATTTAGTTTTATTCACAGCGCAACATTATCTATTATTGATATATGTTTACACCATTAGGATATTTGATGGATTTGTGTTGCAGCTTTTTAGATGTTTCTTTCTAGCGCAGTACTTTTCACTTTTACATTTAAATAGCATAGATGGACAAATCCCCTGCTCTGGTTATTGCTGTTTGACTGCCAGCAGTCAGAATACCTGAACCGTGCTTGCATCTCACCAGATGCGGGCACTGTGTCAAAGTCTGGACTTGAACACCTGGTACCTCTGCTGTACTTGCAATGACTGTACTTGCTGAGCCACCTGAAATGCTGGACAGTTCCCTGGATAATTCCTTGAATTATCCTGCCTTTATTCTTGTTTGCCTTGACCCTTGAGCTCTTTGCTCCTCCCATGAACTTCTCGATTTAAGCTATGTCTCTGCACTTCCTGTTTGACACATCATTTTTGGGCCCTCCAGCCAATATCTCACTTTTGTTTCTCCTGCTGCCGTCCGTAACTCCCATTCGTTACCGACCTTTGGCTTGTTCCTTGACTACGATTCTGCTTAATCCCAACCTGCAACTATTCATTACCGATGTTACTGACTACACTTCTGCTTGATCCTTACCTGCTATATCTGCTACTGGACCCCGGTTTGCTCACCTCCTGGTTGGGCGTTCCTGAGGACTTCAAACTGGTACTGACATGCAGCAAAGCCCATCTTTACTATCAGGATCTCTGGTGAATACTAGTTAGTACTTAGACCCGCACCTCAGGTGGACACGTGTCATCAGCCAGGGTGACCTGCATGCATATCTGTCTCACTTGTTGGTGGGTGCCGCTCCACTGCTATAGCTAATGGCCTCCGAGCCTGACTCCAGACCGTGAAACACTGTTTGGCTAACAGTTTTCTGCCCATCTCCTTAAATTTTTCAATCAAAGCATGTCGGGTGGGGTGGTGCTGACAGGGCCATCCTATTATCAAATTTTGGCTGGTTCATTAGGAACTAGATGATCTTTACTCAGTGTATGGCCAGCTTTAGAGTTCTGTAGGTGTCTCCTGGGTTTCCCCAGCCTAAGAACATATTTTCTTTTACACATGATAAGCTAGCTCTGGAGGTCCCTTTAGCCTAAACAAGAGATGTGACTATTTTTAGTGACCCAGTAGCCGGTATAGACACTTTAAGGCAGTTTGATTATGTTTACATGTACAACCATGTCTTTGGTGGCCTTTGTTATAGAAGTGGTAATCCATTATACAATCTACATTCAAACTTTAAAAGAAATAGATAAACACAGTAGTGGAAATCCTAGCATTGTAGGCATTGTTGATATCAGTGACGTCCTTTAAGCCTTGTCTTACGTCCATTTATATTAAACTCTGCATACTGTAATACTTCACATGTGTTTGACCAGGATAAGTATATTTTAGATTATGTCTATCGTCATTGGCAATGCAAAGACAATAAATGAGATAAAATTAGAAATAGATAACTATTTAAACCTCTTCTCCGAAGTATAATAAAATCCTCTTTAGTTTAATTCTGTTTAAAGTGGTTGATCCTTCCTGAATCCTCTACTCCTGTTTCATCTGTTAAACTGTCAACTCATGTAGGATTATTACAATGAGATTCAACAAGTAGACGGCAATCTAAATCACCATGTTAATCACCATGCAAATGAAGATTAACTGTTATTTTTAGCAAAACGCCCTGTGGTGTTAATAAAGTGGCAGCTTTGCTACAGTTTGAATTCTTGAATTCTTTAAATATTGTATGCAAAATAATGTTTAGGAAGATCGCCTGAAGCAACAAAAATTTTACTGCTGCTAAGTTTTTAAAGGATCATTTAACTGGCAACTGATTGGCTTTTGGTAGATGCTGTAGAGTTAAACCACCTGACATTGACTTGACAATGTATGGGTCAAAAACCTGCTCTTGAGTGTCAAGTCTGCACATCTGCTGTGTTCATTAATGCCCCATACACACGATCGGACATTGATCAGAAATTCCGACAACAAAATCCATGGATTTTTTTCCATCGAATGTTGGCTCAAACTTGTCTTGCATACACACGGTCACACAAAGTTGTCAAAATTTCGGAAATTTCAAGAACGCGGTGACGTACAACACATACAACGGCACTAGAAAGAGAAAGTTCAATACCAAGTGCGCCACCCTTTGGGCTCCTTCCGCGTTAGTAGGTAGTTAGTAGTAGTTAGCTCCTTCTCGTGTTAGTAGAAGTTTGGTGACAGACGATTTGCGCTTTTCAGCCTCCTGCTTTTACGATTGTTACTACTCTTCAGTTTGTGATTGTGGGTTCATATGTCTATTACGTATTTGATTTTTAGTGCGTTCTCCTCCACTCATATCTGATTTTCAGCTCCGGACTTTCTGTTTTTCAGTGCTTTCTGTTAGTTTGTTCTGACCAGCTGGCCGGTTTTAAGCCATGGGGACCCTCACCCCGGACCAGAGGGTTTATAACTATGGTCTGGCCAGAGCCAGAAAAGTAGTGGAGAATGCTTTTGGGATAATGGCCAGCCAGTTTCGCCTGTTCCTTATGCCAATTAACATGGCAGAATATAAACCTAACCATATAATCCTTGCATGCTGCATTCTACACAACTATTTAAGGAGAAATTCAATGAACTTGGGCCTGAGGCCGTACTTTAACAAGAAACCCTGACGGCACTTAAAGCTGGCTGTCCTGGCTTGCCCCCCCCCCCCCTCCAAAGTGCCCTCGAAGTAAAACAGAAGTATGTAGAGTACTTTGCGGGTAGGGGGGCCATTGATATGCCAGAAACTGATTAAGAAACATTTTATCCTAAAATGTTTAACTTAAACTGAAAGATTTCCTTTGATTTAGTGCCTGGGTATCTTTTAGCTGTCTCCTAGGTTCTCCAATGGGCTTTTCTTTTTGGACATTTTCTTCAATACTGCAAATGTAATTTATTTTATACATGAGGCGACGATCTCTTCTTCAGCAAACTATTATTATGTTGTGGGTCTGTTACACATACCTTGTTTTTGCTGTTAATGTATGTAATGCGTTACTCACAAAAATATTCATCATTTTCAGCACCATGAATGAATTTTGTGGAGTCATGAAAATGGCATGATTGAGGCAAATTAGAAAGCACTGTGGGTGTTATTTCCTAAAGGAAAATTCACTTTTCACTCCAAGTGCACTCAAAAGTGCACATTAAACTGCACTTGTAGTGCAAAGTAGATTTGCCTTTAGTAAATAACCCCCATTGTCACTGTAAAAACCAACTTTTACTCCAAAAACTGCTTTTGATCATTGAAACAAGAAGCCACACATTGTTGAATAGAAAACTTTTTACTCAAAGCACATGTGCGTTTAGAAAAGTGTTTTTGAACAAACCATCATCTTTGGTGTATAACATTATTTTGTGTCACATTAATTAGAAACAGCCTTTTTTTTGGGTTAAACAGGCATGTTTCAAAACATAACATACAGAACTCAATAACTTACAAAGTTCAACTTTGACAAAGTGAAGGCAATACCAGACATGAGTATGTCCAAACTGTGTTGATATTGCCTTCATCAGATGGGTTGATGTCACCCCTGTAAAAGCCAAATTTTGAAGATTCACATAAATCGGGATTCAAAATGGGGATTTTCCTCCTGATCCCATGCCTAATGTGCTAGCTCCCATCATGGGGAATCAATGGACGTGTTTTGGGGGTGCAACCCTTCCTTTCAGCTACACCTGATGGCAGATGGCAGATAGCACATGTTGACACACTGTGTGCATCTTCAAAATTTGGCTTTTAAAATACTTGAAAAAATATTTAAAACCAAAAATACACAAAAAAAGGGTTACATTTTTGTGTGTTTTAGATTCTCCCTAAAACATCAATGATGTTCTTAATTTTTTGTTGAATATAATTGATGTTTTGCTTTAGCTTTCCTAAATCGCAATTGCACCCCATTCTCTCCCTGATGATGATCTGAACACTTTCAATGGTGAAATGAGATCCTTCTTCTACAACATCCACATCACCTAAAAAAAAAACAAGAAAAAAAAAACCCCCCGATGTTTTATAAATATGCAAGAACAGATATCTAACCTGAATCTGTGGTCTCAGACACTCACCTGTTATGGTGAAAATTTCACACACTTCGGGCTAAAAAGGTCACGTGACGAGGAGGGGGAGTGGCCGGATGTGGAAGGTGTGGGAGGTGTGGAGACGGCGAGGTGATGTGAGGTGAATGGCGTGCCGACGGGTTCTCTCTCTGTGCTCCGACGTCTAGTGCACCCTGGCTGGGAAGGCAGAGCGGTGAGGCGGCCGTATATACGAACGCTTGAGGAGCTCCGGAGAATTTACTGAGGTCGGAGATTTCCGAAGGCACCTGCATGCATCCGGAAAACAGCCGGAGATCGCCGAGGCACGCCGAAGGTCGCCGAGAGAAGCCGAGGACTGTCGGAGAGCAGCGCAAAGACCGCGAGAACACAGCGAGAAGCGGCACAGACGAATATCGTTCTGAGAGACGCCCCAGCAGCTGAGCCTGGAGGAAACTAGAAGGCTCCCGAGGTATGTGAAGTGGAGGTGGGGGAGGCCTGACAGAACGCAGAAGCGCTGAGCAGCTGGGACCAGGACTGGAGTAAGCACTCACTCTCCCTCCTGGTAGGAAAACTTTTGCTTTTATTTGTGGAAATAAGCTGCCTATTTGAGGAGACTCTTAAAGGATATCCCAGGCTGGTTAATATCTTTGTAATTCTGACTGGGAGGTATAATGACTGTGTGAATATCAGCGCTTTGATACCTGGGCAAAAAGAATTCTGAAAGGACAGCTGCTTAAAGGTCAAATGTTATAAGCCCTCCGCAGGTGCGGTCCTATAAACAAGATACTTGACGCACGCTCTCGCTGAAGAAAAACTGACTGGTCTATATACATTTGGCTGACTCAGTACAGGGACTCACCCCTCCCCCCCCCCCCCCCTCTTGTTATATTTTTTAGCTGTTTTGAGCTGCTTTGAGCTATTGCTCTACTACTATTATTACCCCCCCATTTTCTATTTTTATTTTTTTTGCCTTTTTTCTGGGGTTAGGCCTAGATTCTTTGCACCATACCTGAATATTAAAGATGTCAAGGAGAAGAGGAGAGGATCAGGCACTGGAGGAGAACGAAGGGGCACAACACCTCCGCTCCTCAAAGGAAAAAAACGCCCAGGTTGCACGATCAGCTGCAGCAAAACTAGAGCGATATACCCGTACATCGGGTCAGTCTCCAATGAAGGGGGAGCAAACGGAACAACAAGCCCAGCCTATTCAAGTAAAAATTCAACAGGGGGGATCAGTGGATAGAAAAAGCCAAGGTCCTTCAGGCTCAAAAATTGTAGCAGCACCCAGCTCAAAGAATGCAAGCAAACATCAAGGGATAACCCATAATGAGACCGAATTAGGTACCAAAAGTAACCCCCCTATTGAAGAGGAACCAACATTAAGAGAGGTCCTTCAAGCTGTTAATGCATGCAAAAACTCGCTGGGAGATCTATGCGGCCAATTTAAAAATATGAAGGAAGAGCTACTATTGATTAGACAGGACATACATAACGCAGCGGAAAGAACGGCAGCACTAGAAATAAGGATAAGCCAAATGGAAGATGTTCTACACCCATTACATCAGGAGGTTAACAGTTTGAGAAAACAATTAACCAGCCAAACTGCCAGAATGGATGAAGTAGAAAATAGACTTCGAAGAGACAATATTAGGGTGCTAGGATTGCCTGAGAGATGTGAAGGCTCTGACCCTATAAAATTTTTAGAGACATGGTTCATAGAACTATTTGGCAGAGAAAAATTTTCACCTTTCTTTTCAATAGAAAGGGCCCATCGGGTCCCTTTTAAAGCCCCGCCTCCTGGAGGCCGTCCCAGACCAATGATTTTGAAATTTTTTAATTACAATGACAAAGTGACATTGATGCGTAAGGCTAGAGACATGGGGAGTGTTATGTATGATGGTGTAAAGATTTCTTTTTATTCAGATTATTCACCAGAACTGCAGAGGCGAAGGGCCGATTTCTTAGAGGTTAAACGTACCTTAAGAACCCATAAGATTACATATGCCCTCTTATACCCAGCACGCTTGCGAATAGCGACACTGGGGGGAATACGGGTGTTTGACGCCCCGGGAGATGTAACCTTATGGCTCGAGGCTAACAAGGAGTCATTACAGACGCATTAGGGGGGTGGGGGAGGGGAATGGGGGTTTCTTCTTTTTGAACAATTCTTTTTTAGGAGTACAGGGAGAGAGTGGCGGGAGACTTAAATGAGGTATGAAACAATGATAATAGGGGAGATAGGGATTAAGGTTTTATTTCTTTTTTTTCTTTATATCTGTTTTACTTTTGTGGTGTCTGTCTCCCCTAGGGTGGAAGTAGAGTGTAATAAGTGTGGGGATGCAAAGGGAGGGAAGGATGGAAGGGAGGAGTGTGTAAGGGCCATGTATACCCCCTTAAGGGAGTACCTAGATAGGTGGTGGTGGGTTGGGGGGAAGGGGAGGGAGGGGGCGGGTTGGAGGGATGGGATGGGAGGGGGGGGAGCTGGGAGGGACTGCAAAAGGAGAAAGGGTAGAAGGGATCAAAAAAAAAAAATTTTGAACACAGAAGATCACAGAAGGTTGAAAGCTATATATTGTATATTTTGTACACAAATAGTGGCTCAATTGGAAGCTACCATTATAAAGATGATACACCGGTATGGATTTTGTAAATTAGGTGGATATGGGGGGAATATGGGTAGAATGAGATACTATAGGATATTTTTCACAAAGTTTGAAGCTCCACCCCCTTTTTGCTTATTTATTTTAATTTTGTTTCGGTATATGTTGAATAATGTTGGATAAGGTACTTAATGTTGCCTCTTGGAATGTAAGAGGCTTGGGGAGCCCGATTAAACGAGCAGCAGTGTTTTCGATGCTGGATAGACATGCGATCGGCCTGGCCTGTCTGCAGGAGACACATTTAACAAAATTAACTATTCCCCAATTTAAAAATAGGAGGTATCAAAATCAATACCACTCCACCCACACATCCTACTCGAGGGGAGTGTGTGTGATGATAGGAACAGGGGTTAGATTCATCTGCAGACAGGCCAGTTTAGATGAACTGGGCCGTTATATTTTCTTATATTGTGTTTTGGAGGACAGGCCATGTGTTCTGGCGTGTGTCTATGTGCCACCCCCGTTTAAGATGGAGGTGGTGTATAGACTAATGGACTTTTTGGCAGATAAAGAGGAGGTACCGGTAATAGTTCTGGGGGACTTCAATGAAGTGCTTGATAGAGGGGCTGACAGGCTCCCCAGTAAACTTCAATCAGGAGAAACGGGGTTAACAAGATTAAGTCACTTCCTGAAGGAAGTAGGACTACTGGATATGTGGAGGGTGAGGAATATGAATGTAAGGCAATACTCCTGCTTTTCAAGTTCTCACTCAACACTATCCAGAATAGACCTAGCCCTGGGTAATGAGGAAGCGTTGCAAGATGTAAGAAATATAGAGTATCTACCTAGGGGAATATCTGACCACTCATTTTTGAAAATAGTACTGAGAACAGGGGAAAAAAGAAAAACACCGGGGGATTGGAGAATAAGCCCGTTCTGGCTTGAATTAATGAAAGATGTAGAAGAAATTCCAAAAAGATTAAAAGAGTTTATAGTATTCAATATAGACACTGCCCCAACTAACACAATATGGGATACATTAAAAGCATACACTAGAGGTATTCTGATTCACCAGGTGACTAAAATTAAACAAAAATCTAGGAGCTGGGAGGAAAAAATTAGGAAGGAAGTAATAGAGGCAGAGGAGAACTATGTCCAGGATCCCACCTATGAAAAACAAAGAATTTGGTTAAACAAACAGCATGGGTATAGGTCGGTAATTATAAAAAGGGAAGAAAATAAGCGATTATTTCAGAAGCAACGCTATTTTGGGGAGGGAGAGAGCGTCGGGAGAACATTAGCCCAGCTAGTAAAAACTAATTCCCCCTCAGCTACAATCCCAGCGATTAAATCCATGAACGGGACAGTTCTTACAAGTGAAAAGGAGATAGTAGAGGCCTTCAGGGTCTTCTATGAGGAACTATACAGAACTCGAGGCCAGAGGAATGAAGAAGGCATGGGCGCATTTTTGGAAAAAGTGAAATTTCCAACCCTCACTCAAGAGGAGAGGGATGATCTGGAAGCCCCTATAACCCTTAGCGAGATACAGCAGGCAGTGACTGGTATGGCTAACCAAAAGTCCCCTGGGCCAGATGGCCTACCGGTGGAACTATACAAGAAATACAGTGAAATTTTACTTCCAGAACTACTTAGGACTTTGAAAGGGGCAAAGGTAGAGGGGAAGCTGCCAGTATCCATGTTGGAGGCGACCATTATTGTAATACCTAAAGAAGGGAAAGACCCTCAAGAGGTAGCCTCATATAGGCCGATATCACTTTTATGCTCTGATGCTAAAATTTTGGCGAAGGTATTGTCAAATAGGCTAAATAAAGTCATTAATAGACTGATACACATAGATCAGACAGGTTTTATTGCCGGACGATCAACCAGTATGAATATAAGAAGGGCATTTTTAAATATTCAGACCCCCCCGATGAACGCGGGCTCGAGGGCCATCCTATCTCTGGACATGACAAAGGCTTTTGACAGTCTAGAATGGGGATACCTGTGGCGTGTCCTGGAGGGGTGTGGGGTCGGCCCCGCGTTCATCGGATGGATTAAAATGATGTACAGTGACCCCAGTGCAAAAGTAAGAATAAATAAAGAACAATCTGAAAGAATAGAGATGAGCAGGGGGACAAGGCAGGGGTGCCCTCTCTCCCCTCTGCTCTTCGCTATTGCAATGGAGCCGTTGGCGATTGCTATTAGGTCAGACCCTGAGATATCTGGTTTTCAAAGGGAAGAGGATAGAGAGGAGAGGATTGCACTTTATGCAGATGATGTTCTTCTCTTTCTAGGAGACACTGGTCATTCTCTGGTAAAGGCAATTAAACTTGTTGAGGACTTTGGAGGCTTCACAGGTTTGACAATAAATTGGGGGAAGTCAGAACTGCTCCAAGTGGATACCCCAGCCGCAGTGATTGCGACTGGGATACCGCAATTGAAAATGGTAGACTCAATGAAATACCTAGGTATATATTTAACAGTAAACTTAGAGCAATACGTTGATAAAAATATGCTTCCGCTATTGGGAAAATTCAAGCGAAGCTGTGACGTCTGGAGTCGACTTCCCTTGTCGGTGGCGGGTCGTTGCAGCTTGATAAAAATGATATGGCTGCCACAATTGTTGTATGTTCTGCACAACGCCCCGGTGTGGATAGGAAAAAAGTGGTTTAAAAAATTTGAAACTCTCTTTCGGGAGCTAATTTGGAAAAAGGGACAAGCGAGAATTCGACTCCAGGCGTTACAGCAGCCAACGGATAAGGGGGGACTAGCCGTGCCCAACCCTAGGAATTATTACTTAGCAGCGCAATTGCAACATCTGGTGGGATGTAACCCAAATGGCAGAGCAATGCTGATTGGAGCTCCACATGAAAAATTGGTAGATGCACTGGAAGCAAGTTCCATTCAGCGTAAGGACCCCATAATAAATATGCTAAACAAAGTATGGAGAACAGTAAAAAAGATGCTGGGATGTACAGGCTGGTCAGAACATACGCCCCTGTGGGATAATAAGAACTTGCAGGAAATATTGTTAATGGGGAGAATTAATATATGGGAGAAGAAAGGAATAGTCAAGTTGGGTCAAATTTATGAGGGTACAATACTGAAAACATTTACGGATTTAAAAAAGGAATACGATTTACCGCAACAAACATTCTTTCAATATCTACAGCTCCGGCATGCTCTGAAAGCGCAGTTTGGACCACAGATCCCTGAGTGGGATAAGATATCCCTATCCCAGGAGATAATTAAGATAGATAAATCTAGGGGAGTTATATCCACCCTCTATGGGCTATTAGGTAGGGGACTAAAAATAGAACCTGGCTTAGCCAAGCAAAGAAAGAAGTGGGAAGAGGACATAGGAGAGATCACGGAGGAACAGTGGAAGAGAATATTAGAACTGGGGCCTCTATTGTCAGTTTCTCCTTCACAGAAAGTGTCACACTTGATGCTGCTATACAGGGCCTACTATACTCCCAAGAGATTGTTTCTGTTCGGAAGGAGGACGGACGCCAATTGTCCTAGATGCCGAGGCTGCGGGGACCTTCTACATATGATGTGGAAGTGCCCAAAGCTGTTTCGATACTGGGAAGGAATAGCAGAAACTATAAATAAAACATTCGGGATTAATCTGGATCTCGATCCTAAAACCTGTATACTAGGACATAGGAAAGCACCGGGCGAACAGAAAAGCACTACGCTCGCAGTTATACGCTGCTTATATCAAGCACGGAAACTGATAGCACAGAAATGGCAGTCTGAGAGCGCACCTCTTGTGAGTGAGTGGTCCCGAGTTATCAATGATTTAATCTGGAAGGAGAAAACTGTATATATACGTAGAGGAAACCTCATAGGGTTTGAGAAAATCTGGAGGCCGTGGCTGAATGAAATAGGGTACCCACCTAACCAACAATAGTGGTAGAAAGAAAAGAAGGAAGGAAGAAAAGGAAGGAAGGAAAAGAAGAAGGATAAGGGTAAATGAGGTACAAAGTAGCTTGAAAACCACGAAATACAGGCTTAAAAATAAGTACAGAGATAACAAGATAGATCTAGATAAGAGGGACACTGGGAGAGGGAGGGTGAGGGGGAGGATGGGGTAGGGAAGGCGGGACGGGAGGAAAAGAGGGGGGGGGGGGTAATAGAATGTGGGATAAATTGACACCAAAGGAAGTGTGAATACATATAGTGGATAAGCTTAATTGATGTGTATATAAGCTGTTTGTTATGATATTTTGTACAATGTGGAAAAAAAAATAAATAAATAAATAAAGAAGTAAAGAAAATTTCACACACTTCCAAATCCTCTCCCTCCTCATCCTCTGATTATGTTTTGGTGACTTCCCCTTCTTTCGGAGGTGGGGGGGTCCCTGGTGTCCTCAGACGTCCTGAGTCTTTTCTCCCCTATGTGAATAAAAAAAAGGGTATACTTAGCACACAGATATTGGAGGGCAGAAATAGAAATATGTAACATTGTTTGGAAGTGTCGCACAATTGTCTGTTTTGGCATAGTTCCAAGATGAAGAACATGTTATTTCCTTTCTAAAGCTGGAATACTTATCACACATGTAGATGCCCCTATAGTATCCACTGGGGCACCTGTTTGAGACACCCCAAAACGTTTGATTAGGGGGGCCCACACTAGTGCTCCTGGGTCCAGATGTGTAAACAGCTGATGAGTGTCCTCTCCTTACACTGAGTCAAGTTTGCATTTCATTCTAGTTACAAACCCATCTAGCCAACAAACTTATTTTAATACAAATAGGCAAAAATAACTGTAGTTAACCTGTATCTGCCAAAAGCATCTTATAAGTGGGCGAAAGAACGATGTTTCCTATGACCAATTACTGTGCCCATGAACATGAAAGATGCCATTTTAAAATGTACAACAGTAAAGAAAAGCACATGGAGCAGCACAAATGTTAAGATGAAGAAGAATAGGAACACACGACAAAATACTTTTTTGCAGCACTCTTTTGAGTCTTCTGCACTGATCCTGCTCCCTCAATTTGAGGTCTGACCATCGGTTCCTCAGTTGATCCTTGGATCGCCGTACCTCAAAATTGCTGTGCAAACGCTTTACAACTTTAGGCATGATCTTGGCCTTTCTCACATTTGGGTTTGGGTAAGGTCCATACTTCCCATCATAGTCGGCCCTCTTGTAAATGTCCACCGTCTTCACCATCTCTATAAAGGCCATAATTGAGGTCTTCAATCTCCTCAGGGAGTGGGAGGTTCGGGGCTCTGGCCATTTGTCTTTGCTGCTCTCCTCTGCATGCAGATGTGCTCTTCCACTGCGCTGAAAGAGAAGGGGCAGGGAATAGACTAGAAAGAACGTCAGGGGCAGGCAGAGTTTCACGCATGCACAGTGTATATAAAGTGGAACACGCATGCATTGTAGGTACGATCTGTGATCGGGGGACGAAGTAACGGAAACGACGATTGTTATAACAAAGGTACAATTTTAGGTCAGTGCATCAGTGCCTATACTGCTTATTGATTGAGGCCTATACTGTATTGGGTCAAGATTAGAAGAGTTTTGCCTGACATTAGGGTTTGTCTTGTGTTGTGTCTTACAGAGATGAGGACTTTATCCCCATATTCATTGATATTTGCAGGGAGCTGCCCTGTCTGTGGCAGGTAAACCACCCGTTTTATAACAATAAACTAAAGAGGAAGGTAGTGCTGGATCAATTGCTGGAATTTGTGAAGCCGGTGATCCCCTATTTGAAGGCCCTAATTGGTGGCATGAGGAGCACTTATATTAGGGAGCTCAAGAAGGTCCAGAATTCCCTGAGATTAGGAGCTGCAGCAGATGACATTTATGTACCCAGGCTGTGGTACTATGACAGGCTGCAGTTTCTGGCAGGCCAGACTGAACCCAAGCCAGCACTCTCCAGTCTTCCTTCAAGGCTTCCTTCCCCCCCAGCTGAGGCTTTTGACGACCAACCTGAGCCTTCCAGGCAGCCACATGTGCAGGAGTCCAGCTAGAGTCAGGTATAGCATTCTTCAAAATATTTCTAGTTGTCAAATGAATGATATTAAATATATGTTTTAGTTTTGATAACTAATTTCTGATTTCCCAAAGTGTTTTACATATCACTAGACAGTAGTGGCCACAAATGATTGTGACAAGAATGAAAAATGCTGGGGTCAAAATGATAGTCTTTTCTATTTATTAAATTCAATTTGCAACAGTCATGAGCTGAAAATTGTGTGTGATTGATGAAAAAAAACTAAAATTATGTCCCTTTTTCATACACAGGAAAGCCTCAGCCAGGAGGAGGCCGTGGAAAGTGGCACCCAGGAGGTGGTGAGGTAAGTGGCAGCCAGGAGGTGGCCAGGCCCAGTAGCCTGCCTGAATCCCAGGTCACTCCCCTGCAACTGGCCTAGTTCTGAAGGCTACTGTGACCCTCAGAAATCCCCCCCCCCCCGTGTTTGAGAGGACTATGCCTACATGACAGCCTGCAAAATGCTGGAAATGGAGGAGGGCCAACGCCTCTTATGTGAGGAAGTGATCTTGCAAACCCTAAATAAGGGGTCGAGGGGCCAACTCACAAGCCAAAGCCACATTTGTGAGTTGAACCATGGTTCTCCTCCTCCTCTTCCTCCTCCAGGTCCTCCTCCTACCACACCTCCAACACCAGATCCACAGCCTGGAAGGAAGCATGTAAGGAAGACCAGAGAGTGATGGCCTGGGTTCAGTCTGGTCTGACAGAAGACACAGGCTGTTGTATGACCACAGTTTGGGGACAGATATGTCATCTGCTGCTGTTCCTGATCTCTTGTAGTACTGGACCGGATTGTGCTCACTATTATAGGGATTCCTCAGGCCACCAATTTTAACTGTAGCATGATAGATGTGCCCTGGGGTACAAAGGCTTTGCAAATTTCACCAGTTTCTCCAGCGTTGCTTTCCTCTTTATTTTGTTATGACCCAGAATAAATGGCTATTTATTTTTCACAAATACTTGCCTATGAGTTTTACTTCAAAAGGGACAGTTTGTTTGTGAGTAGGCAGGTACATTTCTAAAATACAAGGTCAAATTAACAAGGGACACTAACCAACCTCCTTGAGGTAAAAAAAAATACAAGATAATAATGGTGTTGTTTTAACTTGACACACAAAACGAGAAATAATATTATGCAGAGTACTAGAAAATAAAATGCAGATCTTGATTAAAAAAAAAAAAAGTATTATGGAGATCTGACGGAAAAAAAATATTATTCATGAGATCACAAAAATTATATAGAGAGACGTTTGTGAGAACTCTGTGTAAATATGAGCAGCAAGACTACTTCATTCTTCTAGCATTCTAAAGAAGAAGAGAATGCGCTGCATTAAAAGATGAAAAAATTTGCAGTATGACGAATGTACTATGCCCATTACAAATGCTAGTTTTACCAGACCGAGCGCTTTCGTCTCATAAGTTATTCTGCGCATGCGTGATACTTTGTGCGTCAGGAATTGTGTACACACACGATCGGAATTTACGCAAACTGATTTTGTTGTCGTAAAATTTGAGAACCAGATCTCAAATTTTGTGCAACGGAAATTCCGATGGAAACTGTCCGATGGAGCCAACACACGGTCGGAATTTCTGACAACAAGCTCCGATAGCACATTTTACGTTGGAAAGTCCGACCGTGTGTACGGGGCATAAGAGTAATTTCCACTCTGTCTGTTGGATTCTTTAAAATTATTTTTATAGTTTAGAGAATGCAATGCAAAGTTCTGGAAGACACAAAAGCATATAGGAACATGTAAAGCTCCAGGTGAATAGAAATATCACAGACACAAAAAGCCAAATGTTGAATCAACATACCAGGATCAACCTATAATAATTATATTATTTTTGGATGAACTGGCCCTTTATTTAAGGGCTCTTTTGCATTCAGTATTATTTAACTATTATCAAATAATTGCACTGACCACAAATTTACAAGCATATTGAAAGTGGATAACAAACTTAAAATGTTACTAAACCCACAACAGTGAAATCAGTCTGTAAATGCAGTAAAGCTTTTTACACTCACTGTGGAATGTAGGGGGTTAATCCTCTGCATTGTGTAAAAGGACTTTTGATCCTGTATTCTCTCATCCTCCCCTTCTTCCACTGTCCCCAATCCATCTGCTAATAGTACAGAGCATGGGGGCACTCTGCACGTGCTCATTTTAGTGTGTATTGCTAAAGGTTTTTTTTTTTCTTGGGATGAGGCATGTGATCAGAACAGGGCCAATCAACACTGTCCAGACAGAGGGTCAGGGGTCCTGCATCCTCATAGAACAGTCAGGGTAGAATAAAAACTTCTCCTACAAGCTTTAACCAGACATTGATAGAAGTCACAAGATTGCTATAACTGCTGATGAGAAAAGATATTTAACATTTATATTTACTAAAATAATTGCATTTCCATGTTCTGTTTGAGTCCAAATTTTGTTGTTTGTTTGTTCAACTAGAGGACTGAACAAAAAAACTAGCATATTCTTCCATTCACACAAATGGAATGGCTGTCCCTTCCCTGGGACATTGTATTCTGACAGCAGGACTTGCCAATGGGCTGCAGACACTGATCAACAAAAGTTTACCAGCTCAAGCAACTTATGTCCAACAGTGACAGGCACTTACTGATCACATTCTGGCCAGCCCCTGCTGAACCAGCTGCACCGAGTTCAAAAAGTCTTTCCTGTACTACTTTTTGTAATTTCGGGCTGCGATTTATATTGACATCTGTCCAGAAACCTGCACAGATGTCTCTGAAATCTTGCCCAAAATCTTGCCCGGGACTGACATGCGGCTTCATTCTCGCAGCTCAGTGTGAACCTGGGCTCAGGGACAGTCCCCACTACTGCAATGTCAGACATTGCATGTGATTCACACTGCATTGCTATGCAAATCTTATGCAATGTCTGTGCGATGCGAATTCAGCCATACAGATTGTATCACATTTGGACCAAACTCGTGCGGGACACTTTTTTTGGTCTGCACCAGAATTGGATCACATAGGTGTTCACACCCATTTGATCCGATTCCTATCCAAATTGACAGTTCGCACTGAGATTTGCAAACCGGGGGATGTCATTAACTTTGTATTGGCACTCCCAGCAGTTAACATAAGGCAGTGTGAACTGCCTGCAGGAGACATGCCATACAGGAACCCATACTGGATTTGCAGGGTTCCCTCATCGCTGCAGTGTGAGCTAAGCCTCAGTGTTAAAGAACTACATTTTACAGCAGCAAAAAATAAATATGAAATATATTCTTTCTTTGTATCGAGGTGGGTTTTCCATGACTCAAGTCTTTAATGTCCCTTTAAATGTTTTTGAGGTTACCAAGGGCCAAATGTAAGCATCTCTGGGCCAGTGTCCCTGATGAGCTACAGATCTGGCCTTCCCATAGAACAGTTTTGTCTTTATTCCTATCGCACACACGTTCCTGGAAAACAAGGCTCATCAATGATGCAATTACCAGCTGGATCTGGAGACAGCAAGAAAGTGTATATATTCACCAGAACACCAAGAATCTACAATCACTGTCCAAAGGTTTTTACTGCATAACATCACAAAGATAAGTGTAACGTTTCAGAGTCGCACAAGGCCCCTTCATCAGGCATGTGATGTGCCTGAGGAAGGGGTCCTGCATGACTCCGAAACTTTGCACTTATCTTTGTGATGTGATCTCTCTGCAATGAAAACTTTTGGATGGTGATTGTAGATCCTTGGTGTGCATGTGAATATATACACTTCCCATATGACAGGTATCACTAAATGGCAGACCCCGGTCCAGATGCAGAGCCAGTAACAATCCTATCTGGACTGCAGCCTCACCAAATAGTTGCCTGAGTGTCCTCTCTCCGCCGCCAACTTCCTTGCCTGCTGCTGCCGCTATCACCTTTAAGGAAGGGCACAACAAGGGAACGCGGCAGGTCTGTGATGAGAGGGGTCTGTGATGAGAGATCTGTTATGGGGGGATCTGTGATGAGAGGTCTGTGCTTGGGGGATCTTTGATGAGGGGGTCTATGATTGGGGGGTCTGCGATGGGGGGATCTGTGATATGAGAGTCGGGGATTTGGGGGGTCTGTGATGGGGGGAATCTGGGATGCGGGGTGTCTGTGATGAGAGATCTGTGATGGGGGATCTGTGATGAGGGGTATGTGCTTGGGGGGATCTTTGATGAGGGGGTCTATGATTGGGGGGTCTGTAATGGGGAGGTCTGTGATATGGGGGTCTGTGATGGGGGGGTCTGTGATGGGGGGTCTGTGATTGGGGGATCTGTGATGAGAGGTCTGTGATGGGGGGGATCTCTGCTGAGGGGTCTGTGATGAGGGGGGGTCTGTGCTTGGGGGATCTTTGATGAGGGGGTCTATGATTGGGGGGTCTGCGATGGGGGGATCTGTAATATGAGAGTTTGTGGTTTGGGGGGTCTGTGATGGGGGGAATCTGGGATGCGGGGTGTCTGTGATGAGAGATCTGTGATAGGGGATCTGTGATGAGGGGTCTGTACTTGGGGGGATCTTTTATGAGGGGGTCTATGATTGGGGGGACTGTAATGGGGAGATCTGTGATATGGGGGTCTGTGATGGGGGGGTCTGTGATGGGAGGTCTGTGATTGGGGGATCTGTGATGAGAGGTCTGTGATGGGGGGGATCTCTGCTGAGGGGTCTGTGATGAGGGGGGGGGGGGTCTGTGATGGGGGGTTTTTGCTTAGGGAGGATTTGTAATGAGGGTGACAAAGTGTGGCACACGTAAATGTTCCAGTTCATGGACCTCGCACTAAGAGGTGCCCACACAGTAGAACCCTGTATTTTACCATAAGAGCCAGGATTTGTAGGCCCTAAAGGTAAGGCTGTGATGTGAAGGATCTGAGTCATAGCACCAACATGACACTTGGACCTCCGCTGGAAGAAAATGTTACTGACTGGACCCCTGTGAATTTTAATTTAGTACCCATACCATAGAGTATAAAATATTTTTAATTTCGAATTGCATGCCTTGAAAATTAACTTCGAAACGATCAATGACATATGGACACTCGAGGTTCCAACTTAAACAAAGCTGGCCACAGCAGCCAGTGGTCACTATTGCAGCTGAAGAAATATAGAAATTCCACATTTACACTGGTTCAGTTGCGAGAGATACCATATCTATTCATTATAAATGAGCAGAAAAACATTTTGAATCAAACTATTGCAGAAAATGTGGCTGAACTTTTCTAGCAGCAACATGAATGAAATTCTAGTAAATGTTTGAATGTAAATGTATTCTAAGTGGCTTAACTTGTACAGTAATCCTGAGCTCACTTCCCTGTACGTACTGCGGGAAGGCAAGAGATGGAAGTGCTAAAATTGGCTGTCAAAGTCATGACATAATATCCAGGATTAAAATAATTCTTCCTTGTGATGTAGTGGAAGTGCAGACAGCTTACTTTCTCTGGTATGAACAGGTTGCAAAGGAAGATAAACATTAAGATGCTAAGCGTGTACCTTTGCATGCATGCTTGCTTTGATGTGAATTAAATGCTCATACCTTCGGAAGCCTTTTTTATTCTCGGGGCAATCAATTTAAACAGATACCTTTAGAAGTATAATCATTCTTAGGCGCAACAAAATTAGTTCTTTTGCTAACATTACTTTAACTACTTGCAAAAAAATGTGTTTAGCCATGAGGGAAATTTCAGAAAGTATAGGGGCTTGTGCTCATGGCATTTGTGGTTTACATTATAGTGAGCCAGCACTCTAATGGCAATGCCAACATGTGTAAGATTATTCACCCAGATTTGGTTTAAAAGCAAAAATCCCAGAAAAAAAAGCCCATTAAAAGATAAACTAAAACAGCTGTGTTGCTGCAATACTCACCTTTTGTCTGGAGCTGCCTGCAGTAGTACTTCTTTTCTAGCACTAGATGTCTTCAGTCTGCCAGTTTGATTGAAGGCCAGCATCATTCAACCCATTTCCTCTAAAGCCAGGATATCATGTACCAGCCCCCAGCCTTTGATTGAACAGCATAAGCAGTACAGTGATGATTTCAGCATCATAGGCGTCCGCAGGTAGGGCAAGGGGGGGCTAATTAATGCCCCCCCCAGAGCAAGGTGTGTCACTCAGGGGCCAGGCCCAGGCTGATCCTGTGCAGGTTCAGAATGGGTGCCAGCATAGGGAGGAAAGGTGACCTTAAGGCACCAGGAGAGGGAAAGCGCTAAAGTCATGGGTCCCCGAAGAAAAGCTGATGCTGACGCCGGCCCCGCTCACATCTTTACCCAGCCCAGCACAGGTCACAAAGCTCACACCGTGACATGAAGCACCATGCCGTGATTCTGTGAACATCAGCCACTGCCTCCAAGTCACACTAGCTTCCATTTGCTCTCCACTCCAGGCTGCTACTGCTCCTCCTCTCTCCGAGTCCCAGGAAAAGGACAGAACAACTGCTTCACTCTCTACAGGCTCCAGCCCTGCACTGAACAATTCCCGCCCTGGCGGTAGCAAAAATGCCTCCAGTCCAGCACAGAGTCAACAATCCCTGCTGAACTGGAGGCAAGAGATAAGGGGGAGGAGTCCAGTGACACTAGGGGAGGAGTCAGCAAGCACATGAGCTGGATCAGCATGGAGTGGAGGGATGAAAGGTAAATCTTGCTGCTTTGCTTTGCATAAGATAGCCCACTGACATATACACCATGGGGACCCTCTAGAGAGGAGGAATAGATGGGAACATAGGAACAGAGTGCAAGGAAAAAACAAAATGGGGACAGGAAGGGATATGGGGGCAAAACAGAGAAGATTACATGGGGACAGAGGGGCAGAATCTGCTTCCTATCCACTTGCTCAGCTTAGCATCTGTGTGTTGATCCCCTGCTGGGCAGAGCCCACCCAGCTCACTCTGAGTGTGGTCAGTTGTATACAGGCCTGTGTCTGTTTACACCCAACTGCCCTCCAATCCCATCTGCCCAGACAGAGGGGGACAGATTGTTTTTGGCAGATTGAGTTGGATTGGATGTAGGCGGGTGTAAACTGGCACGCAATCGGGTCCATCTGAAAAACTGACAGGCAGACCCGATTAGACTAATCGGTGCCAGGATGAGAGGGCGGGGGGGGGGGGTTAAAATATGAATCGCCAGCCACTTGTTGGAGCTTCAGATTTTTAATATGCTGCAGACATGTTCTTTTGACACACATTAGTGTGTGTACTTTTAGAAATCCAAATGTTGGCTGATCACTTCCACAACCGCTGTTATGGGCCACCCCCTCGGCCCCTCCTGCCACCTAGTCACCTATATGCTATCACATAGGGGTTATTGGTTCCCTATATGATAACAATAAAGTCATGAAAAAAATTAATTTAAAAAAGTTTTAACTGTTTAAATAGACACATAAACAACAATACATTTTTTTAGAGGCCTCCCCCCACCCCACATACACACATACAAAAAAACACGTGTTAGGTCACCTAGGTAGAAACATGGTGTTTGCCCTAGACATATATCACTGCACACATCAGAATGAGGGCAAACATTTTAATTCTAAAATAATGACCTACTGGGGCAAGAGAGAGAGAGAGATGTATATCCAATCGGCGCAGCACCAGCACTGCCCACTCAAGACCCTCCCCTTCATGACATTGACAAAAAGGGGCAAAGCATGGGGGACCAAAAAATGATGCCCCCCTGAAAAAAGTTCCATGCCCATGGTCAGCATGCTTCTTGTCAGCACATGAACTAATCGGATCCTTGTGCTGCTTATTATTATTTTCATCTCATTGATTTCAATGAGAGAATGAAATTATTAAAAAATTGTACTATAATCAAATAGTTTTATAGGACTTTTTTTGACCTGACCTTTATTGCTTAGGACTAAAGATGGCCTTGCGGTTCGCCCTGCTGTCGGTTTGCAGCGAACTTTGCGTGTTCGCTATTTGCCGAACTGGCGAACATATGGCGCTATTCGCGGCCACCATATTCTTTTACATTGTGAAGAACTTTGACCCATGACACATCCATCATGTGGTACAGGACAGCCAATTGAGACATTTCAGCACATAGACATACCCCCTACCTTATAAATAGACCTGATCTTACTGCCATTTCACATTCTGTCTTTTGTCAGTGTAGGGAGAGGTTGCTGTGTGGAGCAGAGACAGACTGTAGTGACACAAATAACTAGCTATTAGGTCCACAAAAGTCCTTTTAAGCTGAAACGCACAGTTAACGACTACCTGTATGAACTCTGCAGCAGGACAGGTTCTTTGGAGCTTGTTTTTTTTTCACCGCGCCAGTCGCTGCTCATGTGCGACGCATGCAGACTTCTGCAGCCATTTGATGAGATCACCAAACTGGTCAGTCGCAGCCATGGTGCCATCAGTGACATCGTACCTTACACCTTCTTTATGGAGCATGCATTGCATCGTATCATTGATCAAGCCGTTGAGGAGCAGGAGCAGGAAGATGAGGAAGTCGCAATACTGGATGAATTCCCAGGGAGGGCTATTCCATCTGAGACAAGTCAACAGGGGTCTGAAGAGGACGGATGAGGAGGAGCAAGAAGAGCATGCTTTAAACCTTTCTGGGATCCCTGTTGTTGTCCGTGGATGGGGGGAGCAGAATGTGAATGACATTATCCTGGATGATGAGCAGGAGCCAAGCCACCACACCGCTTCCAATTTAGTGCAAATGGAGGCCTTCATGCTCCAGTGTTTTAAGAGAGACCCCCCATATAAAAAGCATAAAGGGAAAGGACCAGTACTGGGTGGCAACGTACTTAGACCCCCGGTACAAACAAAAAATGCCAGAAATGTTACCACCATCACAGAGGGCTGTGAGAATGGAGCACTTCTTGGCCTTGCTTAGAGAAATGCTGCATTCTGCTTTTGCATGCGCTTTCCCCTCGCAGAGAAACCGTTGTGGGTACCAATCCAACAGCGCTTGCAAGAAGAGGGCGGTTTGAAGATGTGTTTGTCACTTCTGATATGACATCATTCTTTCAACCGATCCATCAACAGCTGTCATCCGGATCCATCATCAGTGAATGCCTAGACCGACAGGTGTCCGACTACATCGGGTTAGCGGCCGATGTGGACTCTCTGAGAAGTGATGAACCCCTGGACTACTGGGTGGGCAGGCTTGACCTTGACCAGAGCTTGCACAATTTGCAATGGAACTGTTGGCTTGCCCCTCCTCCAGTGTCCTGTCCGAAGCGACGTTCAGCGCAGCAGGGGGGATCGTGACCGATAAGTGCACTCGCCTAGCTCACGACAGTGTTGACTACCTCACATTTCTAAAAATGAATGAGTCATGGCTCTCGGAGGAATTCAACACATGTGACCAGTAGACCATGCATGATTCAAATTCCTCATGACAGACCACAAATATCCACCGCCACCCATAACAATTCATGGTCTCTGTCTTAGGTAAATACAGCGGCATAAAAGGCCTTTTATGTCCGTTGAATGCCTAATTTTTGGGGCCTGTAATGGCCGAAACGTATTTATCCTGTGAATGCCTAATGCACCTCCAGCCACAGAATACAAAGTTCTTTGCTGTCAGGTGAACGCCCATTGGCTAATTTTTGGGGCCTGTACTGGCCGACACTTACTTCTTTATCCAGGCTATGAATGCCTATTTTTTCAGACTGGAATTGAAAATCAATGGGTCTGTAAATGTTCCGCTAAATTATGGAACGGATGCGGACCCATTTTACAGACATGTGAATAGACCCTATATGTATTTGACATGTATTTACCGGCTGCTGTCAGTTCTGGCTGATTTAGGCCGAGCTATTACACTAAAACCGAGCAATATTACAAAAAACAAAATACACGTTATAACTGTATAAATGATTTATATAACTTATAAAAAAAATTAAAAATTTATGGCAACTTTTCCAATAGCAGGATCATCTCCTGCACCCCCTTCATAGCCTGGCCTTGCCTCTCCTCCATTGCTTTCATGCGTTCCTGAATTGACGAAATTTCGCACATAAAAAGAGAATGCTTGTCGATCGCAGATTCACTTAATACTTCTGGTATGTCAGTGTCCATGTTGTGGGACTATGTGTGCACAGCTAGTAAGTATTTTGTGGCTTCAAATATGACCTGGAGGTTTTTCAAGTTCGCCTGCCATTAAAATGAATGGGACCCACCTCAAACGTGTGGTTTGCGAACATTTGCGCGCGTTAGCGAACCGTCTCATCAGATGTTAGTCCATCACTACTTAGGACTTTGCAGAACTCAAACACAGCAATAACAGCCTCAGCATTTTTCCCACCAAATGCTTTCTTTAGAATACTTACATTTCTTACGGCAGGAAACAGCATATACAGTGCTTAACTTTTTGATTTTCCATACTTTCTGAAAAATGACTTTCAGTTGCTTATGAATTGCATATAGCTGTTTATACATCAAATTACATGATCCTGCTACTCTTTAAATTGCACAACTAACAATCCCCCAGCTTCTATCCAGCTTCTATGCATGCTAAATACCACAAAAAAGTACTACGTTCAATGAAATGAATAAAAGAGTATATATAAAAAATAATCTTTTATGCTGCAAGCTGCTGTATTCAATGCTGGGTCGATTAATGCTTATTTAGAGTATATTTAAAGTCCCTTTGAATGGAGTGGGGAAATTAATGGCTAAAACCCCTTGCTTTTTTGCTGGTTGTGTCCTGTTGGGAAGATTGTGGCTTTGCATATACATTACGTTTACAAAGGTGAAGTTAGCTAGGTATCCTAATGCACCCACCTTTACCTTTACATAAAGCTGTGGTGTATATAAATACAATAATAAATAGTATTTGAAATCATGAATAATTCCAGACAAAAAATGGAGGTTTAACTTTGACATCAGTTTGGCTGGACTGTGTTAGAGTTCTGCCTGGTCATGTGTACAGTTAGGTGCACATGACAGGCTCAGAACCAAGCCTGGTTGGACGCTTTAAGTATCAACTTCCCCAGAGCCAATCAGCAGGTGCGCCTGGCCCCGCTGAGGAGTCTGGGGAAGGGTACTTAAGATGTTGAAGACACGTGTTCCGGGTTAGTTCGTGAGGCCATAGCTGCCTGTTCCTGATTCTGGACCGGGGTAGCCCGGCGAGGGGTCCCGGTCAGGGGAGCGTGTGTTGCTCCGCAACATGCTTCGGTTGGCTAACCCCAATAGACCCGCCTGGTCTGGGGTGGGGATCCGTCTGTTCCCAAGTTTCGGAGCCGGCTGGTCTGAGGTGCAGTAACTGAGGGAGGATTCAAGGCATCTGGGTGTGCTCTCGGCTTGGAGGGGCACCGCAGCTCGTGTAAGCGACTGGGGGAGAACTCTTCGGAGGAGGGCCAACAAGCTGGCATCCTGAAAAGTGCCTGGTTGCTGGGTTGTCAAGGACATCAGCAAATCCTTGTTTTTCCAGTACTGCCAAGGAGACAGAGAACGTTCCAAGTACTGAGGAAAAGATTCCTGTTCACTTCTGTTACAAATTACTCAAGGTCAAAAATGTGGATGTTACTGCTGCCTAAAAGAGGATTTGGGCACTGGAAAACGATAAAACAGTGACCAGTCTGGTAGGACCTCTCTGACTCCCAGCATGCCTCATTTTTGTACTAGTGTTTTAGTGTCCTAGAAGGGTGGGCACCTTTTCTCTACTGTTTTTTCTGCATTCAAGTCAATTTTTTCTTCAATTAAGATTCTTCTACCTGCTGTTTGTGCTGGTTTGTACGGTATATGCTACTATCCAGATTGGCATATTCTCAGCATTAGCTCTAGAGGCGGTACCTGGACACCACTGGGCTGGATGATTGTAGGGCTATTCGGTACTGGACTCTGCATTGTGGCACTTTTAAAACTTAAGCGTATAGTGTTAGGCTGGTTCAGCGGGAATCGACCGAGATTCAAAGCTTTAGTGGGCAGGCTGAATGTACCAAGTTGAACTGTCTTCTCACGGCGGGAATGGTTTCTCCCGCCCACACCCCCCCAGCCCCCCCTCCCCATCAGGAGAAGACAATTGCTCGGCAGGAGGGATTCCTGTGGTTGCAGGAAAGAAATTTGCACCATCTGTGACCTGCCTTAGTTAGCTGTGGAGCACTTTTGAGAGCCAGAGCCAAGACACAATCAGGTGTGACCCAATCACTGAAGACTCACTTTGTGGGTAGTCTGTGTGGACCAAGGAATAGGACCATTGGACACCATTATTGTCCCAATTTTTTTTGTCAGTTTACCATGGAAGGGGTTAACACTGAGGAATTAATTCCTTAAGTGTAGTGTTCAAAATGCATGCTCTGCTCTCTTCTTCCTGCCATTTACTGTGTGGTAATACATTCCTGACACTGCTCCTTATTTTGAACCCCTCCTGCTACCAGCAGCCTGTATTTGAGTATTCAAGGCCTAGTCTTGTACCCTGAGTTACATTCTCCCTGTCTTGTATCGTAATACGTCAGATCCCAGAACTGCTGTAACAGGTTCCCCATTGAAATTAGAAGAATAGTGTGCAGCTTATACCAGACTACCAAGAACTTTTTTGTGCACCTACTAGTCCCAGACGTCCTTTATAGGGACTGAGAGAATCCTGAAAGGCTGCTCACACATGTCAAACATTTGACAGCCCTATACCTATTTGAGGAGTCAGATCTATTGGTATCACGCCTTAATAAAGCACTGATGATCCACGTAGAGGATGCACTTGTGTTTAAGTATCCCATCGACACACATATGGAGGTTCTTTCTAAAACCTTGTTTTCTCTGGTTGGCCCTGAATTGCATCTGTTTTTTTTTCCATGGGGAGTTTAACCTTGGGCAAACGGAGCAGAAACAGAGAAGAACAATTAGGCTGTGTCTGCTGTAGAAAATTGTGGGTGTGGCATTATTGTACAGTGGGAGGGGCTTAACCTTGAGCCTTCTCACTGTGTACACAGTAACATATGCCATTGGCCTTTGTACCCAAATAGTGCAATAGCTTGTATAAGCAATAACAAAACTTCAGATGTCAGCAGCAGTGATAATAAGCAACAAAGAGACCCAGATAAGGCTGCCTTACCACCTCCAGAATGATTTATACATGTGTGCTGTCCTTTATCTCTGTCTGTAGTCTACTGGTACCTTTCTCTTTCCCTGCTATGGGTCCTGCTGATCCCCTCCAGTGTTCTACACTGTCCCTGGTACTTCCTCCTTGCCAGTACTGCCAATCAGAGGTCATCTCTCTCCTCTCCCTGCTGTACTGTCCTGTCAGCAATGGGGAGACACAGGCTGTTGTGCTGAGAATGACCAGGCTTTGCGATTCCCTCATTCTGGCCATCAGTCAGGATGCTCCAGGGAACCCCAATACCCCCCTTCTCATCAACACCCCTTGACTGGACAAAGACCAGGAGAATCTTTTTGATTATGTTGTGTTGAGAATGCCCAGGCTTTGCCACTCCCTCATCCTAAAGTGGCCATCAGCCAGGATGCCTCCGGGAACCCAAATACCCCCCTCCTCATAAACACCCCTTGAGTGGACAAAGGCCAGGGGAATCTTTTTGATTCCTCAGTCCTGTTGTTATTGTGTGGGCCTGTTAGTGTTTGGTTGCCATTTTCCACTCGGTTGGACTGATTTTGGACATCCCAATAGTCTCTGAATCATTTGTCTCTCAATGAATTGGTACAAAAATATGATTTTGTATTTACCATAAATGTATTTCCTTGGAATTGGAAAATACAAAAAATCCTGAATTATTTTGACGTTAAAGCATATACAGTATGAGATTCTTGTGACTGAGTACTTTAAAGTTCCCAGCCCAGCTTTGCCCTCAAATTTTATTTATCATTCAGTCCTTTCATTAACTTATAATTGAAATATGCAACAGGAAGAATAAAGCCTCGTACACACGATCAGATTTTCGGCAGACAAAGAGTCAGACTTTTGTCCGAAGGGTGTGTGCCAGGAACTTGTCTTGCATACAAACGGTACACAATTGTCGCTCAACAAACACAAAAATAATGATGTACTAGACGTACTACGAGCTGTTAAAGAGGAAGTTCAATTGTCAGGGGCCACCCTTTGGGCTCCTTCTGCTAATTCCGTGTTAGTAGAAGTTTGGTGAGTGTTGATTCACGCTTTTCAGTTTGTGCTTTTCAGTTCGTTTCTGAACGGCCGTTCATCAACCAGCCATGTTTGGGAATCGGAGGAGAGAACGTGCTATTATTGGCCTTGGAGTTATTGCTTTGACCCAAATCCAGTCCAGAAACAGGAGGAGGAGGATTTCTTGGACCAAAAATTGGTTGCTTAATCTTGACCGATTATGTAATTTGCCTTTGCTGCAGGAGCTCCAGGAGAATAATTGGGATGATTTTTGGAATTATCTCTGGATGACGGACCCCTGCTTTCATCAACTCTTGGCATTGTTGACCCCCTATATTAAGAAGCAGGATACATGCATGAGGCTTGCCATGACTGCTGAGCAAAGGCTCATAGCCACCTTGCAGTACTTGGCAACAGGGAGAAGTCTCCAGGACCTCAAGTTTACCACTGGGATCTCCCCCCAGGGTCTGGGACTCATTATTCCAGAAACCTGCTCATCCATTATTGAAGTCCTGCAGAAGGACTATATTCAGGTAAGTTTTTTCCTTTAACATCCCATTCTATGTACTTAATGTTTGCTCATGTATATTATTAATTTATTGATTCCATAACTAACATTACTGTAATATGCTGTGAATGACTTCTTTGTCCTCGTGGATGCTGTAAGCCTTTTCTGCTCCTTTTTTGGCCTACATGCATATTTTCCTTCACTAACCTCCCCAGCATGCTATCCTGGGCCCATGCAAACCTAGCCTAGTAACTTAACAATGTTTTTTGTTAGCTACATTTTTGTGCTTACCCTAAACACCCCTAAAATTTGTCCAAATGTTATTGTTGTCCTCCAATTCAGGCAGAGTGCAAGAGGCCATTTTTTGGGGCCCAAACTAATTTGTAAACCCCCCCCCCCCAAAATGTCAAGTCAACACTCAATTATAATACTCTATCTGCTGACTTTGCAAAACCCATACACACTATCCCTCTTTTGTGGTCATATTTCTGAATGAATTCACCAAAGCATGTAGTGCAAGAGCTTGCCTGATTACCTTCAAATTGTAACATACAAAGTTTTTGTCTCCTATTATCTTGATAGGTTATTTCTGAATGTCAAAATGTGCTGCCATTTGGACAGTGTGTATTCATATTTTTTGATTATGATACCTATTACATGTCCACTGGGCTGTCAATAGTGTAAGGAGGGGCTGGCCAAAGTATCACACATTATTTATGCAAACAGCTCTCATGGAGGTGGAGAGAGTTACCTGTCCAAACAATCTAACCATTACCTCCCCCTCACCATAACATTTTTAGAATAGGCCGCCAGAGGGGGTGAGGAATCAGATAAGTTAACCTTATACCTGTGTCTGTAAATACTCATTTAGGTTTTATACTTATGTTGGCCAAGCATGTTTGTGTCAAATCTGCTTGCAATGTTATGTGCAGAAGTATTAATTTATTTTTCCTTTTTTTCAATACAGTTTCCTTCCAAGCCACAGCAATGGCAGGACGTTGCAGCCCAGGTCTATCATCAGTGCGATTTTCCCAACTGTAGTTGTGCTATTGATGGAAAACATGTCCGGATTGTCCCACCACCCAACTCTGGCATATATTGTTTCAAATATAAGGGCTTTTGCAGACATAGTCCTGCTAGATGTATTGTCTGCCACATATGAGTTCTTGTTTCTTGATGTTGGGAAGAACGGCCGCAACTCTGATGGAGGAGTCATTATGCAGACAGAGTTCTACAAGCGGCTCCAGAATGGCACCTTAAACTTACCACCTGCTGAGGAGAATGTTGAAGGCCTCTGGGGGAACATCTTATGAAGCCATTTCCTATGAGGAACCTCACCCCAGAGCAGAGAATATTTAATTACAGGCTCTCTCTTGCCAGAAGGGTGGTTGAAAATGCCTTTGGCATCCTCTCCAGTCGGTTCAGGCTGTTTTTAACACCAATTAACCTGGCACTATACAAAATCAACCATGTGGTATTGTGCTGCTGTATACTGTATATAGATTTTTACGGACGAATGCTAGCAGCTACCTTGCCTCACAGCCAACTGGTGCGGACCATGCAGTGGCAGGCCCAGCTGAAGAGGCTGCAGCTGGACCATCTGTGGGCATAATGACGGCTCTAGAAACTGGCCGTGCTGGATGATATACGTCAAAAATGCCTTGATTATTTTGTGGGTAGAGGAGCAGTGTCTTGCCAGCAAACTGGAGCTGATCCTGAATAATATTTTTATTTTCTTCATAAACTCATATTCCAGTTGAACTACTGTCTGTGTTTATCTGTATAATATGTTCTCAAATGGCCTTTATTTGGGCCACTTGCTACAATAGTGCAAATGTACCTTATTTGTTACATGGGGTGACAATCTCTCTTCATCAGCTAGCTAGCTATTATGGTGTGCTGTGGGTCTGCTACACACACACACACACACAATGTTTTTGTTCTTAATGGATCTAATGCATGAATTTCCTTTCAAATCCTTTAAATTTTGTAGTGGATAAATTTACAGTGCCTGATTTTTTACACAATTCATCGACCTGTACAGGGAGCTGCCCTGTCTCTGCAAGGTCAAGAGTCGAGATTACGCCAATAAAATCTTGAGGAAGGCAGCGTTGGAGAAACTGCTTGAGTTGGTGAAGCCTTTGTACCCCAGGGCAGACATCAACTATGTCAAGAACAAAATTTCCAACCCGGAGGAATGCTTTTAAAAGGAAGCACAAAAAGGTAATGGACTCCGAGAGATCTGGAGCAGCAGCGAATGACCGATATGTCCCCAGGCTGTGGTATTACAACAGCCTGTGGTTTTTGACCGACCAGACAGAACCCAGGCCATCGCTGTCTATGCTCCGTTCAACATGTGCTGAGGCCACAGCTCCAGAGGTCAACACAGGTCCTGCTGCACAGGATGAAGGTGTGGAGGAGCCCAGCTTGACCATGGTATAGCATTGTTGAACATATTTGTATTCAAAAATACGATGATGATAACTAGACTTTATTGTTCAAATATTTCTCCCTTAACAAAGTGGTTTCCATATAAATAGACAGTACTGTCCAAAAATGATTTGAACAAGAATGAAAAATGATGGAGTCAGAATGATAGTCTTTGCTATTTGTCCACATTCAATTTTCAACAGTGAGGAGATCAAAATTGTGTGTGATTGATAACCAAACCCTAACAAAAGAATCAAATCATGTCCCATTTTCATACACAGGAAAGTGTCAGTCAGGAGAAGCCATGGCCAGCAGCCAGACAGAGTCCCAGATCCCTCCCCCTATGCCCTCCCGCTAAAAGGGCCAGAAAGAGCAGGAATCTGGACGAGGCCACCGCTTCCTTCCTCAGCCAGGCCACTACTGCCATCTATACTGACCCAGATGAGTGATTTGGCATGGTGACAGCCAATAGGTTAAGGGGAATGGCCAGTGACCAGGGGAGAAGGTGCGATGGGCGAGATCTATGCCACCACCCACCTGTGTGATTTTTGTGGGCCCACATACACAACCTCTGCAGCCAACCCACCCACCACAGCAACCCCACCCACAACAACAACATGGCGGTCAATAGCAATAACAGCCCCAAGACCTGCAACCAGGCCTCCGGTCTGGGGATTTTCACCCCTTCCACGCTTACTAATTATTATTTTATTTTTGGGTTGAATAATGATTTCATTTCTTACATTTTCTATATTTTTGGATGCATAGAATGCATTTTTTGGTTAAGTTCTATTGGCAGATAGCATGTCTATTTTTTATTTTTTTAATGCACAATAAAAAAAATTGTGTAGAATAATACTTGGCTGGTTTTGGACCTGTCCCAAGATCAAACAGTATTGGAGAGATGTGCACAGAATTGTGCAAAAATTTACCGAATATCGAATACTGGATGACCCGGCTTTTTTTCTGTTGCACCTCTCACATATTCCAATAAGAAAATATAAGAGTTCGGTATTGTGTCATATGGTTAATGAGGCCAAGGCATGTATTGCCCGATCTTGGAAAGATCCTAAGCCACCCACAATAGCAATGTGGATAAATAAAGTTAGGAGGGTGGGGGCTGTGGAAGATTTAGTATACTCGGCCCAGGACAGAAGTGAGCAATATGCCAGGGTATGGACGGTTTGGAATGCTTTTCTCTCTTCAGAGGGGGGAAAGAAACTGATGGGGAACAGGGAAAGATAAGGAAACCACTATGTAGTGGGATTAACCCCCCTAGCGGTAATCCCGAGTCTGGCTCGGGTTAGGAATTTACTGATAGAAGCGGTAACCCCGAGCCAGACTCTAGATCGCATCGCTAGATGCAGGGGAGGACACAGGGAGAGTTACTTACCTTGTCCCCTGGATCCAGCGATGTCCCCCGCGCTGTGTGATCGAGCTGTCCTCCGCTCGATTCACAGTGCCGAATGCCGCCGAGCTCCGTTCCCTGCGACGTTACGGCGCACGGGAGCGGAGAACGGCGGCAAATTCAAAAAAGTAAAAAGACACAAAACACACACAGCACTGTAATCTTACAGATTACAGTACTGTATTAAAAATTACACACCCCCTTTGTCCCTAGTGGTCTGTGCAGTGCCCTGCATGCACTTTTATATTATAAATACAGTTTTTTCTGCCTGGAATTTGGAGATTGCCCATAGCAACCAAAACGTGTCCCCTTTTCAGTGTTTTTGGATTTGATTACATTATTGAATAATTTTTATTATTCTTTATTATATTATAAACTTTATCATACCCGGGATGTCTGCTAGACTCTGGTTTGAACAGATTTAGGAGTGTTATTCCTAAGAATTACAGGACTACAAAATAAAACGCCAAATTCCCATGCAAAATAATTGTACCGCTTTCAGCACCTAAAACTGGACTGAATCATACCACCAGGGAGGCTACGTAAACTGTATTATTTTTTTTTTTTGTCTTTTTTTTTTATTTTTTTTTCTGGGGGGAGGGGGGAAGGCTGGGGGAAAATATTAAAATAAAAGGAGGAAAAGTGGAATACTTAATAACAGTAGAGATAAATAAGAAAGGGTTCTCAGCTATTAAAATCAGGGAAATAGAATTTTTGCAGAGAGTAAGACGGGCCGGGAACTAATGAATGTATGTATGTAACTATGAAGATGTATGTAATTCAACCTTGTAACCTCCTTGAGTATAAATAAAGAATATATAAAAAGAATAATACTTGGCTATGTGTTTTACTTCAAATGACAGCTTGGGAGTAGGCCAGTACATTTTTTAAATAAAATCTAAAATTAACAAGGGACACCAACATAGTTATATCTTTGATATTAAAAACTACAGGATAATAGTGTTGTGGTAACTTGGCCAAAAAACAAACAAAAATCAAGCCTAATAATATTATTCTTGATCTCACTAGAAAACAAAAGAATTTTCAAATATGTTTTCCATAATGCCATCAGTATCACAAGCAAAGCAGCTTCATTATTATTCCATTAAAGAAGAAGAGAATTGTGTGCTGCAATTTGACAATTCATAATTTGCCACATCACGATTGTTAAATGTCCATTACGAACGCTAGTTTACAAGACCGACTGCTTACGAGTCGTCCTTGCTTCCGAGCATGCGTGTTTGTACTTTTGACTTTTGTGTGACTGACTTGTGTACAGACAATAGGAAAATCTGACAACAGGCCGTTTTCCGCCGAAAATTTACTAGCTTGCCATCCAACATTTGTTGGCGGAAAGTTGGACAACTAACGGTCGGATTTTAGGCCAACAGTCTGTCATCACACAATTCCCTGCCGAAAATCAGATCGTGTGTACGAGGCTTAAGTATAGAATTAACACTTTCTGTTCAAAGGTGACAAGATTCACCCACTTCACTGTATCTATGGAGGAGCAGAGTTTTCTCCCCAGGACAGTAAGTGTGTTAGGACCGTAGAACACCCCCCTTTCCATTTCTCAATGACAATGGTTGGTAAGTGTTCTGTGATCCACAGAAAAGAACTGGGCAGGACTGATAACACTATTTGAGATTTCAGTACAGCAGAGGCACAGAACACAGAAAGATAAGAGTTCACTGGATTTCTGGTAGGATCAACAGATATATTTTTAACAGGCATAACAAAGCACATTCTGTTTCAATACATTTAAATAAGTAGTATATTGCCCAATTACAAATACTCAACATATCTTTGATCATGCAGATGTACATATCTTGACGTATGATATAAAGAGGAGTTACAGATGTGAATATATTATGCAGTCATAACAAAACAATTAGCTGCTAGACCCAAGTACCTCATATGGGCTGTACATTCCTGATAGGTGGGGCTCTATTGGTATAAAGGTAATAGGAAGAACCAACAACTACTAGAATAACCTGTTCCCCCCAACGTTTTTGGATAAATTGATGGGATCAGCCTCTATCCCAGGACAGGGACATTCTTCCAACTATTATTAAGACAATAAAAGATAAAATATGTACAACAAACATAAAAGACTCAGAACAGGTAAATTAGTGCAAATATATATTTTTGTGAATTAAAGAAAGCAAAGAAGCAAGCAGCAGAAAAATAAAGCAGGGTAGGATGTTGGAGATCAGCACAGGTCCCTATGCGCAGGGCAAAACACTGATTGGCCAACTTTAAAATGTTAGATTGACATAAAATTTCATAAAAATTACCCCCAAAGTAATTGGCTATTCCTGGTTCTATATCTTTTTAAAGTTTTTTAAAATTTGTTGTGTAGGATAGCAGCCAAATTTTGTTTCACCTGCGTGACAGTGGGAGTTCCAGACTTCCATGCTCTCACTAAGGTTTTTTTTTTAGCAGCTGTGAAGATGACCTCCACAAGTTAAGAATTTAGTGAGCCATGAGTGATTGTATCCCAGATTTGGGTCCATTGCTGTGGCTCTGGTGGCCCACCCAAATCTTTTTCACATTGGGAAATACAGACTGGGGGATTGAGTTTATCTCTCCCTGAACCAGATTTATAAATCAGGCACGGTAAGCCTTTAGACAATGGATCACTGCGAAATACAGTGCTGTGAAAATGCATTTGCCCCCTTCCTGTTTTTTTATTTTTTTGCATATTTCTCACACTTAAATGATTCAGATCATCAAACAAATTTTAATATTACACAAAGATAACCCGAGTAAATCCAAGATGCAGTTTTTAAAGCATTATTTCATTTATTAAGGGAAAACAGCTGTTCAAACCTGTATGGCCCTATGTGAAAAAGTAAGCAATTGATGGCCACAGTGGCTGCATTTGATGGGCACAGTGGCTACATTGAATGGCACAATGGCTGCAATCGATGTTTTTTTTTCAGTAATTTTCAGTTCGTTTGGGCCCCCCAAAAATTTTGAGCACCAGCCGCCACTGAATGTACATGTGTCGGTCTAGGAAGGGTTTCAAAGCCATTTCTAAGAGAACCATGGGGAGAGCCATTATCCACAAATGGAGATAACTTAGAACAGTAGTGAACCTTCCCAGGAGTGGCCGGCCTACAAAAATGACTCCAAGAGCATGAGAACTTTTCATTCAGGAGGTCATAAAAGAACCCAGAACAACATCTAAAGAACTGCAGGCCTCACTTGCCTCAGGTAAGATCAGTGTTCATGATTCAACAATAAGAAAGAGACTGGGCAAAAATGGCATCCATGGGAGAGTTCCAAGGCCAAAGCCACTGCTGACCAAAATTAACACAAAGGCTCATCTCACATTTACCAAAAAACATCTTGACTATCCCCAAGACTTTCAGGCAAATATTCTGTGGACTGATGAGACAAAAATTTCACTTTTTGGAAGGTGTGCGTCCCCTTACATCTGGCATAAAACGAGCAGGGCCCTCTGATATTGATTTGTATTATAAGTGTACTGTCTGCCCTCATGTTGTAAAGTGTAAACTGTGTAAACTGTGTAAACTGTTGGTGCAATATAAATCCTGTATAATAATAATAATAATAATAATAATAATAATAATAATACTGCTCTGGTACTTGCTTCAGCTACTCACAGAGGTCCCTGATAAGGTGGATGGCCCCTTAGTGGTGACAGCTTGCCCTCTACCTTCGACCATGACAGGTTCTAAACCATCACTTCTGGTTGGACTGCAAGCCGCAGTCCCAACCCTACGCTGCTTTCTTGCTTCTGGATAGCCCCTCAGACAGCCTAGTAGCCAGATGTCCCCGGGGTAGGCCTCAGGATCTGGCCAGAAAAGTTTCACAGAGCAAATCAGTTTCCCACACAAGGGATTCCACCATCAACACGAACCTAAATCAGGTTCAGTCTCCTGGCTATCTCTAGCAAAACTGCTGCTCAGTTCTTTTGCCTTCGTCATCCAGACCATCTAACACAGCACCTCAGTGATCTTGTACAAACTCTGTACCTCTGCTCTTTTCCAGCTTCTTGCTGCTCTGTCACCTACCGCACTTGCACTGTGCAGACATACACGCTCTGGCTGCCCCATGCAGTTTCTCTGACTCCTGGGAGTGACCTCCTGTCTATCAAGTAGAGCCCCAAACTATTGCAAGGTCCTAGATTTTATGGGCTGTGAACACCTGCACACCCAACCTGCTGATTTCTGACAAGACCTGGATACAGGATTAGAGACTTCTTCCCTCCCAAAGCATTTCAAAGTCTCTGAGTTCCAAACTTTGATTTAACTAGAAACTAGAATTACAAAACCTAATGAAAGATGAAAATCCACCTTTCTTCTCTAAGAACTGACATTCTGGAGCCCCTCAAACTGTATTCTTGAAAACTCTGTGTTGTTTTACCCAACATTATACAGTGGCAGGGCCTCACACTGTTACAGTATGTTCAAATGAAATGAGAGTTAATCGCAAGTCCATGTGTTTCAAAACCATAAGTGGGAAATTGGAGATATCGAAATAATTCCAAAGATGTCAGAATGACTACCGGGTGTTTGGTTAACAGAAATGCGCAGCAGAATGCACGCAGAATTCTCGGCAGAATGGTGACTAGGTGTGCACATGCACACAGGAATGAGCACCGGTGCACAGGCCCAGGAGCCCACTCAATGCATGTTAGCACCAGACGCACTATTTAAGGGGGATTCTGCTCATGCGCCAATGCTGACTAGTCTTTCAGCTGTTACCTGTGTCCTGTTATTACTCCGCTTGTTCCCTTGTTGCTGACCCGGCTTGCCTCTGACCTGAATTTGGATCCTGCTTCTGCTCGGTTGCCAGTTCCTGACCTTCTTGACCACCTCTCTGTCTTATGACTCGGTACTTTGCTGCCCGCTTGCTGCTGACCTCGGCTTTCCCTGTGACCACTCTGCTGTTACCAGCTCTGCTCTCACATCTGTTTCAAGTACCTATCATCTACAGATGCTGTCATCTGTATCGGCTCTGCTCATCACAGTGAGTTCTTGTCTCAAGCCTGCTGAGATCTCTGACAAGCCTTGCATCTGGAACCCGCAGCCTGAGTTGAGTTTCCCTTTAACTTCGGCTGGATCTCATGCACAGCTACTGTTACTGATGTTCTGCCAGCCTGCCAGGGTGTACATCCTTTGCTGCAACACCTACAGGCACTCATGTTCCTACTGTCCCTCGGTACCCTAATTCACTTATCCTAGCCATACCCTGAGGGAATCCTCAGGGTATGGCTAGGATAAGTGAATTGACTCCACAGGAGACATAATTAAAAGGGCTTCATAGTGTAGTATATTTATTGATGGTTAAAATCAAGTATAAAAAGGTTGCACTCACATGTAATTGTGACTTAGTCATGGCACTAGGTGTGTACAGCATGTGCAGACCGAGCCTGTTACTCCGATGTTAGCGTACTGTTCACGTGGGAAATGGAAGATGCATTGGTCACTGGTAACAATGCAGCAAAATACAGTGGACCAGAACTGTATGAGTATACAGCGGTGGAGGGAGGGGAAGGGGGGAGAAAGTGTTCAGAAATTGATGTTTGAAATGTCCCATTTCCTTAAAGTTAAAATCAATTATAAGGCAATTATATATGTGTTTTTCATTATATTGATTCACGATTTTTCTAACAATAAAAGTGTCCAACTTATTAAACCCTGAACTGTTTAAAACATATTTGCTCCAATTGATGTCTTCCCTGCCCTGCTATATACCACACTTTCTTAGACCTCTCTCTTTTTCATTTTTTATTGATTCTTTGTTTTTTAAAATTATTATCATAATACTATGTAGAGGTGTTGTAAGGCTCGGTTCACACCAGACGCGGCACGACTTGCCGCGCCGCGACCTGCCGCGACCTCAGCGGCAACTTGCAAAATGACTTCTGTATAGAAGTCAATGCAAGTCGCCTGAGGTCGCCGCAAAAGTAGTACAGGAACCTTTTTTCTAAGTCGGAGCGACTCGAGTCGCTCCTACTAGAACGGTTCCGTAGTACAGAACGGGGGCGACTTGTCAGGTCGCGGCGCGGCAAGTCGTGCCGCGTCTGGTGTGAACCGAGCCTAAGTATTTTTCTTTTATCTTGTTGTAGGAAAGCAATGTAAACCTGAACCATTGATATGGTGCCTCTACCTACGGGTTGTAATCCCACTAGAACTTGTCTTTATGTACTGTACATGCTTTCTTTGATGGGAACTAAGCCAATTGCTCTTATCTATGTTTATAAACCTTGAAACAAAAACTTATTGAAACAAAAAAATATTTGCTAAGATCCCAAACATATAATGGATTTATTACCCACTTGCGCTCCCGAAGATTTTACACCATTCATGACTGGGGCATTTTTTGCTATTCAGCACTGCACTGCTTTAACTGGAAATTGCGTGGTCATGCAACACTCTACTCAAATTACATTTTTATACTTTTTTCACATAAAACTGAAAATTTCCTATCAAATGCTTACCGTAATTTTCCTTTCCTGAGGGACTCCATGGCAGAATATATATGGGTTAACCCCCGCCTCCACCCCTCCCCTATAAGACCCCATTCCCATAAGTCTTTGATCTGAGCCAGGGGCCACATTCCGTAACTAGCCTACCGAATACACTGGGGGGAACTCCTGCTGCCATGGAGTCCATCAGGAAAGGAAAATTACGGTAAATATTTGATAGGGAATTTTTCATTTTCCTGAAAGACTCCATGGCAGCATACATCTGGGAACTAACTCGCCATACACCCAATGGGCGGGCAATGCTATCCCAAAGACTTTTATTTGTACCATCAGCAGACAGGACCTGCAAGCCAAAATAAACAGAGCATAAGGAAGCAGACTACACAATAATGAGCCATAAACATATTGATTGAGGACCACAAGGCTGCACTACAGACTACTTTGGGAACCACATGCTGTGAAGCTGCCCAAGATGTAGACCCACTCCTGATCAAGTGAGCAGACACTACCTCCAAAGGAGTCAAGCCCTTGGCTCTGTGAGGCTGTTGAATGGACAAGGCAATCCGTGCCACAATCATCCTAGATGAGGAACGTTCCTCTGTCCTTTCTGGCCAAAAAATTAGCAGGCGTTCTGAAGTCTGAAGAAAGTTGTAGCGTTGCAGATATAACATCACAATATCTGAGGGATTCCTAGAACTGAAGGAAGGCACTGCTGGAAGTCAACTCAAGATTCCCTGTTTACTAGACATGCACTTAACCAATAAGCAACAGCGTGCCCTCTCACACATCTAAAGGACACAAGTTAAAACTCTAAAGGTTGGCTGAACAATTTCTTGGCTCCCATGAAAGACTAATGTAGTTTTGGGAATTGAGTCAAGCATAGGTAACAGTACCGCTCGAACTGGAAAGAAGGTTAAGAAAGTTCGCCATGGCCATTGAATCAATCTCTGTGGCTTTTTATGCTGATGTGATAGCCAGGAAAAAGGCAAACTTGACCAAGAGACCTTTAACAGAGACAGCCCTAGAACACTCAGCTTAAATTCCCAAGGGGGAGTTGAGAACGCGCGAGAGACTCCATTTGGAAAACCTCTGTTTACTCTGAGGTCTGAGACTAGCTGCTCCCTTGAAGAATTGTTGGACAGGAAAAGATGCCTAGACCGGGATACACCTGTGAAGGCCGAAAAAGCTGACACTTGAACTATGAGGGAGCTGACCGATAGAGCCAGATTTAAATCCGACTGGAGGAAGCCTAGAATATTTAGAACTTCTAGATCACTACATGGTCTGTCAGCAGCAGACATGTATTGAACAATCTTTGACCAGATTCTCCCATAAACTTTTTTGGGTTCATACTCCTAGTATTCAAGAGTGGAGATGACTCTGGAGGAGCAGCCGAGGACCTCCATTCTCAAGAACCAGACCGTCAGAAGCAACTGTGCTGGACATGGATATAGAATTGCACCCAGTGACAGAAAGTCTGGCCTGAGGAGAAGGTGCACTGGGTTCCGGAAGCTGAACTGTGTTAGCAAGGGGAACCATGTCCTAATTGGCCAATAAGGCATCACTGCCACTACCTGCACAACTTCTGTTCAGAGTCTTCATAGAAACCCAAGGTTGACAAATGCACAGGTCCTACTGCATTTCCAATGATCCATTAGAGCATCAGTGCCTGAAAACCCTCTGCATGTAGAGACCATTTGTGGTTGTCCAATTGAAAGAAAGTTTTTAGAATTTTTTGGACTCTTATCACCCTTTCCTTCTAAATGAATGGCTCCACACTGCACAGCAGTGAGTGCCTTGTGCAACCAAAATAAACATTATCACAACACAAATCAAATATTTTCAAGTAATTTAATCTTACTGATCCCTATACCTATGCTAGCTATACCCCTTGCACTTTCCTTAGATCAGAAGGTGATGTGGTCAAGGAGCCTACACTTCATGGACTGGCACTCAGTCAAAGAATCCCCCCTACAGACCTTCAAGCAAGTAGCTTTTGTAATCAGGCCTAGGTGTCCTAAACATACGAAAATTACCAAAGGACCTAACCTAACAGGGTTGAGAGGAAGAGGGAAGCCAAACACTGAGATACCCACTAACCCCATTACTACAGAACTTTTGCAATGTAGCAAATGCACACCCATTATCACTCCCAAACTACTAAACTTTTTATTATTACTTTGAACATGTGATCTCTATGTAAGGCTGAAACTTACGGGGGAAACTAAATCTCCATTTTAATTTCTGCATTCTTCTTTCACAATAAATATAGGCTAGGATGTACTGTATGTGGTGGGCAGGTTTAGCAGTACTCCTCTGGTTTGCAGGAATCCACCCTCAAATGAGCATGTTGAGTGGAAAGACATTTGTAAGAAAAGGCAGATGCACATTTTCAGAAGCACTTTGTTCTACTGTTTGTTCTGGTGCCCTGACATCACTGAAAAGCCACTGTGACAAATATATATCACCTGTGGCTGGGTTCTTGATAGCTAGCAAGCTGTTATTGTCAGAATGTGATTTGGATTACTGCTTACAGTGTAATGACATGTGACCAAGAGTGTCTGTATTGTGCCAATGATAAGAATCTAGAAGAAAAATGGACACAAACCCTACTTGCTAACATATTAGTCTAAGCCCCTGGGACACTTTCACCCTTGCCAAGGGCCTATACTTGAAATTCCTGTCCAGACTACACCCACTTTCCAAGTAATCCTGTTTGACCTCCACCCATGGCCCTGTCGGGGCTGGGCTTTTATCAGCTCTCTTCTCGGGTCTCAGGCTGCTCAGCTGTCAGTCCAGCCTACAGCCGGCCCCTTTTGGCTATTTAAACTTCCTTGCTCATTCCATTGGTGCCGTCGCCTTGGTCAACATATCCAGTGTGTCTTTCTGCTGTGTTCCTGTTTGACTTTGCCTGGCTGATGTTTCCTCTGGTTCTTGATCTTAGGCTTCTGAAAGCGCTGATTCTTGGCTCCCTGATTCTGGCTCATCTGATTGCTCATTTTGGCTTCCTATCCCTGGCTTCTGTTTTGACTACGTTCCTGATATGTATTATTTTACTATTACTGATCAGGCCTACTTTCTTGGCGTTCCTGCCCCTACAAATATGGGGGCCATTCACTCACAGTCATGCTAACCTCAGTTAATACAGTTTTCTTATAAAGGAGTTGCTGTGATTCCAGAACACTGTATAATCAGAACAGAGGACCAAGATGTGGGACTGTCCAAGCAAACCTGGGCTTGGCATCTATGAGAGACTAATGCTGTAATAGTGGAGGGCCTTACAAACCTATGACAGTAGAGAAAGAGTTATAGCTGGTGAATTTGCATAAACCCTCTACAGCAGCCCTATCATATACCTCTTGTGAAACACTTACCCTTCATGTTTTTTGCACCTATCTGAAGCCATGCCCACTGCACAACACGATTGTGAGATTCTGTTTAAATGCTTGTCATGAGTGAGTACACATGTGAACCAAGATGCCAAAGTTTCTTTGTTGGTATCCCCATTTCACAAGAGCTAAGAGAGGTCAAGGGGAGGAATCCACCTAAAATCTCCTCATTAAACAATATTTATCAAAACATGAATTAAAATCTTTTTTTTTTTTTTTTTGCTGTTCATGTATATTCCGAGCAATATTCACTTTTATTATACAGTATATCGTTTTTTGTTTTTTTTTGCTGTTCATGTATATTCTGAGCAATATTCACTTTTATTATACAGTATATAATTTCAGAAATGAACAACAAGTCGTTTTTCATTAAGTGGATCAAACATCACCATATTTAGAATCTGAAAGTAGTTCTGACAACAACAAGAGATATAAAATATTCAAGTACTATGGTCTGCCAAGGTTTTCACAGAACAGTCAGGCTAAGTGGCTGAGTTTATATTGCCATTATCACTGTTAGCTGAATGCGGTTGCTAAGAAACCCGCCTTATCAATGATTCAAGAGTCAGGTTTTGCGCCTTTAACTCTGTAAATGGATAGTGCCCACTTTTCTGGTTCTCTTTCACACTGAAGGTCGGCATGAGAAATGTATCTGTCCCACTTCAGAGGAGACAATGGTTCCCCACAAAGTAGTTTTGTAACCTATTGAAAAGAATGATACTTAGGTAACACAACAAACGTTAACAGTGATCCAGATCTTGAGGCACAAGTTCCATAAATCAAAAAGGACATCAACAGAAGTCTGTTCTCACAGTGTGTGAACAGACAGGACAAGATTCCATTTCTTTCTTGCATTTATTTATGGAGTGATATACATATAAAGTATGTTACAGAATGAAAAGGAAATAAATATCTCCACTATTTATAATACTTACTGAACAACAAATACATTACCCATTTTAGCAAGTTAAAAAAGCAAATACTAGACTCTACATGTTAAAATGACCTGCCTCAGGCAGACTGTGTTACCCATAGCAACCAGTCAGAATTTTCACTCTCCTATTACCTACACTGACAGAATGTACACAGGATTTAATTGTTTCCTATGGGAAATACAGATCTTACAGACTGCCTAAAAAGGGTAAAAAATCTCTTTCACATGAGTTCTTAGTGTCCCATCCATACAAAATCCATGTAAAGCACCAGCACAGGAAATGTTCAGGTACCTCCAGATCAAAAAATGTTGTCGCCCAGGCAATCGAAAAATCTTCTTCCCTCCAGGCATTGACATAGTTTAGGTGTATATGCTTACATTAACCCACATACCAAGGAACTAAGGAAATATCTATGTCTCAATTAGTGATGGCCGAACGGTTCGCCCGGCGGTCGTTTCGCGGCGAATTTCCGACTTTCGCCGTCCGCGGGTTCGAACGCCTTTTTCCGTCGTTCGCCCCGGCGGACTTACGTGTTTAATGTATACAAGAACTTTAACCTTTCGTGACACGTTTATCATGTGTTACAGGACAACCAATTGAGACATGACAGCTCATGGACACTTGGACATTCCCCCTAACCTATAAATACACCCGATCCGGTGGCCATTTTACATTCTTTCTTCTGTCACTGTAGGGAAAGGATCCTGTGTGGAGTAGGGACAGAGAAAACGCTAGCTATTTGGTACACAAAAGTTCTTTTCAGGACTGGTATAGGTGTTAGGTCAGCAGCCTGAGTTTCTTTTGTCAGTTTAGATAAAGGGACAGAGCGCTGTATGCTGCTATTTTAGGGACAGCTCAGCCAGATTAGTCTTTCTTCATCATCATCATCATCATCATCATTAGCTGTTACTATCAGGTCCACAAAAGAGCTGTTCCAGCTAATCGTTCCAGCCTACTCTTTTTTGCCAATTTGTATAGGGACAGGCAGGAAGCAGTGTGTCAGGCAGTGAGGATAATTTTAAAGACTTGCTGTTACTATTAGTTCCACAAAGGTTCTTTTCAGGACTGGTATCAGTGGTACGGTAATAGGCTTGTACACGTATAATATTCTTTCTTCCAAATATAGAAAGAATATTATACTTGACTGCTGCCCTTCTGCTGCAGTCTGCTAATCATTCACAACTCACTTGTTCCACAAAGCTCTTTATCAGGACTGGTAACTTGGTCTGTCTAGGGTGCTACGGTACATAGGCTTGGGTGCGGTACAGTCTGCTGTTCTGTAAGGACCGCTATCGGTCCACAATACATAGGGTTGCCGTGCACTACTGCTGACCGCTGCCCTATACTGCAGCAGTCCTTCAGCGGTATAGGGACTGACGCACAGTCTGCTAAACACTAATACACAACCTGCTTGGTCCACAAAAGTTCTTATAAGGACTGGTAACTTGGTATAGGGTGCTACGGTACATAGGCCTGAGTGCAGTACAGTCTGCTGTTCTGTAAGGACCGCTATCGGTCCACAATACATAGGGTTGCCGTGCACTACTGCTGACCGCTGCCCTATACTGCAGCAGTCCTTCATTGGTATAGGGACTGACGTACAGTCTGCTAATCACTAACACACAACCTGCTTGGTCCACAAAAGTTCTTATAAGGACTGGTAACTTGGTATAGGGTGCTACGGTACATAGGCCTGAGTGCGTTACAGTCTGCTGTTCTGTAAGGACCGCTATCGGTCCACAATACATAGGGTTGCCGTGCACTACTGCTGACCGCTGCCCTATACTGCAGCAGTCCTTCATTGGTATAGGGACTGACGTACAGTCTGCTAATCACTAACACACAACCTGCTTGGTCCACAAAAGTTCTTATAAGGACTGGTAACTTGGTATAGGGTGCTACGGTACATAGGCCTGAGTGCGTTACAGTCTGCTGTTCTGTAAGGACCGCTATCGGTCCACAATACATAGGGTTGCCGTGCACTACTGCTGACCGCTGCCCTATACTGCAGCAGTCCTTCAGCGGTATAGGGACTGACGTACAGTCTGCTAAACACTAATACACAACCTGCTTGGTCCACAAAAGTTTTTATAAGGACTGGTAACTTGGTATAGGGTGCTACGGTACATAGGCTTGAGTGCGGTACAGTCTGCTGTTCTGTAAGGACCACTATCGGTCCACAATAGATAGGGTTGACGTGCACCACTGCTGACCGCTCACCTATACTGCAGCAGTCCTTCAGCGGTATAGGGACTGACGTACAGTCTGCTAATCACTAACACACAACCTGCTTGTTCCACAAAAGTTCTTATAAGGACTGGTAACTTGGTATAGGGTGCTACGGTACATAGGCCTGAGTGCGTTACAGTCTGCTGTTCTGTAAGGACCGCTATCGGTCCACAATACATAGGGTTGCCGTGCACTACTGCTGACCGCTGCCCTATACTGCAGCAGTCCTTCATTGGTATAGGGACTGACGTACAGTCTGCTAATCACTAACACACAACCTGCTTGGTCCACAAAAGTTCTTATAAGGACTGGTAACTTGGTATAGGGTGCTACGGTACATAGGCCTGAGTGCAGTACAGTCTGCTGTTCTGTAAGGACCGCTATCGGTCCACAATACATAGGGTTGCCGTGCACTACTGCTGACCGCTGCCCTATACTGCAGCAGTCCTTCATTGGTATAGGGACTGACGTACAGTCTGCTAATCACTAACACACAACCTGCTTGGTCCACAAAAGTTCTTATAAGGACTGGTAACTTGGTATAGGGTGCTACGGTACATAGGCCTGAGTGCAGTACAGTCTGCTGTTCTGTAAGGACCGCTATCGGTCCACAATACATAGGGTTGCCGTGCACTACTGCTGACCGCTGCCCTATACTGCAGCAGTCCTTCATTGGTATAGGGACTGACGTACAGTCTGCTAATCACTAACACACAACCTGCTTGGTCCACAAAAGTTCTTATAAGGACTGGTAACTTGGTATAGGGTGCTACGGTACATAGGCCTGAGTGCGTTACAGTCTGCTGTTCTGTAAGGACCGCTATCGGTCCACAATACATAGGGTTGCCGTGCACTACTGCTGACCGCTGCCCTATACTGCAGCAGTCCTTCATTGGTATAGGGACTGACGTACAGTCTGCTAATCACTAACACACAACCTGCTTGGTCCACAAAAGTTCTTATAAGGACTGGTAACTTGGTATAGGGTGCTACGGTACATAGGCCTGAGTGCGTTACAGTCTGCTGTTCTGTAAGGACCGCTATCGGTCCACAATACATAGGGTTGCCGTGCACTACTGCTGACCGCTGCCCTATACTGCAGCAGTCCTTCATTGGTATAGGGACTGACGTACAGTCTGCTAATCACTAACACACAACCTGCTTGGTCCACAAAAGTTCTTATAAGGACTGGTAACTTGGTATAGGGTGCTACGGTACATAGGCCTGAGTGCGTTACAGTCTGCTGTTCTGTAAGGACCGCTATCGGTCCACAATAGATAGGGTTGACGTGCACCACTGCTGACCGCTCACCTATACTGCAGCAGTCCTTCAGCGGTATAGGGACTGACGTACAGTCTGCTAATCACTAACACACAACCTGCTTGTTCCACAAAAGTTCTTATAAGGACTGGTAACTTGGTATAGGGTGCTACGGTACATAGGCCTGAGTGCAGTACAGTCTGCTGTTCTGTAAGGACCGCTATCGGTCCACAATACATAGGGTTGCCGTGCACTACTGCTGACCGCTGCCCTATACTGCAGCAGTCCTTCAGCGGTATAGGGACTGACGTACAGTCTGCTAAACACTAATACACAACCTGCTTGGTCCACAAAAGTTCTTATAAGGACTGGTAACTTGGTATAGGGTGCTACGGTACATAGGCCTGAGTGCGTTACAGTCTGCTGTTCTGTAAGGACCGCTATCGGTCCACAATACATAGGGTTGCCGTGCACTACTGCTGACCGCTGCCCTATACTGCAGCAGTCCTTCATTGGTATAGGGACTGACGTACAGTCTGCTAATCACTAACACACAACCTGCTTGGTCCACAAAAGTTCTTATAAGGACTGGTAACTTGGTATAGGGTGCTACGGTACATAGGCCTGAGTGCGTTACAGTCTGCTGTTCTGTAAGGACCGCTATCGGTCCACAATACATAGGGTTGCCGTGCACTACTGCTGACCGCTGCCCTATACTGCAGCAGTCCTTCATTGGTATAGGGACTGACGTACAGTCTGCTAATCACTAACACACAACCTGCTTGGTCCACAAAAGTTCTTATAAGGACTGGTAACTTGGTATAGGGTGCTACGGTACATAGGCCTGAGTGCGTTACAGTCTGCTGTTCTGTAAGGACCGCTATCGGTCCACAATAGATAGGGTTGACGTGCACCACTGCTGACCGCTCACCTATACTGCAGCAGTCCTTCAGCGGTATAGGGACTGACGTACAGTCTGCTAATCACTAACACACAACCTGCTTGTTCCACAAAAGTTCTTATAAGGACTGGTAACTTGGTATAGGGTGCTACGGTACATAGGCCTGAGTGCAGTACAGTCTGCTGTTCTGTAAGGACCGCTATCGGTCCACAATACATAGGGTTGCCGTGCACTACTGCTGACCGCTGCCCTATACTGCAGCAGTCCTTCATTGGTATAGGGACTGACGTACAGTCTGCTAATCACTAACACACAACCTGCTTGGTCCACAAAAGTTCTTATAAGGACTGGTAACTTGGTATAGGGTGCTACGGTACATAGGCCTGAGTGCGTTACAGTCTGCTGTTCTGTAAGGACCGCTATCGGTCCACAATAGATAGGGTTGACGTGCACCACTGCTGACCGCTCACCTATACTGCAGCAGTCCTTCAGCGGTATAGGGACTGACGTACAGTCTGCTAATCACTAACACACAACCTGCTTGTTCCACAAAAGTTCTTATAAGGACTGGTAACTTGGTATAGGGTGCTACGGTACATAGGCCTGAGTGCAGTACAGTCTGCTGTTCTGTAAGGACCGCTATCGGTCCACAATACATAGGGTTGCCGTGCACTACTGCTGACCGCTGCCCTATACTGCAGCAGTCCTTCATTGGTATAGGGACTGACGTACAGTCTGCTAATCACTAACACACAACCTGCTTGGTCCACAAAAGTTCTTATAAGGACTGGTAACTTGGTATAGGGTGCTACGGTACATAGGCCTGAGTGCGTTACAGTCTGCTGTTCTGTAAGGACCGCTATCGGTCCACAATACATAGGGTTGCCGTGCACTACTGCTGACCGCTGCCCTATACTGCAGCAGTCCTTCATTGGTATAGGGACTGACGTACAGTCTGCTAATCACTAACACACAACCTGCTTGGTCCACAAAAGTTCTTATAAGGACTGGTAACTTGGTATAGGGTGCTACGGTACATAGGCTTGAGTGCGGTACAGTCTGCTGTTCTGTAAGGACCGCTATAGGTCCACAATAGATAGGGTTGACGTGCACCACTGCTGACCGCTCACCTATACTGCAGCAGTCCTTCAGCGGTATAGGGACTAAGAGTTTTGTCACAGGGTCATTTAAAAAATGACATGCAGAGGAAGAGGCAGGCCCTTCCGCAGGGGTGGTAGGGGTAGGGCAGGAGCAACAGGCTTGAGCCAAAGTGGGAAGTTGCAGAAGGTGCGTTCAATTACTTTAAAGGATGCACCAGACTTGGTTGAGTGGCTCGCTCAGCCTTACTCTTCTGCACCCTCCTCATCCTCTCGATCTGCACCCTCTTCTTCACTCTCTGCTATGTGCACCCCCAAAGACACTACCACCAACAACACGACCACCACCACCACCACCACATACCTTCCGCTTGAGTCACTGGAATTATTTTCCGATCCATATCAAGAGGACATTTCTGATGCGCAGCCACTCTTGGTATTGGATCAGGAAGAGGAGGTAGCAACAAGCGCTACTCAGCAGTCTGACGCCAGTACCCAGATCAGCCCAAGGAGGAGGTTGGTCCCCGGTGTTGCTGCCTACTCTACTTATAGCGGTGGGGAAGGTGACGTTGATGATGACGTGTCTAGTGATGTCACGTGGGTGCCCACAAGAGAGGAAGAGGAGGGGAGTTCAGAGGGAGATATGGACCAGCAGATAGGGAGGAGAAGCAGCAATGACTTACATTGCACAGCAGGGACAAAGCAGACTGCAAATGTATCAGGAGCGAGTCATCGACCATGTACGGTCACATCTGGCGCTCCCAGGACACCGGCACATGGCTCCGCAGTGTGGGCTTTTTTTAACGTGTCCGCTGCTGACAATAGCGTTGCCATCTGCAATCTTTGCAGTCAACGCGTTAGTCGCGGTAAGCCCAATACTCACCTAGGGACGACCGCCTTAAGAAGGCACATGAGCAGCCATCACCGAGCCCAGTGGGAGCAACGGAACACACAAAGCCACACTGCAGGCTCTCACCGTCCAGCCTCGTCTTCTACTTCTCCTTCTCCTCTCTCCTCACAATTGTCCTCCACTCCACCTTCCATCACGCCAAGCTCACATTTTTCTGCAAAAAGGCAGGCTTCCGTGGGCCTAATGTTTGAGCGTAAAAAAATGATGACGCCGGATAACCCTCTTGCCCAACGGTTGGCGGCTGGCTTGTCAGAACTCATAGCCCGCCAACTACTGCCATATAAACTGGTGGACTCGGAGGCCTTTCGCAAATTTGTGGCCATTGGAACACCACAATGGAAGGTCCCAGGAAGGAAGTATTTCTCAGAGAAGGGCATCCCAGAGCTATATGGCCATGTTCAGCGGCAAGTGAATGTATCTCTGGCACACAGTGTCGGTGCCAAGATACATCTGACCACAGACACGTGGTCTAGCAAACACGGGCAGGGAAGGTATATCAGTTTTACTGCCCACTGGGTGAACCTTCTGACGGCCGTCAAGCATGTAACCCGTGGCACCCGTGTAGATTTGGTTTTACCGCCACGGATTGCATGCAGGCCTGACTCTTCTTCTCCTCCTCCTACTCCATCCTCCTCCCTCTCCTCCTCAGCTGCCTCCTCCTTTTCCGCTGCTAGCGTCTCTTCCACTGCACCGCCCAAGCTCCCCAGAACCTATTCCACATGCCAGGTGAGACGTTGCCATGCCGTGCTGCGTCTGTTGTGCCTGGAAGCAAAGAGCCACACTGGCCCGGCACTCCTTTCAGCTTTGCGTTCACAGGCAGATGAGTGGCTAACACCGCTCAATTTGACAGTTGGTAAAGTGGTGTGTGACAACGGTGCCAATCTGCTTAGCGCATTGAAACAGGGCAAAATCACGCACGTGCCGTGCATGGCACACGTCTTAAACTTGGTCGTGCAGCGATTCCTTGTCAAATACCCTGGGGTCCAGGACATCTTGCGGCAGGCAAGGAAAATCTCGGCCCATTTCAGAAGATCTTACACGGCCATGGCTCGCCTTGCTGACATTCAGCGGCGACACCATCTGCCGGTCAGACGTCTTATTTGCGATTGCCCGACGCGATGGAACTCAACCTTCTATATGCTTGATAGGCTGCTCCAGCAGAAACGTGCAGTTAACGTCTACCTGTATGAACTCTGCGAAAGAAACGGTTCTGGGGAGCTGGGTTTTTTTTCACCGCGCCAGTGGCTGCTCATGCGCGACACATGCAGACTTCTGCGGCCATTTGAGGAGATCACCAAACTGGTCAGTCGCAGCCATGGCGCCATCAGTGACATGGTACCTTATGCCTTCTTTCTGGAGCGTGCATTGCGTCGTGTCATTGATCAGGCTGTGGAGGAGCAGGAGCGGGAAGATGAGGAAGTCGCAATGCTGGATGAATTCCCAGGGGGGGCTACTCTATCTGAGACAAGTCAACAACAGGAGTCTGATGAGGAGTCAGAGGAGGATGGTGCCGGGGCGGATGAGCAGGAGCAAGAAGAGCATGCTTTAAACCTTTCTGGGATCCCTGTTGTGCGAGGATGGGGAGAGGAGAATGAAGAGGACGACATTATCCTGGATGATGAGCAGGAGCCAGGCCACCACACCGCTTCCACTTTAGTGCAAATGGGGGCCTTCATGCTCCAGTGTTTTAATAGGGACCCCCGTATAAAAAGCATGAGGGTCAAGGACCAGTACTGGGTGGCAACGTACTTAGACCCCCGGTACAAACACAAAATGGCGGAAATGTTACCGCCGTCGCAGAGGGCTGTCAGAATGCAGCACTTCCAGGCCTTGCTTCGAGAAATGCTGCATTCTGCTTTTGCGTGCGCTGGCAGAGGAGCAATTCCCACTCCCAGAGAAGGATTTGCGGGTACCAATCCAACAGCGCCTGCAAGAAGAGGCCGGTTTGAAGATGTGTTGGTGACTTCGGATATGAGGTCATTCTTTCAGCCGACCCATCGACAGGTGTCATCCGGATCCAGCATCAGGGAACGCCTAGACCGTCAGGTGTCCGACTACATTGGGTTAACGGCCGATGTGGACGCTCTGAGGAGTGATGAACCCCTAGACTACTGGGTGGGCAGGCTTGACCTCTGGCCAGAGCTTGCCCAATTTGCAATCGAACTGTTGGCTTGCCCCTCATCCAGTGTCCTGTCCGAAAGGACGTTCAGCGCAGCAGGGGGGATTGTGACCGATAAGCGTACTCGCCTAGCTCACCACAGTGTTAACTACCTCACATTTCTAAAAATGAATGAGGCATGGATCTCGGAGGAATTCAACACATGTGATCAGTAGACCATGTATATGTCTATAAACAATTTTTGGAATCAAGCACACAGACCTTCTTAATTCATTTGGCTCACTTCCCTGACCCAAAAAAGCACACCGTACTATATGCCCCTACCCTCCTCTTTGAAGAGGTTGAGCGGTGTCATATTTCTACTGGGGCTGCTTATTATGAGGGGTTCCCACCATCCCTGTGCTGTGCTGACTTCCTCCTGGGTGTTCTTATTATGAGGGGATCACACCATCCCTGTGCTGTGCTGACTTCCTCCTGGGGGTTCTTATTATGAGGGGATCACACCATCCCTGTGCTGTGCTGACTTCCTCCTGGGGCTGCTTACGGTGCTGCTGTCAGCGCTGTATGTCACGGAGCTGCTGTCAGCGCTGTATGTCACGGAGCTGCTGTCAGCGCTGTATGTCACGGAGCTGCTGTCAGCGCTGTATGTCACGGAGCTGCTGTCAGCGCTGTATGTCACGGAGCTGCTGTCAGCGCTGTATGTCACGGAGCTGCTGTCAGCGCTGTATGTCACGGAGCTGCTGTCAGCGCTGTATGTCACGGAGCTGCTGTCAGCGCTGTATGTCACGGAGCTGCTGTCAGCGCTGTATGTCACGGAGCTGCTGTCAGCGCTGTATGTCACGGAGCTGCTGTCAGCGCTGTATGTCACGGTGCTGCTGTCAGCGCTGTATGTCACGGAGCTGCTGTCAGCGCTGTATGTCACGGAGCTGCTGTCAGTGCTGTATGTCACGGAGCTGCTGTCAGCGCTGTATGTCACGGAGCTGCTGTCAGCGCTGTATGTCACGGAGCTGCTGTCAGCGCTGTATGTCACGGTGCTGCTGTCAGCGCTGTATGTCACGGAGCTGCTGTCAGCGCTGTATGTCACGGAGCTGCTGTCAGCGCTGTATGTCACGGAGCTGCTGTCAGCGCTGTATGTCACGGAGCTGCTGTCAGCGCTGTATGTCACGGAGCTGCTGTCAGCGCTGTATGTCACGGAGCTGCTGTCAGCGCTGTATGTCACGGAGCTGCTGTCAGCGCTGTATGTCACGGAGCTGCTGTCAGCGCTGTATGTCACGGTGCTGATGTCAGTGCTCTGTATTACGGTGCTGCTGTCAGTGCTCTGTATCTCCTGCACCCTCTTGTTTGCCTACCCTGGTCCCTGACCTTCCCTCTCCTCCATTGCCTTCATTAGCTCCATAGTCCTGAATTGTCAGAACAATTTCCCAAATAAAAAAAAAATGCTTGTAGTTATCGATCCCAAATTCACCTCATACATGTATTATGCTATTGTCCAGGTGGTGGGACTACGTGCTACCCCCTAATAATTACCCCGTGGCCGCAAATTCGACCTAAAGGTTTGCGAAATTCGCCTCCCATTGAAGTCAATGGAGCCCGCGGCGAACGGTCGTTTTCGCGAACGTTTGTGCCCGTTCGCGTTTCGCGTTCGCGAAACGTCCCGTCGGAAGTTCGTCCATCACTAGTCTCAATCTTGGAAGGTCAGGCATCCAACCATCTCCCTTTTGTAGCTAAATGGGAGAGAGACTTAAGGACTAGTATGATCCAGGAGGACTGGAAACAGATATGGCAGACCATAGCCCACTGCTCCATAAATGCATTGGCCATAGAATCTATCTACAAACTGCTTAAGCGATGGTGTATGATCCCATCCCACTTTGGATGAAACACTCTCTTGCATACAGGGCGGAAATGTCCCAAAGTCAGGACAAGCGTGTATCAATTAGCGTAAACCATACAGGGTAAGGGTATATGAAAATCACCCAGAGAAGCTCAGTTGAACCTGGAACCATTAGAATGCACAAACTCACAATTCCACCTTCTTACCTTTCTGTCCACTGCGGCAAATCAAAGCCTGCAACGTTTAAGCAGACCTGGATCCCATGGGTAAAACACTACCTTCCTAAATACTTTGATATTAGACCTTTGAAGTGGATCATCCCCATGAATGGCCCCTATGGTACTGCCTGCTGGCAAGGATTCATTCCCTCGACCCACCTCCCCACTCCTTACCCTGATACTCTATTACCTTATCAATGCCTCCCTGTCTTCACCTTGATTTTTTTTCTCTTTTTCATACTTTGACTATCCTTTTAACTTGTTGCTTACTACACCAACAACTATAACCTCCCTCAACATGGTCCCTGCTCTGTGATTATACGTTAAGGAACCTCATTGCCGGTGTTCTGCCTAATACAGTCCGCCCATCAAATGCTGTCCGCTCCGTACTGCGCATGCGCAGTACGGAGCAGCCGAAGCTTCGGAAAAACTCCGAAGTTGAACGGCGCCTGCGCCGTGAGTGGAGGAGGTAGCCCCACTATCCAAGCGGACATAGGGTAGTGAATTTTAGAGGGCCCCTCGCGGGCGAGCTTCGCTCGCCACGCTTCGGGCTCGGCCTCGCTCCGCTCGGCTCTTTTTTATTCTAACTCTATGTCCATTTGGATAGTGGGGATAGATAAAATTTTCGGAATGTGTGTTCCTGTGTACTGCGCATGCGCAGTACGCAGGGGACAGCATCTGATGGAGGACACTATTTTACAAGACACCGGGACAACAATCAGAGCTGGATGCAGCCTTACATTCCACAGCATTACCACTACCCTACACAGGCTCCTCTTTAGGATTCATTCACACTTGCTCTTTGTGGCACCATGCAAAATCGTAAGCATTAACGTGCGTGCATTACTACCATATTACCGATGATGCAGTATATTACCACATATAACTTACTTACAAAGTAAATTATATAAGTATTTTGATTAGGGTTGCACCGATTTTATCATTGAACAGGAATGTGGTGCGATTCCTGTCCAAATCTCATGCGATTTTCTGCACTGCTCCAGTGTGAACCCAGGCTGAAATCAATGACAATCCTGGGTTCACACAGGTGCGGTGTGGAAAACCGCATGCAATTCGCACAGGAATTCTGCTGCATTCCTGTTTAAATCGCATGCAATCTTTACAGTGCGATTTAAGCCCATTCATTTTGTATGGGCTCAAATTGCACCACAAAGGTTTCAGGTATGGGAGCATTTTCAAGAGTACGAGTACTCGTTAAAATACTCGGTATTGACGCAACCCTAATTGTGATCAATCGCGTACATTTGGAGCTTGTGACATTAACCTCCCTGGCAGAATTCCCAAGTGTGGCTTGGGTAAAATTTCAGTACCATTAGCAGTAACCCCAAAGCCACACTGGGGATTGCAACGTAGGATCCTGGAAGAGGATACTTACCTTGTTCCTATGATCCCACAATGTACTCCTGCTGGATCTGGCGTCCAGATCTTTCGCCTGATGCCCTGTGTGTTTCGGCTCCATTACCTGCTAGCATTGTGATGCATGGAGGTGGAACCGGCAGAAATTTCAAAAAGTATAAACACAACACATACACAATACATCGTAATCTTATTGGATTACATTACTGTATCAAATCATTTGACCTCAATTTGTCCCAGTGGCAGCCCGTGCATTGTGGGCGCACGGGCGCCGCCCCCCTTATCCCTGCCTCCCGAACCATGCACCTGGCCCCTTTTAGGATGCCGGACGCATGGATTCCTATGGGGGGGGGTGGGAGGGTCTAATAGGCTTCAAAAAAGGGTTGGCTAGGGGAGCAGAGAGTGCGCCCTGATCTAAATGAATTATAAAATCCTTCATGCTATGCAAATTGTCAACTGGCTTTATTTGGAATTCTGTCCTATATACAGGGAAAGGAACAAAATTCAACCCAATATACAGCAATACAAGGGGACTCCCAGATCCCAGCCCCCCCTGTTTGAAATGATAAGGGGGTACAAAAGTACCCCTACCATTTCACAAAGAAAGTGTAAAAGGATGTTAAAAAAGACACAGACACCGTTGCAAAAGTTCTTTATTAAAAATCAAAAAAATGTATAAAAGATTCCAGCGGTGGTAATCCACTCTTGCTATCCAGCGACAGATGATCATCTCTCCGGGGTCCAGCGATGGCTGATTTGATCCAGCGACGAGTATAACGGAAACCTGCGTTACATCAGAGGGGGGCAGGGTCACCCACACGTCATTAGGGAAACCAGGCTTTCCCACTTGCGTCAGAGGGGGCGAGGTCAGGTGACGGGTGGCCCTGCCCTCCTCACATAAGAAATGTCAGGCTGCTGGGATCCCCGCAGTGTCTCCGCCAGTGGAGACAGAGAATGGATGTGCTGCGCTGGAGGGAGAGATCACCCGTCACTGGATCAGATCAGCCATCGCTGGACCCCGGAGAGATGATCATCTGTCGCTGGATAGCAAGAGTGGATTACATCACTGGAATCTTTTTTAAATTTGTTTTATTTTTAATAAAGGACTTTTGCAACAGTGTGTGTGTCTTTTTTAACATTCTTTTACACTTTCTTTGTGAAATGGTAGGGGTACTTTTGTATCCCCTTACCATTTCAAATGGGGAGGCCGGGATCTGGGGGTCCCCTTGTTAAAGGGGGCTTCCAGATTCTGATAAGCCCCCTGCCCGCAGATCCCCCACAACCACTGGCCAGGGTTGTGGGGATGAGGCCCTTGTCCTAATCAACATAGGGACAAGGTGCTTTGAGGGGTCACAGACCCCCAAAGCATCCTCCCAATGTTGAGGGCATGTGACCTGGTACGGTTCAGGAGGGGGGGCGTTTTCTCGTCCCCCCTCTTTTCCTGCGGCCTGCCAGGTTGCGTGCTCGGATAAAGGGTCTGGTGTGGATTTTTAGGGGGAACTCCACGCCATTTTTTTTTTAATTTGGTGTGGAGTTCCCCTTATAATCCATACCAGACCCTTCAGGTCTGGCATGGACATTTGGGGGGAACCCCACATAATTTTTTTTTTCTATTTGACGCGGGGTTCCCTTAATATCCATACCAGACCTGAAGGGCCTGGTAATTGAATTTGGGGGAACCCCATGCTTTTTTTTTTTTATCAATGACTTTCAATGACTGTTCTCTGTATTACGGGGAGCCGACAATTCATGATAGCCACGAGTGCTTTTAAATGACTTTTTTTCCTGCAGAAATTACACTTTGTGCAGGGACAGTTCTAAGCACAGGGAACATGTGCCCCTTTACAGGCATACTATACACACCCCCCAGGTACGACATTTAAAGGAATATTACACTTTTATTGTTTCACTTTAAGCATTATTAAAATCACTGCTCCCGAAAAATCTGCCTTTCTTAAAACTTTTTTTTGCATTGATACATGTCCCCTGGGGCAGGACCCAGGACAACCTAGGACAATAACTTGCATATTAGCCTTTAAAATGAGTACTTTAGATTTCTCCCATAGACTTGTACAGGGTGTTCCGCGGCTTTTCGAATTTGCCGCGAACACCCCAAATTGTTCAGTGTTCGCCGAACAAGCGAACAGGCAATGTTCGAGTGGAACATGAGTTCGACTCGAAGCTCATCCCTACTGGGGACCCTGATGTAATGATAATATATATATAATAGCATATGACTTTCTTTACTTCACTGCTATATGCTCTAGCCCCAGATCTTTTGTAGACATAGCAACGCCCCTGCTTGTGATTATTGTAGTAGAGAACTTCACATAAAATCAAAAGTTCCACTCATTTCACTCCTCCCCCTTTAAAAAAGTAAATAAAAACTTTATTTCACCCTCCCCATGGACTGCAATGCAGTTTCAGAAAGTGCCAAAATTTTGCCAAAATATCCCGACTTCAGCCTAGCTTGTTAGAGCAGAGAGAGGGGAGAAAATAACTGCAGATGGGCACAGTGCTGGATTAATGTATTTGGGGGGAACAGCAACTGGAGCGTTTTCTACCTTAAGGCTCGGTTCACATCTATGAATGTTGCTTTTGAGCGTTTCTGCAGTGTTTTTGCGGTGCTAGCCACGTTTTTGGACACACATTTTTTTTTTTGCATAACCAAGTTTATTAAAACAAGAAAAAGTGCATACAAATTATTACATACAGCCAAGGTGTCATTGGTATCAGAAGGGTGTACAGTAACTAGAGTACAGCCGGTTCAAAACCGGTGTCATGAATAACAAACATTTGTAAGAGGGAACAAAAACCAGGGAGAGAGTGGTAGCTGGTCCCGACCATGTGGGTCAGCCAGACCCAAACCAGAACACACAGTTAGGAGCAAACCATCTAACTGGCAACATAGATTCAAAGTGCCTTACGTACAAGTCTTGTAACCAACGATCCCATATTTTGTCATATTTGGCCGGGCATCCCCTGTTAATATACACAACCTTTTTATATGGTAAATTATTATTGACCTCCGCCTTCCACTCCGCCAGCCCGGGGGGTGCGGGCCGCATCCACCTCCGGGCAATGACCTTCCGCACCGAAAACAAGGTCTCATGCAGGAACGTCTTAGCGTATTTGTCTATAGTATCTGGAAGTACCCCGAGTAGGCATTGTTTCGGGTCCAATGTGACCGGAGAGCCCATGTGATCGTGCAGGAATGTTATAACTTGCGCCCACAGGCCTTGTATTTTAGGACATGACCAGATTAAGTGAAAGAACGTACCCACCTCACTCCCACACATCTGACAAAGGGTAGATTGAGGACACGCATTTTTACAGCGATTTGCATTTTCTTTTTACACTGTATATAGCTGGTTGCTAAGGAGGGGGCCAGGAAGCCGGTCACTGCGTCCTTAACAACCAATGAGTTATCAGTTGTCAGCGGGCTTCCCGCTGAATGTAAAAGAAAAGAATTGCTGGCTAAAAAAAAACGACAGAAAAAACGGGCCCTTGGGTCTAGTATGACTTCAGACCCCACGCCAAAATATTTTAAAAAAATGGCGTGGGGGGCCCCCCAAAACCCATACCAGACCCTTATCCGAGCATGTAGCCCGGCAGGTCAGGAAAGGAAGGGGACAAGCGAGCGCCTCCCCCTCCTGAACCATACCACACCGCATGCCCTCAACATGGGGGGTGGGTGCTTTGGGGCAGGGGGGGCTCTGTGCCCCCCACCCCAAAGCACCTTGCCCCCATGTTGATGGGGACAAGAGCCTCTTCCCAACAACCCTTGCCTGGTGGTTGCGGGCTGGGGGCTTATCAGAATCTGGAAGCCCCCTTTAACAAGGGGGCCCCCAGATCCCGGCCCCCCATTTGAATGAGTATGGGTTACATTGTACCCTTACCCATTCACCTGGAAAAAATATTGTGTAATGTTAAAAAATACAGTAGACAGTTTTTGAAAAGTCTTTTATTATGCAGCTTTGGGGGTCTCTTCCGACTTCTCCACTCTCTTCTCCGCACTCTCCGGTTCTTCTCCCGCTGTCCGGTGCCTTCTGCTGGGTTCTTCTGCTCTTTTGCCCACTCTTTTGCTAGCTCTTTCCGGTCTTCGTCGTCTTCTCCCCTCTTCTATTCTTCCGATTTTGACTCGTTGCTGTCTCCCGCTGTAATGCAGTGTGCGCCGTGCCCAATGAGCTATATAGGCATGGGGCGGGGTCACCGGGTCATGTCATCTGGTGACACCGCCCCCTTATGACGCGATAGCCCGGGGCATGATGAGCCTGTGACGTCACAAGGGGCATGACCTCCGGATGACTTAATCCGGCGGAGCAGCGGCGATGGTAGAGGAAGAAGAGCACCGGACAAAGAAGACAGAAGAAGAGCGGAAGAAGAATCAGGGGAAGAAGGAGAACATCAGAGGATGAAGATGCGGGAGAAGATGGAGGAAGAAGCGGAAAAGAAGATGAAGAAGATTTTTAATAAAAGACTATCTACTGTATTTTTTAACACTACGCTACTTTTTTTCCAGGTGAATGGGTAGGGGTACAATGTACCCCAAACTCATTCACATAGGTGGGGGCCAGGATCTCCAGATTCCGATAAGCCCCCGCCCACAGACCCCGAAACCACCGGGCAAGGGTTGTCGGGAAGAGGCCCGCTTTTTTTTTTTGCCGGCATTTTTTTTTTTACATTCAGCATGAAGTCAGCTGACAGCTGATGACTCATAGGTTGCTAAGGACGCCACGGTCGCCTTCCCAGCCCCCTCCTTAGCAACCAGCTATATACAGTGTAAAAAAAGAAATACAAAAACACAAAACGCAAATTGTGGCAAGATCACGGTACTAGCGTTTTGGATGCGGGCCCACTGAATTCTATTACATGCAAAATGCTGCATTTTGCAGGAAAAAAGTCCCCGACCCTTTCCAAAAATGCAGAGGCACTAAAATGCATTGTTGTGAACATGTTACATGGGAACTCATGTTAAAAAATTTCCCTGCAAAATACATCAAAAAACGCATTAGTGTAAATCAAGCCTAATACATAGAATGTATTAAGGTAAACGAAAACTTTTTGACTTTAGAACCACTTTAAATTACATATTGGGAGATACCTTATAAATATAGAAACATTATACACTGGCAGAGCATATTTGGCTATGGCATACATTTTGTTTCTTTTATAGTTAGTTTGGCTTACATATAGTGGCAGCATCCCAATCTGATCAATTTCCTTGTGAAACTAAGGATGTTTTAAGGTAGCTTTTTTTTTATTTATTTTTTTAGACATGCTTTTTCATAAAATTTTAATTGACCCCCTCAAAAATTCTTTGAACGAAAATATTCGCCCAATTTTCTTTTAGTGTGCACGAGCCCTAAAATACTGTAAATGGCACAATGGCGGTGTAAAATTTCCCTGCAGCAGGACCTGTTGAAAGAGCACAGGCTGAGGTTTTACTACAAAGAATGAACATGCTACAGAAGATACAGCAGAGTAAAACTGGCCAGCGGCAGGCAGTTTTAGAATGACCTGATGCATATCTATTTTTTATTTAACCTATCATAAAATTGAAAGTTCGGCTCATTTCACATAAACATATACATATTTCATAACAAAAATACTTTTTTTCTACTCTTTTATTTTTCTTTATTTAGAGGTTTGTTTTTGTTGTATTTAGTCTAGTTTAGCTGTCTTTTTCAGTTTTTTTGCATTTTCTCATTATTTGTGACGTGTCACTTTATGTTTTATTTTTACTTTCATCACTGTTTGTTGTTTTTTTTTTTCTGTGAAAAAAACCCTAGAATAATGAGGTGGACAAAGGTTTATTTTTTAGCATGGGAACAGATCTAGGCTACTTAAAAGGAGTTTCCATGATCTTCAGAAGCTATTGAATTAAAAACATTAAAAAAAACATTATTTTACCCTCCCCATGGACTCCAATGCAGTTTCTGAAAAGGTCAAACTTTTGCCAAAATCTCCTGACTTTTCCTGAAATTTTCGGGAAATGAAAACTTGTATGGCTGTAGGTCAGGTGGGGTACTTGAAATCATGGACAGTTGGGAGCTATGGTCGCAGTGGTGGCAGATGGGATTTGTAGTTTTCCCCACTCACAGATCCCTGCGGATCTGTGGCAGAGTCACACACAGCTGTGCTATATTTAAAAAAAAGGACGCTGCAAAGAGAAGCACCCCATGGCTCATCTAAGTGGAGAAGGGGAGCAGTTTAAAAGTGGGGGTTGGGTAACTGTATTTTTCCTTTTGAAAATTGCAATAAAAAGTTATTTGGGCAAAATATTGTTTTGTGTCAAAATATGGGTTGAACATGAAACATGGTCCCAAAGGTGAACCGTATCTTTAACTTAAAACAGCAATCAGAGTTACAGTTTCCTAACTGACCATAATCTCTTCCTATGCAGTTTGTTATCTTTCTCTGCAACAGATTCCAATACACTGATATATTGGATTTACTAAAGGCAATAGACTGTAATAAAAGAGATGAAGCTTCAATTTGCAAAGAATACCCAACCACATGCAGGGAAAGTAAAAAAATAAATAAAAAATCAGCATGTTTGCTTGCACATGATTGGATGAACAAAGTCGGTAGAGCTTCCCCTCATTTGCTAAGCTCTTGGAGAAAATGCACTTACAATGTGCACAGTCTATTTGTCTTTAATAAATCAGCCCTGATGACTGTCCTGTGCCCCCTGTTTTATACTGAGGGGGCTGGCTTAATGAAATGCCCACTTATGGGCCATTCTAAGCCTGCTAACCATTAGACATGTGCGATTAGTTTTGTACGAAAAGGAAAATTCGTATGAATTTCCGTAAATTCGTACGAATCAGAAATACGAATTTTTATTCATACGAATTCTGTACGAAATATGAAATTTTGTTTAGGAATTTCGGATCCAAATTCATAACGAAAATTCGTAATTAACGAAAAGTTAACAAACATAAAAGTTAAAAACCCAGGAAGTCAGCACAGCACAGGGATGGTGGGAATCCCTCATAATGATAAATTCATCATAATGAAAATTCGTAATTGTTAATGAACCTAAAAGTTAAAACCCCAGGAAGTCAGCACAGGGATGGTGGGAACCCTATGGGAATTTCTATGCTTACGAATTTCATACGAAATACGAAATTTCGTTAACGAATTTCAGAATTCCGGCTTCCAAATTAACAGAAACATAAGTGGTGTTTTGTTCACTAATCAGAGGAAGTCAGCACAGCACAGGGATGGTGGGAACCCCTCATAATGGACACACAGCAGGTGTACAGACCCGAGAATTCAGCACAGGGATGGTGAGAACCCATCATAATGGACACACAGCAGGTGTACGGACCCAGGAATTCAGCACAGGGATGGTGGGAACCCCTCATAATGGACACACAGCAGGTGTACAGACCTGGGAATTTAGCACAAGGATGGTGGGAACCCCTCATAATGAACACACAGCAGGTGTACAGACCTGGGAATTTAGCACAAGGATGGTGGGAACCCCTCATAATGGACACACAGCAGGTGTACAGACTCGGGAATTCAGGGATGGTGGGAACCCATCATAATGGACACAGCAGGTGTACAGACCCGGGAATTCAGCACAGGGATGGTGGGAACCCCTTATAATGGACACACAGCAGGTGTACGGACCCAGAATTCAGCACAGGGATGGTGGGAACCCCTCATAATGGACACACAGCAGGTGTACGGACCCAGGAATTCAGCACAGGGATGGTGGGAACCCCTCATAATGGACACACAGCAGGTGTACAGACCTGGGAATTTAGCACAGGGATGGTGGGAACCCCTCATAATGGACACACAGCAGGTGTACAGACCTGGGAATTTAGCACAGGGATGGTGGGAACCCCTCATAATGGACACACAGCAGGTGTACGGACCCAGGAATTCAGCACAGGGATGGTGGGAACCCCTCATAATGGACACACAGCAGGTGTACAGACCTGGGAATTTAGCACCGGGATGGTGGGAACCCCTCATAATGGACACACAGCAGGTGTATAGACCCAAGAACTCAGCACAGGGATGGTGGGAAACTGCCATTCCACTCCTTGACAGCGAGGTGTGAGGTTGATAGTTCCTTTTCTTCCAAAGACCAGGGGCTGGAGTTGCTTCTCTGCCCCAGGAGGGATGCTGGATCCTGTGGAGGACCCTGGCTAGGCCTGTGGAAGATTCTTGGCCTGGCCAAAGGAGTAATGAGTCCCTGCCTGCCTTTAGACAGAGGATTGTTGGAAAGCTGAAGCAGATTGAGAAAGAAGAGGAGAAATTGTTGATTTTGATGACTGAATTTCGGAAGAAAAAACAAGTTTGTGCCAAATTGTACAGCAAGAAGAGGCTGGCTCTGAGGCCTGAGTTGAAGGACTTGGAGCAAGCTGTTAAGAAGCAGAAGGAGCTGGTGAGCTCTCTGAAGGAGAACAGTGGCATATTTAAAGAAAAGTATAGGAATGAGGAGCGATTTAATCGCATGAGGAGAGGAGCCGCTTCCTGCATGGAAGGTGACCCAACCAGTGAGGCAATGCAGGTACAGTCGGAGTCAGCAGAGAGTGAGAAAGTGGGCCCAGAGGATGAGCCCAGCTCTTCAACACCTCAGACATCTGCTGAGCCCTCAATGGAGGAGGCCTCTGTCCCCTTCCCTCCCCAGCAATGTGGAACATCTGAGCAGGAGGTTGAAGGTTCTGGAATGCTGGATTTCATCAATAAACTGGAGTCCAGTCCTAATGCACCAGGATGGTGAGGAGAAGATGGACACTGTTCCAAGACCTGTGGAGAGAGCAGGTGCAGATACAGTGTGTGCAGGATGGTGTGAACTTTAATGACAATGGGCCTGCTGAGGGTTTTAGTGCTACAGAAAGTCAGCCCAGACCCATAGACAATATACAGCAAGCAATAACATCTGCTAATAACTGTCAGCTTCAGTCTGCAGAGAGGTCCATGGACAATACAGAGACAGCCATAGCGGCTGTTCCTGTGAATGGTGGAGGAGATGCTGGGAGCAGTAGTACTACAAATCTCCAGGAGTCTACAGCAGCCAAGCCTGTCATGGATCCCAGGATTGAAGCAGAGTGTTCGGGGGAGGGGGTGGGTCCTGTCTCTGCTAATCAGAAGACTGCTATCCCAGCTAATTCAGACTCTGCCAGCAGATTTGAATGTGTCTAAGGACAAGACTGCAAATGCTGGTGGTGGAAGAAAAACTTATGCTGGTGTTGCTGCCACAGGTTCTGGGAAGGGGGAACAAGCAGGGAAGGAGCATGGGGACGTTCTATCTTCCTCCCTGTTTAAAAGGAGGCATGTTGTCCAGTTGAAATGGGAAGGCGATGGAAACCCCCCACATAGGAGGACACTGGTGGATAAAATCCTGCAGATATCTTCGCCCTGATCAGTCAGGCAGGTTCCTATGAATATGATTTGTCCTTTATCCGTCCACAGTCTTTGGACATATTTTGGAAAAAGTATGAACAGGGTGTGTAGAGGCCTGGAAAGGGCTCACCCCCAAGCTTATATCACGCCAGCCCCTCATTAAAATGGTGACAATTCTTGTGAGCAATGAATCCATACCACAAGGGGATTTAACTGTATGGTTGAAGAGGTATGGGGACGCCCTGAGCCCCCTAAGAAAGATTTTGGACGATCGGGGAATATGGACAGGGGGATGGTCTGTGCAGCTAAAATTAAAGGTCATTGACAATGTTGTCCAGCATCTGCCATCCTCAGCTTTCCTGGGGAGGGACAGGCTGACCATCTTCTATCCAGGCCAGCCAAAGCTCTGCAACAAGTGTGGAGATAAAGGGCATCTTGCATCCTCCTGTCCAGTGATGAAGTGCTCTCTGTGTCAGGGTATAGGACATTTGGCAAAGGACTGTAATATCATCAGGTGTAATCTGTGCAATGCGGTGGGACATCCTTACAGTCAGTGTCCTGAGGCAATGCACAACAAGCCGAAGCTTATGAGAGAGTTCTTTCGTCTGGACATGGAGGATGCTCAGAGCTCAGCAGCTGGAGAGCCTGTGAGTCCATCTGGGTCTGCGCCAATACCCAATGTGTCTGTGTCTCCCCAGTCTGTGCCAATACCCAATGTGTCTGTGTCTCCCCAGTCTGTACCAATACCCAATGTGTCTGTGTCTCCCCAGTCTGTGCGTGTACCCAGTGTGCCCGTGTCTTCCCAGTCTGTATGTAAAGTTTCAGTTGCCGAGAATGTGTCCAATCCTTCTGTGTCTTCTAAAATTGCAGAGGCAGCAAGAGGTGCTGAGGCAGGCGCATCAAGTGCGGTGCCAGTCCCCCTCCCCCGATGCTGCAGGGTCTCTGTTACGGGTCATGGAGTGCAGAGGAGTGGGGAGGTTGGTGAAGAGGCTGGCCTGGTGGTAGGTAAGGGGAGGATAGGTGTGGGGAGGCTGTTGGCTCTGTTTTGTCCAAGGATGATATGGAGTGGTTGGAGGATAAAAGGAAGAGGGGCAAAAGGAAGGGAAAAAAAAGAGGTGCAGTTACCTTAAGTCCTAATGTTTTGCATTTAGAAAATAAGTTTAAGGTCCTGTCGGATGATGATGAGTGTGACTCGTTCAGTGTCCTCCGTGGATGATGAGTGCCAGGGTGCAACGAAGCGCGCTGGTTCTCCAGGCAGAGGGAGTAGTCAGGCTAAGAAGCGTCTGCCTCAACTACCCTAATGGCAGTTCCCACTCCGTTTTTATAAAAGGCTCCATGCATGGTGACGGTAATGTTCCTTAGTCTGGCTCTCCCGTAGGGATTATGTTGTACGCATTTTGGTTTGCACCATTTATTATGTTCTTGTTTTGTATAGTCATATTCAATTATTTTGTAAATATGTTTGATTTATTTATTATGGTTTTATTGTATATAGGTTGTTGTTTGTAAGATTTTCAATAAACAAAATGAACCCATCATAATGGACACAGCAGGTGTACAGACCTGGGAATTCAGCACAGGGATGGTGGGAACCCCTCATAATGGACACACAGCAGGTGTACAGACCCGGGAATTCAGCACAAGGATGGTGGGAACCCCTCATAATGGACACACAGCAGGTGTACAGACCCGGGAATTCAGCACAAGGATGGTGGGAACCCCTCATAATGGACACACAGCAGGTGTACAGACCCGGGAATTCAGCACAAGGATGGTGGGAACCCCTCATAATGGACACACAGCAGGTGTACAGACCCGGGAATTCAGCACAAGGATGGTGGGAACCCCTCATAATGGACACACAGCAGGTGTACAGACCCGGGAACTCAGCACAAGGATGGTGGGAACCCTATGGGAATTTCTATGCTTATGAATTTCATACAAAATACGAAATTTAGTTAACGAATTTCGGATCCAAATTAACAGAAACATGACTGGTGTTTTGTTCACAAATCAGAGGAAGTCAGCACAGCACAGGGATGGTGGGAACCCCTCACAATGATAAATTCATCATAACGAACTTTCATTATTTTAACGAAAACTTTACGAATCTAACAAAATTCATATTGAATTTCGTACACAAATTACAAAATACAATTTTTTTTTTCGTACGGAACAAAACTAATGTTTTGACGGCACCCATGTCTACTAACCATAGTGCTAAGGCAATGCAGTGCATAATGGCTGAAATTGTCCCGGGCAATCTGCACATACATTCGCCAGGACCACACATCTGGAACCATGGTAGTGGTGACCCCACACCTAGGGTTGCCACCTTTTCTTTAAGGCAAACCCAAACACTTCAGCATCGCACAGCAATTTTTTTTCATAGTATGCATAGATAAACTATGCATAGATGTTGCTATTAAATAACATTTCTAATCATATGAAGTTAATCAAAAGAGTCCCCTTTTACACCAGAGTCCACAGAGTCCCCCCTTTTACACAAGAGTCCACAGAGTCCCCCCTTTTACACCAGAGTCCACAGAGTCCCCCCTTTTACACCAGAGTCCACAGAGTCCCCCCTTTTACACCAGAGTCCACAGAGTCCCCCCTTTTACACCAGAGTCCACAGAGTTCCCCCTTTTACATCTGAACTCGCAGAGTTCCCTTTCACTATAAGGGGTACTCTAACATGAGGGATGCTCTGGTATACAAAAAGGACTCTGATGTAAGGAGGAGCTCTGATGTAATGAGTGCTCTGAGAACCCTGATTTACCTTAGCGTACTCACTTAGCGGCAGGAGAGAAAAGGGGGGAGACTTAGTCCAGTCTGAATAATGTGTCCGGGTCTCAGACAGTCTGAAACCTGGACGCATGATTCCAAACCTGAACTGTCCGGGTGAATCCCGAACAGGTGGCAACCCTACCCACACCTCAAACCTAGCCCAAGCAGATTAGTACCTTTGACCTTATTGTTAGCCTTGAAATTGCTAGAAGCTTACAAGCATGTTCTGTTTTGTTAACAGCTACTAATGCCAGATGAAAGCAGCATGCACCTAGACACTTAAAAAAAGAACAAAAATCCCTTAAGTTCCAAAGCGACGACCAGCACAAATCCAACCCATCTATTACAGCATCCCTGATGACATGCACCATCCAATCACAGCACCCCACATATCTATCATTTATGGCGTGCTTCCCAGTGAGTACCATTGCTATGGAAACCAACAGCTTGCTTTCCATTTGCAAGCATTTACTTATGTTTGGATATCATTGCCCCAAAATAGCTTCTCTGTGACCGAATGTCCAACCACATTCAGCCCCCCCGAAAGACCCCGGGATAAGAAGTGTACTGCTGGGCTGCAAGAGAAGGCAAAAAGGCATAGAAAGATGGAGCTACAAGAGAATGGACTTCCCCAACATCCCTTTAGATGAGCATACTTAGAACTGGTCCCTAATGAGCAATCCATGTTGTCCGCTGACTGTTTGATTAAAGCGGGATTACAGACCATGTGCTTTGGGAATTCTCACTGGCTGGGATGAGTGATTGTGACTGTGAAGCTGCTGCGTCCCTATAGACTTGAATGGTCTACCTGCATGCTGAACCTTGTCTTGAGGCCTAGAGAGATGCATAATCAAGGCACTCATTCACAGGCTACAAGTGTCAGTGCCTGTCTGAGTGAGGCTTTATAGTCACGGTCACACTTGTATTGACTTGAATTATTGGAGTCTGACAGCAATAAAGCCGAACTCCTGGTATAAGTCTGAAGCAGAACTAAACTGTGAGCAGGCAGGTTCTTTATGGCAGCAGAGAGACACACAATGCGGGTTATTTACTAAAACTGGAGCGTGCAAAATCTGGTGCAGCTCTGCATAGAAACCAATCAGCTCCCAGGTTTTATTATCAAAGCTTAATTGAACAAGCAGAAGTTGGGAGCTGATTGGCTACCATGCACAGCTGCACCCGATTCTGAGCGCACTAGTTTTAGTAAATCTCCCCCAATGGCAAGGAATTTTTGTCCACACAACTGCCTCACTATTTTCTCTTTTTTTTTGGACCATTCTCTATAAACCCTAGAGGTGGTTGTGTGTGAAAATCTCAGTATATCAGCAATCTTTGAAATGCGCAGACCATCTGTCTACCATTCTGGGTTGCATCCCTCATCTGTTCTTTTTTTTTTTTTTCGTTTTGTATCATTTTTTTTCAACTCTCCAATTAAAACGTTTGTATTAAAAAAATAAATGTGGCATGTTTGTTGGTGCTAGACTTTTGGGGGGGGGGGGTGACACCCCCAAATGTGAAGGACTACAGGTCCCAGCATGAACCCCCCAGCGCTGAAGATGTGACCCCCCCCCCCCCCCCAATAAAAAAATGGCAAAAAAAAAAGGTATCAAAAGTCATCTGTTTTTTGGGAAGGGGGGGTCCCTGAAGTTTGGAAATGTGGTCACCCTGGGTGGACCTGCCTTCACCCCTCCTAAGTGTTGTGCTGATGTGTAGAATGCAGAGAATAAAGGGATGCAGGGGATGCGTGTTCTCCTATGACAGGTGTGGAGCTGTTTAATAAGAGACCCCTGCAGAAGCAGACAGTGAGGAGTCCCCCCTCCTCTACACGTCACTTCCCCCTGTCTGTGCTCCCCTCCAGCATGTACTAAGGAGGGATGGAGGGACAGCAGACACAGGTGCTGGTGACGTCATGACGCCTCTTGACAGCCGGCTGTGTGAGCGCTTCATGGTGGTTGCTTAGTGTACCGGGGATCCGCCGTGTGCCTCTCCGCCCGACCATGGTGGCCAAGCAGAGGATCCGGATGGCTAATGAGAAGCACAGCAAGAACATCACTCAGAGAGGCAACGTGGCCAAGACCCTGGTGAGGAGAGAGGGGGGGAAGGGGTCGTCTGCCATCATCACAGGGAACATCTTTGTATGCAGTGTGTCACCCATGTCCCTGTCTGCAGGAGCGTCTGCTGTCACCAATAGCAACCAGGATCTAGCTACTACACAGGATGTACACATCATCTCATTGTATAGGTGCCTGTCATACAGTATCAGAATCCCCAGGTATATGAAGACAAGGCATGCTGGCATTTGTACTGCCACAAGTCTACATCAGACCATGCATGGTATACAGCATGTGGTGCCTTATCCCAGTGTAGTGTGTATATATATATATATATATATATATATATAATTATTATACACGATTTATATATCGCCAACAGTTTACGCAACGCTTTACAAAGTATAAGGGGGGGGACAACACAATTACAGTACATATATATATATATATATATATATATATATATATATATATATATTTATATTTATTATGTATGTGTGTGTGTATGTATGTATGTATGTGTATATATATATATATATATATATATATATATATACATATGTATATATATATATATATATATATATATACATATGTATATATATTAATGTGTGTGTGTGTCACCAAAAACAGGAAATGTATCAAGCAGGCCCCACATCTACACATCAATTTAAAGTAGAGATGCACCAAATGGAAATTTTGGTTCCAAAAATGACAGTTTTTTTTTTTTATATTTATATTTTTATATATAATTGTATTATATTTGACTTTTTAATATCAACAATTTAAATGAATATATTGTCGCCCATTATTGGCAGCTTGAGCGCAAGAAAAGCTCAAGAAAAATGTATCCCTTTAAATTCTATGTATGTCTTCACACTGGTCTGTTGGGCTTCCATTGTGGAGTTAAAAATCCAGCTTGGTGCATTTTTGGTCATTTAAAAAAAAAAATGCACTTCAGTTCAATTGCATTGAAAACGCATCACTAAACGCACCCATGTTATATTTTTGATGTGGTTTTTGAGTCACATGACCTATGTAAAAAAAAAAAAAAAAACACACCATAGGCACAGTTCGGATCAGTTCACACTGCAGCGATGCGGGAACCCTGCGAATCCACTGTGGATTCCCGCATCGCATGTCTCCCGTCAGCAGTTCACACTGCCCTAGGCAAACTGCTGGGAGTGTCATTTGAAAGTTTGCATATCGCAGTGCGAACTGCAAATTTCGACAGGAATCGTATCGCATGGGTGTAAACACCAATGTGACCCGATTCTACTGCGGACCAAAAAAAAAAGGGTCCTGTGCGAGTCTGGTCCGAATGCAATGCAAATTCAGCCACACTGTCTGTATAGCTGAAATCGCATTGCACAAAGATTGCATGTGATTTGTAGTGCAAATCACATTCCACGTCGGACATCGCACCAGTGCAAGCCAACCCTAAATCATGGTAAAATTGGCCCAAAATCGCAAATTCACGATAAAATCTTCGCAAATTTGCAGTGCAATCGCGGCAAAATCGCTGCAAATTCGTGGTAAAATTGCAGTGCATTTTCAATGGCATTATCGGCACCTTTTTGCCGAATGCTGATAACACCATTTTCGGCTGAAATGTTTCCACGGCTGAAATTTCGGTGCATCTCTAAATTTAAGGATTTTCCATACAGAGGCAAAATATCAATCCCTTTACACCAGCCCATGCTGGGCTCTGATGCCCGAGACAGATGGTATGGGGTCCCAGTCTTACAGCACTGTGATTGGCTTCACCATGCTAATATCATTGGGAGCCGGTCCTACATGTGAACTGTCTGGGAAAGCTTGGTCATGGTTCTGAGATCACTGATGAAGTGAGCCCCAGAGACAGACAGCGACGCATATATGTAGTGGCTGGACGTAAAGCTTCAGGGTCGGTTCACACCACATGCAGTCAAGTGCATTTTTTTTATTTAGTTTTTTTTCTGCATCAAACGCACATGGAAGGTAGGTTATATGGTTTTCAATGACATAGTTCACACTAGAGCTGCACAATTAATCTTTAAAAAAATCGCAATCTCGATTCAACCCCTCTGACAATCTCTATTGCAGAGTTTGACGATTCTTTCATATAACAAGTGGAGAGACTTATCTGCTCACTTAGCTATCAAAAGAAAATATCTGAGCAGTCTGCCAAGTTTTTAATATGAAACATTGTAACTAAGCTTCCTTCTTAGGCCCCTTTCACACGGGATGGATCCGTGATGATCTGCCCCGTGAACATCCACTTGCTCAGCGCGGATCGCTCCATTGATCACCGCTGAGCCGCCGGATGACAGGGCGGTCCCTGCACACCGTGCAGGGACCACCCAGTCAGATCTCCGCTCTCCTCTATGGGGGATCGGATGAACATGGACCGTCTGTCGTGTTCATCCGATCCACTCTGCAGACAGATAGAAAAATAGGATTTTCCTCCGTCTGCAGAATCGGACCATAGCGGAGACGGACCATAGCGGGTGTCTGCGGATGTTTATCCGCAGACACCCGCTATCTCATAGGGATGCATGTATGTCCGTATTTCATCTGAAAATGGATGGATGAAATATGGACATACGGTCCGCACGTGTGAAAGGGGCCTAAGATCAAAGAGATAAACTTCTGTTTGTAAAGAAAAAATCCAGGCAGTCTGCCAAGTTTTCAACAACGTGTAAATGCAGGAAGTTTAACCACTTAAAAGTCTAAATCTTTTTCTGACACTTTTTTTTTCTTAAGTTAAAATCAATATTTTTTGGTAGAAAATTACTTGGAACTCTCAAACATTATTTATATTTTAGCAGAGACCCTAGGGAATAAAATAGCAATTGCTGCAATGTTTTATGTCACACTGCAGTTGCCCTGTGGTCTTTCAAACGCAATTTTTGGGGAAAAAATACACTTCAATGAATAAAAATAAAAAAACGAAAATGCAGCGAGAATCGTGAGAATCGTGATCTATCTTCTAAGCAAAAAAATCGTGATTCTCATTTCAGCCAGAATCGTGCAGCTCTAGTTCATACCAGTGCGGTTAGTTCCAGGGAAAAAAAAAGTAGAACATGCTGCATTTTTTTTCTGCACTGAACTATACTGGAACACAGAAAAATGCACCGGAACAGAAATGTCCTTATTTAAGGTGAAGGAAAAAAAAAGTGGAAAAAATGCACCGCAACGCATCAAAAACACACATGCAGAAAAGCATCTGAACTGCGTTTCTATGGTGTGAACTTGCCCTTAGAATACTTACAAGGCTTGCGAATTAAGCATTGCCTTGCTGGCCCATGTGAAGTACAGCAATTCCTGAGAGCTGTAGCATGGGTTTCCCAGGAGGCTGCAGGTGACGGGGACATCATTCTCACCTAGGCAAGACTCCTGGAAGCACCGGGAGATGTCACCCAAAAAAGAAAAAAGGATATCGGGGGGATAGGAGAGCAGTGCAAGGGTGTTAAGTGGATAGAGCAAATTAAGTTCTACTTTAAGTTCTGACACTGCTGATCTTTCTGGAAATGCCAGCTGCTTGGCTATCATGGTGATCCAATGATGTAAAGGATAAGTTCACCTTTGGGAACATGTTACATGTTCCAACTGTTTTTAGGGTGGAACGTGTAACATGCTCCCAGTTCTGCAGTCTCTCCCCAACCCACTACCTCTAGTGACAGAGATCATCTCCCTGATCTTGCGGTCAGTCCTGTGAGTGGGAGAACTACAAGTACTGACACCCTTTGTGGCTGGCGGCTCCTAATGTACTACCAGGGCACTGTTGTTGAGTGCTCTAGGTAGTTCATTGTTTCTTCTTGTCAGTGTGTGACTGTCTGCTCATATGATGTACAAGCAGACAGCTACACTGACAATCTGCTGATGGCAAATGCAATGCTTTGCAGGCTCCTACCGTAGTAAAAATAATAATAAATGCACTAAATAAATACTAGCACATTATAAGAGACTTGTCTTAACCACTTTAATACCGCACGCCGTCATATGACATCCTTGACTTTGTGCAGGGATATCTGAATGATGCCTACAGCTACAGGCATCATTCAGATACCATTGTTTGCAGGCGGCGATTCTGTGCACGATAAGAATGATCATAGCGGCATCGCTGCCATCCGGTGCTTCCCCTGAGCTCTCCTGTGCCAATGGGGGGCCCGGAGAAAGAATCGGACGCCACCGGATGACAACCATAGAGATTTCACCAGTCATCTCTATGATTGTCAGAGGCCCGTTATGACATCATGCCCGGACCCTGCATCTAAACAAAGCCGCAACTGCGGATGTCAGCATGAGATCGGTGAATTATTATTTTTTCCGATCTCATGCTTTACAGCCCTGAGGAGAGATGTGGTGTCTTATTGACCCCGCATCTCTCTATAAAGAGGACCTGACACAATAGATTCATATTACAATGGATGTTTACATTCCTTGTAATAGGAATAAAAGTGATAAAAAAAAATTCAATGTAAAAAAAAAAAAATGTTAAAATAACAATAAAAAAATTAAAAACGCCCTGTCCCCGGTAGCTCGCGCTCAGAAGCAAACACACACGCAAGTCCCGCCCACATATGTAAACGCCGTTCAAACCACACATGTGAGGTATCGCCACATGTGTTAGAGCATATGCAACAATTCTAGCACTAGACCTCCAATGTAGCTCTAAACTGGTAACCTTTAAAAAAAATTCAAGTGTCGCCTATGGAGATTTTTAAGTACTGAAGTTTGGCGCCATTCCATGAGCATGCGCAATCTTAAAGCGTGACATGTTAGGTATCTATTTATTTGGCGTAACATCATCTTTCACATTATACAAAAAAATTGTGCTAAATTTACTGTTTTGTTATTTTTTAATTCATGAAACAGTTTTTTTTTTCCATAAAAAGGGCGTTTTAAAAATGATTGCGCAAATACCGTGCGAGATAAAAAGTTGCAATGACCGCCATTTTATCCCCTAGGGTGTCTGCTAAAAAAAAAAACATATATAATGTTTGGGGGTTCTGAGTAATTTTCTAGCAATAAAAATATGATTTTTACATGTAGGAGAGGAGTGGCAGAATAGGCCCGGTATTGAAGTGGTTAAAACAAAGCCCTCCAGCGGCGCACCGACAGGGCATCCATCTTCACCCGGTCTTCCTTCCGGGTTCATGGGCTCCGGTTGTCTGACTGGGCAAGCCACAGTGACATCACTCCCACGCATTCGCACAGGAGTCAGTTTACAGCACAAACCTCTGAATGAACAGCGCGATGTGCCATTGCTTCTGAGCACATGGGTTGCTGTTCCGTCTCCTAAACAGTGCATGTTTAGGAGATATTATTTTTACCTACAAGTACGTTTTATAATAAGGTTATCTGTAGGTAAAAATGTCAGACGTGACCTTACTACCACCATTAAGTACTCCGAGTCATTGGCCTGAACGAAAAGCATAGAATATGAATTTTCAGCTTCAATGCAAAGTCAATTGTTGCATGTTTATTGTAGATCAATGACTTGAAAAAGCAACTAGCATTTGCAAACGAAAGACAATGGGGTTGATCTACTAAAGGCAAATCCACTTTGCACTACAAGTGCACTTGGAGGGGCAGTCGCTTTAGATCTGAGGGGAAGATCTGAAATGAGGGGAAGCTCTGCTGATTTTATCATTATTATTATACAGGATTTATATAGCGCCAACAGTTTGCGCAGCACTTTACAACATGAGGGCAGACATTACAGCTACATTACAATTTGGTACAAGAGGAATCAGAGGGCCCTGCTCGTTAGAGCTTACAATCTAAAAAGGGGGGTCAATTGATACAAAAGTTAATAGCTGTAGGTGATGAGCTGATGGAGGAAGTAAAGCAGTGTTAGAAGCAGGATAGGCTTCTTTAAAAAGAAGGGTTTTCAGGGATAGCCTAAAGATGGATAGATTAGGGGACAGTCGGACAGATTGGGGTAGGGAGTTCCAAAGGATGGGAGAAGCTCTGGAGAAATCCTGGAGGCGAGCATGGGAGGAGGTGACAAGGGAGCTAGAGAGCAGGAGGTCTTGGGATGAGCGAAGAGAGCGTCTTGGTTGGTATTTTGGGACTAGGTTAGTGATGTAACCACGGGCAGAGTTATGGATGGCTTTGTAAATTATTGTTAGTAGTTTGACTTTTATTCGTTGGGTGAGTGGAAGCTAGTGGAGGGATTGGCAGAGAGGGGTACAATCATGTACAAGCAAAAAATGCTGTTTTTTATTTTCCTTGCATGTCCCCCTCGGATCTATAGCAATGGCACTTCCAAGTGCAGTGTAGTGCAAAGTGGAGTTGCCTTTAGTAAATAAACACCATTGGTACCTTATAGATTTCTCCTAGCACAAGCTTTCTTTACAGTGCTGTCACAGGATCAGTATATAACTAAATGTAAAGTTAGGCTTTGTTCACACCTATGCATTTTTTAGTGCATTTTCAGTTTTGCAGAAACACACTACAGTCCATTTATCATGGTTTCCTATGGATGTAGTTCACATCTATGCATTTTATGGAAAAGGCCAGGGACTTTTTTCTGGTTTTTGGTTCTATAGACTTCAATGGATAAAAAAAACATGTATTGGAAAATGCAACCTGCAAACTGCAACCTTCATTAGGTGTGAATCAGGCCTAACGCTGGATTCACACATATGCATTTTTAGTGCTTTTTGCATTTTGCAGATTTACACAACAGAACATGTTCCATAGGAAACTATGGTAAATGGACTGTAGTGCAAATCTGCAAAACGCAAAAAGCAATAAAAATGCCTAGGTGTGAATCCAGCCTCACTCTGGAAAACTTCAAAAATATCAGACTGTTGCCCGTAGAAACCAATAAGGTTTTCTTTCAAGCGCTGCAGACAAAAGCTCAATTTTAATAATTAATTTAAGTAATTTTTTCAAAATAAATTGCATTTGAAAGACTGCTACGCAAACACAGTGTGTGACATAAAATATTACAACAGTCACCATTTTATTCTCTAGGGTCTCTACTAAAAATATATATATATAATGTTTGGGGGTTCTAAGTAACTTTCTAGCAAAAAAAAAAAAATGATTTTAACTTGAAACCAACAAATGTCAGAAAAAGGTTTAAGTGGTTAAACTTTCCTCATTTACAAAAGTCTATTCCTTGACAAGTCAGACAAGCAGAGAGAATTCTTTGCATAGGAGAATCGGGAAACACTTTTGTCAAGATCGCAATGGGGGGGGGGGGGAAATTGTGATAATGATTCTTGACGATTATATATATATTACACACACACACACACACACACACACACACATATATACATACATACACATGGCGCCCCCTTACCCCCCAAAATCCATACCAGACTCTTATCCTGGATAATGACCTGGTAGAATGTTTAGAGGGAAACCTGAAAAAGTGTGGGGATGCCCCAAAATCCATAAGATGGTGCACCCCCTCCTGATCCATACCAGCCCAGGGAATGTACCTTGCCAGCGGGGCCCCCCAGAAGAAGTGGTACGGGGAAATTGTTTTCCTCTTATTCGGCTGTTATTTTCTTTCATAGCTCATATCTCTAAGAGCTCAAGTCGCAGAGGACTATAGCATGCTTTATTTAGCCTACTGTGTAAGTAGTTGTGTTTTTACTATGACTAATGTTATTTTACAGATAAAGTCAATGTAAAAGTAAATTTGCAAAGATTAGCACACAGATTATCACTCTCTATAATAACACTAGCTTCAGGCTGCGGATACATGGGTTCCAATAGTTGTTTATTGAGGAGAGCAGGAAATAGAGGGTTTTCAGATAGTAATAAAATAACACTTCTTTCGTTAAAATGATTTCTTTAAAATAACTCATCTATCTTAAAGTGTATCTAGACCCAAGCATAAAAAAGTAATCTGTAGCGGTTTATCTGTCTTTGAAAGTGGCGGCTGTATCATACGATATATATTTTTATTTTTTTTACCTTGTGATCCTGCCAGTAACACACTCCCTGTCCTGTGGTGACAACACTCACTCGCTGTAATGTCTCTATGGGGAAGTTGTGACCACAGAAAAGGAAATATGTCATGATGACAGAACACCTCCCCTTTCTGTCCTCCATAAGCTACATTCACACCGGGGAAATGTAGTGATAGGAATCTTCTGATTCCTGCTGTGGCTGTGAGTGTCTGTGTGGCCCCTGGCCCCCTTCACTAGGGAGACACGAGTACCTGGGGCCACTGGAGACAGGTCATTATGGAGACCGGGGTTGGCGAATGCACCTAGCCGCCCACAGCCAGCTAGGTGCTAGCTGCACCGGCCTAAATAGCCGGTGTGAATGTAGCCTAACACGGGGAGGTGTACTTTAGTCCACAGAGAAAGCTGGGGGACAATGATAATGATACTAATGATGGGAGAATGCACAGAACGTTCTCAAATGTTTTCATCAGTATTGATCTAAAGGCACCCATAAAACGATCCAACTAAACACTTTATACCTAATGGTGTCCACAAACATGGCAATTTTCTAAATCAAACACTAGTCGAAAGTGGAGAGTGCCTGAAAACTGACGTGTCTATAACCAGGTTAATAATGGTGCTCATAGAAGGTTGAAAAATTCAAGTCATAACCATTAAAATTACGGTTATGCATCTGGCCCTTGGAATGTAAAGGAATTATTTACATGGCTCTGCCCACTGTCTTGAAATGAGAAATAATCTTTTTATTTTTGGGTTATGTGAGAGATGTCAATACCTTCTGTTCTAATAATGCTCTACCATGCTACTAACTGATTTGGTTGGAGTTCTTTTTCCTTTATGCCTAGTACACATGGTCCGAATGTCAGGGGACATCGGCGGGTTAAAAAAAAAATCATCTGGCAATCGAACAATGTATATGGCAGCCAGTCTGATGGCCAGCTTCTGTTGGACGAGCATGCTGGAAAACCAGCAGACGACTGATCGTTGGTGCTGTCAGGTTTTTTTTCATTCAACCTGATAGTATGTACAGGCATACCCCACTTTTAAGTACACAATGGGGTTTATTTACTAAAGCTGGAAAGTGCAAACTCAGGCTCACTTCTGCATAGAAACCAATGAGTTTCCAGGTTTTATTACCAAAGCTTAATTGAACAAGCTGGGGTTAGTAGCTCATTGGTTTCTATGCAGAGGGGAGTCTGATTTAGCATTTTCCAGCTTTAGTAAATAAACCCCATTGTGTACTTAAAAGTGGGGTATGCCTATACTAAGCTTTAGTCTCTTCCCACCATAATCTGTATGATTACAATACTGTGCAAATTAGTTGGGACAAACAAGATATTACAATGAGATCATTTTCAGGTTTACAAAACTTTTTTTTTTTTACTATCTGTCAGTAATTGATATGACCTCCCCTTAGATTTAATTACCTCCCTTACCCTCTTAGGCATTGATGCCACTCATTTTTCACATGAATCCTTCACTTCAGGATTCCCTAACCATACTTGGAACAGAAACTTTCTATAATTTTAATTGTTCTACAATCTATCTTTCTTATGCGAGTGTTCACAATGGCCCACAGGTTTTCTATCAGGTTTAAGTTTAATTTTTGTTGGGAAATAAAGTCCTTATTTAACTTGGAATTGTGACAGGGAGCTAGGTCTTGCTGGAACACTCCATCTTTATCGGGAAATCACCTCTTTAGTATCGGGGTCAGTTTTGCCATCAGAACACCTAAATACTTATTATTGTCTATCATGCCTTCAATGGGGTGATGTGTTTCTGGTCCATAAGCAGTAAAGTGCCCCCAAAAAATGACTTTAGGTGGGTGTTTAGGGGCTTGCTGGATGTGGTCAGTTCAAAGAGGTTCTCCAGGCAAGCGCTGAACAAAGTTTGACCTGTATCCATGAACATAAAACTGGGTTTCGTCTGAGACTATTGTTCTTCCATTGCTCCAAAGACCAGTCTCTATGCTACTTTGCCCATAACAAACACTTTTTCTTCATAGTGAGATGCCAAGATCTACTTCTTAACTGGGCGTCTGGCTCTATGACAACACTTGAGCAGTCTGCGATGGACAGTGTAAGCATCCACATTAACTCCATGAGAAGCAAGCTTACTTTTGATGGGACAACACTGGTCTTCTTGGGTTTATGATGCTAATTCTTCTGATTAGACCATCATCCCTTAGCGCAGTCTTTTTTTTTTTCCCCCAAAACGTCCTTTTCTGTCCACAGATCCTGTCTCTTGATACAGATTTACAATCCTTGAAACACTTGATCACCCCACACCAACTGCACTTGCTACCTTCCGAACTGTTAATTCAGTATAGCTTCTCTCAAAGCAACAATTTTCGAGTGCTTTCCATCTCCATATCCATCTACAGTGCATCTGTACAAAAAAAAGCAAAATAATAATGAATATAGTGAACCAACTTCAATCACTACTTTTCTGCGAGAAATATTCTTTCTGACTGAAATAAAGTCAAAAACCAGTAGAGTACCTTCTCAAGCAAGTTTAAACTTGCAGAAATGAATCTGTAACAAGTTTAAACTTGCATAGGCCCAATATAGAGTCTTGAAACGGTGCTTGCATGCTTGTGCCAACTAATTTGCACAGTACATTGCTAGTTAGGTCCAAACTTTTTAAAAGCCATGGTTTTCAGACTGATCGGATGATGGCCAAAATGCCTGAAACAGCTGTATGCAGTTTGGAAAAAATATCTGGCTAGTAGTTGCAGATATTTGTGCTTTAAGCCTAACTTGTTTGTATTTGCATTATATCAGTGGTTGTGGTCAATGGGTCATAAAGGAATACTTTACATGGCTCTACCTACTATACTAAACTGAGGATTATTTCACCAATTTTGCAATGAGACATGTAAATGCCTTGTGCTAAGAATGCTCTACTGTGCTGTGCACTGATTTAGCTGGAGGGTTTGCCTAAAAAAAAAAAAAAAAAATGTTATATGCCAAGATTACGTTTTTGACTCAAGATGAGAGATTGTAGAAGAGGCGCGTGGTCAGTAATCACCAAGAGGGGGGAGTTGTGGTGTTCTGTTCTTGATGATTGGTCAACCCATGTATGAGCAGCATTACAATGTTCTTTTGCCTTATGACCCATGCTACAGTGGCCAATGTGTGCATCTGACTTATCGTTTGACCTCTACATTATGTGTCAATAGCTGCTATATTAACTTAACCACAGTGCTGGTTATTAGGGGTTCTAGATTACATGAGGCATGTACATATCTCATTGTAATACAAACTGTATTTGTAGCCATATTGAGATGCATGTGCCCCAAGATTGGTTTGGCCTTACTCAAGCATCAGAGGCCATAAGATATGCTTATAGGCTATAGATCAGAGCCAGGTTGTAAATATTTGCAGATATTAAAGTCTGCTGTAACACTGTTAATATTGGAATTTAATATGTAAAAATTATTGCACTTAGGGCCTACATTTTATTGAGATGAAACAAAAATGTAAAACCAAAGTTTTCCTTAAAACATTACAATTTTGAAAGCTACTCAAACCATTCCTAATTCCTATGTAAAAACATTCATTTCATGGCCTTGTTGATACATATTTTAGTAATGTACATCCTTGTAAATATGAGGATATCCAGCTTTAAAATCCATCAGTACTTCACTGCACATTGATGCCTCGTATATTTATACCAATTCTGTGTTAGCTGGAATACATGACGCACAAACAATCAGTAACTCCTCCAGTGGGATCAGAATGGAAAGTACTTATTAACTTCACACGTTATTTGGTGTCTACACCTGGGTAGTTCTAAGATGTGCCTTGAACAAGCAATAACAAGCAACTCTTTTTATGTATTTTTAGCTTTCCTATCAAATTACCAAATTCAGTCATCCACTGTATTTTCCCACAATAATTCATAATGAACATTTCAGATGTTTTCTGCTTAGTATAGGTGGGTGTAATCCCACATCTATTTTTTTTTTCCGGAATAAATGCTGGTTAAAATACAAACATTAACTCTTAATTTCAGCTCTTAACTTACCCCAACTTTCATCAGAATTGTACTACTCTGCATGCTGTAACCTTCTCCTCCCAGCAGGATGTGGGCCTTGTATGGTTGTATACGTTGGTTTCATCTTCTCAATAGGATTTCAGCCTTGTAGGACAGCATGACATCATTACACACTAGGATTTTATTCTTTAATTACAGGTCACATGCTGTGGCCCCATACCCTCACTATGATACCCCTAGGAAGCTGGTTCTCTTAAGCTGTGTGCTATGACTAATGAACATCACATTCAACAAGTATGTGTAAAACATTGATGGGTTGATTTACTAAAACTCGAGAGTGAAAAATCAGGGGCAGCTTGTTCATGGTAGCCAATTGGCTTCTAACTTCAGCTTGTCCAATTAAGCATTGACAAGAAAAATCTGGAAACCAATTGGTTTCTATGCCGAGCTGCACCAGATTTTGCGCTCTCCAGCTTTAGTAAATCAACCCCTGACTTTCATTCCTGAGATGAACACGGAGGCTGCCATTGCTGACCTCCCATTCTGAAATGTCAGTTGCTTGGTTGAGCCTCTGGAGCAAGGAGCAGGGACCATCAGAGTCACTTGACATATGGCAGAGCTGGTAAAGAAAGGAGGAGAAGAGACCTTGTAAAACCATAGTGTAGTGCAGTGAGAAAAGTACTTTATTAAGAAAACAATGGTTCTGCTCACAGGGCAGCGAAAAATGGGAAAGCATAACTGCAGAGTGGGGTGATCTTGGTTCAGGCTCCAAGAAGCCAAACACAAAGCATGGAGGGAACAGTGGACAACATCTAGACTGCTGTCAGGATCCCAGACAGGCAGGATGGAAAGACGGCCTCAGGATCAAGCACCCCCAACTCAGCCGGCCTCCAAGGTGACATCACTGCTGCAGCTGCACCAATCGGGACCCTTTTCAAAGTAACCAGTTCTAGGGCACTGAAGACGGCTGCACTTTATACTTATCACCTGATTGTTTTTCTGTCTAAGGGACTAATTTTCATAAATGGGCTATGTTGCTCTCTGGTTATTCTGTAAGAATTCTCTTGGCTGACAGACTATAATGGAGGTTTAATAAAGAATTACCCTTAATACCAACTATTGATCCATTAATCCTCCACAAGAGCCCTAAGGTCATCCTGTTCCTTTAATAATTAGGTGGGGTAGAGAAGGGCCTTTTGAACTTCTCCCCCCAATAGGTAGGCAGGAATAGCAACTCAATGAGGCAGCCCTGGAAGATTACTGAAATCTTCAACGCTTTGCTGTCTTCTTTAGAACATGCAAGACCTTATCTTCAGCTTTTTAATACTATACATTGATTTTATTATTATCATCTTCTGTAGGGTTAGTGAACCATGAACACATAACAAATTGCTGCTGGATTCCAAGGCGGCCAGTTACTTCGATTTTATGAGGCATTAGTCGCATGATATCTACTGAAGAGAAGGATGAGCCAGTCAATAGCTCTGCCTGAACTGTAACCCTCCCTTTAAGCGATTTATACAACTGGTGTACATCTGTTCATCTGATCGACCACAATGTGATTATGAAGCTTTAATCTCTTCAGCCAATGAATGCTGTGCAGCCTGTTTTATTGTATTAATTCTAAAGGAAAAGTGGTCTTTTTTTCACTACAGTCTACTTTGTAGAAGTGGAGCCCACTTATTTTGGATTGAACAGGGACCGGTCAGAACTTGTCATGTTTGTGGGTTTTTTTTTTTTATATTGCTGTCTATGACCCCTTTAATGGGACATTTTTTATTCACTTTCTATCCCAGATACAACAGTAACTAAAGCTGGCTATACACAATTGAAATGTTATCTAGTTCCTGATGCACCGGCCAAAATTCACTTGGCTGGGAGAGCCTATCACAGCCCCTCATGTCCAAAATGTTTCAAGTGAAGGAGCCAGGTGGAAAATTGTTTGCCCGAACAGAGGCTCCGTCCAATCAGATGCAGACAATGTTTGAGTATTGTGAAAGTTGCTGGTACTACAAGGGACTCGTGTATTTGTGCTGTAAAGCTGCAGGCTGAACGGAAAAAAAACAAAAACTTTTAGTGTATGACCAGCTTTGGGCAGAAAGTAAAGGAGAATGTCCCTATGGGGTGATGGACAGCAGGAAAAGCCTGATCATTATTATAATACAGGCTTTATATAGGACCAACAGTTTGCGCAGTGCTTTACAGTATAAAGGGAGACAATACATCAATAATACAAGTCAATACAAGAGGGTTAGAAAGGCCCTGCTCCTGGGAGTTTATAATCTAATAGGGAGGGGCTGGTGGAATAAAAGGTAAAAACTGTGAGGGATGAACTGATGGGAGAAATAGAAGATTTTGTTATTAATCGCAGGAAGGGTAGGCTTCCCTGAAGGTATGAGTTTTCAGGGATCACCGTAAAAATGGACAGAGTAGGATATAGCCGGACAGATTTGGGGTAGGGAATTCCAGAGGATGGGAGAGCCTTTGGAAAAATCCTGGAGACAAGCATGTTTTTGACTGTTCTCGACTTTGAGCAGCATTATCTTTTTTTTTATTTTTTTTATAAGGTTTAACGGTGTGCTTTGTAAGAGAAGAGTTAATCTAACAGTAACAGATTTGACTCTTTTGTGGCAAGACTCCGTGCAGGCCAGTAATGTTCCTCCACCCCAAACTCGCTCATTCATGTCTTTATGGACCTTGGGTTTTTTTTTTTTTCAGGGTTTGGGTTTGGCCCCTTAGTTTCAGTGAAGGGAACTCTTAAGGCATCAGCATACCAAGACATTTTGGACAATTTCATGCTCCCAACTTTGTGGGAACAGTTTGGGGATGGCCCCTTCCTGTTCCAACATGACTGCGCACCAGTGGACAAAGCAAGGTCCATAAAGACATGGATGAGCCAGTTTGGGGGTGGAGGAACTTGACTGACCTGCACAGAGTCCTGATCTCAGCCCGATAGAACACCTTTGGGATGAATTAGAGCGGAGACAGCGAGCTAGGCCTTCTCATCCACATTGGTGCCTGACCTCACAAATGTGCTTCTGGAAGAATGGTCAAACATTTCCAAAGACACACTCTTAAACCTTGTGGACAGCCTTCCCAGAAGTGTTGAAGCTACTATAGCTGCAAAGGGTGGGCCAACTCAATACTGAACCCCTATGGGCTGGGACTAGAATGACATTTAAAGTTCATGTGCGTGTAAAGGTGGGCATTTCAATACTTTTGACAATATAGTGTATTCATTTGGCTTGAATGGCAAAATGCAGGTGAAATGAACAAAAATGCTGCATTTGTTCTGCGCTGGGTAGAATAAATCCAATTATTTTCCTCATGTCCGACCAGTTTACCTTTACCAAAAATACAGCCAAATACATGACAACTGGTGTGGTGGAAACACGACCACGTGCATTTACCTTGTATTCTTGGTACTGTCACTCTTTGTTTAGAACTGCCACGGGTTTGATATTCTTGGCATTCTAGCCATTTAAACCTATTCTTTACAATGTGTGTATTTATGTACTTTTATCACACATAGTAAACATCAGAGGTACTACCTAAACTGTTTTTTTCTGCATTTTAGAGGCCGCAAGAAGAAAAATACCCTGTAGGACCTTGGCTGCTGGCACTGTTTGTGTTTGTTGTTTGTGGATCAGGTATGAATACAAAGCAAGGAACATTGCCATACCATCAATAGCTGTCAGTGGAAATTGAATGCTAAGCTTACTAAGAATTAATGAATGCATATTTTAGTAGGTATTGAGGGAAGGGAAGACAATGAATCTCATGCACATATTACAGATAAAGTCTTCATTTATTTAACTGGTAATTTGCAGGTATTTATCCCTTAAAGAGGAACTTCGCCCTTATCATATATACAACATAGGCACTTTTTAGAAAACTTTAGTAACGAAAGTCTACTAAGAGATACATATAGGTAATTGCAGACTTCTTTTACTTTATTTTCCTTTTCCTCCCCCATTCTTCTCACAATGGCCATTTTTTTTAAAGGGCAGATGAATCATCTCCCTTTACTTCCTGGGACTCTGCCTAGACCTCTGGGCCTGCCACTTGGAATATGTCACAGGAACTTCCCAGGATGCTTCAGTGAGGCCCTGGTTAAATGGCCAGTGCCTTACTCAGGGCTCAATTGACAAAGCGTTAAATTCCGAAAAGGTATGTTTGATAAATTAACATGAGATAAATTTCAAAAGTCCCTTCAAATCATGAAAAAGTATTAAGTTAATAACACGTTATGTTCCTTTTAATTCATGCGGTGTGTTCCTCTTGATTCATGTGAACAGACTCAGTCTAGCTTGCCGAAGATGTCATTTCTGGGGGCATGTCATAGTTGCATAGTAGGTGAGGTTGAAAAAAGACAAGTCCATAAAGTCCAACCCATGTGGGTGATTATATGTCAGTATTACATTGTATATCCCTGTATGTTGTGGTCGTTCAGGTGCTTATCTAACAGTTTTTTGAAACTATCAATGCCCCCTGCTGAGACCACCTGTCAAACAGGCTCTGCACAGGAAGAGAGAGAGGGGTCCTAGCATGCCTCAGTCGATTATGTCATGAAGGCGCAGAGTCACCTGATGACATAATTGGGTGCCCCCCCCCCCTTTGTTTATTTGGCAATGGATCTGTCATTGAGGGAGTCAAGCGTCTGTGCGGGCTTGTTTTTTTTTTTTTTTGGGGTCAGCGGCCACTGTTTATCGTGATTGACATTGGCTCTACTCCGGGGAAATTTTTTTGGGGAGGAAATAAAGGACTTAAAAAAACTGGCTGTGTATTTTTATTTACGTTACACTTTTTTTTAGGGGGTGGCTGGGATCTGGGGGCTTCTTGTTAAAGGGGGCTTCCAGATTCTGATAAGCCCCCCACCCGCAGAGTCCCACAATCACTGCCCATGGTTGTGGGAAAGAGGCCCTTGTCTCCATCAATAAGGTGCTTTGGAGTGGAAGTCCACCACCACCCACATGTTGAGGGTACCCCCAAAATCCATACCAGAACCTTGTCTAAGCAGACAGGCCAAGGAAAGGAGCAGGCTGCCCCCTCCTCCTGAACCATACTAGTATGGTATGGTTCAGGAGGAGGGGAAGCCCGCGCTTTTCTCTGGCCTGTCTGCTCAGACAAGGGTCTGGCATTTTGGGGGTACCCCCACACAATTATTTAAACAAAATTACATTTTGGGTGTGGGTACCCCGCAAAATCCAAACCAGACCCGAAGGCAATTCTTCTCCCCCCCCCCCCCTTTTTTTTATATTTACTGGTTAAGAACGCTGGTGAATGTCTGCTCATTAACCAGTGCTGATTTGAATATATCTCTTGAATAATGTGTGGCTAGACCAGTGTTTCTCAAATCCAGTCCTCAAAGCACCCCAACAGGTCATGTTTTGAGGCTTTCCATTATTTTGCACAGGTGTTTTGATCAGTTTCACTGCCTTAGTAATTACCTCAGCCGTTTCATCTGAGGGAAATCCTGAAAATATGACCTGTTGTGGCACTTTGAGGACTGGAGTTGAGAAACACAGGACTAGACCACGACTTCTTCAGTGAATGTATTTATATAGTTGAGTAAATTTACTTTAGAGTCAGTTTGTGGTATTTACGGTGCGTTTTTTACTAGTGCAGTAAATACTGCATAAACTGACAGTGAAATGACCTCTTGAATATCGCGTGAGATAACTGGAAAAAATGTGTCATGTGATCCAATTATCTCATGCACTATTCTGTAGTGAATTGAGCCCTCAGCCAGGAAGTGGAAAACACAGTAATTGTAAATAAAAGCAAAAAATATTTTAGCTGAGTAACGTAAGAGGAGTTCATATCAGCAGAGTTGTATGATGATGTGACTTTTTTATGTGAAGGGGGGGGGGGGGTCTTTAATAAACTCTGGGTAGTTTGTGACTAGAAATCACAGCCACAATGATTTTGCTTTTTTTTTTTTCTGCTCAGGAGACTTCACTAATGATATGGTAAACATCAATGAAGGAAAACTTTTATTTTTTTTAAATTTATATCGGTTAAAAAAAAAAAGTTTTTTGCCATTTTTTATTTAGTACAATATAGACATACTGTATTTATCGGCGTATAACACACACTTTTTCCCCCTTAAAATCAAGGGAAAATCGTGGGTGCGTGTTATACACGGATCCCTGCTGTCTCTGAGGTAAGAGGAGCGAGCGCTGCTGAATTACCGTACATAGAGCCGCGATCTCCTGTGTACCCAGCGCTCCGTCACTCACAGCCATTCCTCCTGCCCCCCATTGGCCACTGTTCTGTCTATCATATGAGCAGGGCCAGGAGGCATGGCTGTGGGTGATGGAGCGCCGGGTACACAGGAGATCGCGGTTGTGTAATTCAGCGGCGCTCGCTCTTCCTCTTCCCTCGGAGATAGCAGGGATAATCCAATACTGGCGAGGCTGCAATAATGGGAAAGGTGAGGCTGCAGATGGGCACTGAACAGGCTGCATTGCTGGTCAATTTAAAGGCTGCAGATGGGAACTGAGCAGGGTGCATTGATGAGCTGTGCCCCTAATTTTGCTTCAGAGTTCTTTATTTAAAATGTACCTTTTTTTTTTACCTTTAAACTTCTTTCCTAAAATTGTGGTGTGTGTTAAACACCGATAAATACAGTATTTGTTGCAAATAAACACTGAATACATCTCTGAAACTTTGTACACAGCTGTGCAGAACAGGAAAGAAGGGATGAATTGGTTGTCTTTATGCCCTGTACACACGGTTAGAAATTCTGAAGGAAAAGGTGCGATCGGATTATGTTGTTGGAAAATCCGATCGTGTGTGGGCTATAGCGGACTTTTTCTGTCGGAAATTCTGACGGAAAAAGTTTGAGTTTGAGAGCTGGATCTAAAATTATCCAACAACAAAATCCGATCTGACTTTTTCCAATCGTTTGTAGAGAATTCCAACGGACAAAGTACCACGCATGCTCAGATTAAATTACGAGACCAAAGCTATTGGCTACTAGCCTCCACGTAGTCCCGTCGTACGCAACGAACGTCACCTCGTTCCGAATGATCGGATTTTCCGACAACTTTGTCCGACCCTGTGTATGCAACACAAGTTTCAGCCAAAATCTGTCAGAAAAAATCAGACGGATTTTGTGGTCGGAATGTCCAACCGAGTGTGTACAAAGCATAACTCTTTGAGCTGTGTGTATAATCTGAGCTTCAGATTTGTAAAGGGGCCCTTTCAGAGCCTATTGCTTGCTAAGTGAAAGGGATCAGTGTTCATAGCACCCCAAAACTCCAGGGTTTAGTTTTTGGAAAGCACACATTACATCATAATCATTGTTAACACATTTAAAATGTACTAAAACTGCAATACACATTTTAATCAGTGTGCTTTAAGTCATATGTTCATGATTTGTATATATGTCTGCATTTCATTTAATGGCTTAATGCAAGACTAGGCTGAGGATTAGGTTCTTTGGGCTTACCCTCCGAGATAATAACGGAAGGTCTTGGTTTTTGCTTGCACAGATTTTCCAGTTGTCAGTCCCAGGGAGACATCTACCCCTTTATGTATACAAAGAAATGTATGCAATTTCGTAATTTTCCAGTCTATAACCAACCTATCTTGTTTTGAGACAATCATTCTTAATTTTTGCTTCCATTTCTCCTGTATTGGTAGATCAGTAAATTGTAGCATCGATACCAGCCATTCTGTCATTGTTTTTTTTTTTTTCATACCTGAGATTTTAAGCTTGTAATCTATTACTGAGGCACTCCTATGGATTTAGAATCTGTAATCCTGGTGTAGGGAGTAAAAGTAGAGATGGTTGCTACTCCAAGGCTGCAGACAAAAAAAAAAAAGCAGCATTGGCATTTCATGTAGTTAAAAATATAAGTCCTGTTTTTTCCATAAAAACCCCATAGGAGTGGGAAACAGTGTAATAACAGGATTTCAAATGTGCCTCTCTAGGGATAAAATAACACTAACATTAAAATACAAAATGCTTTATTACAATATTAAAATAATGTTAAAAGCAACCAAGTTCATTGATGCCAACTCATGTGAAGTGTAATGATATGCATGTCCCATAATTACAAAATGGCGTGATGAAACCCATACCGTGTTTCCCCGAAAATAAGCCCAGGTCTTATATTAATTTTGGCAACAAAAGATGACACAGTAGGGCTTATTTTCGGGGTAGGCCTTACCATGTAATGTGCGGTCTTCTCTCCTTGCCTGACAGGCATCCCCAGTGTGAACTGAGTTAAAATGCTTTTAAAATCCTATAATCCACTCTATTACATTAGTATATAATGTACAATGTGTTTGTTTCTATAATATAATTGTGCCAAATACCTTTGTTCTAGTGCCGCTCTGCGCTTCTGTGACCCACCAGAGCGCTCTTCCCTGCAATTATATTACAGAAACACACACATTGTACATTACATACTACTGTAATAGAGTGGATTATAGGATTTTACAAGCATTTTAAATCAGGTCTTATTTTCAGGGTAGGGCTTATATTGCAGCCCTCCTGGAAAATACCGTTAGGTCTTATTGTTGGGGAAACACAGTATTACATCATTTAAAATGGCGTGATGGATCAAAAATGGTGCTTCCTCAGCATCCATGGCATTCAAAAGCAAATGTAGCTATACAAAAAAAGAAGCAACAACATCTGAAGTGACATAATACAAAGCACAAGCATGACATATACTTACAATATTGTATTACACATTATTCCATTATCAATCAGACACTGATTCCTAGTGTATAGGGGGTGAGGAAGAGACAAAAAAATAAAACTCATCATAATAAAACCTCCACCATTACAAATGAGTAGGCATCAATGTTCTTTCATGGTTGTTTTTAGTATTGTGATCATTTTGTATTTTAATGTTAGTGTCATTATATCTCTGAAGAGGCACATTTTGTATCCCGTTATTGCACGTTTCCCATCCCCGTTGATGGGGTTTTTGTAGAAAAACATATGATAGCTACTTAAGGATTGGGGATGGTGCCTATAAGGGAATAATTTTGGCATTTGCTCCAACCTTAATTATATTTATATTAATACAGAAAAAAAAAATACATATATAATATATATATATATATAAAAAAATGTATATGTTTATATAATATATATATATATATATATATATATATATATATATATATATATATATATATATATATATATATATATATATATATTAGTGTATGTTTGTTAAGAAAAATATAATAATGTTTTGGTAGTTGTGCTACATCGACATTGTTGGAAAACAACATAAAGTTGGGAATTATAGTGATATACAGATGATATACAGTATATCATCTGTATATGATATAATAATAACCAAAAAATGCACACAATAAAAATTTGTAGTGGGCATTTTGTATTGGTGGTCAGTGGAAAAACACCCTTTTCCTGACAGACTCCATGGCAGCCTACGTATGGGTTAATCCCGCCTCTCCTACCTCATAGGACCCCACTCCCATAAATCTTCCAGTCAGAGACCACGTTCCTTTTTTGTCCTCCTCCTAGGACCAAGGTGTTTTACCTTATGAAGTTTGGATCCAGGCCGGCTGGTTTGTGCACGAATTTTCAGGATGGCGGTTCTTTCTGGAGCCCAAATTCCCAGCTATTAGCAGGGTGGGCACAGGCGATTTTGTTGCGATGCCATGAAGAGCTTACTAACCAGCCATTGGCTGGCAAGCGGAAATTTGGCCAAACGTCCTTGCTATTAGCAGGAGGCCCCCCCATTTATGATGCCCCGGGTGCACTATGAGTACTACAAGCTCCCAGTACCAGGTCGGATCATGTGTTGTGTGGTGACTGGTAATGTATACACATTTTATCTCTATGGCAGCAGTTTTTGTGTGTTTTGTACCATTTTCTGTCTGGTGGTCTTCCTGGCCATGGCGCTGGTACGCTCCTGCGTTCCAACTCGCTGCTTCCTGCTTCGATCTGCGCAGCTGCCGAGTCTCGATTGAGATCGAGGCTTGGTTTGCACAGGCGCGGTCGGGGCAAGATGGCGGCGGCCATGCGTGCGGGCGTTGTGCGGCGGCGTCGGTCTCGGCGCAAGTACGCTGTGGGCGCGATGACGTCATCACTCGGCGGCAGATTCAAATAGCTGTCAGGATGCTTTTGAGCTCAGGCTGTTGATCCCGGTGTCTGCTTCTCTGTTTTCTCAAGGTATGTCTCCTTTTTCCTATGGTCAGTTGTGTCTACCCTGTGTTATGTACTCTGCAAGCACTGTGTTTTGTTTTACTACTTAGCTGTTTGAGTCTGTCGCTATGGACGTATCGCCGCCCCCCAGTGGCCAACCCTTATGCCGCAGGTAGGAATGAATCTTTTTCCTTTCATTCTGCCTGTATTGTTTGGGTTAGGATCAGGATGACTTTGTTTTGCATGTTCTCTTTCCAGCCCCTCTAGGTCTGAACCTCAGTTGTCAGCGCATAAAGATTCGGACCATGGCAGCAGGAGTTCCCTCCCATTTGCTGGAGTAGGCTAAGTTACGGAACGTGGTCTCTGACTGGAAGCAAAGATTTATGGGAGTGGGGTCCTATGAGGTAGGAGAGGCGGGATTAACCCATACGTAGGCTGCAATGGAGTCCATCAGGAAAGGAAAATTACGGTAAGTATTTGATATAAATTTTCTGTTTTCATTGGTAGTTAGTGGAATAGTGATCATCTTGCAAAGGAGGTTGGTGTAAAAGTGCTGCTTTAGAATGGAAACAAGAAGAAAAGCTTCCCTATACATTGATGGACCAGTATGTAGAGGTGCCCTCATACATTAGTAGTCAGTAGAAAAGAATTCCCTTTTACATAGTGGTTAGTGAAAAAGAATACTGTTGGTGTCCTCTTCTGAGCGTCAGTAGTCGTGAAACCATGTAGACACTGTCAGATGAGAAATCTATCCACCACTGTTCATTGTTCAAGGAACCCTTAGGAAGCTTTATAAAAACCCTAAGATTCCACAGAACTGTTGTTGAGAGAAGCTTCTATAGTCCATCAACATGAATAAAATGCAGTGTGCCAGATGACATTCATGGATTGGTTACCAGTGTTTTAATCTTCTATATGACAAAATTCCAGACAAATATTAAAATATAATTCGTACCATGTTTGCAGGCGGTTTTAACCCTTTTTCTGCTGCTAGCGGGGGGTAAAAGCACCCCACTAGTGGCCGAATAGTGCTCCAAAATTTACAGTGAAGCACCGCTAACAATAGTGGCGCTTTACCGCTGACGCACCCACCGCCCCAGTGTGAAAGGGGCCATAGTGTAACTGAAGCTGACAAATTGGCTCAGTGTGACACCAACCAGTGCCAACCAATGCCACCTGCCAATGCCAATCAATGCCACCTGCTAGTGCCAATCAGTGGCAACCAATGCCACCTGCCAACAAAAAAAATCGGCTTAAAATATCGGCATCATATAGCGGCCATCAGCCGGCCTGATTTCTAAGCATCAGCATCGGCCAGAGAAAAACCCATGTAGGTCGACCTCTACTCAGTGGTGTATGTTGGACTTTATCACACTGTTTTATTCATTTGTTCACTTATTCGTTCGATGTCGCATTTTGTTATATAGATTTCATATATTTGGTTCTAGACTTTTTTTTTTTTCCATCACATGGTATTTTATATATTGTATATTGAGTTGATACACATTTGTATACCACACACAGCGCAACGCCATCACATATACATTAATATTATATTTTTACTACAATGTTAATTAGCCTCTTGCTTGGAGTGCATTTTTAAATGTACACTTTAATGCTTTCTTTTGCCCCATAGTCTCCCAGTGAACAACAGTCAGATTTCATTGCGTGATTATAGACATAAGAGAATATCAGTCTTCAAACAGGATATCCAGTTTGGTTTGTTTTACCAGACGTCTAAGGCAGCTGACCTTCCTGGCACCTTCCCAGTCTGCTGTTCTCGTACTCCTCATAGTACACTTATGTAAAGACACATTCTACATGGCTGTGCCAAGGGGCAATTAGAAACTTTCTGAAACTGCAGTTAATGCAGACTTTGTGATTCATAACCCTTTCCTTGCTTTTCCCCAAACAGAATAGTTGTGCCTAAAAGGAGCGCTCCTGTTTCTTGAAAATGTAAATATATTTGCGTTACGAGCCATTTTGTAAATAAATGTTATTAAGAATTGCCTTTTTATAGTTAACTCTGCAGCCTGTCATTTATTTTATGTAACTTCCAAAAAATGTAATTGCAGCAACCGTATTTAGTAAGTAGACAGCCTTTCCCAAAACTCTCATCCCACAGATCCCCTGTTCTAAGGCTCAGTTCACACCAATGCATTTTTTCATGCCTTTTGCAGAAACGCAGGACATTATTTTTAACATAGGTTCCTATGGAACACATTTACATCAATGCATTTTTGTGCCTCTGTGTTTTTGGAAAGGGTCAGGGACTTTTTTAAATGCAAAACGGTGCTTTTTTTTTTGGTTCAATTTTAATGGAGAAGCTGCAGAAAAGCATGTAGTGTTTTTTTTTTTACAGTGATTTGCGTTTTTTTTAAATCTGCCCAAGAACTATTTGCCAAAAAAACAAAACTCAAAATGCAACAACATTGCTGTAAAAAAACCAAAAAAGCAGAAACGCTCAAAACAAACTGCATAGGTGTGAATGAAGCCTAGGTGTTAGGCTGGATTCACACCTATGCATTTTTAGTGCTTTTTGCATTTTGAAGATTTGCACTACAGTCCATTTACCATGGTTTCCTATGGAACACGTTCTGTAGTGCAAACCTGCCAAAAGAAAAAAGCACAAAAAATGCATAGGTGTGAATCAGGCCTTAGGGCCCTTTCACATGGGAGTACAGTCTGGATCCATCAGTTTTTCATATGGATCCAAACTGAACAATAATGTATGTCTGACTGGATAGAAGCAAACAGATGTCTGTTTGTGTCCTTTATGACCGTTTTTAGGCAAGAAATATATTATTTTTTATTCTTTTGTCCACCTATGACTTTATTTTTTTTCTTCAACAATTAAAAAAAAAGCATACCTGGGGAAAATGGATGTATATTGGCATAAACTGAACACAACTGATGTTTAATTTTTTATTTTATTTTTTGATTCAGCTTTAGAAGACCAGATCGGACCCGGAGGTGTGTGTGTGTGCATGTGCGCGTGCGTGCGTGCGTGCGTGTGTGTGTTTTTAAATGCAAAACTAAAAGAAAAACAAATACCAAAAATACAAATATTAATGGTTATATAGATATAAAACAAAAAATAAGCAGAAAAATAATCGGTGAGAAGGGAAAGAAAAATTGAATTAGGGATGACTAGGCTAAAGCAGCCTTTTTCACCCAGGGCGCCTAGAGTTTTCTTCAGGGGTGCCTTGGCAAAATGCCTAAAAATGTATCAAAAATTTTATAAAAGCCAGCAGGTGGATGAAGCCGGCCTTTTATGCCCCGTACACACGATCGGAAATTCCGCCAGCAAAAGTCCGATGTAAGGTTTTGGTTGGAAATTGCGACCATATGTATGCTCCATCAGACTTTTGCTGGTGGAATTCCAGGCAGCAAAAGATTGAGAGCAGGGTCTCTATTTTTCAGACGGAAATTCCGATTGTATGTAGCAATTCCAACAAGCAAAATTCCTACGCATGCTCGGAAACAATTTGACGCATGCTCGGAAGCATTGAACTTCATTTTCTCGGCTCGTTGTAGTGTTGTATGTCACCGCGTTCTTGATGGTCGAAAGTTCAGAGAACTTTTGTATGACCATGTGTATGCAAGCCAAACTTGAGTGGAATTCCGTCAGAAAAACTATCCAAGATTTTTATGATGAAAACTCAGATCGTGTGTACGCGGCATTAGTTACACAAAGCCACAGGTGTTCATTTTGCACCATTATGACTTTCTAGACACTGTCATCCTAACAACCAATGATGTCATCGGTTAATAAGGAGGATGTCTGTTGCCTCCACAGCATCCATGTGTTGCCCCTTCTGTGCCCCCCTCCCTCAGCACTGGGGTCACATTAGCTGAGTGATGGAGAGAAATTGAGGGAGAAGAGAAACATTGGAATACTAGTCTGTACCAGTGTGCAAGAGTGTATTTGCTTTGAAAAATTCAATAATCTACAATGTTGGGTGTCCTACGCATGGATGTTGCTGCATTGTGTAAAGCTACTAGAATCTATTTTATATTTCTCTATAATTTTAAAGGATGCCTCGACTGAAAAAAGGTTGAGAAGCACTGGGCTAAAGGTTAATAGATGGTAAATGCAAACAAATTTTGTGTTAATTTATTTTATTTTTTTCATTTGTCAGGATGCTTTAACCCCTTTTTTTTTTTTATTCTACTAGCCAATACGCTTTTAAAAAATGAGACATTTTTGGTTACGTTCAATTTTCAGCATTTCGCAAAAAGGCACAATTTGAAAGTTATAACTATTTGTTGTTTATTCACGCAATACAGGTTAAGCTTTTATATTTAGTAAGAATTTTGTAAAATTTGCTGTGTTTTTTTTTATCTGCTAATAATGGTTTTAGTGTATTTTTTTGCAAATATATTGGTTTGATAAACATTTGTGCAAATACTGTGGGGTCTAAAAAAAAAAATCGGTAGCACCTTCTTTTTATTCTACTTATCATGTGCTTTCAGAAAATATATGGTTTGGGGGGGTCTTTCACAAATTCTGAAAGCTATAAGTGAAAAATAAAAAGCAAAGAAAAAATTGCAAAAAATGGTCTGGCCATCTGAGTGTGCAAAATAGAGCATGACCTGGCAGCGAAAGGGTTAAAGCAGAGTTCTGCATAATTTATTTTTTTCCCTTATTTTAAAAGTCAGTTGCTGACTTTTAAAATAAGGACACTTACCTGTCCAGGGTGCCTGCGATGTCGGCACCCGAAGCTGACCCGTCCCTCGGCTATCGGGGGGAGGCGACGCCATCTTTGGTAAGGGAATCATGAAGTGAAGCCTCGTGGGTGGCTTGGCTATATATGCTCGGAAGTGGGAGCAAAATACCTTCCGAAAAGCGGAAGTTACATTTTTTGGTGGAACTCCGCTTTCAGGCCTAGTTCAGGTTAGTGGGAATTCAGATGTGATCTCAGTTATGCACATTGTTTTCAATGGTGCCCGTTCACATCAATGCAACTGATTTAGGAAAATGTTCCTGTACTACTTTGGTGCTATTCCAGTGTGATTTTGGCACCATGGAATAAGCAAACCAAACAAAAAACGCAACCCAGTCGCACTTAATAATGCCACTACACAGCTGCAGTAGTGTGCACCAAGCCTAACTGACGACATATGTAAATTGAATCACATCCCTTTTGAGTAGCAGATAAATAAGACTGGGTAAATACAAAAATAGCAGGTGTTACTTTGTTTTATTCAATCCTTCATCCCAACAGTGTTTATAAACTCTGTGTCAAAAGGCTGTTCTTTTTACAGCAGCTGTTACATACAAATTAGAATATCATCAAAAAATTAATTTATTTCAGTAATTAAGTTCAAAAAGTAAAACTCATATATTCTATATAGATGTGACACACACACACACACTGATATATTTCAAACATTTCTTTTAATGTTGATTATGGCTTACAGCTAGTGAAAACCCAAAATTCAATATCTCAGGAAATTTGAATATTACATATGACCAATAAAAAATAAATAAAAAAAAGGATTTTTTTTTATACAGAAATGTTGGTTTACTGAAAAGTATGTACAGTATAGTATGCACTCAGTACTTTGTTGGGGCTTTTTTTGCATGAATTACTGCATCAATGCGGCGTGGCATGGAGGCCCGTGGCACTGCTGAGGTATTATGGAAGCCCAGGTTGCTTTGATAGCGGTCTTCATCTCATCTGCATTGTTGGGCCTAGTGTCTCATCTTCTTGACAATACTCCACAGATTCTCTATGGGGTTTAGGTCAGGCGAGTTGGCTGGCCAATCAAGCACAGTGATACCATGATCATTAAACCAGATATTGGTATTTTTGGGAGTGTGGGCAGGTGCCAAGTCCTACTGGAAAATGAAACTGGCATCTTCATAAAGCTGGCCAACAGAGGGAACCATGAAGTGCTCTAGAATTTCCTGCTAGAGGGCTGAGCTGATAAAACACAGTGGACCATCACCTGCAGATGTCATGGCTCCCCAAATCATCACAGACTGGAAAATGTTGCATTTCATTAGGAATTCAAGGTCCCAGAGTCTGGAGGAGGAGTGGAGAGGCACAGAATCCAAGTTGCATGAGGTCCAGTGTGAGGTTTCCACAGTCGGGGATGATTCAGGGATCCATGGCATCTGTTAGTGTTGGTCCACTGTGTTTTATCAAGTCCAAAGTCAGCGCAGCCCTCTACCAGGAAATGGAGCTTTGCTGGGAGGAGGTGGGGGGGGCGTGTACCTTCTGCTCCGACCGCCTAGGCAATTAGAAGGGGATCTTCTCCTTCCCTCCTCCCTCACAAAGTCTTCTGGGACATGTGATGGGTCCCAGAAGATGGCTGGACCACTCAACCGTGTGAACAGAGTGAAGATGAATAAAAAACATCTGTCCACACTTATTGCTGTCTGTGTCCCCATTAGGGAGATCCACCCTCTCTATTTGTCCTGATTACGATCATTATTGAAAGTGAAAGCAAAAAAAAAAAAATCCAAGCCACTAGTTCTGGTGACCTGGGGGTCCCCAAGGGATTTCTTCTCACTTCCTGTTTTGGCTATGGGACGGAAGTGAAGATAAATCTCCCCAATGAAACACATGGAAAAAATATTCCAGGGGTTATAACCCTTCCTTACTCTATCCAAAATGAACAAAAATATTGTCTATAGTTCTGCTATCACTGATGTCAAATTTATTGCAGAAGTCTTACTTTTTAATTTTCAAAACTAAACAGTGAGATTAATTCACAGCTTCTTGGTTCGGCTTTACTGCTTCTTGGATTAACATCCTCATTGGACAGGAGTGATGATCTGATTTACCGTCCAGTAAGCTCTCCTTCTCCAGCCTGCACACAAAACTGCACTGCTGAACCAGGAAAAAAGTGTGTCATCTACCTGGCTGTGCAGGATGCCAAAAAATATGGAAATTACAAATCATTTCGCATATTTATAGAAGATCACATCATGTGTGTATTTTGCCATCTCTCTGGAAATTTACTTTCAAATGACTCTCACTTTGCTTACTCAAATTTTATTATATTGCAGCTTACCAAGTCTTCAATGAGGCAGCTGCATTATTTTACTTTTTTATGCTTTGTTTCCCTTTATTTTCTCCAGTAAGTCTTTTTTTTTTTTTTCAACAGACCAAGCTGTCCTGCAGATGTAGTAGTTGAAGGTTTGAGACAAACCATTTAACATTAACTGGGGTGCTTACAATGGTCAGCTTTTGCATATATAGAGCCTTTATCCCAAGAGGAACAAAACTCTTGTTGTACCTGCTTAATTTAAGGCTGGGTTCACACCTCCAGGTTTCCCTGCATCCAATTTGCATGACATGAGAATGTGACCGGTTCTCTGTGGAGCCGGTTCATATATCTCTGGGGCGGCTTGCTTGTGCTTCTTTGGCTCAGTTTCAGGGCTGAATTCAGGCAAACATTTGGCCCTGATTCGTCTCTGAAATGGAGAACAGGGACACACAGCATTCCTGTGCGATCCGTGGCCGTCTTAAGTGTGAACCTAGCCTGAACCTTCTAGTATACATCTAACACTTCCCTCCTCCAAGACTGACAATGCTGCTGTCCAAAGGTGTCTCTACTGCTCCTCCATCCAGAGTGTAGGTATACCAATGGTGTGTTACTGGCTGGATAATTGGGTATAAACAAAGGGCCTAAAATATTATAATAATAAAAAAAAAATATATATATATATATATATATATATTATTAGCACCTTACCAACCCTTAGATGTGGTAGCTGCATTCGTTCAATTTTTTGGTTTTAGGTTTAACTGGTTTTACCGCTTTAACTTTATTGCTATTACGACCAATGGCCTTCCTGTGTTATAGCATAGTTACTGTGCCAGATTCTCTTTATTGAGACATCAGGGGTCAGCCCTGCAGTCCACTGAAGCTAATGGAGTGTGGATTGATCCACCAGCAGATGATTCCTGGCACAGCAGGAACTGGAGGAGTTGGGAATTCATCGTTGATTTTTTTGGGGTGTAAAGGTGGAATTACCCCTCAATGAAGCACATGCTTACCATACCACAAAGAGCCCTACTTCGCTGTGCATAATAAACATTTTACAGCTAAGACTGCTTAGCTTTTTGTGTTTTAGGAACATGTTTTTTGAATTTAGCTTGATGGGTAATTAGGTGTCTTGAACGCTGACTGGAACGTACCCTTTCTGTTTCAGCAATTTTTCAAATTATCCAGAGTATCAGGATGGGCATGTGAGAATGAGAAGGACCTGGACACTTGCCTTACGTCAGCAGTCATAATGGACAAAGCCACAGCTGTGAATCAGTGGAAACCTCGAGAACCCATTAATTATTTTGTGCCTACAGAGTTTACCTTGAAGAAAAGATGGAAGCTCGTGATTTTAACCTTGGTGCATTAACACTTCAAGTTCTGCTCCAAGGAAGGACTTGTTTCTTTTCTATATACATCAGCTGAACCACATTGGTTGACTCTGTTTTATTATTTATATCTTTTTTTTTGTTGTTTTTTTTTATTTATTTTATTTATTTTTTATTAAATTTGTTTACAAGACTTGGATGCTGTTGTGCGAAAGAAAAATTGGTCTGAATGTTACATGGAAAACATTAGTGTTGTCCTAGGTATTTTCTTTTAAATAAAGAAAATGTATTCATGTCTGTTTCCTTTACCTGATTCTACTACTGAATAGAAGTAAAAAAAAATCTGAAATTACTGTATATGCTGCTATATCATACTATAAATGAAAAATGACTTCCTAAAGGTTGTTGATATTTGGACAAGTCACAGCTAGCAACACAATTGTACACAATGAGTGGCATGAATCAAAGCCATGTATTGTATACAATTGTCATGTGATCTGCTGTGATTGGTTACTGGGATCACATTGTAATTGCAGAAGCGGGTACACTGATCAGTCCACTAGACTTGCAATTTGCCTGGAGTTTAGCTTTAGGTTTATAAAAAAAAACAAATCTCGTCGCATTAATTTCTGGGATAAATGGAAAGTGGAATGGTAATATGGAGGGTCCCTTTTCCCACAATTCCCCCCTTTCATCAAAAGCTGCAATATCAGAATTCAACAGCTGGACCACTGTCTTCTAAAAAACAGATACAGTACATGGGCATTATGCACCTTGTTGGGCTTAATATGGTGAGCTAATCTAAACCGCACAGTGAGAGACTTGCTATTGCTGATAGCCACAGAGAGGTCTCCTCTGTAGTGCTTTAACAGCTTGCCGACCAGCTGCCATAGTTATATTTCGGTAAGTTGGCTCAGCTGCGTGAATCCCAGTAGCTGTACATCGGGCTTGTCCGCGGCTTTCTGTGGGTGGCTTGCACTTATTGACCAGTGGGAGAGCCAATCAGTGGGTCTGGCGGACTCACTGACCGCCCGCGATTGTTCTCTGCAGAGACAGAACGGGGATATGCCAAAGCAAACAAGGCAGATCTCCGTTCTGACAGGGTCACACAGAGATCTTGTCTTTCTGCTATGCAAGAAGACGGATCTGTGTGTTATCCCAGGCAGCCCATCCCCCAAACAGTTAGTAAACATACCCAGGGAACACCGTTAACCCCTTGATGCCAAGATGTTAGCCCCTTCCCTGCCAGTGTCATTAGTACAATGTCAGTGCATATTTTTAGCACGGATCAATGTAATAATGTCACTGGTTCCCCAAAAAGTTTAAAAAATGTCAGTTGAGTGTCTAAACTGTCCGCCGCAATGTCGCAGTAATACTAAAAATCCCTGATCACCACTATTACTAGTAAAAAATAAATAAATAAAAATGCCATAAATCTTCCACTATTTTGTAGACGCTATAACTTTTGTGCCAACCAATCAATATACGCTTGTTGGGTTTTCTTTTTTACCAAAAATACGTAGCAGAAGACATATATTGGCCTAAACTGATGAAGCAACAAAAAACTGGCCACTGCCCACACCTTCGCTGCCATTGTGCTCTTGCTGGGTGTCCAGTGTGCTCCTGTTCCTTTAAGTGGGCTTGGCCAGCCTCCAGGCTCACCTGTCCCACATCTATCCATTCCATGCATGTGCTTCCACTGTGGAGACACTTATAAATTTGTAGTGTTAGGACTGCAAGCAAGCAGGGTGCCGTGACAAGGCCTTGCAGTTTTCACATGCGTTTGCAAATATGTGCTAATTAAACCCCTGCTTTTAACAGACAGTTAGACGGGTTAATGTGGTTGGTCAGCAGACTGGTTGGTGAGTTGAGCTGTGGAATTGTCTTTGTCTTACACCTAAACTGACGAAGAAATTCAATTTTTTTTATGTAGTGCAAGAAATTAAAAATGCAGAGGTGATCAAATACCACCAAAAGAAAGCTCTATTTCTGGGAAAAAAAGGACATCAATTTTATTTGGGTACAGCGCCGCACGCCAACACAATTGTCAGCTAAATTAACACAGTGCCGCTTCGCAAAAAATGGCCTGGTCATTAAGGGGGTAAATATTTTTAGTCCTTAAGTGGTTAAAGAATGTCTGTCATAATTATTTACCTTGGAAAAGCCTTCTAAAGACTTTTTAAACAAGGTTTTCTTTTTTAGAAAGCCATATGTTGCCTGTACATCAGATCCCACAATTGGATACTGTAGATTTTATGAAACTTGATAAACACATAGCCATATATTTAAAATGTAAGATCACCTTCAGGGAAATTTCCCTAAGATCCCCCAAAGCAATTCTATATCCAAAGAATAGTACATACCAGAGCGCCTCCTGTATTAAACTGTGAAAGTCCTCCCATGACAGATGCAGCTTTGAGTGGGGGGCCCTGTCCAAAAAAAAAACCTTCAGGATAAGCTAAACATCACAATAATGAATCCTTAGCAGCCGCTACGGGTTGGGGCCAGCAGTTTTTCTAGAGAAGCCCCCCATTTACAACAGGAGTGCTGGTATATGCTATTCATTGGATATAGAATTGCATAGGATAGATTTTTGGAACATCTTCCTGAAGGTGCACTTACACTTTAAGCAGTCATGTATGGAAGAATGTCCTACATGTAACATGTGGTCCAATATTCTGAGTAGCAAGTATGGGTTTACTGAGGCAATAAACTGTAAAAATAGCTTGGTCTATTCCAAGACCGGCTTTATGTAAGTGCTTTGACCCACTATACATTCCAGCTGCCATTCATTTTCATTGTGCGAAACATTTTGTTACGATGATGGGACAGTTAGTAGAGCCATTGACCTGCAGAAGTTTAGTTAGGAGACCTTCACTATTGCAATGCCCCGTTATATTTCCCTGCAGACATAATAAGTTCTATCTTTCTGAATTAAAGTTGTCACCATTACAGCTTGCTGTTGCTTTGAGTTAGTGTGCTGTCCCAAGGATAACATCTCTTTTACTACCAGCAAAGCACCAGTAGCAATAGAAAAATGTTGTTTACCCTCCCTCATCAATTATATCCATTTACTGCTATTATAGTAGCCCATAGTTGGTCTGATAGATTGGTGAGACCAGCAGAAATTCCATTGGGACACTTAACTGCTTTACCCACTTTCTTCAAAGTTTAAAACAGGCGGAGCTCTGGTATGTACTATTCTTTGGATATAGAATTGCTTTTGGGGATCTTAGGGAAATTTCCCTGAAGGTGATCTTACATTTTAAATATATGGCTATGTGTTTATCAGGTTTCATAATATCTACAGTATCCAATTGTGGGATCTGATGTACAGGCAACATACAGCTTTCCAAAAAAAGAAAACCTTGTTTAAAAAGTCTTTAGAAGAGGTTTTCCAGGTAAACAATTATGACAGACATTCTTTAACCACTTAAGGACCGGAAAGATTTACCCCCTTAATGACCAGGCCATTTTTTGCGAAACGGCACTGCGTTTAGCTGGCAATTGTGTTGGCGTGCGACGCTGTACCCAAATAAAATCGATGTACTTTTTTTCCCTAGAAATAGAGCTTTCTTTTGGTGGTATTTGATCACCTCTGCATTTTAAATTTCTTGTGCTATAACCAAAAAAAGACAACTTTGGAAAAAAAAACTATATTTTTTTATTTTCTGCTATAAAACATACCCAATAAAATATTTTTTAAAAAATCTAATTTCTTCATCAGTTTAGGCCAATATGTCTTCTGCTACGTATTTTTGGTAAAAAAGAAAACCCAATAAGCGTATATTGATTGGTTTGCGCAAAAGTTATAGCGTCTAAAAAATAGGAGATAGATTTATGGCATTTTTATTATTATTTTTTTTACTAGTAATGGTGGTGATCAGTGATTTTTAACAGGACTGCGACATTGAGGGCCCTGTGTATGTTTACTAACTGTATGGGGGATGGGCTGCCTGGTATAACACACAGATTCGTCTTCCTGCATAGCAGAAACACGAGATCTCTGTGTGATCCTGTCAGAATGGAGATCTTCCTTGTTTACTTTGGCATATCCCCGTTCTGATCCTCCTCTTCTCAAGCAGGTCCCCCGCTGGCCCTCCTAGCTCCTCCCTCCTGCCGAGTGCCCCCACAACTGCGTTCTCGCTCCCGAGCCCTGCTCTGTGTGTCTCGGCCTTGCCCCCTTACCCTCCTCCCTGGCTGTAAGGTTTTTTTTCTTGTACTGCAGAGAAGAATGCACTCATTAAAAATCCTTCTGCCTTTAGAACCACATTAATTTCCACTTGGAAAAGGGGGAAAAAATAGGCAGTTGAGCAGCGCTTTTACTGTCTCCCACCCCCCTGCTTTAGGTTGCAGAGGCAGCTTGACAGAGGTGTGCAAAAAATGATCCCAATCTGATGCATTCAGCTAAACACGACCTATTCAAGTAAATGGGGCCATGCCACAACTGTTAGCCAAATGCTAGGCTTGCAGTTATGGTGTGGTAAATGTAAACACGCCCTACGAGAGATGGGGGTTATTTACTAAAGGCAAATCCACTTTGCACTACAAGTGCACTGAGAAGTGCAGTCGCTGTAGATCCGAGGGGGACATGCAAGGAAAATAAAAAACAGCATTTTAGCTTGTACATGATTGGATAATAAAATCAGCAGAGCTTCCCCTCATTTCAGATATTCCCCTCAGATTTACAGCGACTGCACTTCCAAGTGCACTTGTAGTGCAAAGTGGATTTGCTTTTCGTAAAAAAATAACCCCCATGGTCTAGCTCTTACTAAAGTGTAACCAGGAGTGACTCACAAAAAGTTTAAAAAAAATTCTGTTGGAATAACTTTGAGGCCCATTTCCAGTACAATAACGCATGTGCGTTTTGGTATGCATTAAAGCTGAATGATAAAAGGATGTCATATTTTGCATACTTACATTGGGCCAGCTTGGCACGATGTGAGTATGCATAGGTGATATCTGACCAGCCTCTGTGGAAACTATAAATTACTGCAATAACCCAAACCATTCATTATGAATGGGCTGTCAATGCACCACAATGGATTAAAAGCATGCATGACCATTTTTCTTATAATTGCAGTGATCCATAATGCGTGGTATATGCATTGTGCTATACTGTACAATGCATTGGGGTGCCATTCACATTGCTGGCAGCTGCCAGGATACACTAGCCCTGCAGGAGGGTTTCGTCCACACTTGCTGTTTAGCATGGATGAAGTAATCTGTGTTCGAAATAAAAAATAGCGAACAGTGTATGGCCAGTTTATAGCTAGGACACCGAAGCTAAACCTGATAGAGGAATCTGTAGGTAGAATGAAAATAAATCTGTGTATGGCCAGATTAAGCCACTGTATTCACACAAGCGTTTTACCATGGTGCAAACCCCAGGGGCAAAAATCTAGTAATTCCTGTGGCTGGGATTGACAGCTGCATCCGCCGAGCCCATACAGTGCCATGACAGGCTGTCTATGGCCATGGCTATTTGTGACTGTTTGCATAACCAGCTATTACTTGTCTTGAACATGGCTGGACACACTTTGTAATTGCTGGCTATGCTTACAGTCACGAATAGCTGCAAAATCCGGCTGCGATCACCATCAGTAATTGCTGGCTGTGCTAACAGTCACAAAAAGCTATGGCCGCCAACAGCCTGTCACTTGCAGTGTACAAGTTCTGTAGCTGCAGCCATTCGGACACAGCTGTCAATCCCAGCGACAGGAATCAGTTGAGGATGTGCATATCTCGGTGTACTGATTGGCTTAGCAGTGAGTAAGTAGGTAAGAATGTGAAACAAGCAATGTCTCATTTCTAATGGCACACTATAAAGGATCTTTTATTACTCATGAAATGCCAGACGAAGGAGTTAGTTAATAATAAAAACGAGTTCGGCAGAAATTCTGACGAAATAGTTTAAACAACAATTTGTGATGAGACACACTGGAGTATTTACTATGGATTACAGAATTTAATTAACCCACACATTCAGGTGAGCTGTTGTTACTGTTAAAGGTGTGTCTGCTTGTAGAGGATGGTAGTAACATGTTTAGTGCAGGTGCACATATAAATCCCAGTGCTTCCTGACATGATTTTCCTGTAACTGTATTCAAAATTTAGTTTTGAATGTAAATTTAAAGATGTTTCTTTTGTGCCTGTTTAATAGAACATTTTCTTCTCAATGATAAATCAAAGTGTCATTTTCAAAAGAACAATTTGCTACAATCTACCCTGTTCCCTAATCCCAAAAATGGAATAAGAATGTGCAAAATTCTAAACCCAAAAACAAAAAATGAATATAGTACAGCTCAAAAATTCTTAGCCCACGTACACACGGTCTGAGATTTTGCCAACGAAATCCGTCAGATTTTGCCCGTCGGATTTATTCCGACGGATTGTGTCCGAAACTGTTGCATACACACGGTCGGGCCAAGTTGGTGAAAAATCAGATCTTTCAGAACGTGATGACGTAATTTTGTTACGATGGGACTACATTCAGGCTAGTAGCCAATAGCTTTGATGTAGGAATTTGATCTGAGCATGCTTGGCACTTGGTCCGATGAAAATGCTCTACACATGATCGGATTAGGTCCGTCCGGCCCAGTTGGTCGGGAAATATTTCCAACATGTTGGAAAATTGGGTCGGACGGAATCAGTCCGATACATACTACACACAGTCGGATTATCTGACGACACGGTCCGATAAGACTCATTCCGACAGATTCTCCGACCGTGTGTACAAGGGCTGAGATGTAGTGGCTGCATTAATTTTCTTTCTTTAGGCTCGGTTCATACTGGATGCTGATGGGGCTCTCAGCAAGGATTCTGTGTGCAGCAGCCCCCCTAATACTTACCTTAGCCCCATCCCTGTCCAGCGATGTCCATGAGTGTCTCGGCTGTCCGTTTGTGGATGGCTTTGTAAGTTGTTAGTATCTTGCATTTAATTTGTTGGGTGAGTGGAAGCCAGCAGCAGGATTGGCAGAGAGGGTTAGCAGACACTGAGTGGTTTGTAAGGTGGATGAGCCTAGCAGCAGCATTTATGACGGACTGAAGGGGGATAGCCTATGTAAGGATAAGCCAATGACGAGGGAGTTACAGTAGTCGAGAGATGACTAGGGAGTGAATTAAGAGATTTGTGGTGTCATCGGTAAGGAAGGAGCATATCTTGGAGATACAGAAGAGAACAGAACCATGGGGAACCCCAACAGAGAAAGGAAGAGGAGAAGAGGGAGTAGAATTGTAAGGGACACTGAAGGTGCAGTGGGATTGGTAGGATGAGAACCAGCGAAGAATACAGTCACAGAAACCAAAGGAGTGGAGTTTTTTAAGGAGGAGGGGTGGTCTACTGTGTCAAAGGCAGCAGAAAGGTCCAGGAATAGGAGTACAGAATAGTGTCCTTTGGTGTTAGCTGTTAGATCATTTGTGAGTTTAAGGAGAACAGTTTCTGTGGAGTGTTGAGGGCAAAATCCAGACTGAAGGGGATCAAGAAGTTTGTTCTCAGCCAGATGCTCACTCAGTTGGTTGCAGACCAGACGTTTAAGTTGTCTGGAGGCAAGTTGGAGTAAGGAGATGGGGAGTAGGTTGTTAGGATTGGTGGGGTCCAGTGAAGGCTTTTTAAGGATGGGAGTGACTGGTGCATGTTTTAGAAAGTGGGGAGAATGCCAGAAGAAAGCAAGAGATTGAAGATGTGAGTTAGAGTGTAGAATGGAGCCAGAGGGTGACCGTAGCATTTGCGAGACAGCAGGTGGTTAGGTGGGCATTAGAAAATAGTTTAGCAACCTCACCAATAGTAGCAGGCTTGAATGAGAGAAATAATGATTGTACCTGTGGACATGGGGTGTTAAGTGGGGGGACATTTGTAGAGTGGAGATATCATCATGAATCGTATCAATCTTATTTTTGAAGTGGAAGGCGATCTTCTGGGCAGTGATTGAGTTAGTGGGCGGGGGCAGTGAAGGACGAAGAAGAGTTGAAGGGAGAGAGAAATTAATGGGGACTAGTTGAGAAGGTGTTTATGAGAGCGATAAAATAGGTCTGCTTAGCAGTGAGGAGGCAGGAATAGTATTTTTGAAGGGCAGATTTATACTGAAGACTTTCTGGGACTCAGTCTCACGCCATAGATGCTCAAGAGCACGGCTATGTTTTTTGAGACTTTTTGAGTCATCAGTTTGTTAAGGTTGTAGGGATCAGGACCACCAACTAAAAGGGTGTGATCAGAGAATGGGAGAGAATTGTTGGAGAGGTTGCACTGAGTGCATAGATAGGAGAATACAAGGTCAAGGGTGTTGCCATCAGAGTGAGTAGGAGTCTGTATCCATTGCTTCAGGTCAGAAGAGGAGGTTAAACTGAGAATTAACAGTAGTATTAACATTAACCACTTGCCACCCAATTCTGACATTTCTCTCCTACATGTAAAAATCATCATTTATTTGCTAGAAAATTACAAAGAACCCCCAAACATTATATATGTTTTTTTTAGCAAAAACCATAGAGAATACAATAGCGGTTATTGCAAATGTTTATCTTGCACGGTATTTGAGCAGCAATTTTTCGAACATTTTTTTGGGGAAAGAAACAGTTTTGTGCTTTAAAAAAAAAAAGAAAGAAAAGTTAGCCGAATGTTTTTGCATATTGTAAAAGATGAAGTTATGCCGAGTAAATAGATACCCAACATGTCACGCTTCAAGATTGCACACGCTCGTGGAATGGTGCCAAAGTTCGTTACTTAATGATCCCCATAGGCGATGACTGAAATTTTTTTACTGGTTAAATGTTTTGAGTTACAGAGGAGATCTAGGGACAAAATTATTGCTCTTGTTCCAGCGTTAGTGTCAATACCTCACATGTGTGGTTTGAACACCGTTTTCATATGTGGGCGGGACTTGCGTATGCATTCGCTTCTGCGTGCGAGCACACGGGGACAGGGGCGCATTAAAAAAAATTTTTGATTGTTAATTATACTTTCTTTTTTATTTTGAAACTGAACAAAAATTTTTTTTTTCACTTTTATTCCTATTACAAGGAATGTAAATATCGCTTGTAATAGGAATATGACATGACAGGTCCTCTTTATAGTGAGATATGGGGTCAATAAGACATCTCACCCACCAAGCGGCACCGTTTTCTTGAATGCAGAGGCCCAGCAAAATGTCATGACATCGCGCCCGGCCTCCGACGATCATAGAGACTCCGGTGGACCAGATTCTCTATGATCAACATCTGGGGCCGGCGGATCCTCTGTCCGACTCACCGATCGTATCGGTGAGTCTGTAGAAGCACCTGAGGGCGGTGGGAGGGTGGGATGCCCCCTCTCGCCTCCCGTAAAAATGATCAAGCGGTGGAACAGCTGCTATGATTGTTCTTATGGTGTAGGGAATCGCCGGGTGAAAATGGCAATATCTGAATGATGTCTGTAGCTACAGGCATCATTCAGATATCCCTGCTCAAAGTCTGTCATGTCATTTGACAGCGGGCGGGCGTGAGGAGGTTAACAGGGATGTTGAAGTCACCGAGAAGAATTGTGGGGATTTCAGAAGAGAGAAAGTAGGGTACTCAGGCAGGGAGGTTGATACCGGTCCAGGGGACTGGTAGATCATAGCAATTCTTAGAGAAATGGGACAAAAAAAGGTGAATACAATGTCAGAGAGGAAGGTGGATAAGGTACCTGATAGGTTCTGCGTGGGACTAGAAGGATTCCCACTCTGCCTCCCTTGTGTCCACTGGGTCTGGGGGAGTAAGTCCAGAGAAGGCACCATGGGAGAGGTAAACAGGAGAAGCAGTGTCAAAAAAAACTAAAATTTTATATAGGTTGTTTTCACTTTTCAAATCTGCAGCTTTCATTAAAGGAGAAGTATAGCCAAAGCTATTTTGGGTACAATTCTCCCATGGATCACAGGAGTGGAGTTCGTTCTCGGTCCAGGCTCAGGAAAAATCCCAACTCAGCCACTCAGCCAGCCAGCCCCTCCTGCCCCCACAGCTCAGCCCTCTAGTTAGCTCTCTGCTGAGAAAGGAGGGGGAGAACTGAGCGATCAGCAGTGTTTGATCACTCAGTTCTTGGGGTAGAGCCAATGGGCAAAGCTTCAGCTTCGGGAATGGTGCTGTAGCCATCTAGGTGAGAATATACATACAGTATATATATTTTTTTGTTTTCTTGAACTTCTCTTTTAAAAGAATCCTTGGTGATGTTGCCATGAATGTCTATGTTTAGGCACTTAGGGTTATAGGGCAAGAACTGTTTCCCATTGTGCGCCTACCTTGTCACACTGTGCAGGCATGGTCCAATGTTGTCACAATCAGGAACCTGGTCCAAAGCAATGATCTGCAGCCAAAGATGGAATGCATGCACTGTACATAGACAAGACGTGGATGAAAAATGCTGGAGGAGATCAAGAGAACTGAGATGCAAAATAAAAAAAAGATGAAAAAATGTTAAAATGGTATTTTATTAAATGAAAAAAAAAGCCATGACTATAGTTTATAATAAAGAAAAGTAAATCCCACCCAGCACCTCTGCGCAGAGGCAGTTAACATTGCCTTGGTTGCTACCTTGTTAACTGACTCATAGCTTCCTTCTTCTAGGCTTTAAGCTGAGGATGGTCTCCTGAACCTGTACTCCAAGGTAAAACTTGGCAAAGGTATTATTAACTATGGCAGGATGCTGTCTTAAGCTTGACTAATACACTCAATTTTATTGGAAAAGAAAAACACCAAATGAGTAAACATACAGTATGTACCCAATTATTAGAACTCTATTAACCGAGCAACTATTATTTTATGCTTCCCTCTAGATCAATTTTAATAGCTGCATTTTTAAAGGTGATCTTCACTGTACACTTTTATGCACCCTTCCTCCCTTCCTGAAATAGTGCTGTTTTTTCCTTTACTTTGACCTATTTTTTTTATTTTAAAAAAATTTGGCTTGCCCCCAGATGCATGTAATTCACCTAGGTGAAAGACCTGCACTGTACTTGTCTTTGTGTTTCCTCAAGACGGAGGAGATGCATCACCTGGAGGGGTGATCTTGTTGGGAGACCATCTGGACCTGGAGAAAGCGCTTGTAGCTTTAGCCCAGCCAAGACCTAACGATCCCTTGTAATGCGAGAGCAATAGAAGCTGGTAAGAGAACCTTTTAACTGTTGGTGGAGGCACTGATATTTAAGATCACTACAGTGGTGGATGGTGGAGATTGACATCGGGATTTATTTTCACATCACTTGTGGACTGTTCTAATCACCTAATTTTTACATTTGTATATACATGATTGAATAGCGCAACTTTTATCTATAGTATGTGCACTGTACTCCCTTTGCCTCCTGGGATATGCTCATCGCATATCCCAGAAGGCATTATCCTTGATTCAGTAAAGGAGGTGCGGGGCAGGCCTAGTGGTGTGTCATCATTAGGCCCACCGTCACAGAAAATATGGCGGTGGCAAAACATAAGAGGATCTCAGTGAGACAATGCTAGATCCTCTGGGTGGGTATCTGAATTGTGCAGAAGACAAGGTTAAAACCAAATGGGGGGGTGAAGGTCTGCTTTAAGATTACCTTTTTTTAACTCCCAAACATAGTTTTTAACCTTAGAAAATGTGACCACCGTATTACTCCCTGCACCAGTGTACACCTATGCATGCTGCTGCTTCCCTTAAAGAGGAAGTAAACCCTGATGAGTTTACTTCCTCTTTCATTCCCTGCAAAGGCAAAGCATAATGGACTACTATGCATCGCATAGTAGCCCATTATGTGTCACTTACCTGACACAGGAGCCAGCGAAGTCGCCGCTGTCCCCCGTAGTCCGCCGCATCCATCTTGTTGGTGGGGTCTCGCAGCTCCACCGCTGTCATTCGGCGAAGCCGCGATGACGTCACTCCCACGCATGCGCACGGGAGCCGACACGCGCGGCAGCTCCGTCGCTGAGAATGCCGCGCTCAGTGCGCCTGCACGCCGCTGTCTATGGCGCATGCGCCGTAGACAGCAGTGCCCGTTTTCGGGCAAATATCTCCTAAACCATATAGGTTTAGGAGATATTTCTTGGACCTACAGGTAAGCCTTAATCTAGGCTTACCTGTAGGTCAAAGTGGTTTGTAAGGGTTTACAACCACTTTAACTTCGGGCTGGGGAGCACTGTGACCACCACACATGTAGGATAAAACCAGCTGTCAATCTAAGAACTGGAGTTTACAAAGGAGACTATCCATGTTGACTCCTGTCAGCCGTAGTCCTGAAAATGCGTATGTGACTGTAGCTCCCGGTAGACCCTGCAAGGTGATGGAGCCACCTTCTTTTTCAAAAATGAGGGCATAACACAAGCACAAGGATAAAACAAAACAATTGATCAAGCATATGAATAACGTTTCTACATTTTGCTAGTAGATGGATTATATACACGTTTTAATTAAAAGCACACTTATTTAAATTGTTTGCTGCCAACAGAGAAAATCCACATTACATCCATCCATTCACTCATTACTTTGATTACTGTGAGGCCGCGTACACACGGGCGGACTGTTCGCCCAACCTTGTCCGCTGAACAGTGTTTGGGCGGACAGTCCGCTCGTGTGTGGGCTTTCAGCGGACAGTTTCAGCGGACAGTTGGACGGACAAAGTCTTTCGGAAATTCCGAAAAACTGTCCGCTGAAACTGTGTTTGAGCGAACAGTCCGCCCGTGTGTGGGCCTGTCCGCTGTACTTTCGAAATGAGCGGACTGTTCCCGCTCGGAAAGTCCGCCCATTTCGAGCGCGTGTACAGGTAGGCGGGGCCCGCGAAGGAGACGTCGCGGGCTCCGCCGCCTGGAATGGGCTTAAAGGGGAACCCCAACGCCGAAAAAAATCGGCGTGGGGGTTCCCCCCAAGTCCACACCAGACCCTTGTCCGAGCACGCTACCCGGCCGGCCAGGAAAGGGGGGCGAGCGAGCGCGCCCCCCCTCCTGAGCCGTACCAGGCCGCGTGCCCTCAACATGGGGGGTGCCTTGGGGAAGGGGGGGGCCGCGCGGCCCCCCCACCCCAAAGCACCTTGTCCCCATGTTGATGAGGACAAGGGCCTCTTCCCGACAACCCTGGCCGTTGGTTGTCGGGGTCTGCGGGCGGGGGGCTTATCGGAATCCGGGAGCCCCCTTTAAGAAGGGGGCCCCCGGATACCGGCCCCCCACCCTATGTGAATGAGTATGGGGTACAATGTACCCCTACCCATTCACCTGTGAAATAAAGTACAAATAAAAACACAACACAGGGGGAAAAAATATTTTATTGCACAGCCGGGGGTCTTCCGTCTTCGGGGGTCTTCTCGCCGGACTCCTCCGCTATGTGTGTGTAGCTCTTTTGCCAGCGGAGGAGTCCGGCTTTCTTCCTCCCCGCCGCCGGCCTCTTCTCCCGACTTCGGGGGTCTTGTCCCCCTCTTCGGTTCTTCTGCCGGGCCACCGCGCCTGGTCCGGTGGCCCGGTCTTCTGTCGCCGTCTTCCGTTCTTCTGTCGCCGCCTTCGGTTCTTCTGCCGGGCCACCGCGCCTTCTTGTAGCTCTTTTACAGGCGGTGGCCCGGTCTTCTGTCGCCGTCGCCGCCTTCCGTTCGTGTTCTTCTTCTTGTTCTTCTTGTTCTTCTCCAGGCGATGTTGACTCGACGAGCTCTCCGGCCGGAATGCCGGGGACGCGCTGTGCGGTCACTTATATAGTGACAATGGGGCGGGGTCACATGGTATATGTCACATGGGTTGGTCACATGGGTTGATGTCACATGGGGACTATGACATCGTAAGGGGGCGGGGTCACCATGTGACATCAACCCATGTGACATATACCATGTGACCCCGCCCCATTGTCACTATATAAGTGACCGCACAGCGCGTCCCCGGCATTCCGGCCGGAGAGCTCGTCGAGTCAACATCGCCTGGAGAAGAACAAGAAGAACAAGAAGAAGAACACGAACGGAAGGCGGCGACGGCGACAGAAGACCGGGCCACCGCCTGTAAAAGAGCTACAAGAAGGCGCGGTGGCCCGGCAGAAGAACCGAAGGCGGCGACAGAAGAACGGAAGACGGCGACAGAAGACCGGGCCACCGGACCAGGCGCGGTGGCCCGGCAGAAGAACCGAAGAGGGGGACAAGACCCCCGAAGTCGGGAGAAGAGGCCGGCGGCGGGGAGGAAGAAAGCCGGACTCCTCCGCTGGCAAAAGAGCTACACACACATAGCGGAGGAGTCCGGCGAGAAGACCCCCGAAGACGGAAGACCCCCGGCTGTGCAATAAAATATTTTTTCCCCCTGTGTTGTGTTTTTATTTGTACTTTATTTCACAGGTGAATGGGTAGGGGTACATTGTACCCCATACTCATTCACATAGGGTGGGGGGCCGGTATCCGGGGGCCCCCTTCTTAAAGGGGGCTCCCGGATTCCGATAAGCCCCCCGCCCGCAGACCCCGACAACCAACGGCCAGGGTTGTCGGGAAGAGGCCCTTGTCCTCATCAACATGGGGACAAGGTGCTTTGGGGTGGGGGGGCCGCGCGGCCCCCCCCTTCCCCAAGGCACCCCCCATGTTGAGGGGTAGCGGCCTGGTACGGCTCAGGAGGGGGGGCGCGCTCGCTCGCCCCCCTTTCCTGGCCGGCCGGGTAGCGTGCTCGGACAAGGGTCTGGTGTGGACTTGGGGGGAACCCCCACGCCGATTTTTTTCGGCGTTGGGGTTCCCCTTTAAGCCCATTCCAGGCGGCGGAGCCCGCGACGTCTCCTTCGCGGGCCCCGCCTACCTGTACACGCGCTCGAAATGGGCGGATTTGCCTCCTCCTTACGTGGGCGAGTCCGTTCATTTCAAAAGTTGAGCGAACTGTTTGCCCAACCTTGTTCGTCAAACAGTCCGCTCGTGTGTGGGCAAGTCCGCTCATGCAAATTTTGAGCGGACTGTTTGACAAACTGTTTGCCGAACAAGGTTGGGCGAACAGTCCGCGCGTGTGTACGCGGCCTTACTCTTTCTTATAGCCTGTCACTGGCTGAATATTGCTGGCAAAAATAATTTGTTGTATGCGCAGCACTCTAATCATGATGAACGCTTTCGTTTCCTAGAGCTATATGAGAAGACGCGCTCCATTTTATGGAATCAATTTGTAACAAACAATGTTTCCACTTACACAGCATAGAAAAAGGACACATTACAAAATGAATCCACCTCGTAGGTAGAAGTAAATCCAGCCAAGACTAGCAGTACACACCTGTCAACCCAGCTAGACAATGCTTCACCTTTGTAGATACTAATCCGTAGCAAAAGCTGGCTTTGGACTGTACATTTTGTGATTATTGGATGCTTAGCTCTAATGTTACACTCAGTAATGAAAAGTACACTGTTTACACAGACGTTAAAGTAGAGCTAAACTCTTGCAAATTAATATTTTGTTTATTATATCACTCTAAATAATTATTATTATTTTTTTTTAATCCAGTCTTTCAATTTTCCTACACACAAATTTAAGAAACTGGCTAATCAATAGTGCAGGGTGCTCTAATGACCTTAGGCTAGAAACTGTGGGTGCTCAAAGTGAAGAAAATGTCATTAGCACACCAAGGATGTGACTTGCCTGACGAAGGGGCCCAGCATAGCTTCCAAAACGTTGCTGTATGTCTATCATGAGGCCACGAAAATAAATCCCTTTTGAGGAATCCTCACTGTGCTAATTACATTTTTTCTCATTTTGATTGTCCACATGCTGTTGGGTGTGCTCTCAAGCAAGAGCTGAATGTTACCTGTTTTAGGCTTGGTTAACACTTGAGGTCAGGGACGGTCACCAACCACTCCCCCTAAGCTGCAAAGGCAGCTGTACGGGGGTATCCATATGCCACGGCAGTGACGCAATACAGTGTGGAAAAAAGTATCCCCTTTGTCCCATTCAGCTGACAGTACTGCCAAGTATATGGGGCTGCACAACAATTGCCCTGCAACACATGCAGTACAAGTGGTTGTGGAGCAGTAGTGCAGGCTTTTAGGTAAAACAGGCATTGAGGAGGCATTATGTCACCTTCTCAATGCCCCATGGCCAAGCCTGCACAGGAGGGCATGTGGCTTGGTATGGTTCAGGAGGGTGGGCACTCGCTTGTCCCCCCCTTTTCTGACATACTTGAGGGGGGAGGGGGGGCTCATGCCATTTTTTTTCTTGATTTTTTTTAAAATAGCCATGTACCGGCAATTGCAACTGTGAGTCAATTTAAATGTGATTTGACTCGTTTTTTTGTTTATAAATGTCAGTTTTGCTGCAGCATGTTCTATACATTCTACAGATGCACCACTTTATAGGCAGACTAAAGGGAACCCCTAGGCACTATATTTAAAGGAATTTTTTCATTTTTGTTGTTGCAGGTTAAGCATCATTAAAATCACTGCTCCTTTAAAAATGATTGTTTGAAAAAATGTTCTTTGCATTGATACATGTCCCCCAAGGCAGTATCCAGACCCCAAGACCCCTTTTATGGCCAATTACTTGCATATAAGCCTTAAAAAGGGGCACTGTTTGACTAGTATAGACTTCAATGTGGTTCGCCGTTTGGGTCAGAACTTTTTCCCTGTTCGGGAGTTCTGCTGCGAAACAAACAGGCAGAGGGTTGTTCGGCCCATTTCTACTTATCAATAGACCACCTCTTTTTGGGATGGATAGGGAAGGTTTAGAATCTACGCCAAGGCTATGAAATATGAGATGTTTGGTAAGCTACTAGGAAAAAACAGTTATCTTGAAATTGAAAGTTTTAAGTGAATTCCCAACACTGCTATCCCTCTTATTCTCTATCAACTTCTAGCCACACCTCTGGTCCCTATTTGTGGACTGACTATGCAAACAGCATTCCTTCTACCTGTCCTTTATTTAGAAATACTTTATGTTAAGATTAATGACAAGAGGGATGGCAGTGTTGGGAATTCACTTAAAACTTTCAATTTCAAGATAACTGGTTTTTCCTAGTAGCTCACCAAACATCTCATATTTCATAGCCTTGGCATAGATTCTAAACCTTTGTTATCCATCCCAAAAAGAGGTGATCTATTGATAGGTAGAAATGGGCCGAACAACCCTCTGCCTGTTTGTTTCGCAGCAGAACTCCCGAACAGGGGAAAAGTTCTGACCCAAACGGCGAACCACATTGAAGTCTATAGTGCCCATTTTTAAGGCTCATATGCAAGTAATTGGCCATAAAAGGGGTCTGGGGGTCTGGATACTGCCTTGGGAGACATGTATCAATGCAAAGAACATTTTTGTTGTGGGATCCATTCCATTCCATTCTATGTCCACCACAGTTTTGATTGTATGATTACTTGAACGTTTGCAAGAAGGCATAATCAACTTCATGTGTAACCTCTGATGGCAGTTGCGCTTTGTGTTTAGCCATCCAACAGTGGTACAGGATATGGTATTTGTAAAGGTCAAAGTAAGTATATACTTCTCTTCAGTCTCACAAAACCACATATTTATTGCAGCCCTTTGGCAATCCCAGCCACTAACATATCCAATTTTCCATCCATTTGAGATTGTTTGAAATCTCACTTGAAAGAATATAAAATATATAAAAAAAATACTAAGTAAGTGAAATAAATGTTTCAAGCTCTTCTGCATTCTAGACTGCATAAAAGTATTGGAACTATAAAATGAGTGATTTTGCATACTTAAGGTGATTGCACGGCGAGTGTGAATATAATTTCTTCCACTTCCGTTGTTCTTGTTACTCTTGGAATAAAACCATTTTTGTGGCTATGCCGTATAAGTGGAGACGTAGTTAACCTTGTAAATAGTATTTGATGTGTTTACTCTTTCAATTTGCTTGTACAGGTCTTTAGTGTATATACCAATCTAAAACATTCAAGTATTTAATTTCCCTCCATCGATTTAAACACATAGCTAGTAGCTAGCTCAGACATATAGAACTAGAGCTTTGGGAGGCTATTGACATAGGTAAGTATATAGATGCACAGAGCTGTTGCAAAGGCATTATACAGTATCTCACAAAAGTGAGTTCCCCTCATATTTTTGTAAATATTTTATTATATCTTTTCATATGGCAACACTGAAGAAATGACACTTTGCTACATTGTAATGTAGTGAGCGTACAGCTTCAATAACAGTGTAAATTTGCTGTCCCCTCAAAATAACTCAACACACTACCATTAATGTCTAAACCACTGGCAACAAAAGTCAGTACACCCTTAAGTGAAAATGTCCAGCTTGGGCCCAAAGTGTCAATATTTTGTGTGGCCACCATTATGTTCCAGCACTGCCTTAACCCTCTTGGGCATGGAGTTCACCAGAGCTTCACAGGTTGCCACTGGAGTCCTCTTCCACTCCTCCATGATGACGTGGTGGATGTTAAAGACCTTGAGCTCCTCCACCTTCTGTTTGAGGATGCCCCACAGATGCTCAATAGGATTTAGGCCTGGAGACATGCTTGGCCAGTCCATCACCTTTACCCTCAGCTCCTTTGGAAAGGCAGTGGTTATCTTGGAGGTGTGTTTGGGGTCGTTATCATGTTGGAATACTGCCCTGCGGCCCAGTTTGCGAAGGGAGGGGATCATGCTCTGCTTCAGTATGTCACAGTACATGTTGGCATTCATGGTTCCCTCAATGAACTGTAGCTCCCCAGTGTCGGCAGCACTCATGCAGTGCCATACCATGACACTGCCACCACCGTGCTTGAATGTAGGCAAGGCACACTTGTCTTTGTACTCCTCACCTGGTTGCCACCACATACGCTTAACACCATCTGAACCACATAAGTCTCATCAGACCACAGGACATGGTTCCAGTAATCTATGTGCTTAGTCTGCTTGTCTTCAGCAAACTGTTTGCGGGCTTTCTTGTGCATCATCTTTAGAAGAGGCTTCCTTCTGGGATGACAGCATGCAGACCAATTTGATGCAGTATGGGGCGTATGGTCTGAGCACTGACAGGTTGACCCCCCACCCCTTCAACCTCTGCTGCAATGGTGGCAGCACTCATATGTCTATTTCCCAAAGACAACCTCTGGATATGACACTGAGCATGTGCACTCAACTTCTTTGGTCGACCATAGTGAGGCCTGTTCTGAGTGGAACCTGTCCTGTTATTTCGCTGTATGGTTTTGGCCACGTGCTGCAGCTCAGTTTCAGGATTTTGCCAATCTTCTTATAACCTAGACCATCTTTATGTAGAGCAACAATTCTTTTTTTCAGATCCTCAGAGAGTTTTTTGCCATTCAGTGACCAGTATGAGAAAGTGAGAGCGAAAACGCCAACTTTATCACACATGCTCCCCATTCACACCTAAGACCTTGTAACACTAACGAGTCACATGGATAATTGGGCCCAATTTGGACATTTTCACTTGATGTTTCACTTGATGTATCATCATGGAGGAGTGGCACACAAAATCTTGACACTTTGGACCCAATTTGGAAATTTTTACTCACTTTTGTTGCCAGCGGTTTAGACAATAATGGCTGTGTTGAGTTATTTTGAGGGAACAGCAAATTTACACTGTTCTACAAGTTGCACACTTACTACTTTACATTGTAGCAAAGTGTAATTTCTTCAGTGTTGTCACATGAAAAGATATAATAAAATATTTACAAAAATATGAGGAGTGTACTCACTTTTGTGAGATACTGTATAATCCCTTCATAACAGCTCTGTGCATCTATATACTTACCTATGTCAACAGCCTCCCAAAGCTCTAGTTCTATATGTCTGAGTCACACATAGTCATTTGGTAACATTGCCCAGGCAGTCCATGATTTTATTCTTCTGAATTTACAGCATTTTCTATTATATTATAAAACTGTGCGATGACACTGAAATAGTACGTGTGTGTGTGAAAATAAACATCTGTTCTAAGTAACCAAATTGAAATAATGCAATGTGATCAATGTCTAATTGACAGTCTGTTAAAAGTCTGTTGCAGAAGACGGATCCTTATTTTCTTTAACTACATATTTCTGAGCCCCAACTTGTGAATTGTGATCTCTTTGATGCTTAAAACCCTACTAAAGTATTTCCAGCCTTTTTCAAAAAGAAAGAGGATCAACGTGTCATTGAATTAAGTGACTGCAAAATACATTGAGGAAGTCTAAAGACTGTATAATTGACAAAATGAAAACTAGCCAGTGGCTTGACTGTAAAATGTCTATACAAAATGAGTTTTGCTTTATTAGATCTGTTTTTAGATACAAAACAGGCCACAGATAGGGAATATGCAATGTTGCCTACCCAAGTCATTAGATTAGACTAGAGTTTGTGATCCATCAATATTTACTGTGACTTATGTCGGCTGATCCCAGAGAAACTTAGAGAATAGAATGCACTAAATATCACTAGGCATATTTGCTTACTGGGAGTTGAGAAATTGATCCGTTGTTACAGAAGTGTCTTTAAGGGTAACTGTGGCTTTTCAGTTTGCGTGCAAGCTGGGGGAAAATCTACCTTTTCTAAGATGCTAACACTTTTAGTCCCTGTACACGCGGTCGGAGATTCTGCCAACCAAATCCGTCGGATTTTGTCCGTCGGATTGTGTCCGAAACTGTTGCATACACACGGTCGGACTAAGTTGTCGAAAAATCCGATCTTTCAGAACGTGATGACGTAATTTCGTTATGATGGGACTACATTCAGGCTAGTAGCCAATAGCTTTGATGTAGGAATTTGATCTGAGCATGCGTGGCACTTGGTCCGATCAAAATTATCTACACATGATCGGAGTATGTCCGATCGAACCAGTTGGTCGGGAAATATTTCCAACATGTTGGAAAATTGGGTCCGACGGATATTTGGACGGAATCAGTCCGATGCATACCACACACAGTCGGATTATCTGACGACACGGTCCGATAGGACACATTCTGACGGATTCTCCAACCGTGTGTACAAGGGCTTAGTGTTAGTAGTCTTTAATGCTTTTGCTGGAAGACTTCATTCCTGTCCTTTAGAGTAAAGCTGGCCATACACTAGAGCTGCACGATTCTGGCTAAAATGAGAATCACAATTTTTTTGCTTAGAAGATAGATCGCGATTCTCTCACGATTCTTACAGCGTAACATCATCTTTCACATTAAAACAAAAATAATTGGGCTAACTTTACTGTTTCGTAATTTTTTTATTCATTGAAGTTAATTTTTTCCCCAAAAAATTGCATTTGAAAGGCCGCTGGGCAAATACAGTGTGACATAAAATATTGCAGCAATTGCCATTTTATTCCCTAGGGTCTCTGTTAAAATATATATAATGTTTGGGGATTCCAAGTATTTTTCCAGCAAAAAATATTGATTTTAACTTAAAAAAGAAGTGTCAGAAAAAGATTTAGGCCTCATACACAAGGATGTTATAAAAAACGGCCTGTTAAGCTAGCTACAACGTCTGAAAAAAAATCAGCGTTAAAAACTCGATTTTATTAGCGTTTTGCTCTGGCGTCAATACGCGTTTAACGGCGCTTATAAGCGTTAACGCTAAGGAGCATTTTTTTTTTAAATGATCCCATCACATTATAAACATTTTTACAGCTCAAAAATGCTGACGCTAAAAAAAACGTCGGTGTAGCTTTAATGCACATTAATGCACGTTTTTGCGCGTTAGCTGGATCCTCTGAAGGCGCTGGTCCTTGTTTTTTTTTTTGAGCTTAAAAACGGCCACGCTTATTACAGCTCAAAAACGCCATGGTGTGTATGAGCCCATTGAATAACATGGAGTTGCCTTCTTAAGCAGCAAAAAAAAGCTCAAAAAAGCTGCTGTAAAAACGTCTGTGTGTATGAGGCCTTAGACTTGAAGTAGTTAAACTTCCTGCATTTACACATTGTTGAAAACTTGGCAGTCTGCCCAAATTATTTATTTAAACAGAAGTTCTATCCCTTTGATTTAAGAAGGAAGCTTAGTTACAATGTTGCAAGTTAAAAAAAAAACTTGGCAGACTGCCCAGATGTTTTCTTTTGACAGCTGAGTAAGCAGATAGTTTCTCCATTTGTTTATATGACGGAATCGGCAACCTCTGCAGGAGAGATCGTCAGAGGGGTGAATCGAGATCACGATCTTTTAACGATTAATTGTGCAGCTCTACCGTACACTCGTAGATTTTTTAAAGAACGTGCTTACGAACATTTGTAAGATAAAGTACATTCAATGACTTGGCTGGTGTCCTTTGAAAGTACTTAAAATTTACTTTGCTTTTCTATTTTTGTACTGTTGGAAATTTTTTATCAAATTTACCCCACTAACCATTAAAAAATGTATGAACTTTCTTAACCACTTCCGGACCGCTCACTGTATATATACGTCATTACTTTGACATTAAGTTAGCTGCCATAACTCCAGTATTTTTTTTAACAGGGGGTGATCCAGTGTCCGATAAAAGTGGTCCCAGAAGCAGATTCCCTGGAGAGGTGGGCAGGAAGTCAAGTGAGGGCAAGATGGCTCCCACTGGACTCTATGCCCTTAGAGGACCGGCGCAACATCAAACGTCACTTCCACCCTCCGGCCTTAAAGGGACCATTTTTTTGTGTGTAAAAGTAAAATGGCATCTTTATTTATTTTTTGCTTTTAAGTGTAAATGTGAGATCTGAGGTCTTTTTGACCCCAGATTCCGCATTAAGGAGACGGTGTCCTGCTTATTTCTATTACAAGGGATGTTTACATTCCTTGTAATAGGAATAACAGTGATTAAAAAAAACCTTCATTTACATGACATAGGCAGCAGTGGGAGCCATTGTCAATCAAATCCTATGAAGAGGGAGCAGGGGATGGGTTGAGCTGAACTGTGTATGTCTATAGAACCTCCTTCGTATGGTGGTACAGTGAGAAGAGAAGGAGCCAAGAGTGCCAGCGGGGGACACCAAAAGAGAAGGTTCAGGACCACTCTGTGCAATATTATTGCACAGAGTATGTAAGTCTAAACCAGTTTGTTATTTTGAAAAATACTTTACAATCCCTTTATTAGTAGCGCTATAGTTAATCAAATAAAAAATTCCCAGCTGGAAAAAGCCAATGTCTACTATCTCCATGCCCAGAGTTAAATCTACAGAATTAGATAATCGGTCAGGGAAAAGCTCAATGGTCTAGTTTTGCTTGGATGTTGCTTGATTTCCTTTAACAACAGTTAAGCTGATCTATTGCAATAATTCACTTTAGGCTGGGAACTAGGAAGGATATCATTGACATGGCTTTATATCCTCTCTCTCCCAATGACTATTTTCTGTCCTCATTGTAGGTTTCTCCACATCTGAGCACTGATCAGCTGTCTTCCACTAGGGCCAGGCTTTTCACTAGCTCACCATAGCTTTTCAAAAACATCCTATTTCTCACAAAGCTTCTCCTGCAGAGCTCCATAGGTAATCTACTTGTACGCATCTGTCCCTCATCAATGATTTGCTTCCCTGTAGATTCCTTACAATCACTCTCATTTCCATCTCTAAAGGTGACCATAAATGTCCCTATCCTGCCCCCAATTTGTCAGCCTGATGCAATGCCTGGGCAGCTTAGAGCTACCCTAAAGAGTGAAAACAAAAGCTTCAGTTTGGAAATTTTCATTATTACACAAAGGGTTTTTTCAATGGTGGAGAATCTCTGTGTGCTGGGTTTGGATCTTCTCTCACAATTCAAAAATATAGATTATAGGGCTTCCACCAAAAAGGTTATTTTTTTGTCTGTTTGGCTTTTAAGGCTACTTTCACACTGAGGCGCTGGGCTTGCTGGCGGTAAAGTGGCGCTATATTTAGCGGCGCTTTACTGTCGTTTTAGCAGCGCTTTTCCGCCACTAGCGGGCCAGTTTTAACCCCCGCTAGCGGGCAAAAAAGGGTTAAAACTGCCTGCAAAGTGACGCTGCGGTGGCGCTTTGCAGGCGAGTTTGGAGCGTTGCCCCATTGTTTTCAATGGGAAGGGGCGCTTTAGGAGCGGTAAATACACCACTCCTACAGCGCTTCAAAGATGTGGCTTGCAGGACATTTTTCAGCATCATGCAAGCGCACCGCTCCAGTGTGAAATCGCTCGGGCTTTCACACTGGAGAGACAGCAGCGACTGTTTGAGGGCGCTTTGCAGGCGCTATTTTTAGCACTCTAGCTCCTGCAAAGTGCCTCGGTGTGAAAGGGGTCTAAATGTTAAGCCCTTTTAAGAGCCAAGACTGATGTAGGTGGTTGAATGTTCATTTAAAACTCCATGTTGGTCCTATGTTGTTAGCCAAAAGCTGGAACCATGAACAGACAATTATTTACGCACTGACTTTGAAAGAAAATAATTTAATCTGTAACTATAAACAGTATCTAAAATTAACCAAATAAATCTTTTAATAAATGACTTGAAGATGTTTTGAGTTGGGAAAGGTCCACTTTAAACTCCTTTGCACAAACTTATAAACCACTCAATGCACTGCCCCTGGAAGGTAGCACCACATTTCATTATGCTTTGTATATGATTTGCAGATCACCTGGTATTGTTCTGGCTCCTTATGTTTTGTCCATTGCCTTTTCTCCTGTGTTAGTATTACATTTGTTGATATTCTTACATCACACCTAAGATCTTATACAAATCCATAGTTTTTGTGTAAAGAAAAAAAAACAGGTCAGTAGCCACACAGTATAGCTATAACAATTCAGAGAGAGGAAGAGGGTCCATTCATGGTTATTACCAGGGCCAGGACAGGAGGGGTGGCTGCCCTGGGCACGGTGAGGATTTGTGATAGAAGGGATGATTTGGAGGGGGAGATTGGTACTAGGAGGGTGAATTTCTGTTAAGAAAGGGGATTTGTAATAGGAGGGGAAATATGGGGGTGGGGATTAGTGCTAGAAAGGGAATCTGGCGGGGAATTGTGCTTGGAGTGGGGGATTTGGGGGAGGGGAGGATTTATGCTCAGATGGGAAATTTTATGGGTAGAAGATTTGTGCTAGGAGGGGGGATTTGGGGAGGGAGAGGATTTGAGCCGGGAGGCAGGATTTCTGCTGGAAGAGGGACATTTTTGTTTGGGGAGAATTTTGGCTTGGGGAAATTTTGGGGTAATTGTGAAGATTAGTGATGAGTTGTTTTTTTGGGGGGGGGGGGGGGCAGGAGGGTTTTTTCACTGACACATAATGCTAGTACATTTTGGTGGTGGTGGGCTATGCTCCCTTTGGCATATTTGCCCTGTGCACAAGATGGCCTTGTCCCAGCACTGGTTATAAATTATATGAAAACTCCACACAGATGATCAAGGGGGTTGAATTAACTGTGTTTGATGGTAAACTAGAAATCCCCTTTTAAAAAAGGAGAATGTCAATGTAATGCAAGAACTCTCAGTGATCAAAGCTCTTTGCATTACTGGACCATGAGTTTTGCATAAGAAAGGCAAATGTATGGGATTTAATGTTCTACCTGTGTTTCTAATGGGCGGATGTGAATGGTTCTACATACCCTGCAAATTGCTATAAATGTGTTGGCTCTGTACCAATGAGTAAATTAGTAAAACAACTCATGATAGCCAATCAGTACCGTATTTATCACAGTGTGATGAGCATAGCCTTAGTGGATTTTTCTCTATGGATACTTGCTCAAGCTGATATTGGTTATTCTTATAGAAATACTTTTAAAAGGGGTGTATGAAGCATTAAAAATCTTATTTAAGCATGAATTTATATTTTTTTTCTTTTTTTTTTCAAAATAGTTTATTGTGGTTTTGAAATATAACAAACAGAGCATACATAAGCAAAAAGATAAACATCAATGTATCATCTCAGAGACATACAATGCAAATACATAGTCAATGTAATACCTAAGCCTAGAGATTTGGTGAGGAAGCATACCTGGAACAATTATTGTTTATAAAAGGGGAGAGAACAAATAATTGAGCAATATAAGTGGGGTAATGAATTACATGGGGTCCACTACTGTCTATCATGTTGCTTAGAAGACTAGGACATAAGAGTAGTGGGCGTAATAGTGATGGATATGAATACCCCAAACAGCAGTAGCTACTAAAACCCATTACAGGTCAAAAAGGATAAAATGTAAACCTAGAAACGTGCATCAAGTCTCTGGTAACAGCATCCACCCCATATGGGAACTAACTGTGGATGAGAGTAACACACCCGGTAGAACAACCGAGGAGTTTGTGTGGAGACTTGATGGAAAACAGTGTAACTGAACAAACCATTTTTGTTTTTAAAAGAAAGATGTAAAGGATAATAAAAGTTAGAGTCCAACCGAATAGAGGACATAGAGGGGGGGGGACGAGGAGGAATGAATGGGGAGGAAAAGTGAAGTAAAGTTGACTAGAGCAAAAAATACCAAGATCATGTAAGCATCCCAATGTTTATTTAGGACGATGAAGAGGGTGGTAGGTGAGTATCGGTATAAGTAGGGGATAGCTTGAAATGTATCCAACATGCCCAGGTGTGAGTGAATCGGGAGTGTGTGTCATGAGCTTGATGTATAAGTCTTTCCATTTCTTCAGTATGATTGATTTGTCTAAACCAATCAGTCAAGGTAGGAATCTTGGCGGTTTTCCAATGTCTGGGGATGCACATCGTGGCGGCATTTATCATGTGTAAGGCAAGAGACTTCTTATAGCTGCTCTGTGGGATCTGCGTGTGATGAAGGAGATATTGGGCTGGTGAATAGTTCGGAGTGTATGTTGTGATCTTTACTACATTGTCATGGACTGCTCTCCAGAACGGTTGAAGTACTGGGCAGTCCCACCAAATATGTAAAAAGGAACCAATATCAGAGTCACATCTCCAACAAGTCGGGGGGATGTCTGGAAATAATCTATGTATTTTTTCAGGAGTGCGATACCATCTAGAGTATATCTTATATCGGTTCTCTTGTGCCGATACGTTTAAAGTACCCTTATGTGTATGTTCATATGTTCGCAGCCAATCTTCAGTGGTCAAGGGAGTTAACAAGTCATTATCCCATTGCAGTTTAACAGTATCCTGTGCTTTGGTGTCCGAGTGAAGTAAAGCAGTGATGGTGGAAATCAAGTGCTTTTGGGGTTCGGAGCTGTTGCATAAAGTTTCAAAGGGGGTAAGCTCCCTATTCCAGAGTGTCAGTGGTTGTGAAGTAAGGAAGTGCCTGATTTGGAGATATTTAAAAAATGGTAAATGAAGTTCTGGAAATTTAGAAACCATATGGGGGAATGAGAGAATCTCCCCGCGTTCAATGAACTGAGATGTTCTGTAAGTCCCTGTCTGGTGAGGAGGTCTATGTTCTGAGATACCGGGGGGAAAATCCGGGTTAGAGGATAAAGGAGTCATAGGCCCTAGTAGTCCGTCAACGCAGAGAGTGGCACTCGTACGGTGTAGAGCCTGTATAGTTGGGCCTATAAAGGGGTGAGTCCGGATCGGCATGGGGAGTGCTGATTTAGCTATCCATGGGAGATTGGTCAGAGGATGTGGAATCATGTCTTGTTCTAGGTGTATCCAAGCTTTATTGTGGTGATGAACATGCCAATCCACAATTCTAGTGAGCAAACAAGCGTGATAATAGTTGTGTATATCTGGTATACCCAGGCCACCATCATGTTTGGGGAGAATTAGTTTGGCCCAGCTTAGCCTTGGGGCACGGTATCCCCAGATAAAGTGTCTGCACATATGTTTATATGCACGGAAAAAAAGTTTGGGAAGAAGTATAGGGATTGTTTGTAGGAGGTATAATAGTCTAGGAAGGATATTCAATTTGAGGATTGCAATCCTTCCAAACCATGAAAATGGGCCTTTGTGCCAGGTAACAAGGTCTTCTTGAATTTTAAGTAGCGTCGGGCCAAAATTCAGATCATATAATTTGGATAAATCAGAGGGGATGTTTATACCTAGATATGTTAAGGCCTGACGCTCCCAACTGAAGGGGAAGTTACGCTTGCAGTGAGCCAAGTCAGAATCCGATAAAGTGATATTCAACGCTTTTGATTTTTCGAAGTTTATTTTTAAATTAGAGAGGGTTTGGAAGGATTGCAGGTTCCTCAACAAGTTTGGAATCGAGATTATCGGGTCTGTAAGAAAAAGCAGTATATCGTCTGCGTACGCAGCAATTTTATATGATTTACCCTTTATGTCTATCCCACGTACATCAGGATTATCTCTCAACATTCGAAGAAGGGGTTCAAGGGTCAGAACATAAATGAGTGGGGATAGTGGACATCCCTGACGGGTACCATTGGCGACGGAGAAGGCACTCGACAGACGACCATTAACTCTTATTTTAGCCGTGGGAGTGGAGTAGAGGACCGCAATCATGGACAGAAGTCGCGGAGGAAGGCCAAGATGCTGGAGCACAAGATGCATGTAGTCCCACGCCACTCTGTCGAATGCCTTCTCCGCATCCAACGAAAGAAAAAAGCCTTTCTTTTTTGTGTTAGTCAGCCAATGGTGAATGTTCAGAGCTTTTGTTGTGTTATCTCTGGCTTCTCTACCAGGGATAAAGCCCACTTGGTCAGTTGAAACGATATCAGAAAGTAGGGGGGAAATCCTATTGGCTAAAATCTTAGCATACCATTTAATGTCCACATTAAGCAAGGAAATCGGGCGATAGTTGGGGATCAGTGTTGCGTCTTTACCTGGTTTGGGGATCAGTGTGATGTGCGCTTCAAGTAAATCTGTAAGTGGTCTAGTGGATGTTGAGTGTTCATTAAACGATGCAAGAAAGCGGGGAATCAATACCTCAGACAAGGACTTATAATAAGCTGCAGACAGGCCATCTGGGCCTGGGCTTTTGCCCGCTTTTAGTTGTTTGAGGGCAAGGGTGGCTTCGGACAATGAAAGGGGGGCATCTAGTGTTGTCGTAGTAGTGGGGTCTAGAGAAGGAGGCGCGTATTTAGAAAGAAAATCAGATATAATGTCTGTTCTAGAGCGTGTCATATCTGTATGTGGTTGGTGCGGTAGATTATACAGTGAATGAAAGTAAGTCACAAAATTTTTTGCAATAGCATCAGAGTCAACAATTGATTCTCCAGTTGGGGTAACAATCTTATGGATAGTATAGGACGCTTTCCGCTTCTGAAGGGCTCTGGCTAACAATTTACCAGCTTTATTGCCCGATTCGTAGAACAATTTGTGGGTAAGAGCAAATTTGCGCTTCAAGGTTTTTTGCAGTTCGTCTAGTAGCTCAGCTCTAACCGCCGTAAGCTCAGCCAGATGTGATTCAGCCAGTGTGCGCTTATGAGCCCTTTCCAACAAGTGGATGCGTTTGTATAGTTCATCTAAATGTGCTTTCTTTAGTTTACGTCTCTGTGCAGTCATGGATATAAGCAAGCCGCGGACAACACATTTATGCGCCGCCCAAATGGCTGCACGGGGCACATCGTCTGTCGCGTTTTCTGTAAAATAGTTAGATATGCAGTCTTTAAGTGAGGCAATATTGGCTGTGTCTAGTAATAGGGAATCGTCAAGTCTCCATATGGTGGATCGAGGAGGACTTTGTGATAATAAAAGGGAGATTGTTATTGGGTTGTGGTCAGAGAGGAGTAACGGTTCAATCGTGGCCTTTTCCAAACTGGCAATGTCTGCTTGTGAAAGAAAGAAATGATCTATCCGGGAATATTTGTCATGCGGAGGCGAGTAGAAAGTGAAGTCTTTAACCGTCGGGTGAAGTGTGCGCCAGGTATCATGCAGGGATAGTAATTGGAGTTGTGATTTGATATCTCTTAATGCCCGGAAAGTAATACAAGAGGAGCCATTAGAGGTATCAAGGGAGGGACTTAGGGGAACATTAAAATCTCCACCTACAATAAGGAGTCCAGTCTGGAATGTCGTAAGCAGGGAGAGAGTTTCTCTGAAAAAGGAAACTTGGTGAGAGTTTGGGGCATAAATGTTAGCTATAGTCACCTGTCTGTTGTAGATGCTGCCTTTGAGGAAGAGGTATCGTCCTTTTTTGTCACAGAGCACGTCAGACACGATTAAAGGACAGGATTTTGAAATGAGTATAGACACCCCTTTCGATTTAGCGTCATCATTGGTTGCGTGATATACTAGGGGATAATTGGCGTTTTGGAGTTTGGGGATTGCGTCAGTACGAAAATGTGTCTCTTGGATAAGGGCAATATGTGCTTTAGCTTTGTGCAGTGTATATAACAATTGTGATCTTTTTTCGGGGGTATTTAAACCTTTAATGTTTAAGGAATAGCAGATAGTAGGGGAGGCAATCTGTGATAAATCCCTAGGTGCATTTGTGGAGGAATCTGGGACCTCCATATTGCAAGGGTATCGGGTGAAATTGGGGTTGTGGAAAGGAAAGATACGGGGGGGAGAGACACACACAAAAAAAAAAAAAAAAAAAAAAAATTTAAAATACCACTGTTTCAGGTGGTAAAATGTAGGTGACGGTGTAAGGAGAATCAGGGGACCCCACACCGGAGAGATGTGTGACCCCCTATCCACCCCACAGCGGGGTTAACCAGGACAAAGCCCAACGGAGGACTGGCAGAAAAAATTGCGAATGAACAAATAGGTAGTATACAGTATATAATATATAATATACAGAGAAACGGTGGTACGGCCCTCGGGACTAAGGAGACGGGCACAATGTTCATGAGATATAATGGGTAACATGGAGATTTGATAAGTAAACAGCGGTTAGCACATTAGTGTATCCATGGATATAGCACAGATATAATAGATAGTACAAGTAATCGGAAAGGTGAACAGGTAAGTTACAATCTGCATAATGGGTAATGGACAGGTGGATTACTGGAAGAGTGTAGGTTGATCTGAGCTAGCTCATTAGAGGAGGAGAGGCATAACATCGAATTATGGAGGTTTACAGCTAAGGTCTGTGCAACATGTAATGCTACATCTTGTCGATAGGGGCGTGCAAGCAAGAAAGAAAGTTAGGTGATACCAGAGCAGTTAAGGCCTAGAAGAAATTTTGAGTCATATGGAAACGAAAATTAAAGCATATCAAATATAGGGGATACTAAATTAGGATTAGGCTCATGGGAATACCTAAAGAGAGGAATAAAATCAAAAAGCAACAAATATTATTAGCCAATATTAACAAACTTAGTAAATGGAAACCTGCAGGCTGTAGATACAATGCAGAAACAGAGTAGGCAGGGTAGTGGCACGCTTACTTCCTGAGATGTATAAAGGGTTCTTGGTGGTCACACGTTCGTACCAGGTAAGCGTCATATATAGTATTGCAGCCTGTATATACTTAGCCCGCCATGAGAAGAAACCTAGCAGGAGAGTAAACTTAATGAGCAAGTCAGAAAACTGTAGCTGCACAAAAGATAATCGTACCAAAAGATCCTGCAGTACAGTACGAACGACAAACTTAGTTTCGTATGGCCGCAGCAACAGTCCGAACGAGGATCCGTGTAGAGAAATTGTGGAAATATTATATATCTAGTGGAAAGTAGAAAGTATAACCTTTGAAATCCGCTATGTGTTCCAGTTGTCGTAACGTGGAGGAACCTTTTCAGATGCGAAAACTTCATAGAGGACAAGTAGGGTGGGTATCTAAAGCCGTCCGCCTATGCAGTCCGCCGGTATCCATCACATTGCCAGGTTTCCCGTTTGAGGAGGCAATATATGCAAAATTTACAGTCAACCAGGACGAACGAACAAGTAGTAGATGATGTGTCCAGAAGAACGAAGGTAGCAGTAGGAACAACAGCCGTCAAATTCCAGGTACTGCATGAAGTTAAGGATGTATACATCTGAGATGTCAATAGTCCCTTCGTGCTCTACGCGAGCGTGGAGAGGAAATTGGGCTGTAATCTCTGGTAATGGTACCAGAGTGTCGGGTCCCCCTGGATCGAGATGTAGATCTTCTCCTCCGATACGGGGTAGCTTGAGTGTCCATCAGGTCGTCAGGAGGAAGCATAGGTTTAGGTATCAGCGGACGAAAGTTAGCATACCAATTCGGGATTGCGATCGGAGGCAAGTCCAGTATAGCACAAAAGTTGGGCAGGTCTTCTGGTACCTTAAGATGAGCCGTACGTCCGAGATGAGAGGCGGTAAGACAGAACGGAAATTTCCATTTGTATAAAATACCTCTAGATTTCAGCACATCCAAAAGCGGCTTCAAATCTCTGCGGTGTTGTAAGGTGATACCAGAAAGATCTTGGAATATCTGTATATGGGCGGATTCATATGAGATTTGCTGTTTAAGTCTAGCAGCCTTCAATATGTCTTCCTTAAGTCGGTAGTCGGTTAAGCAGCATACTACATCTCGTGGGGGATCAGTGTCCCTGCCTTTGGGTCTGAGCGCTCGGTGGATCCGATCCATGCTAATGGCCGTGTGGGAAGGCCTATCCAGCACGGAGTTAAAGATGGCCGAAATCGCGGGAGTTAAACGGTCACCTTCAACGACTTCAGGGAGGCCTCGGACTCGGAGGTTATGGCGCCTCCCCCTGTTGTCCAAATCCTCCATGTGCCTTTGCATATCCCTAAGTTGTAGGGTATGGCTGTCGATTTTCCTAGTGGAGCGACGAATGTCCAATTCGTGTGATTCTGTCACCTTTTCCACAGTATGCATGCGGTCCGACAGCATTTTAAGATCAAGGCGTAGTTCAGCAATGGCCGCCGATAATGTATCCTTGATGTCTGAGGCAATCGTGCGGAGGTCGTTCATATTAATAGCTGCAGAAGAGGTTTCCGAGCGTGGGCCGTCTGGAGAACTGGCATTAGCCGGTGTCACGTCCGGGGAAGTCTCTGAGAGCACGATATCAGTGCGGGAGCGAGAGCGCGTGTTTGAGGCCTGTGAGGAATCATGGCGCGACGGCGCCATGTTTCCCCTCTGTGATCGGAACATCTCCGGGATATTATGCTCTCGTCCGGTCGCGTTTCCCCTCGGGGAGCGGGAACGTGAAGCTGAAGATGTCCGAGAAGCCGTTCCCATGATACGTGCCTATGTAGCAACTGATGTACCTCAAATCTGCGGTAGTGTTCGTCCCGAGGTGCCGGAGCTCACCTATTACACGTCCGCCATTGAGCTCAGCTAGGCCACGCCCCGAATTTATATATTTTTTCATGTATATGGTACACTATACACTGGTAAAGTCCTCCGAAAACTGATTTAATTCATAGATATTTAACCGCCTCACACCCACCATATAGACAAATGAGGGAGGAGAGGGGCAGCTCTTGTTCTGGAACAATGTCATATGACAGTGCCCAGCTTAGCCTCGGGCATGAGGGGGGCACAGCGCGACCCCGATCTCAGCAAAGAGCTATGGTCACAGCTCTTTACCCATGTGATTGGCTGTATCCAATCACAGCCAGTCACATGTAAACAAGGAGATGCTGTTTGTAGGCTCTCCTTGCCTCATGCTGACAGAGTGTGAGGTAAGGAAACCCGATCAGCGGCACCTTCTCACAGGGGATATGTGTATAGGCAATCAGGTCACGGATTATCAATGCCCTGATCACAATGCAGACCAAAAGTGCCCATCAATAACACCACTCTGTGCCCATCAATAACACCACTCTGTGCCCATCAATAACACCACTTGGTGCCCATTAGTGACACCAGTCTGTGCCCATCAGTGACACCAGTCCGGGCCCATCAGTGAGGCCAATCGGTGCTGCCTTTCAGTGCCCATCGGTGCTTGCCCATCAGTGTCACCCATCAATGATGCCCATCTGTGCTGCCTATCAGTGCCCAGTAGTGCCGCCTATCAGTATCCATCAGTGCGGCCTATAAGTGCTGCATATTAGTGCCACCTATCAGTGCTTATCAGTTATGAATTTTAATGCCTTGTCATCAGCGCCCATCAGCGCAACCTATCAGTGCCCATCAGCGCAGCCTCATCAGCGCACATCAGTAAAGGATAAAATTAACTTATTGACAAAATTTGCTGACAAAAAATTAAGAAAAACATTTTTTTTCCAAATCTTTGCTATTTTTTTCATTTTTTTAGCAAAAAAAAAAAAACCCAGAGGTGATTAAATACCCCCCAAAAAAAAAACTATTTGTGAGAAGAAAATTATAAAAAGCAATTGTCATTCATACGTGCAACAGCACTGAAAGATGAAAAGCTGGCCTGGGTAGGGAGAGGGTGAAACTGCCCAGTATTGAGCTGGTTAAACACAGTTTGCTTTTATAAAAATGTTACTTGTGCATTTTCTCCCTCCTATCTGCCAAATAATTTCACAGAGCGAAACGTTAATTTTTTCCTTACACAAGGATGCCGGGAAACCCCAAATTGCACAACAAGCTGCAACCCTTGCCAAAAAGCCTCTGTTACACTCACACACCCAGTACAAAGTACTTCATTGTGCTCCGCTGTGAGTAGCATGCATTTATTAAGGTGTGTGTTGCCAATATGTGAAAAAAAAAAACAATGACGGGAAGTAAAGACAAAGGTAAAAATCATAACAAAGGTTATAACAAGTTTCCTCAATGTATGAAAACAATTGATAGGAGTAAAATCCCGTTTCTTAGACAGCATTATAATCAAATCTTTAAAGCACAAGTAAATCTTCCATTCTACATCCCATAAAATGCAAAGTCCTATAAAGTAGCCTGGACTGCTACAATTCCTAGAATGAGTTTGCTCAGAATGTTAACCCTAGAAGGCTACGCCAACCCCTGTCTGACGAAGCCACTGCCATCTTGTCTTTATCCTGGCCCTCCACTTTCTTGTCGGTAGGCATCTCCCAACACCGATCTCGCTAAATCTTAATATAGGAATCCAAGACTCGTTTCAGAATAGTTCTGTTGACGCAAGAATGGTTCTGTTGATAAAAGACACATGTCACAACCCTTCTCCGTGGCTACTGGCTAATAGACATTGAGCTAGGAGATCACTTGCTTAGGAAGGGGAAAACACTGACAACACCCCAACACAGAGCAATTCCCAGCGCCTGAAGGATGCAGAGAATTCAGCAGGTACTGGGCACATGTGCCACTTGCCAACCTAACACAAAATATTGCCCAAAAAAACGCAATGTATTATGTTCTCCTAAATTGCTCACTAGCTATGGACTGTATGCAACATGAGCTTTTAAATTAAACAATAATATACAGTGGCAAAAATAATTATTTGACCCCCTGCAGATCTAGTAAGTTTACCCACTTAGGCTGGATTCACACCTATGCATTTTTAGTGCTTTTTGCATTTTGCAGATTTGCCCTACAGTCCATTTACCATGGTTTCCTATGGGACACGTTCTGTAGTGCAAATCTGCAAAAAGCACTAAAAATGCATAGGTGTGAATCCAGCCTTACAAAGAAATGAAGGGTCTATAATTGTTATCATAGGTGTATTTTAAATAATAAAGACAGAATATCAACTGAAAATCCAGAGAAAATACACAATACAAATGTTATACATTGAGTTTCAGTTCAGTGAGTAAAAAAAGTATTTGATCCTTTACCAACTAACAACAATTCTGGCTCCCATAGACTGGCTGCTCAAACTAGTCCATAAAGACATGGATGAGCGAGTTTGGGGTGGAGGACCTTGACTGGCCTGCACAGAGTGCTGACCTCAACCCGATAGAACAAAAATGAGGACTACATCCATGACTGTGTAAGGATGAGGTTCCCTCCCAGACTTCCTGACATGTCTCCAAATCCAGTACTCCACTGTGGTACACTCACTGACCAGTCCATGATGGAGAACTTAGTTGGACCGTACATTCTGACAGCTTCTCCTGCCCCTCTGCTCCAGTAATTCCTCAATGACTGTGTAAAGATGAGGACTTCACCCATGACTGTGTAAGGGTGAAGCTCCCTCACAGCTTTCCCAGGCTTCCTCCTGCGATCGGCGCACTCCCCCCCCCCAGATGGGGGTGCCCTCCTGCTGCTGTCTAGTACTCCATTCTCCACTTCTCCTGGCTGACAACAACCCCCCCAGTGGCCTGTTACCTCAGCTTATATGGGAGGCCTTCCCCATGCCAATTACAGTTGGGGATTGGTCAGGGCTCCTCACATGAGCTGCCTGCCACTCCAGTTCTAAGCCCTGTCCCTCTTTCAGAACATTCTCCCTGGAAGCAGGGGAGGCGTCTCAGAACTAGAGTACAGGTGGTCACACCCACTGCTACACTAACCACTCCCTACCCCCAGAACAAAAACAAACAGGCCTAGCTTGCAGCATATGCCTGCTTAAATTTACCTGTACTGACAGAACCTACAACACTACACCTTTGACACCTACCAATGGTAGAGTCCGGTGCTCTGCAGGGGAGCGGCGCCCTTAATGGACCGGCCGCACCTGGTAAGACCCCTTTCACATGGAATGAACTCTGTCAAGCAGATCCACCTGCTCAGTGGGGGATCTGTCTGCTAATGCACGGACACAGCTCGCTATTCTCTATGGGACGGTCGGATGTAAATGGATGCCATCCGATCCGATCTGCTAGATGGACAGGGAATGGAATCCCCATCCGTCTGTTTTTAGCGGACTGGGGAGGCGGTGTCACGTACCTTTAAGCAGAGCCCGGAGTGCAGGGAGTGGCCTCTCGTAGACCTCTGACTCGAGAGACCCTGGTAGTGGTGACAGGGGCTCAGGAGCACAGAGGGGCACAAGTGCCTGACTGGATAGCAGGTGGTAGAGGCAGAAGACCGTTGAAGGAGGAGGTGTATTGTAGTCCGGTGTCTGAATGCAGGCAAAGGTGAGATAAGTTCCAGCAGACAGCAGAAGGATTCCTGTAGTCCAGCAACGGCATACAAGTGATTGCAGGAAGTGACAAACAATGGAGGGGTATTGTAGTCCAACAACGGATGCAGGTGCAATGGATAAGCGGAAGCGGAAGAGTCCGGTAGTCTGCGGCCAGAGGTAGAAGGCTACAAACGCAGAAGGAGTACAGCCAGATATTGCGGAGGACTGGGAGGTGTCCTGTAGTACAACAGCAAGCAACTTACAGTTGACGGATGGTGTAACAGTCCAGGTTAGGCACAGGCGGGCAGATCAGGTACAGAAACGGAATCCAGAAGAGTAGTCGGGTACAAGCCAAAGTCGGGGGGCAGGCAGCAAACAGCAGAGTCGGGAACAAGCCGGGTTCGATACGGATCAGGGTACAGGTACAGATACAGGTACAGGTTCAGGTTCAGATTCAGATACGGATCACCAGGACGCACAGGAACGCTGTTGATCAGGCAGCAAGGCAGTGAGGCATGGATCCAGTTTAAATAGCGCTATTGGCGCCAATTTGCGTCAAACGGCTGCGCGCGCACCCGCGTGCGCGCTCCCGCGCGCACGCGCACGCGCGCACCGCCGATCGCGGTAACGCTCCTGGAACTGGGCAAGAGATCTTCTGCGACTTTCGCCGCTCGGACGTCCGTGAGGAGGATCTTCCTGACATTGCCCCCCCCCAATGGGCAGCCTCCGGATGCCCAACTGGGACATCTTACCTGGGTGAGATCTTTTAAATGCCAGAACCAACCTCTTGGCGTGGATGCCAGTCTCTGGTTCCCAGGAGTTCTCTTCTGGACCATACCCCTTCCACTTCACCAGATACTGTACCTGGTTGCGTCTCTTTCTGCAATCCAAAATTGCTTCTACTTCAAACTCCTCTTCACCATTAATAAGCACAGGTTCAGGAGGGCCCACGTTCCGATCGGTGAAGGGATCCTGGATTGAAGGTCTTAAGAGGGACACATGAAACACTGGGTGAATACGCAGCGATTCTGGTAATTTCAGCTCATAAGCCACATTGTTAATTTTCCTGGAAATTGGGAAAGGACCCACAAATTTTGGGCCCGGTTTTCTAGATGGGCATGTTAATTTTAGATTCAGAGTAGATAACCAAACCAAATCTCCGGGTTTTAGGTCGAGCTCCCCTCTCCTCTTTCTGTCAAAAACTGCTTTGTTGCGTTCTTGAGTTCTTGCCATCGTTTCTTGAAGCAACTTGTTATTGGTGCAGAAAAAGTCCAAAGTTTCTTGAACTGCTGGAACCGTGCATTCTGGGATATTGGCTGATAGGAACTGAGGGTGAAAACCATAGTTCGCAAAGAAGGGAGATTGATTAGTTGCAGAATGAACAGAGTTATTGTAGGAAAACTCGGCAAGTGGTAAAAGGGATACCCAATCGTCTTGCGAAAAAGAAGAATAACACCGCAAATATTGCTCAAGGGTCTGGTTCGTTCGTTCGGTCTGGCCGTTGGTCTGGGGATGATAGGCAGACGAGAATGAAAGATCAATTTTCAAGGACTTACATAAAGCTCTCCAAAATTTTGATGTAAATTGTACCCCTCGGTCGGAAACAATGTTCGCAGGTATACCGTGGAGTCTTACAATCTCCTTAATGAAGATCCTTGCGGTCTCAGGGGCAGAAGGTGTACCCTTCATGGGCAGAAAGTGAGCCATTTTGGACAATCTGTCGACCACCACAAGGATAGTGGTGAAGCCTTCTGACGGAGGTAATTCTACAATAAAGTCTATGGAAATCATTTTCCAAGGCCTTTCCGGGATGGGGAGTGGTTTCAGCAACCCCCAGGCTTTGGTCTTGCTACTCTTGTTCTGGGTACAGGTAATGCAAAATTCAACATAAAGTTTACAGTCTCTTAGCAGCTGAGGCCACCAGAAGGTGCGTTGGAGAAGTTCGGCGGTCTTGTGTACCCCAAAATGACCGGCCAATTTGTGGTCGTGGCAAGACTTGAGAACAGCAACCCGTAGTTGTTGGGGCACGTAGATCTTGTTTTCATGCCATAACAAGTTATTGCTAGAGAGTAAGGTGGTGTTTGAGGGATGTGGAGCTGAAGATGAAGCCTGCTTAAGTTGGGATAGAAGATCTTCCTGGAGCATAAGGAAATTTCCGGGCGCAAGGATGGTGTCTGTGGGTTGAAGAACTTCGGGTTCGCTGAACATCCGGGATAGCGCGTCGGGTTTGGTGTTCTTTGATCCGGGCCTATAGGTTATGTGGAAGGAAAATCTTGTAAAGAACAGTGCCCATCTGGCCTGACGCGGCTTCAGCCTCTTAGCAGTCTTTAACCACTTTCAGACCGGACCATTTTGCTGGTAAATGACCAGAGGTCTTTTTACACTTTGGCACTGCGCTGCTTTAACTGGTAATTGCGCGGTCATGCAATGTTGTACCCAAACAAAATTTGCGTCCTTTTCTTCCCACAAATAGAGCTTTCTTTTGATGGTATTTGATTGCCTCTGCGATTTTTATTTTTTGCGATATAAACGTAAAAAGACCGCAAATTTTGAAAAAAAATGATATTTTCTACTTTTTGTTATTAGAAAAATCCAATAAACTCAATTTTAGTCATACATTTAGGCCAAAATGTATTCAGCCACATGTCTTTGGTAAAAAAAAAGTCAATAATTGTATATTTATTGGTTTGCGCAAAAGTTGTCACATCTACAAACTAAGGTACGTTTTCTGGAATTTACGCAGCTTTTAGTTTACGACTGCCTATCTCATTTCTTGAGGTGCTAAAATGACAGGGCAGTACAAAACCCCCCCAAATGACCCCATTTTGGAAAGTAGACCCCCTAAGGAAATTGATAAGAGGCATGTTGAGCCCATTGAATATTTTATTTTTTTGCCTCAAGCGATTGAATAATGACAAAAAAAAAATTTTTTTTTTTTTTTTACACAAAGTTGTCACTAAATGATATATTGCTCACACATGCTATGGGCGTATGTGAAATGACACCCCAAAATAAATTCTGCTGCTTCTCCTGAGTACGGGGATACCACATATGTGGGACTTTTTGGGAGCCTAGCCGCGTACAGGGCCCCGAAAACCAAGCACCGCCTTCAGGCTTTCTAAGGGCGTAAATTTTTGATTTCACGCCTCACTACCTATTACAGTTTTGAAGGCCATAAAATGCCAAGATGGCACAAAACCCCCACAAATGACCCCATTTTAGAAAGTAGACACCCCAAGCTATTTGCTGAGAGGCATGTTGAGTCCATGGAATATTTTATATTTTGCCACAAGTTGCGGGAAAATTACAAACTTTTTTTTTTTTTTTTTTTTTTTCACAAAGTTGTCACTAAATGATATATTGCTCATGCATGCCATGGGCATATGTGAAATGACACCCCAAAATAAATTCTGCTGCTTCTCCTGAGTACGGGGATACCACATATGTGGGACTTTTTGGGAGCCTAGCCGCGTACGGGGCCCCGAAAACCAAGCACCGCCTTCAGGCTTTCTAAGGGCGTAATTTTTTGAGTTCACTTCTCACTACCTATTACAGTTTTGAAGGCCATAAAATGCCAAGATGGCACAAAACCCCCACAAATGACCCCATTTTAGAAAGTAGACACCCCAAGCTATTTGCTGAGAGGCATGTTGAGTCCATGGAATATTTTATATTTTGCCACAAGTTGCGGGAAAATTACAAACTTTTTTTTTTTTTCACAAAGTTGTCACTAAATGATATATTGCTCACGCATGCCATGGGCATATGTGAAATGACACCCCAAAATAAATTCTGCTGCTTCTCCTGAGTACGGGGATACCACATATGTGGGACTTTTTGGGAGCCTAGCCGCGTACGGGGCCCCAAAAACCAAGCACCGCCTTCAGGCTTTCTAAGGGCGTTACAGTTTTGAAGGCCATAAAATGCCAAGATGGCACAAACCCCCCCCCCCCAAATGACCCCATTTTAGAAAGTAGACACCCCTAAATTTAGGGGTACACTAGTGAGACTAGGTAATAAATGGCGGGTGCCCTGAAACTATAAAAAAATAACTAACCAACCAGCGTCACCTGTAACAGTTATATGGTGATCACTGGTGAAAGGGTTAACTAGGGGGCAATCAGGGGGCTTTATGCGGTAGTATATGGGGGTCCCTGGCGCTATAAAAAGCTGCGGCGAACCTAAATACCTACCTGCCTAACTAGCGTCACCTGTGACACTAATACAGCGATCAGAAAAACGATCGCTTATTAGGCTGGGTTCACACTGGAGCGATGCGGGAACGCCACGAATGCGCGGCGGGTTCCCGCATCGCATGCCTCCCGGCGGCAGTTCACACTGCCCTATGCGAACTGCTGGGAGTGTCAGTGAAATGTTAATGACACCCCCAGATCAGTTCGCATATCGCAGTGCGATCTGCAAACTTGGATCGCATGGTGTGAACACCCATGCGATCCGATTCTGCTGCGGACCAAAAAAAGGGTCCCGTGCGAGTTTGCGGCGGGTGCGGCGGGTGCGACACGAATTCAGCCATACTATCTGTATAGCTGAACTCGAATCGCACAGAGATCGGATGTGATTTGCACTGCAGTGCGGTGCGAATCACATCCGTTCTCATAAACCGCTGCAATGTGAACCCAGCCTTAGTGACACTGGCGACGGGGGGTGATCACGGGGTTAAACCTTTATTGGGGGGGTTAGGGGGGTACCTTAGAACTAAAGGGGGCTAACCCTAACTGCCCTAACAGTTATTAGTCACAAATGACACCTGCCGGGTGATCAGGGGGTTAAACCTTTATTAGGTAATAAATGGCGGGTGCCCTGAAACTATAAAAAAATAACTAACCAACCAGCGTCACCTGTAACAGTTATATGGTGATCACTGGTGAAAGGGTTAACTAGGGGGCAATCAGGGGGCTTTATGCGGTAGTATATGGGGGTCCCTAGCGCTATAAAAAGCTGCGGCGAACCTAAATACCTACCTGCCTAACTAGCGTCACCTGTGACACTAATACGGCGATCAGAAAAATGATCGCTTATTAGGCTGGGTTCACACTGGAGCGATGCGGAAACGCCGCGAATCCGCGGCGGGTTCCCGCATCGCATGCCTCCCGGCGGCAGTTCACACTGCCCTATGCGAACTGCTGGGAGTGTCAGTGAAATGTTACTGACACCCCCAGATCAGTTCGCATATCGCAGTGCGATCTGCAAACTCGGATCGCATGGTGTGAACACCCATGCGATCCGATTCTGCTGCGGGCCAAAAAAAGGGTCCCGTGCGAATTTGCGGCGGGTGCGGCGGGTGTGGCGGGTGCGGCGGGTGCGGCGAATGGCTGAACTCGAATCGCACAGAGATCGGATGTGATTTGCACTGCAGTGCGGTGCGAATCACATTCGTTCTCATAAACCGCTGCAATGTGAACCCAGCCTTAGTGACACTGGCGACGGGGGGTGATCACGGGGTTAAACCTTTATTGGGGGGGTTAGGGGGGTACATTAGAACTAAAGGGGGCTAACCCTAACTGCCCTAACAGTTATTACAGTCACAAATGACACCAATGCAAAAAAAAAAAAAAAAAAAAAAAAAATGACATTGGTGTCACTGTGACTGGGGGGGCAGGGGTAATTGGGGGGGTGATCGGGGGGTAAAGGGGGGGTGTGAGTGTGCCTGGCATGTTCTACTGTGTGTGGGATGTGTTGGTGCAACTCACTGATCCGCTCTCCTCCGTGTCGGAACGAAAAATACCGACACGGAGGAGAGAATACATCACTTCCTCTCCTGTGTTTACATTACAGGAGAGGAAGTGATGTCACCGGGGATTTCCATTCGTCGGGAGCGATCGCGAGGGGGTGGCCATGAATGAATGGCCGTCCCCTCGTCCGGGATCGCTCCCGAACGAAAACCGACCGCCGCAGGCACCGGGCGGGGGCCCGATCGGGCCCCCGACCCGCGGGAGGCAAATCACGTACATGTACGTGCTTATGCCTGCCCGTGCCATTCTGCCGACGTACATCGGCGTGCGGCGGTCGGCAAGTGGTTAAATACTCTAAGTTCTTGTGGTCAGTGTATACCAGAATGGGATGGGCTGCTCCCTCCAGGAGATAGCGCCATTCCTCAAGTGCGGCTTTGATAGCGAGTAACTCCCTGTCCCCGACATCATAATTATTTTCCGCTTCAGACAATTTACGTGAGAAAAACGCCACTGGGTGCAATAAAGCCTTTGGGCCCTGTCTCTGAGAAAGGACTGCTCCCACTGCAACTTCGGATGCATCCACCTCAAGGATGTAGGGTAGCGCAGAATTAGGATGCTTCAGGACAGATGCTGACACAAACTGTTCTTTAAGGGAAGAAAATGCGGCCTGTGCCTCCGGAGTCCACCGGAACTTGATACCTTGTCTCGTTAATCTGGTGATTGGAGCGATGATTGTAGAAAATCCCTTGATGAATTTTCGATAAAAATTCGCAAACCCCACAAAGCGTTGAATTCCTCTTTTATCAGTAGGGGCTGGCCAGTCCAGGATGGCCGAAACTTTTTGCGGATCCATCTTGATTCCATCCACCGAAATAATCAGCCCCAAAAACTGAATGCTGCGACGTTCAAACTCGCACTTCTCAGGTTTTGCGTACAAGCCGTGTTGGCGAAGCCGAGTGAGAACCTTCTTAACGTGTTCCCTGTGAGCTGGCAGAGAGGGGGAGAAAATTAAGATGTCGTCCAGATATACTAAAACAAACAGGTCGAGAAAATCTCTAAAGATATCATTCACAAAATGCTGGAAAGTCGCAGGAGCGTTGCATAGCCCAAAGGGCATTACGAGATATTCAAAATGTCCGAAGCGGGTGCGGAAGGCAGTCTTCCATTCGTCCCCGCTTCGGATACGGACCAAATTATAGGCTCCGCGAAGATCCAATTTTGTGAAGATACTAGCTGATCCAAGGCGCTGGAATAATTCGGGTACCAAAGGCAGTGGGTACCGGTTCTTGACTGTAACTTTATTTAAGTCCCGGTAGTCAACACAAGGGCGGAGAGAATGGTCCTTCTTTTCTACAAAAAAGATTCCTGCCCCAGCTGGGGACGTAGAAGGACGTATGAACCCCTTTTTCAGATTGTCATCAATGTAAGTCCTGAGAGTCTCCAATTCCACTTCTGTTAAGGGAAATATTCTCCCAAAAGGGATTTCGGCTCCGGGAAGGATCTCAATTGGGCAATCGTAGGGTCTATGAGGGGGAAGTGTTTCTGCCCCTTTCTTGCTGAACACGTCCAGGAAGTCATGGTAGGTCTCAGGAACGTGCTGGCGAGTCTCAACATCGGTCTCCATACACATTAAATGGGGTGAAACCTTAGTTGATTCTTGAAAGCAGTGTTGACGACAATAGGGGGAGAAAAATAAAATGTTTCCAGTGGACCAGTCTATTTGCGGGTTGTGTGCCCGAAGCCAGGGCATACCCAGTATGATAGGGAAAAGGGGAGATTCAATAATGTCCAGGCAGAGTTGTTCCTGATGGTTACCGGAAATAGTAGCAGTCAAAGGACATGTCTCTTGTGTCACTGGTCCTGATTTGATAACTGACCCATCGGCAAGGTGTACAGACAACCCTTTCGCCCTGGGCCGTAAGGGCACTTGGAACTTTTGGGCAAACGATAAGTCCATAAATCCACTGCACGCTCCAGAATCAACTATTGCGGGGACTTGAATGTTCCCTCCGGGTAGCTGAAGAGAGACGGGAACAGCCAGGTGAGTAGCATTACTAGGCACAGCAGGTAAAACAGGAGAAGATACAGAAGAATGCTTACGGAATTTGGCAGGACAGGATCTCACGTAATGTCCGGGTTCTCCACAGTAAAGACACAGATTGTTGAGCTGCCGGCGTTGTCGTTCCTCGGTGGTGAGCGTTGGTCTAAGTAAGCCCAGTTGCATGGGTTCAGGCGTGTCAGCAGCAGGATGTGCAGGGGGATTAGGTACACGGGGTAACATCCAGACTGGTCGGGACGGCCCGGCAGTGCGTTCTGTTCTCCGTTCTCTCAAGCGTCTGTCTATCTGGATGGAGAGGTTGATAAGGGCTTCAAGAGTTGCTGGAACACCCACCCGGGCCAATTCATCCTTTAGAGGTTCAGAGAGTCCCATGCGAAACTGGTATCGCAGAGCAGCATCGTTCCAGGTAGTATCGGAACTCCAGCGCCGAAATTCAGACGCATAGTCCTCTGCCGCTCTGCGGCCTTGCTGAAGAGAATATAAAGCTGCTTCCGCTGTGGCCGCCTGTTGAGGATCCTCATAGAGCAAACCCATGGCTTGAAAAAATGTATTCAGGTTATTAAGGCAGACTTCCTTTTGCTCCAAAAGGCGGTGGGCCCAAGCCTGGGGCTCACCCAGTAGAAGGGAGATAACAAAACCCACCTTAGTGGATTCTAGAGAGAAAGTTCTGGGTTGAAGTGCAAAAAACAATTCACAGGCATTGCGAAAAGCTCTATACTTGCTGCGATTTCCCGAAAACCTCTCCGGAGTTGGGACCTTGGGTTCAGGGGGTAACATAACCACTGATGGCGCAGAAGAAGTTCCCGACACGGTAGGGCCTGTGGTAGATAAGACCTGGACACGCTCTTCCAATCGAGAATAGCCTTCTTGTAGAGATTTAACAGCCTGGGTAAGTCCAGCAAGATGACGGCATAAATCATCCATGGCCGAATCTCCCTGCGTGGGCTCAGACATGGCTGCCTGATACTGTCACGTACCTTTAAGCAGAGCCCGGAGTGCAGGGAGTGGCCTCTCGTAGACCTCTGACTCGAGAGACCCTGGTAGTGGTGACAGGGGCTCAGGAGCACAGAGGGGCACAAGTGCCTGACTGGATAGCAGGTGGTAGAGGCAGAAGACCGTTGAAGGAGGAGGTGTATTGTAGTCCGGTGTCTGAATGCAGGCAAAGGTGAGATAAGTTCCAGCAGACAGCAGAAGGATTCCTGTAGTCCAGCAACGGCATACAAGTGATTGCAGGAAGTGACAAACAATGGAGGGGTATTGTAGTCCAACAACGGATGCAGGTGCAATGGATAAGCGGAAGCGGAAGAGTCCAGTAGTCTGCGGCCAGAGGTAGAAGGCTACAAACGCAGAAGGAGTACAGCCAGATATTGCGGAGGACTGGGAGGTGTCCTGTAGTACAACAGCAAGCAACTTACAGTTGACGGATGGTGTAACAGTCCAGGTCAGGCACAGGCGGGCAGATCAGGTACAGAAACGGAATCCAGAAGAGTAGTCGGGTACAAGCCAAAGTCGGGGGGCAGGCAGCAAACAGCAGAGTCGGGAACAAGCCGGGTTCGATACGGATCAGGGTACAGGTACAGATACAGGTACAGGTTCAGGTTCAGATTCAGATACGGATCACCAGGACGCACAGGAACGCTGTTGATCAGGCAGCAAGGCAGTGAGGCATGGATCCAGTTTAAATAGCGCTATTGGCGCCAATTTGCGTCAAACGGCCGCGCGCGCACGCGCACACCGCCGATCGCGGTAACGCTCCTGGAACTGGGCAAGAGATCTTCTGCGACTTTCGCCGCTCGGACGTCCGTGAGGAGGATCTTCCTGACAGGCGGGTGTAAACTGACACATGTCCATTTACATCAGTCTCTCCATAGAGAACAATGGGTGGTCCGTTTTGGGCCTTCCTGGAAAATGGACAGGCAGACCCGATCGGTGTGCTTGTGTGAAAGGGGCCTAAGGCCTTGTTCACACAGAGCATACACAGCGTACCTTTACAGGGATGCACGGGTGTTCGGTGCATGTCTCTGCAGGCAGTCCTATTGATGTAATTTGGGATGTAGCACCTGCAAGAATTGAACCGTTGCTCCCAATTTTACATACATGTAAGTCCGCATGCATGTCCCTGAGCTCACACTGTCTGCGTTCAGGGTCATGTACCCACACCCACACGGATGTCAGATTCGGAACAGCAGCTATGCCTGTGCAGCTGTTGCATCCCAATTGACATAGATGGGACTGCCTGTACGGGGATGCATGGAACACCTGTGCATCTCTGTGTGGGTAAACATGACCCTCCATGGGCGTACACTTTAGTTTGCCACATGTGAATGATGCTTTAGTACTAATTTAGCAGGAATTTTGTAAGTTACGTTATGTTTATGTGCAATATTCTTTTTTTCCTCCTCTACCCCACCTCCTCCCCCCCAATCACACCCATTACCCATTGAAATACAACTGACAGTATATGACTTGATACCTTGTGACATGTATTTGAAGTAATGCTTTCAGGGTAATGCAGCGTCACGCATGATGTGATGTTCTGGAGTACTATTACTCTGCACAACACATCAGGCATCATACCGCAGGATGAATGTAATTTATTTGTATGCTTGGAACTGTATTGTTATGTAGTGTATTCATGCACTGCGTCGCAGTACAGAGTAGAAAGAATGAACCCTGTTGAAGTATTTGTTTTTTGTATATTTTCTTGCAAAATAAAGTATACATTTTGAACCAAAAAATTATGATTTGGGGGTATTTTTTGAGGAATTATTGCGGGGCCCAAAAAATCTGTAGCACTTTTTTTTTATTCTACTGGTCATGTGCTTTTAGAAAATGTCTAGTTTGAGGGGTCTTTTCAAATTCTGAAAGCTGTAAGTGAAAAATGAAAACCTCCAGATTTTTAGAGAAATTTTTGAGTACATTCGATTTTCACCATTTTGCAAAAAGGCGCAATTTAAAATTTACAAATGTTTGTTATTAACTCCATACAGGTTAAGCTTTTATATTTAGTTGGGATTTAGCAGGAATGTTGTAAAATTTGCTGTGTTTTTATCGGTTTTGTTGTTTTGATAAACATTTGCACAGATACCACGGGGTCTAAAAAATCAGTAGCACCTTCTTTTTATTTTAGAGGTCGTATGTTTTCAGAAAATTAATGGTTTTGGGGGTCTTTCACAAATTCTGAAAGCTCTAAGTGAAAAATAAAAAAACAAAGGAAAAAAATGCAAAAATGGTCTAGCCACCTGAGTGTACAAAATGGAGTGTAGAGCCTGGCAGCAAAATGGTTAATAGAAAAGTGTGTTTTTTTTTGTTTTTTTTTAGATTCATACTACCTAGGTGGATACAGCATCAGACCGATGCTGCATCTATCCTCCGCCGCCTCTTCACTGAGAACCGAACTACCGAATATCGCTGATATCTCGGTTCTCTGCCTGTCAGTCTGCATCTCTCCTGCTCTGCTCCTCCACGCTCACTGGAGCGCTGAGCTGTGGAGGGGCAGGGAGGGGCCATCTCAGCCTCTCACTGAGAGGCTGAGTGGGGTGTCAGTCCAGGCACCTGCCAGATCCAGTCTCCCATTGTCGGGATGACGCAGTGCCTGGACTGATCTTGGTGAAGTCAGCGGAGAGCAGACTTCAGACCGCTCTCTGCTGAAAACGGGTCACAGGAGTGCAAAAGAATTGCACTCCTGTGACCCATAGGCAAAGTTTAGCCTAAAAAGCTCAGGATGGACTTCTTTAACTGCTTGTTTATGTATAGGGGAATTAGTAAAGCATTTACTTAGCCAATCTTCCACTCCTACAGACTACTCTGCACTGCTCTGCGTTCCCACAGCTTTGTCTCCCCCATACTCTGGCAGTCTTAAGGTTCTTTGATGTCACCAATGTACGATAGCCATGCATTGGACATGCAAACACTGAGAAAAAGCCCACTGCCACAGCTGAGGGAACACCATCTACCAGGGAGCAGAGTATCAGATAAGTTAAACTTCTTTTAAAGTGGTTGTAAACCCTTACAACACACTTTGACCTACAGGTAAGCCTAGATTAAATATTACCTGTAGGTCTAAGAAATATCTACACGGTTTAGGAGATATTTGCTGAAAGACAGGCACCGCTGTCTATGGTGCATGCGCCGTAGACAGCGGCGCGCAGGTGCACTGAGCACGCCGCAGTTAACAGCGATATGCCGCGAGTGGCGGCTCCCGTGCGCATGCGCAGGAGTGACATAATCGCGGCTCCGACGAATGACAGCGCCAGAGCAGCGAGACCCACCAAGAAGATGGAGGCTCCAGACTACAGGGGACAGCGGTGACTTCGCTGGCTCCTGTGTCAGGTAAGTGACACATAATGGACTACTATGCAATGCATAGTAGTCCATTATGCTTTACCTTTGCAGGGAATCAAAGAGGAAGTAAACTCATCAAGGTTTACTTCCTCTTTAAATTCCCTAGACATAAACAAGCAGTTAACCCTTGTATTGTGGGAACAGCCTCCCTACAAGGGGCTGACATAAGGAGAGAGTTTGGGACTTTGTGTGAAACAAACGGCTGAATTGAACAACATGAACGGGGAGTGACTGGTGGGTATAAAATGATAAATAGCCTGATCGCATAGTGTTATAACATGTACATAACATAACATGAACCAATTGCATGATTATATGATTTAATTACATATGAATCACATAGTAAGAAGATAACATAGTAACATGGTAACATGATAGAAAGGAAACCACCAGGCTCTAAAATCTATGTTCACATAATGTAACTGGTCCATTACAACTTGGTATAGGCCAATAAAACCAACATAATGATGTACATATTGTTTGGTATTACTCTTGGGTTATAAACATAGTAAAGGAATCTATATAGCTTGATGCGTTTCACGGGTAAACTCCAATCTTCAGTAGCAGATGCAAAAATCTATAAACATAATGTAAATTTAATTAATGTGACTGGCCAAATAAACTCTTGTGAGGGGGTTAGCTCGGTAGCGGGTGTGTGTGACCCCCTGGATGGGTTCACAACACAAAGTCAGGCACAGCAGACAGCGGTGTAGGTGCAAAAAACAAAAGATCCGGTTTATTTAGGCTACATGCAGTGATACATATAACAGCCAAACAAAATAAAACAAGAAAATAAATCCTGGTCAGCTTGACCTCTAACTACACACGTAGACTCCCTGTCTAACAACTGGGTGCAGCCTTGTGCTGCCCCAGTCCCTGTCTCTATTGTAGGGGTTTGCCACACAGGCGTTAACTCACCGCACAGAACAGATCTCAGACTCCCCAGTCTATACACACAAAACTGGTTCCAGGATGGAGCATCTCCCTATGCATGCTGGGGTTTTTTGTAGAGGCCTTAATGAGCCCACTTACTTCAGCTGGGCTCATTAACTCTTCCCCTCTAATTGTAAAAGTCTGCATAAAGCCTGAATCTAGGACACACATATTTACCATCCTGGCTACAACCAGGTGACTTTACCTGCCTGCTGCCACATACCCCCCCCTCTTGTTTCAACCTTGGGGTTGTAACACCAGCAGTCAGACACGCATGTATCCGAGACAAAGCATCCACATTCCCCATTTTAACACCAGGGCGATGCTTAACTGTAAAGTTAAATTCCTGTAGGGCTAGGAACCACCTATTTACCCTTCTATTGGTCTCCTTGTTCTGAGCCATCCACTTTAAAGGAGCGTGATCAGTCACCAGGTCAAAGTGCCTACCTAGCAGATAGTACCGAAGGGAATCTAGAGCCCACTTCACTGCTAAACATTCCTTCTCAATCGTGGAGTAATTTACCTCATGGGACTTTAACTTCCTGCTGAGGTAAATGACTGGGTGCTCTTCCCCGTTCCAGACCTGGGATAACACTGCTCCTAACCCAACGTCTGATGCATCAGTTTGTACAACAAAGTCCTTAGAGAAGTCTGGTGAGTACAACACTGGCTGGCTACATAAGGCTGTTTTTAAGGACTGAAATGCTTCCTCAGCCTCTGGGGACCATTTAACCATAACCGACTCTTTCCCTTTTGTCAGGTTGGTGAGGGGCACAGCCTGAGAAGCAAAATGGGGAATGAATCGTCGATAATAGCCAGCGATTCCCAGAAAGGCTCGTACCTGTTTCTTGCTGTTGGGACGTGGCCAACTCTGTATGGCCTCGACTTTATTGACTTGGGGTTTTATCACCCCCCTCCCAATAGTGTACCCAAGATATTTGGCCTCCTCCTGTCCAATGGTACACTTCTTTGGATTGGCCGTAAACCCAGCTTCCCGGATAGAGTCTAGGACTGCTTGTACTTTTGGCAAATGTGAGACCCAGTCTGTGCTATGGACAATCACATCATCCAGGTAAGCTGCAGCATATTTCTGATGGGGCCTCAGAATCTTATCCATTTTCCGCTGGAATGTTGCCGGTGCATTCTGTAACCCAAACGGCATTCTCTTATATTGGAATGCCCCATCTGGGGTTACAAACGCAGTTTTCTCCTTGGCCGACTCGGCCAGGGGAATTTGCCAATACCCTTTGGTGAGATCAAGAGTTGTCATATATCGGGCTGTTCCCAGCCGGTCAATCAACTCATCTATACGTGGCATGGGGTAGGTGTCAAATTTTGTAACTTTATTTAATTGTCTAAAATCGTTACAAAACCGCCAGCTCCCATCAGGTTTGGGCACTAGTACGATAGGACTGGACCAGTCACTCTGGGACTCCTCTATCACACCCAATTCCAGCATCCTTTGAACCTCCCCACGTATTGCCTCCCGTCGGGCCTCTGGTATTCTATAAGGTTTTAGTTTTACCCTTTCTCCTGGCGGGGTGATAATGTCATGCTCTACGCCAGATGTTTGTCCCGGAAGCTCAGAGAAAATCTCTTTGTTACGAAGTACAAACTCTTTAACCTCCTGTTGTTGGGGTTTCGATAAGGTGTCTGCTATTCCAACCTCAGGAACTAAGCAATCAGGCTGTACTTGTGACAAAGTCTCTGCGACTAGGGATTCCCTATCCCTCCAGGCTTTCAGCAGATTGACGTGATAGATCTGCTCCGGCTTTCGCCTTCCTGGCTGTCTAACCCTGTAGTTCACCTCACTAATTTTTTCAATTACTTCATATGGACCTTGCCATTTGGCCAGAAATTTGCTTTCAACCGTAGGGACTAGCACCAAGACCCTATCCCCTGGGGAAAAAGTACGGGTCTTGGCCCCACAGTTGTACACTCTCTGCTGTGCTAACTGCGCTTGGGTTAAATGTTCCTTTACAATTGGCATTACCTGTGAAATTCTATCTTGCATCAGGGCGACATGCTCAATCACACTCCTGTGGGGAGAACTCTCGTTTTCCCAAGTTTCCTTGGCGATATCCAGCAGCCCTCTTGGGTGTCTCCCATAGAGCAACTCGAAGGGTGAGAAACCCGTAGAGGATTGGGGTACCTCCCTAATGGCAAACATCAGATAGGGTATTAGACAATCCCAATTCTTTCCATCTCTATCCACCACCTTCTTTAACATTTGTTTTAGGGTTTTGTTGAATCTTTCAACCAACCCATCTGTTTGGGGGTGATACACAGATGTACGCAATTGCTTCACTTTGTACAACTTGCATAATTCTTTCATAACCCGGGACATAAAGGGTGTACCTTGGTCCGTAAGCAGTTCCTTACAAATACCCACGCGGCTAAAAACAAGGGATAGCTCTTTGGCTATGGTTTTGGCTGAGGTATTTCGGAGAGGAATTGCTTCCGGATAACGGGTGGCATAGTCCAATATAACCAAAATGTACTGATGCCCCCTAGCAGACTTCATTATCGGACCTACCAAATCCATTGCGATCCTCTCAAAGGGGACCTCAATGATAGGAAGAGGTACCAGTGGGTTACGGAAATGTGGCATAGGTGCCGACTTCTGACACACCGGGCAGGAGGAACAATAATTTTCTGTTTCCTTCATGACCCCAGGCCAATAGAATCTCTGCAGTACCCTCTCTCTGGTTTTCTCTGTCCCCAGATGACCTCCCAGAATGTGTCCATGAGCCAATTCTAACACCAACTTCCTGTAAGGTTTGGGCACTACAAGTTGCTCAATGGTTTCTTCTGCCCTTTGAGCCACTCGATATAGCAGGTCCCTTTCCATAGTGAAGTAAGGATAAGGGCAAGTCTTATCTGTGTTCACTAACTCGCCATCTATTTTCACCACATTTTCCCGTGCCTTTATTAGGGTGGGGTCTTTTAACTGTTCTGTGGCAAAATTTTCCCTGTGAACCTCAAGATCCGAAAACTCCACAGACGGCATGTTTTCATCTGAGGATGTTGGCTCCTCCCCAGTTTCTCGAGTTTCCCCCGCCAATACCGACAAGGGAAATTCAGGAGAGTCCTCACCACTCCCAGAGGAATTCTGGTCATCTTCCTGGTTTATAGGGGCACCAATGGGGGCCTCAGGACAATCCCAGTGTTCCCAGAATTTTGGAAAATCCCTTCCCACAATAGCATCATGTGGTAACTGAGACACTAACCCCACCTGATGAGAGAGGTTACCTTTGGGGGTCTCAAAAAACACTGAAGTTACAGGATACTCTCGGTGTCCCCATGTACACAAATAACAGCCACCCTGTTCTTCCCAGAGACCTCTGTAGTAACGAATTCAGCTTTTATCAATGTTACCAGGCTACCTGAATCTAGCAACACATCAACATGTCTACCATTAATACACATTTTACATAAATGTTTCTCAGGTCCCCGAATGGCCGTGCATGCAACTGTCGCAAACAGCGACTGACGTCTCTCCCTTATAAAGTCACATTGCATAGGCTCATCCACAACTGGGCAATTGGCTGCAATATGTCCCTCTTGCCGGCAGCGGTAGCAAATAATCTTTTTCGCTGCCTCTTGCAGCATGGGCTTCCTGGGCTGCTCCCGCCAGACCTTAGGTAGAAATCCCACCCTCTCACTCTCTCCACCCTCACCCCTTGGAGTCATCTTACCCGCCACTGGGGATGATCTGGTCTTAGGGGGGAAAGTCCGTGAGTCCCTGGAAGAGGTGGTCAAGTTCTCTGTAGCCAAGTACTTCTCAACCAGATCCACAAGTTTATCTGCATTTTCTGGGTCTCCATGGCTTACCCATTTTTGGATGGCAGTAGGAAGAGCTCTCAGGAAACGATCCATAACCACACGTTCCACAATGTTTGGTGCGGTCAAAATCTCTGGCTGCAGCCACTTCCTGCTCAGGTGAATGAGATCATACATTTGAGACCTGGGAGGTTTTCCAACCTGAAAAGTCCAGTTATGCACACGCTGAGCCCGGACTGCCAGGGTGACACCCAGCCGTGCCAATATTTCTGCTTTTAGCACCACATAGTCTTTTGCTTGGTCAGGCTCTAGGTCATAATAAGCTTTCTGCGATTCCCCAGTTAACAAAGGGGCCACCAGTCCAGCCCATTGCTCCTTAGGCCACTTTTCCCTTTCAGCAGTCCTTTCAAATGTGGTCAAAAACACCTCCGGATCATCCTCTCCAGTCATTTTTGTCAATAAACGGCTCACACCAAAGGATGCGGTATTATTGTAACCACTTGCTTCATTGGTCTGCGGATGTTGCTGTATTAATGTCTCTATTTTCTGTTGAAAATTCTGCTCTTGCTTCTGCAACAGGTCTATGAAGCGGGCTTCAGATTGCTGCTGGGCTTGTTGCTGAGCTTCCAAACTCCGCTGCAAAGTTGCATTTGTCTGCTGCTGGGCTTCCAGACTCCGCTGCAAAGTTGCATTTATCTGCTGCTGATTTGCATTTGCCTGCTGCTGGGCTTGTTGCTGAGCTGCAAGGCTCTTTTGTAAACCCGCATTTGTTTGCTGCTGATTTGCATTTGCCTGCTGCTGATTTGCATTTGCTAGAGTCAGCTGTCTCAGTATCTCCTCCATGCTGGCCTTAAAAAAAAATTGAAAAAAACTGCCAAAATTCTCCACCAACTGTGAGGGGGTTAGCTCGGTAGCGGGTGTGTGTGACCCCCTGGATGGGTTCACAACACAAAGTCAGGCACAGCAGACAGCGGTGTAGGTGCAAAAAACAAAAGATCCGGTTTATTTAGGCTACATGCAGTGATACATATAACAGCCAAACAAAATAAAACAAGAAAATAAATCCTGGTCAGCTTGACCTCTAACTACACACGTAGACTCCCTGTCTAACAACTGGGTGCAGCCTTGTGCTGCCCCAGTCCCTGTCTCTATTGTAGGGGTTTGCCACACAGGCGTTAACTCACCGCACAGAACAGATCTCAGACTCCCCAGTCTATACACACAAAACTGGTTCCAGGATGGAGCATCTCCCTATGCATGCTGGGGTTTTTTGTAGAGGCCTTAATGAGCCCACTTACTTCAGCTGGGCTCATTAACTCTTCCCCTCTAATTGTAAAAGTCTGCATAAAGCCTGAATCTAGGACACACATATTTACCATCCTGGATACAACCAGGTGACTTTACCTGCCTGCTGCCACACTCTTTTATGAGGGAATCATGGTGCCAACTGCCGAGCAGCTAGGTCTGCTCAGGTGGGAGTGCCCTCCCTCTAATTAGCCTTCCGCGTGACTGTTAGGTACCTGGTGGTGAGCCTGAGTTGGCAGGGGAAGACCTCTCTTACGGCTCTGGTTCAGGGGCCACTGGAATGGAGACAGTGGTCCCGTGAGCACAGCGGGGTAGGAGTGTCTGAGCAGGTTGCAGCGGCTGGTGCGGAGTGAAGAGATGATCCTCTGGATAGCTGGAACTGCAGGAGATGGCAGAACAGATGATGGATCAGCAACCAGAGGTCGGTGGGCACTGGAACAGTGGCCACAGGACCTGGATGGAACACAGCACACTCGGAGCAAGCAGAGGGATGGTCAGGCAGGCCGGGTCACAACGGTTAGGCAATCAGGCAAAGGCAAGGTCAAGAGTAGGCAGAGGTTTAACAGCAGTAATCAAGCAAGTCCATAAACAGGGTCAGGCAGACCGGGATCAGGGTTGGAGAGGTCAGCGAGGTCAGACGGAATCCGGGTCAGTAAACACAATCAAACAGGCAGGTATCAGGAATCGCAGGTACAGAGCTGCAGATAAACAGCGCCGCACAAGTGCAGCTGTCATCCTTAAATAGGGCCACTGGCACCAAACAGCGTTAATGCCCACGTGCGTGCCTGGATTGCCCAGCGGCGCACGTGCGCGTACGCAGATTCGCCAGTTATGTGCGGGTAGAGCCCTGACAGTGACATTGGCGGTTACCCATTGGCTACATTGGAGTATTTATACTCCTCCTAGCTGAATTAGATTTCCTCTGTCGAGCGTGATGTCAGTGGCCATTATGCACTAGCTAGACTACATGGGAGGACATGGGATACCTAGGTAATTTTGTGGTTTATACATTTTGGTCTGTTCTCTACACAATTTAGTTTGGTTGCTTGTCTGCAGCTTTTCTTCACATACTCTTCCCAATTGGGCTACACTGTCACATTCTTTTCTTATTTCTCATATCTATCACCCATTTTTACAACACTTTTACCTATGTCGGTAATAGTACACATTTGCACTTATGGATTATTATGTGATCTTACTTTTAATCACATACACATCTTATAATTATTTTTTAGTCAATTGCGTTCATTATTGTTACACTTTTGGTCATATGGGGTATTGCTCCCCAAGAATGTCTGTTCCTTGCCGGCTTTCAACCATTTGCCCTTGGGGTTTACAGCATCAGCTCCCGGTACTGATGATGCCTCCCCCCAGTTGGTTTCATCCCATGGCGCTGTCACACTCACAGTTTATCTGTAAGTTACCTATGGGTAATTCATAGATTTCATCCTAATTATTTATACTAATCTTTCTCCTACTTCCATCCCCCCCCCCCCCTTTATTTGGCCAGTCACATTAATTAAATTTACATTATGTTTATAGATTTTTGCATCTGCTCCTGAAGATTGGAGGTTACCCATGAAACGCATTGAGCTATATAGATGCCTTTACTATGTTTATAACTCAAGAGTGATATCAAACAATATGTACATCATTATGTTGGTTTTATTGGCCTATGCCAAGTTGTCATGGACCTGTTACATTATGTGAACATAGATTTTAGAGTCTGGAGGTTTCCTTTCTATTATGCTGTTAAAGTGGTTGTAAACCCTTACAAACCACTTTGACCTACATGTAAGCCTAGATTAAGGCTTACCTGTAGGTCCAAGAAATATCTCCTAAACCTATATGGTTTAGGAGATATTTACAAAAAGACAGCCGTTGCTGTCTATGGCACATGCGCCGTAGACATCGGCGCGCAGGCGCACTGGGCAGGCCACAGATCACAGCAATATGCCGCTCATATCGGCTCCCGTGTGCATGCGCGGGAGTGACATCATCACGGCTCTGGCGTTTCACAGCGCCAGAGCAGCGAGACCCGGAAGTCACTCCGGGATACATGGCAGCGGCGAACAAGAAGACGGAGGACTGCTTTGGGGGCTTCGTTCTCAGGTAAGTTATTCATAATGAGCTTTTGCCTTGCAGGTTGCATTTTTTTTTAAGTGCCTTTACTTCCTCTTTAATGTCATGTACTTTCATGTTACCATGTTACTATCTTATCTTCGTATGTAATTAAATCATATAATCATGCAATTGGTTATGTTATTATGTGCATGTTATAACACTATAAGGGTGGCCCAGTGGTGTAGTGGGTAGCACTCTCACCTAGCAGTAAAAAGGGTTGCTGGTTTAAATCCCAACCACAACACTACCTGCCTGGAGTTTGCATGTTCTTCCTGTGCCTGCGTGGGTTTCCTCTGGGTACTCCAGTTTCCTCCCACACTCCAAAGACATGCTGGTAGGTTAATTGGCTTCTGTCCAAAATTGGCCCTAGTATATGAATGGGGACCTTGGATTGTGGGCTCCTTGAGGGTAGGGACCAATGTGACTGTGTGATGTACAGGGATAGGGACAATTGTAGGCACTCACTCAGGTTGAACTGGATGGACTGGTGTCTTTATTCAACCTTACTAAATAACTATGTTACTACTATGTAACTATGCAATTAGGCCAGTTATCATTTTATACCCACCAGTCACTCCCTGTTCATGTTGTTCAATTCGGCCGCTTGCTTCACACAAAGTCCCAAACTCTCTCCTTATGTCAATCCAATAGGGATGGAGGCACTTGACCGTTCATGTGTCTGCCTCATATAAAGTCCCAAATCCTAATTTTTTTTCCTCTACAAGAGACATTTTTTCAGGTTTTCTGGAGTTGGGCTTAAAAAAATCATTAACTTTATTTTCAAATTCAACTACTGTGAGTACCTGACTTACTCAAAGCAAGGAAAAATTCCAAATATAAATGTCAGTTGTCACTGTGATATGACGCTTTGTAGTAGAGAATACAGTAAATCAGAATATGAACTAAATGACTTTTTGTGCGGCTTCTTCCGCTACAATTCTGAGCTCTGCTGTACAGGGACTGCAAGAGGCTGATACCTGGTCAGATTCAGGTACATACACTGGTTGCATTTAAAATATATATGTGTAAAGGTGTATTAGTGATTAAAGAACTGCATTCATGTGTGTTTTTTATATCTTCCTAAAGTTCAGCTTTAAGCTTCTAGAGTGCCCCTTGTGAATGAATATATTGCACTTCCCTTAAATTGTGAACATATTAAAATAACTTCCAGGAACAATTTACATTTACATCTGTTTACCTTCGTGCATAAAGCATAGGGTTGTACCATAAAATTGCCTAACATTACATTTAGATTGTAAAGTTAAATTGAAAAAAAATTTTTTTGCATTATAAGGTAAGTTCTCAACAAAATTAACTTAAAAAGTCCAAGCAAATACTGAGAGATAAAGGAAAATGGGTTTCACGATAAAAAATAGCAAGCTCATGGTTCAGTTACTTAGCAATGATAAAGAAAATGACATTTTGAGAGCAAACGGAGAAAGCTCTTCCAAACTTGTGAATATTCTCTTTGCATCTACAATGGTAAAATTATGCCTATAATATGAATACATAATGCATAAGTCTGCAGCCAGAATTTCAAACATCTCCCATGATCCCTTTCCTGTACAGGATTTGCTTACTTTCGACATTACGGAAAGGGTAGTATATGGCTGTGAACTGCAGACAGAAATTTACAGTTAAATGCCATTGCTGCTAATGATAATGATGCTGATAAAGAAGAAGAAAACAACAAGGTGGGTAAAAAAGGATTGTTGTCACACCAACAGCCAGTCATATGTACAATCAATTGTTCAGCACTGAGAGAACACAAGTGAAAGTGACTGACGGAGACTGATAAGACTTGTATACAGTAATGGGATGCCTACTCAGTACATTAGTATGGTAACACCATATCAGGGCATGAAACAAGCTCTGCTTGCCGCTGATAGGGAATAACCACTAACCCATCTTGCGCAATCATTCTAACAGAAATACCAAGGTGTACTTGCAATTAGCTGAATAAATGAAACACTAGAATGAATCATTGCTTCTACATTTACAACCTCACAATGTGTGGGCAGGTAAAAAAAGAACATAAATTAACTAGTGTACCTTGCCAGAGTTTGGCAATAATAGTTGGCTATTGGTAGTATGTTAATGCAGATCTTCAATCCAGTATTAGACTTTATTTAAAGATTCAAGAGCAATTTATTATCATTGTACAATAAAAATCATAAAATGAAATACAGATAGCCCCAACACATAACAACATTCCATGTTTCACATAAAACACACTAAACCATTCACACAGTAATAAAATACACACCCTTCAATCTACCGTAATTGATCTCAAAACCCTGCTTTTCGAGTTTAAGAGCTGTACGAACCCAGGGAAAAAGCTATTTCGCAGACTGGTTGTGCTGGAGGCCAGAAGACAACAGTATAAATGCATTATCCTGGCAAGAAGTATTCTTCATTATATCCTGTGGGTTCTCTGGCGGCATCTACGTTCTACCAGTTCCTCAGTACTAGGTAGAGCCAACTTGGTATTAGATTCCTGCTTTATTTTTATCAGCCTCTTTAAGGCATTTATATCATGGACTATGCACAGCATTTGCCATAGAAAGATGTGATTAGTCAACACGCTCTCAATGGCAGCCTTGTAGAAGCTGAGCAGAACCTGCTATACAAAAATCAGTCCTCCTCAGCAAATACAATCTCTGATGAGCTCTACCCAACAGGTAAGATACATGCTCCATTGACGACAAGTCCTACCTACGTGAGAGCTGTTTCCACAAAATTGAACTCCTCTGCAGTCTACAATAGTAATCAATTTTTTTGCGTATTTACCTTTTTTTTCAACTTTTCAGTTCCAGCTTGCCCCGTTCCGCCTCCATTCTTACCTAGGTTGTCACCAAACCTAAAGCCTCTTGTGATTGGCACATTACAAATCCCAGGAGGCATCATCTGAAATACATCGGCTGGAGTTGGTGTATAAATAATTCATACAATAAATAATTCGTATCAATAAACTATTTTAAATGATCATACAAATATATATTTGAAATCAAATTTTTATTATTATTTTTTTGGCAATAACATGGTGTGGGTGGATTTCTGCCAGTCACAGGCTGTGTCACACCTCTCCAGCCTGTGTCTTAGAATAAGAGGGAAGTGAAGCCTCCATTACTCTACATGTAATATCCCACCCCATTGTGTTTAGCTGGTTAGTGGGCATGTAGGAGGAGGGAAGGAGTGGGCTGTAATTTACTACTATGTATACGCCCACATGTGTGACTCTATAGTCACATGGGCTGCTCAGATGTGATAGGGAGGAAATGTTTAGAATATAAACTCACTAAAAACTGAGCATGTGCAGAGTTACCACCACAGCTTTAAAATCCCTAGCTGAATTGGATACATGAATACAAAATATGCAGAGGTGGATACATGAACGCAAAAAATAAAAACCGCAGAGGTGATCAAATACCCCCAAAAGAAAGCTCTATTTGTGGGGAAAAAAGGACGTCAATTTTGTTTGGGTACAGCGTCGCATGACCGCGCAATTGTCAGTTAAAATATCTAAAAAAATGGCCTGGTCATTAAGGGGAAAATGTTCTGGGGCTGAAGTGGTTAACACACTTCTTGTCATAGGGTGACAGCATTGCTCCTTCACAGATACAGTACAATTTAGTGGGAGTTGCCAACCTAGGACAGTGTATCACTGGCTGGCAGGATCACCTGGTGAGAATAAAGAAAAAAAATATTAAAAGAAAACTAATGCAGCTACTACATCTAAGGCTTGATAAGCTGGAGGGTAAGAGAGTTTTGTCCTTAGGTTTAGATACAAAGGTTTGCGCATAGTGAGTTACAACAAATGTTTGCAAAGACCATTTACAAGCTTAGTAGTACGCCATCATCCAGTGCCATCCAGCAACAAGGTCTTTCAGCTGGTGCTTTGAGTCTGTGTGTTTAGTAGTGTGCTGCCCATTATCTGCCCTAATATGAGACAAAGTGATTCACAATCAGAGCTCAGGTGGTGTCCTTTTTATACTGGATTTAGGAACTTTAACATATTTAGTATAGTTGTCTGTGATACTTAATACAGTGCCTTAAAAAAGTATTCATACCCCTTGAAATATTCCACCTTTTGTCCTGTTACAACCAAAAAATGCAAATGTATTTTCTTGGGATTTATGTAATAAACCAACACAAAGTGGCACATAATTGTGAAGTGAAAGGCAAATGACAAATGGTTTTCCAAATTTTTCTACAAATAAATATGTGAAAAGTGTGAAGTGCATTTGTATTCAGCTGCCCTGAGTCAATACTTTGTAGTACCACCTTTTGCTGCAATTACAGCTGCAAGTCTTTTTGGGGATGTCTCTACCAGCTTTGCACATCTAGGGAGTGACATTTGTGCCCATTCACCTTTGCAAAATAGCACAAGCTCTGTCAGATTGGATGGAGGGAGTCTGTGAACAGCAATTTTCAATTCTTGCCACAGATTCTCAATTGGATTTAGGTCTGGACTTTGACTGGGCCATTCTAACACATGAATATCCTTTGATCTAAACCATTCCATTGTAGCTCTGACTGTATGTTTAGGGTCGTTGTCCTGCTGGAAGGTGAACCTCCACCCCAGTCTCAAGTCTTTTGCAGATTCTAACAGGTTTCTTCTAAGATTGCCTTGTATTTTACGCCATCCATCTGCCCATCAACTCTGATCAGCTTCCCTGTCCCAGCTGAAGAAAAGCACCCCCATAACATGATGCTGCCACCACCATGTTTCACAATGGGCATGATGTGTTCAGGGTGATGTGTAGTGTTAGTTTTCCACCATACATAACGATTTTCTTTTAGGCCGAAAAGTAAAATTTTGGGCTCATCTGACCAGAGCACCTTCTTCCACATGTTTGCTGTGTCCCCCTCATGGCTTTTTGCAAACTGCAAATGGGACTTCTTATGGCTTTCTTCTTGCCACTCTTCCATAGGCCATATTTGTGAAGTACACAACTAATAGTTGTCCTGTGGACAGAATCTCCCACCTGACCTGCGGATCTCTGCAGCTCCTCCAGAGTCACCATGGGCCTCTTGGCTGCTTCTCTGATTAATGCTCTCCTTGCCTGGGCTGTCAGTTTAGGTGGGCGGCCATGTCTTGGTAGGTTTGCAGTTGTGCCATACTCTTTCCATTTTCGGATGATAGATTGAACAGTGCTCCGTGAGATGTTCAAAGCTTGTGATATTTTTTTAATAACCTAACCCTGCTTTAAACTTCTCCACAACTTGATCCTTGATCTGTCTGGTGTATTCATTGGCCTTCATGATTCTGTTTGTTCACTAAGGTTCTTTAACAAACCTCTGGGGGCTTCACATAACAGCTGTATTTATACTGAGATTCAATTACACACATGTGGACTCTATTTACTAATTATGTGATGTCTGAAGGCAATTGGTTCCACTAGATTTTAGTTAGGGGTATCAGAGTAAAGGGGGCTGAATACAAATGCACACCACACTTTTCACATATTTATTTGTAAAAAATGTTGAAAACCATTTTTCATTTTCCTTCCATTTCACAATCACAATATCTCACAAAAGTGAGTACACCCCTCATATGTTTGTAAATATGTTATTATATCTTTTCATGTGACAACATTGAAAAACTGACACTTTGCTACAATGTAAAGTAGTGAGTGTACAGCTTGTATAACAGTGTAAATTTGCTATTCCTTCAAAATAACTCAATATACAGCCATTAATGTCTAAACTGCTGGCAACAAAAGTGAGTACACCCCTGAGTGAAAATGTCCAAATTGAGCCCAATTAGTGATTTTCCCCTCCCATGTGTCATGCGACTCATTAGTGTTACACGGTCTCAGGTGTGAATGGGGAGCAGGTGTGTTAAATTTGGTGTTATTGCTCTCACTCTCTCATACTGATCACAGGAAGTTCAACATGGCACCTCATGGCAAAGAATTCTCTGAGGATTTGAAAAAAACTGATGCCACTTTTTTGACACAAAGTACGAGTACCGATACTTGACATCATGTACTCGCCGATACCAATTACTGATACCTATCACCTACGAAGAGGAGTGGTTTGGGAGGTGGCGGGGGTTGTTGTCTGGGAGCTGGGTGATGGCAGGGTGGGAGGTGAGGGGTATGGTAGTTGAGGGTGGGGTGAAATAGGGATTGTGGTGTGGGAGACTTTAGATGGAAAAGGCTGTGATCGCTGGAGGGGATGGGGATAGGAGGGTTATTGGGAGACATTGGGGCAGAGGTGACAGCTGGTAGAGGGAAGGAGGAGACAACAGGCAGACAGAAGTGACTGCAAGCATGGTACAGGAGACAGTCAGAGACTGCAGGCATGGTACAGGAGACAGTAAGACTGCAGGCATGGTACAGGAGACAGTCAGAGACTGCAGGCATGGTACAGGAGACAGTAAGAAAAGGCAGGCATGGTACAGGAGACAGTCAGGGACTGAAGGCATGGTATAGGAGACAGCCAGAGACTGAAGGCATGGTATAGGAGACAGTCAGGGACTGAAGGCATGGCATAGGAGACAGCCAGAGACTGCAGGCATGGTACAGGAGACAGCCAGAGGCTGCAGGCATCGTGCAGCAAGGAAACAATGCTTGTGGGCTGTTAAGATGGGTGGGCCTGCACCTAGCGATGCCAATGGGAGGAAGACACTGTCCAGAGGGGAGGAGGAGGTGGTCCGCTCCCAAGCGACGTCACTTCTGGTATCGGTTTCCGGAATTGGAGCATTTTCGCAAGTACCGATACTCACGAAAATGGCTAGTATCGGCGCCGATACCAGTATCGGTGCATCCCTAGAAAGTATATGAGGCAAGAGAGAGTGCACACCAGCCCTAGTGTAATTATACATTGTATTTTATCAATTAAACGGTAATACACTAGGGCTGGTGTGCGCTCTCTCTTGCCTTATATACTATCAGATTTATGTCCGCCACCCAGTGGACTTGTGGGAGAGCTGCAACACCCAGAGCGGAGAACATACATTCAGACTGTTACTGTTGGAATAGGAATAGTGGGGACAGCGCTACACTTGGTTTGTTTTGTGTGTGTTCTATAAGAAGATTGCCAAGACCCTGAAACTGAGCTGCAGCATGGTGGCCAAGATCATACAGCAGTTTAACAGGACAGGTTCCACTCAGAACAGGCCTTGCCATGGTCGATTACCATATCCATGTCCTTAGTTTGACCAAGATAAATGCATTTGGTTCAGATGGTATCAAGCGTGTGTGGCGGCAATCCAGGTGAGGAGTACAAAGTTAAGTGTGTCTTGCCTACAGTCAAGCATGGTGGTAGGAATGTCATGGTCTGGGGCTGCATGAGTGCTGTCGGCACTGGGGAGCTACAGTTCATCGAGGGAATCATGAATGCCAACATGTTCTGTGACATACTTAAGCAGAGCATGACCGCCCTCCTTTCGGAGACTGGGCTGCAGAGCAGTATTCCAACATGATATTGACCCCAAACACACCTCCAAGAGGACAACTGGCTTGCTAAGGAAGGGTAAATGTAATGGACTGGTGACCTGGTGACGCATGTCTCCAGACCTAAACCCTATTGAGCAACTGTGGGGCATCCTCAAACAGAAGGTGGAGGAGAGCAAGGTCTCTAACATTCACCAGCTCTGTGATGTCGTCATGGAGGAGTGGAAGAGGACTCCAGTGGCAACCTGTGAAGCTCTGGTGAACTCCATGCCCAAGAGGGTTAAGGCAGTGCTGGAAAATAATGGTGGCCACACAAAATATTGACACTTTGGGCCCAATTTGGACATTTTCACATAGGGGTTTACTCACTTTTGTTTCCAGCGGTGTAGACATTAATGGCTGTGTGTTGAGTTATTTTGAGGGGACAGCAAATGTACACTGTTATACAAGCTGTACACTCACTATTTAACATTGTAGCAAAGTGTAATATCTTCAGTGTTGTCACATGAAAAGATATAATAAAATATTTACAAAAATGTGAGGGGTGTACTCACTTTTGAGATACTGTATGTGCCATTTTGTGTTGGTCTATCACATAAAATCCCAATAAAATACATTCATGCTTTTGGTTGTACCATGACAAAATGTGGAAAATCTCAAGGGGTATGATATACTTTTTCAAGGCATTGTAAAAAGGGTTGATAAAGGGCTAGGGTTTGGTGTTGCTTTGAAAAATTGTTATCACCAAGCAGCGATAAGCTGACTTCTGTCTTTCCATTCTATAGTTGAACCTACTAATATGGCCTCTGCAGGATTCAGGTCATAGCTTTAAATTCTGTATTGCACACCACAGCCAAATGTTACTTACCAATTATATACGACTGGACGATAATAGCCATCATCTTTCTGTACTGTTCATGAGACTCTGCACTTTGGGTCGACACAAAATTGATATACCAGCTTTTAGCACCAATGTTTCCTTACAGCTTTTAGGGTCTCCTGTGGGTAAATCTCTGTGTTGAGTGCTCAGGTCTACACATCGGCTATGACAATAAGAATATGCTTGCACTATTTCAAAAGTTTTTTTTTATATTGTTAAATCAGAAGGTTCCATTTGCACGGGCGTTTACATACCAATTCTTGCAGCAGGGGTAACAGACATGTATAGATAGTTGCGGCTGCAGAGCCCATACAATGCAAGATCAGCGTTTTTGAATACTTTTGACTTTTTTTTTTTATTCTTTTTATTAAGCTTTAAGATAATATTACATCAACAAAGCCTATTGGGCATATCCAGGCTTGAACTGGAAAAAAAGAAGGTATTTGGTAACCAAGGTGTATGACGACTTCGTACACTGTAGCTGGAAAGTACAAAGTATACATCCCTTTGTGCACAAAACTCAGCAAGAGAAATGCTCAGAGGCAGAACAGTGCATACTATGGAGGTATTGCTGATGACTTGACAATGTCCCTGGACTCTGTCCAAATGTCACATACCTTGGAGAATTTTTGGGGGCATCCCCTAGATTCATAGGTAAATTTGTACAATGGGATAATTTTGTTGACAATAGACTTCCAATAATCTAAGGTAGGTGCCTGGGGAGATTTCAATTTAAGGAGTATAGTGTTCTCATTGTCCTGGAGGTAGCTAGTAAATGAACTAATCCTAAAATACATATGTCTATTGAAAACAAACAAGAGGGCCAAAAAAAAGGGGGCTGGGGAATACCAACCCCGGAACTTTTACCGGTATCAAATCAGCAATTGAGTATCAATTAAAAAATAATTTTATTTATTACAATGTTACATCAATAGTACAAAAGACATTATACAACCATAAAATATGATTATGCAAGGTACAGTGTGGGACATCCACAAAATTACCCCAATTTTTTTACATAAAAACATAGAAGCTGAGCTGGGATTTTTTTCTACATGTTTCGCTCAAAGTTCGAGCTTCTTCAGGAACTAACGCAGCTACTAATCAAAGCTAAAAAGATACAAAAAACAAAATGTATTTAGTTCAATACAAATTATTACCAACATTGCTGTTACATCTAATCCAAAGTGTTATACATTATATCATGGATTCTAGTAGTTGATATAGTCAATAAATAATAATTGATATATCAAGTAAATCAGAATAGCCATAAGAGTATCATATGAGTTATCTCACCAATGGGCCAGGATTCCCCAGGGTTGGTAGTGTATTCATCAATCGTAATTTATAAAATTTAAATAAAGTGTATATTCAATATACAAATGGCCAATAGCGACGACGCTTCACCAAAATGTTGGTCTGCAGAGAGAAACATTATATTTTATGTTTGGCATTTATTTAATAATATTTAAATGAGATAAAGAGGCAAATAAAACAAAACAAAAAATAAGGTATTGCCAAAATATGAAAAAGGGTAATGGATATAGAGATAAGTGTATAGGTAAAACCCAAAGTTGAATCAATACAGATATATGTTGTTTCATAACATATGGTAACACTGCCGCAGTGCTTAATTTTTTTTTTAGTTTTGTTTTATTTGCCTCTTTATCTCATTTAAATATTAATAAATAAATGCCAAACAAAATATAATGTTTCTCTCTGCAGACCAACATTTTGGTGAAGCGTCGTCGCTATTGTCCATTTGTATATTGAATATACACTTTATTTCAATTTTATAAATTACAATTGATGAATACACTACCAACCCTGGGGAATCCTGGCCCATTGGTGAGATAACTCATATGATACTCTTATGACTATTCTGATTTACTTGATATATCAATTATTATTTATTGACTATATCAACTATAAGCTCGAACTTTGAGTGAAACATGTAGAAAATCGCAACTCAGCTTCTATGTTTTTAAGTAAAAAAAATTGGGGTAATTTTGTGGATGTCCCACACTGTACCTTGCATAATCATATTTTATGGTTGTATAATGTCTTTTGTACTATTGATGTAACATTGTAATAAATAAAATAATTTTTTAATTGATACTCAATTGCTGATTTGATACCAGTAAAAGTCCCAGGGTTGGTATTCCCCAGCCCTTTTTTTTTTGGCCCTCTTGTTTGTTTTTATTTGTAAATTTGGGACGTGGTATCCTTCTTTCCAATCCCTTCATCTTAATTCCAAATTATATATGTCTATTGATTGTGGCACTGCTACAGCAGTGATCTTGCAAATACAATGAGAAACCGCTGCCCAGAACAGCTTTATACCCGAGCACTCCCAGAACACATGCAGGAAGGTAGCAGGATCTGTCGTGCATCTCCAGCATTGCAAGGGGTATGAGGGATAAAACCTATGTAACCTCTGCGGTGTTAAATAAATTCTGTGAAGAATTTTAAACTGTATTAGCCTGCCTCTAGCTGAGACCAGGCTACACATGGGATAGTCCCATACGTCTTCCCAGTCCTCTGTATCTATTTCTGGAACCTCTGCAGGCCAGGACGACAGGAACCTATCTAAGCCGTCATGTATGGAGGGTTGAAGGGTCCTGTATATGGAGGAGAGTGTTTTTTCTAGTATGTTCTCATGTAGTAGGGATTCAATTTTTGACGGAGTGATGGTTACAGACTGGTTACCAAATTGCATCTGAAAGACATGTCGGAGCTAGAGATATCTGAACAAATATGAATTAGAGAGGGCATTTTTTGTTTTTAGGATGTCAAAGGTCAGGAGCACACCCCCTTCACAAATTTGGCTAAGGTATTTAATATCCCTAGAAGCCCACACAATAGGGTCAGGGAACAATGAGAATTTCTTAAGAGAGGGGTTAAGCCAAAACGGTGTATGAGGTGAAAAAGTATGTAAGGACTCCGGGTGATGAAATTGCCATGCCTTTATAACTGCTCTCATAGATTGAGTAGTTGGGAATAGGGCTGATTGGCCTCTATATAGTATGTTGCAGAGTGCTTCATAGGAGCCGAGCTGCGCTGCCTCAAGCACAACAGCAGCATTTGTCTCGTCTGCGATACCAAGTTGTGGGCCTGCGTAAGTAAAGCAGCAAGGTAGTAAGTAAATAAATTTTGGCATGCCAGTCCACCCCCAGTCCAAGGTCTTTGCAGTATCATCAGCCGAAACCTAGGTCTTTGTGATCCCACAAAAAAGAGGTCATTACAGATTCAAATTATCTAAAGTATTTCCTAGGGATCCACACTGGGGCATGGCGAAGGACATACAGAATATGGGGGGGCAACTTAATTTTAATAAGATGAATCCTACCCACGAGGGAGAGGGGAAGGTGGGACCATGCCGATAAACGTTGCTTCGTTAAAGTCAAGAGTGGCAGCAGATTCAAGGTAATATAGTCTTTTGCCGTGGAGGACAGCACTACCCATAAGTATTTGGCAGAAAATGTCCTCCATAGGGGTAAATCTGAATCAGCTTTGGCATCTGCCTCTCGATCTATGGGCAGGATGATGGATTTATCCCAATTGACCTTCAGACCTGACAATAGAGAATACATGGAAAGCAATGCCAGGGTTTCCTTAAGGGAGGGCCGGGGTCTTCCAAAAAGAGAACCATATCGTCGGCGGATTACGCCACTTTTTCACTAATGGCACCTACCGGTACCTTAATACCTTTAATAAGCGCAGAATTATGTAATGCCCAATCTATTGGCTCCATCATGAATGCAAATAGCGCTGGGGATAACAGGCATCCATGTCTGATCCCCCTTCCAATGGGAAACAGTGCACTTCCCAATTTTATTTGTGCCAGGGGAGCTCTGTAAAGGATTTTAATCCAGTTACGTAAACGTGGACCAAAGCTCATTACCTCCAGTACTGCAGACATGTAGACCCAGTCCACTGAGTTAAATGCTTTCTCTATGTCAAGCAAGACCAGGATCCTAGAGGGTGGTTTACTAGGGGGGAGCTGCAAGTGCGTCAGAACTCTGCGTAAGTTAATGTCTGTCGATTTTCCGGGGACAAAGCCAGTCTGATCAATACTAATGATGGTAAGAATTTAGTCAGTCTCACGGCTAACACTTTGGTCAATATTTTGAAGTAATAATTTAAAAGGGAGATTGTTCTATAAGACATGCAAAGCTTGGGGTCTTACAGACCATGCTTTGGTATTAGTGTAATGTGAGCCTGATACATTGATGGTGGAAGAGCATGGGGCTCATAGCTCTTTGAAAAAAACTGTAATTTATACCAGTCTCCCGGTAACCCATCATGGAGATTTGCTGGAGGGAAGTGAGTTAATTGCCTTTGCAATTTCGGTAACGGAGATGTCTGCATCTAAAGAGGCAGCTTCCTCAGCAGACAAGGATAACAGAAAAAGACTGCGTAAAGTGTCCAATAAGGATGAGAGATCTGGGAGAGGGCCTTCGTGGTATAAGGACTGAAAAATAAAAACGTAAAATGCATTTAAAATGTCAAAAGGGTCCGTAAGAGAGCCCCCAGCATCTGAAAGCAGTTCAGAAACCACTGTAAGATGGCGGAAGTCCGTAACTAGTTTGGCCAGTAGCTTACCATTCTTGTCCCCAGACTCAAACTCCCTGCCTGAAGAGAGGCCTCTGCATGAGTGAGGTACGTGAGATGAAGTTTCAGGTCTCTACGGGCCTGTGCCAAAGTGGAGTAATTGTCTCCAGTAGGGAAGGACACAAATTCAGAAGCTGCCTCAGACTCAACCTGTTCAAGCAAGGCCAGCTGGGAGTTATATTCAACCCTTCCAGTTTTGATGCCCGATATATATTGACCTCGGGTAAATGCTTTAAAGGCATCCCACACCATTTGAGGGGATGCTGAGGATTCATTTACCTCCCAGTATTGTGTGAGTCCTTCAGCAACTCCCATACCCTGTCATTATGTAGCTATTTAGAATCTAGGTGCCAACAACCCAAGGATCTACCTCCTCCTACCATTACCAAAATCTCCATCAGGGAGTGGTCCAAATGCCACTTGCCACTTGCCAGCCGGCAAGTAGGAGTCTACCCATATGGAAGACAGCATCTGCCTAGAGCTAAACGCTAGGTCAATTACCAAAATCTCCATCAGGGAGTGGTCCAAATGCCACTTGCCACTTGCCAGCCGGCAAGTAGGAGTCTACCCATATGGAAGACAGCATCTGCCTAGAGCTAAACGCTAGGTCAATGCGGGACCCAGATTTATGTGAAGCTCAGTAGTGTGAGTAAAAGCGATCTACAGGATACTTGTTTCTCCAGATTTCCGTTAGGTCAAAGGTTTGAGTCCAGGAACCTAGTTCTACACAGGACAGTCGCTGAGGATTGGAGGAGTCCAAGTCGGCTTGCAAGACAGAATTAAAGTCCCAGGCCCATACAACTCTAGTGAGCTGCAGAGGCACCAGTTTCTCCTGGATAGTGTACAGTATGCCTGGAGAAAAAGGCGGAGGGACATATACATTGACAAACGCATACTTCACTGCACCAATCTCCAGAACTAAAATAATGTATCTGCCCTCAGGATCTAAAGACACATGTATCACTTTATATGCAAGACATTTGTTTAGAAGGATAGCGACCCCCTTGGCATAACTGTAATAAGTGGCGTGAAAAGGCCTGTTGCACCCAGGCTGTGCAGAGGGACAAGATTTTGTTCCCCAGAAGGTAGGTCTCCTGCAAAAAGAGGATATGGGGTTTATGAGTATTAAGGATTTTAAACATCAGGGAAGTTTTAAATTTGTTTTTTAGACTCCTTATATTCCAAGAAATAAATTTAAACTCACTTACAGTTGATAAAAATAGCAAAATGGGCACTGAGGACCCCAGAGTATGGGGAGAGCATTAACATAGTGAATACAGTAAGGTAGCAAACTCCCTACTGACCGCAACCCCAACAGCTATGCCAGTCAGTTTGATACCCTTAACAGATAGTACATCAGACTTCCTTGAAGAATGCCAGAAGGTGGCAACGTAGTGCTGCTGATGCCTCTTCAGGAAGGTGGAACTTAGGGGGGTTAAAATGAATATGTGTCTAACAAGGTAGCTCCGGGGGTAGAAGGAGCCAGAAGAAGGAGCAAGAAGAAACATATGCCTAGTCCAGGACCATGAGGATCTTTAATGTTCAATAGCTCCAACAAGAGAGGGACCATAATCGGGGCATACAGTGGTGTGAAAAAGTGTTTGCCCCCTTCCTCATTTCCTGTTCCTTTGCATGTTTGTCACACTTAAGTGTTTCGGAACATCAAACCAATTTAAACAATAGTCAAGGACAACACAAGTAAACACAAAATGCAATTTGTAAATGAAGGTGTTTATTATTAAAGGTGAAAAAAAATCCAAACCATCATGGCCCTGTGTGAAAAAGTGATTGCCCCCTAAACCTAATAACTGGTTGGGCCACCCTTAGCAGCAACAACTGCAACCAAGCGTTTGCGATAACGTGCAATGAGGCTTTTACAGCGTCCTGGAGGAATTTTGGCCCACTCATCTTTGCAGAATTGTCCTAATTCAGTTACATTAGAGGGTTTTCGAGCATTAACGGCCTTTTTAAGGTCATACCACAACATCTCAATAGGATTCAGGTCAGGACTTTGGCTAGGCCACTCCAAAGTCTTCATTTTGTTTTTCTTCAGCCATTCAGTGGTGTACTTGCTGGTGTGTTTAGGATCATTGTCCTGCTGCAGAACCCAAGTCCGTTTCAGCTTGAGTACACGAACAGATGGTCGGACATTCTCCTTCAGGATCTCTTGGTAGACAGCAGAATTCATAGTTCCTTTTATCACGGCAAGTCTTCCAGGTCCTGAAGCAGCAAAACAGCCCCAGACCATCACACTACCACCACCATATTTTACTGTTGGTATAATGTTCTTTTTATGAAATGCAGTGTTCCTTCTACGCCAGATATACTTGGACACACACCTTCCAAAGAGTTCCACTTTTGTCTCATCGGTCCACAGAATGTTGTCCCAAAAGTCTTGGGGATCATCAAGATGTGTTGTGGAGAAATTGAGACGAGCTTTGATGTTCTTTTTGCTCAGCAGTGGTTTTCTCCTTGGAACTCTGCCATGCAGGCCATTTTTGCCCAGTCTTTTCCTGATGGTGGAGGCATGAACGCTGACCTTAACTGAGGCAAGTGAGGCCTGCAGTTCCTTGGACGTTGTTGTGGGGTCTTTTGTGACCTCTTGGATGAGTCGTCGCTGCGCTCTTGGGGTAATTTTGGGCGGCCGGCCACTCCTGGGAAGGTTCACCACTGTTCCATGTCTTCGCCATTTGTGGATAATGGCTCTCACTGTGGTTCGCTGGATTCCCAAAGCTTTGGAAATGGCTTTATAACCCTTTCCAGACTGATAGATCTCAACTACTTTCTTTCTCAATTGTTCCTGAATTTCTTTGGGTCTCGGCATGATGTGTAGCTTTTAAGGATCTTCTGGTGGACCTTACTGTGTCAAGCAGCTCCTATTTAAGTGATGCCTTGATTGTGAACAGGTGTGGCAATAATCAGGCCTGGGTGTGGCTAGAGAAATTGAACTCAGGTGTGGACAACCACAGTTATAGTATGTTTTAACAAGGGGGCAATCACTTTTTCACACAGGGCCATGATGGTTTGGATTTTTTTTCACCTTTAATAATAAACACCTTCATTTACAAATTGCATTTTGTGTTTACTTGTGTTGTCCTTGACTATTGTTTAAATTGGTTTGATGTTCCGAAACACTTAAGTGTGACAAACATGCAAAGGAACAGGAAATGAGGAAGGGGGCAAACACTTTTTCACACCACTGTAGGTGAAACATAGCCTCAGGGAATAGAACTGCTGCCCACCTGGGATGGTGGTTATGTCTTGCATGAGATACTTAGGAGCCAATCAGCAACAAACTGGGTATTGAGATCAGAGTAATAAAATAACAAAAGACTGGTGACTGGATAGACAACCTCTGAATGTGTGTATCCAAAAGGAAGATGGCATTTTCAGGCCAAATTTCTTAAAGCAACTTGTAGTGAGGGAGCCGCATCTGTCCATTTTAAGTTAAAGCTAACTTGGAGATGTGTAAGCTGTGGCTGTGATATTCTCATCACACAACACCCATTGCCTCTGATTTGGAGAAATTAGTTTTTCGGTTGGAGAGTGTACCGTATATTTTGAATTCTCTGAACAGGTTTGGTAGGGATATAGTCGGATTTGTGATCGAGAACATCAGATCATCTGCATAGGTCGATACTTTATGGTGTGACTGATCTATTACAATTCCAGTGATATCAGGGTTCAATCTCACATGGCACAGAAAGGGCTCTAGGGACAGCACGAAAAGAAGGGGTGAGAGCGGGCATCCTTGTCAAGTCCCGTTGGTAATTGGGAATGGACCGCGGAAATCCAATTGAGCACATTGCTGTCTAGTCCTAATGTGGTTCAGTGTTCAAACATAAAATGCCAATTTACCCAGTCAAACACTTTCTTGGCATCTGTACCAAGAAGCACACATTAATGTCCTTTTCACATAGTGTCCTTTTTACGTAGGCCCTTACAGGCCTCATTAAAGGATTTAATCTTATGCTGCAGCTCGGCCGAAAAATCCAGGAACAATAGGACCTAGGAGTTGCTGTACGGAAGTGAGGGGTGTTTGCGAGCATCGGAGGAAGGAAGCGGACCAAGAAGGGTTTTGCACCAAGGATAGCACAGCCCGTGCGTACATGGTGGGCGCCCTCAACTGCAAGGCCCAGCAGTTTCCTAAAGAACTCCTCCGCAAACTTGGCTGGCTGGTCACTCTCCAGGTGACCTAGGACTCGGACGTTGTTTTCTGCATCATCAGATTTAGTGACCAAGCAATTGTACTGTACGTTGCAAGTCAGCTAAGGTATTGGTGTGAATAGCCATAAGGTCTTCAGTGGCAGAAATTCTGGATTCCGATTCGGTCAGCCTACCTCTGATCTTATCCAGGTCATTTCTTATGAGATTACATTCTTTTGTAAGGTGATCAATTCTCACAAGCATGGAGGTTTTGGTATGTTCAATGGCGGCCTCAATCACTGCAGTCCTATCCTGGGGGGAGGGAGCAGGGAGAGACACACTTGGGGAAGTCTCAGGTTCCATAGCTAGTTGAGCCAGCAGGGCCTGCAACACCCCTGATGAGAGAAGCGTCTGACTGTGTAACCGTGGCAGGAGGTGGGAGGCTTGGCGTGGATAATTTATTGGCCCAGTTGCTAGGGCCCATTAGTCTGACGGCAAGCATAATGATGCCGCTGGGCCGGGGACTGCGTTTCCCACACCACCACACCTAGCACCCTCACTCTTGTGGAGGAGGTGTAGGTAAGATGGAGCAGGTGGGTGGTTAGCCAGCAGCTTGTAGTTATGATCAGACAGGGGGGTCACATGGCACACACAACAGCCAGTCAGTCACAGGGGAGTAGTGGTCACCACTGGAGTACTCGCCAAGGCAGCAGCCCAGCACAGGCATGGGCCTCCGGATCGCGGGCTCAGGCGACCCACACAAACACCCCCTTAAGCCTGCTGAGTCCAAGGATTAGGAGCTGTAGGTGGGACCGGGGAGAACAGCTGGACACTGCCACCCACACTCCAAAGCTCTGTAGATGAGGATTCTAGCCCCCGGGACAAGATGGCGGCTCGGCCATCGGATACTCTTTGAATGTGTAGCTGCAGGGAGGATGCCGCCGACTCGGCACTAGGATGAGGGAAGCAAGGGGGATTGCTGTGGCCACACATGTGGCAGTTTCTGTCCAGAGGAGGTGGGCCTCGGACTAGGCCGCAGGCGGCAGTTCTTGCCAGAGGACCAGTTAGCCAGGAAATACTCCCTGGAATGGATGCCTGAGATGGAGCCGGAGAAGGTGAGATGTGTGGTGAGGTCACCAGGCCTGTAGGCAGTCGGATGAAGCAGGATGAAAGTTCGGATGCTCCGGAGCTCGTCCGTTATGTCTCACATCTGGTCACGCCCCCAATACTTTAGATTTTTTTTAAATGGCACCGTTGACATCCGGGTAATCCAGAAGTGAAGTCATTTCATCGCCTCCAGGTTACCACAGCGGAGACCTGATAATCCTGATCCTGGCTTTGAATGGATATCCAACTAGCCGGCAGATGTCCCGACTGGTAGCTTGGGTCTCCTGATGGGACAGGAGAGCCTGAGCAAGCTGCCGAAGACAGCGGAAGGTGGGGCATCCTAGTTAACCGCTCCAATTGCTATTACATCATCGGCTCTATAAAATGTTACTGAGGTGAAGCCTGCAGCTGCAGCCATCTGATACAACCATTTGAAGGAAAATAGCGTACTAGGTACGTGATTTTGTGGCAAGTGGTTATAAAGGGTTTTAGGGCCCATTCACACCAGAGGTGGGCAACAAGTTCTGTATAATGTGTGCCCACTGATGTTGCTTTTTTTCTTGTTTTTAGAACTTTACTGAAATGTCACAAAATGACATTAAATTCAACTCTTTGCATTACAGCACTTTGCATCATGTCGTGCTTTGCAAAAATGCACTCTGTCCAACATTTTAGTTCAGCGCTAAATATGAAATTGTCTTTTCTATGCATTGTGAATGCGTTGGTCAATCCTGACCAAAGGTCTGATGTAAACATGAGATCCAGAATAACATTTGCATGCTTTGTATTTTTGTTTGTACCTGCTGAATGTGTACACACAAACATTAAGCAGCAGGTTACAATTGATAATGACCCATCCTCGGGTGCAATGACCAGTTTCATGTATGGCTGCTACACAGGTATGCTAACTATCTCAGCATTTCACAAACAATTTTTCTTTCATCGGCTATTGAAAACAAAACATCCTTACTGCCGCTATTCAGGCCTAGCTCCACCTCACCATTCTTCACAGACACTCCTAGAAATTATTCCAACTGATTTCCTGTCACTGCTGAGGCAAAACCAAACAGCAGATATTTACATACAAGAAGACAGGTACTGCCTTATATATTCCAGAGTATCAGTACTTAGATGCAGTGTCAGCACAGTATTTTTATTTTTTATTTTCCTTTATTTTTACCAGTTCATTCTGTCAGTAACATCATTTTTTTCCCAGGGGTAACAACCCTCATTTCCTGTACTATACATTTATGGAGGACCAGCGTTTTCACCTTAGGATAGGCAGTGCGTTAGGACTACAAAACAGTCGTCCTCATCTTCATAACAAAGGGGGAGTTGTTCTGTCGTCTACAGAGGAAGCTGGTAAATGATAATGGTCAACACAGGCAGGCAGGCAGGCAGGAAAGGAATTTGTCAGCTTGCTTGATTTCTGACGGCATCCGCTGGTATTTTTTGCACATATTAAACACTTTCAGCGGTATAGTTAAAACAGAGTTCCAGTCCCCCAATTTGTTTTTTTTTAATACTCCGCTGTAAATATGTCCACTGCAACATTTAGATAACGTCATTACTGTGGTCCTTTTAATTTATATTTAAATCGTGAAAAACGAACCTGATCTTGGAGGCTAGCAGGGCCCATCACTGCTGTGGGCATCTGAAGCCCTCTTGTTTTCATTTCCGGGATTCGATGCAGTTGGCTACCCAACATGCACCTTCCGATCTCACGCCTGCGCAGTAATGTCACTGTACGGCGCTTTTTCTTCCTGACAGTAACGGCGGCAGTTCCCGCCCCATTGCTATAGCAACCTGTCAGTTAGGAATCCTGGAAGGTCTTCCCGATTGCATCATTTCGGGTATTGAAATCACACAAAATGATGGTGTTAGGTGATTTTCATGGATCCTGGGATAGATGATGCCGATATCCCAGAAGTCCATGGGAATCGCCTAGTTACATCATCAGCGCCGCTGATGAAGTCCCGCCACCTTGGGACGTAACGCGTACAGAAACCACATGACCTTGATTGTGATGTCACCCGCGTCCTACATTCTGATCCTCATGGAAACTTAGTGCATCTTTTAGCCACTCAAGTGCACATTTTATATTCTTAAATACATACAGAGAGCACTAGATCTCTTTTGCTTTTGTTATATGTATCTATCGTACCTGGCATTGATGGTGAACATCTTGTGAGTTAGCAAGTGATTGGCATGACATCTGTTATCAGTGTGTATGATCCTGTTGACAATATCCCAAGAGGGAACTGCTGTTTTTGACCTGACTGATTTACTCAGGGGTCCATCTGTTGAGGTGAGCAGCTAATATTCTCGGTGGTGGAAGTTGTCACATCAGTCGCCTTTATAATATGAACATCACTTAATTTCACTGGATATCTGCTGATTTTATGCCGATCAACCTAATCTCATTATGAAGAACATGGACTGCTTTTGGGTTCTATAATAGCTCTATTTTATTTTTATTTTTAGTGTGGTATCATTTTATTTTCTTGCGCTGTACTGATTTTTATAAAGACTTTTTTGAGGATTTGATAATTTGACCCTCAGTATTTCAGCTGCTGTATTAGGTTTTATATTTTGTCTTTGCGCTGGTTGATTTTCTTTATCGCCTAGATGGCCAGAGCCGGAAGTGCTCCAGAAAATAAAGAGAAAGGGTATTTAGAAAAAAACAAAAAACATATTTGCCATTGTAAATAGAAATACGGATGGGCATGGAATAGATTGCAAATAAAATAAAAAATAGGTGGAATTTATAAAGCTTGTCTGATCTGTCAGAAAAAAGGGGATGGAGAGCTAATATTAAACTCTGCAGAGCTCAGTAAGGAGAGCTCTGAGAGCTGATTGCAGGGAAGAGATATAACCCCCCCCCCCCCCCCCTTCATACAGTACACAGGAACAGAGCTCAAGCTGTCAATCACAGGCTGGGTGCTGGAGGCCCCCGTCACCTTTTTTTCTCTTGCTGTCAGGAGTGATTCATGCAGATAGCAGAGCGATGAAGCAGCAGAAGAGAAATCACTCGTAGTGCTCCTAATTGAGACAAGTACACACTATAGAGGGATATGCTTTGTTCATATTTCATGTCCAAGGTTTATAACTACGTTACTTGTCACGTTTTATTACTGTGTCCCCACTGGGAAGTTTTCACCAAGGAAGGAAGATGTAGGGAGAAAAATAGCAGAATGTAGCCCATCCTTATGGGACTAGAACTGAGGGTAATTCACTTCAACATGGGTAGCAATGAAAACATGATTTGGTTCATACTTCCTTACTGTACCAGTGTTAAGTTGGACATACACTAATCAGCAGGGACTGCTTGAATTTCCATTAGTGTATGGCTAACCCCCTCAACAGAAGTCGATATTTAATTGACTTCTGTCAAAGGTACATGCAAGAAAATGTCTGATGATCAGCGGCTGTGTATGTGAAGCTACTGCATTCCTATAGATATGAATGGGTTGCCTGCACGCAACACCTGGGAGCTCCAGCCACTTAACATGGCCCATTCATGGACTAAGGCCTGATTCACTCCTATGCGTTTTTAGTGCTTTTTGCAATTTGAAGTTTTGTACTACAGTCCATTTGTCATGGTTTCCTAAGGAAAACGTTCTATAGTGAAAATCTGCAAAATGCAAAAAAAAATGCATAGGTGTGAATCAGGCCTTAGGGTGTAAGCAGTAGTGTAAATGAGACTTAAGCCTGTAGCGTATATTGTTCCAAATATTAACCATTTCACTGACAATAATACGCAGTCTTTTGCATTCTATGGACACTTTTATAGATATAAACACTTGTAAAGTAAACAAGGCCAGCCCATCCTAATGCAAGTAGAAGTAATTAGGAACTTTCTGTTGTGGTAGCTAGGATAATTTTGCTTGATTTGTGAAAACTGAGACATCTGGTTCATAACTGGACAGTGCATGTGAATGTTCGCAGCCTTCTGACACGAGTCAAAAAGGCCTAAATAAAAATTGTTAGCACATTTCCATCTGTGCAGAGAAAATTCTCACTCATCAAACCTTATTTACAAATTGTATATGCGCTATGTTCAGTAGCAAGGGTCTTATGATGATCAGACCTTCATTGCTTTCATTTAATGATTGCAGGTATACTATAAACTAGGAACTATAAACCTTGTACTTCTTTTTGTTACGTTTTATGAAGAGGACAGACTACATGTGATCCTTGTCAACTTTTCACCTCACTGCAAATCATATCATGCATCTAAGTTCCAAGTTCCACCTTGCTGTGGTCATTATTGGGTGGTGGGCATTATTGGGTGATGCCCAATGTTGTTTATGTTTTTGCACCATTTGTCTAGTGAAGTGCCAGCAGCTACATACTGTCCACTCTCTAAGCACAGTTTTACTACACCCTTTTCGCTACTGTCCAAAAATTCTGCAGTATCAAAGGGAACCTGTCGAGACAGAAAAAGCAGAGCTACCATTGCTGGCTTTGTTTTAATAGTTCAAACTCCCGAATGGGGACATATGTACTGTACATCCAGTGAAATCATGAAACCTCAAATGCATATTTGTTTAGTGAATAGCTAAATAGTGCAGTAAGAATGACAGCCCTGTAACTTGAATCATTAAAAACAAGTTAGCAATTTCAGCTTCCATATATCTATCTTAATAGGTTCCCTTTCTATAGCCATTTTGCACAGGCAAAACTACTGAGAACCTTTTAAGACATTTCACGTGTTCCAGTTTAAGCTGGTGCCATGACCACGGACACAGGTTTCCTGTTTCAGGCTGGCTCCTTTCTCTTGAATCATCCGATGAAGCCACCCATTCATGTAGGTACTAGAGTTGTCTCTCCCTACAATGCATGCATCAATAGAAGCACACAGGCCCGTAGCCTTGGATGGTGGGGCACTCCCCTGCTTCTCCCTCCTCCAGGCTAACAGACTGGATGGAGATTGAACTCTTGCGCTTGAAGACCAAAAGTTCAGAGGAGCAGCACCTGTAGAGCAGCATTGAAAGCTGCGAACTGCAAGTGCTCAGATGAACATTTATTTTATTGTGCTGAATGTGTTAGCTAAAAACACTACATTACCCCAGAAGCAGAAATTGCTCATGCTCAGGAAACCCCTTGCAACTTCTGGAGGAACCTTAGATAAGAAAGACTGAACTAAGTATTATTAATCGCTCAGTTTTCATAAATGAGTCCCACTAAGTTTTTGGCTACGAAAAAAAAAAAAAAATACACCACTCCAAACTATAAGCTGTGCCAGAGCTCCAAGAAATAAAGATGATGACGAATTCTACATTTATATTTGTATGTGACAAAAGAGAATAAACCAGTTGCAGCTGCTAATCGGTCTTAAGTCATTGGGCATTGTTTGCGGGTGAGTGGTCTTAACATATTAACACACTTAATTGCCATGCACAGCTGTCATGTCTACTTAATGTAATAACCTTCAGCAATCATATACTAGTCACAGTATTTAGCTCAGAGAACAGAAATGAATGATGAACGTTAAGCAATCAACTAAATAGATTGTAAAATATACGTTTTCTGTTTAACTTACCTGAGGAGTAATTGTGTTTATCCAGTCTTTAGATGTACACACCAGTGCCACACTTTACAGTTGGGCAGGCGACACCCTCATTTCTTTGTTTAATGATAGTTTCCTGTCACCTATCCACCTCTTGCCTGCTTATTAGATATTAAGGGCCCATTTAGACTTGTACGTGCCATTTTTTGCATTTAGTGTGTTCCGTCCTTTTCAATTAGCTCCTAATGCATGGCCCTCCTGTATTGAACTGTACTGTAATTGTGCTGTCCCGTCCCCCCCCCCCACACATTGAAAAAAGCGTTGTGTAAACTGTTGGCGCTATATATAAATCACGTATAATAATAATAATAATATGCAGTTACATACCAAACAACACACCTGTCTTAAACACCATACACACTATTCGATTTTCTGCAGATTTTTGTATCCAGATTTACCAAAACCATATAATATGAGGTCAAATCTTAAGAGTTTCAATGTGTATGCAATCAGGCAGGCCCTTGCACTACATGGTTTTGGTAAATCTGAAGACAAAAATCTGTAGAAAATCCAATAGTGTATATGGGGGCTTTACTTTTTGCCAAGGCAAGTACAATGCGAGCAGAGACAGTTGTGAAGGGCAGAAAAAAAAAAACTGTAAAATTGAGCCTAATGCCCCATAAACACGATCAGAAATTCTGCCGGCAAAAGTCAGATTTAAGCTTTTGGTCAGAAATTCCAACCGTGTGTATGCTCCATCGGACTTTTGCTGGCAGAATTCCAGCCAGCAAAATATTGAGAGCAGGTTCTCTATTTTTCCGTCCGAAAAAGTTCCTATCCGAAAATGCGTTAGTCTGTATGCAATTCGGACGTGCAAAAAATTACGCATGCTCGGAAGCATTGAACTTCATTTTCTCGGCTCGTCGCAGTGTTATATGTCACCGCGTTCTTGGCGATCGAAAGTTCGGAGAACTTTTGTGTGATCGTGTGTGTGCAAGGAAAGCTTCAGCGGAATTCCGTCAGAAAAACCATCTAGTTTTTTCTGATGGAATTTCTGATCGTGTGCATTAAGGTAGCAGAATCATCTTTGTGGCTGTTCAGTGCAAAATTTCATAGCTGGCTAACAAAAATCTGAAAACATTTGGTGAGGCAAAACAGAGCATGAACTATATATTTATTTATAATGTGCATTTGTACTCGGAGTCAAACTGTGGATATTATAGGAAAGGAACAAAGAGCAACACAGAACATAGACCTGAAGTGTGCCGGGTTCACGTGGTCAGTATGCCTAAAAGGGGGCATACCCAAGTATGAAATGAAAAGAAAAGGGAATAAGTGGGTGGGACACGAGAGCCTACGACCAACGAGGAGGAGGCAAAGGAGGGCAGGCTTTATGCAGCCTGACTCCTCTGACAAAGGCTGCGGTGAGTTATACTTATCAGTTTTCCTGGAGTTCCAATTTGACATGACCCTGTCATGTCAACTCGACATTGAAATGCCAAATGGATGTCAGCTCTGGCTGATTTCTCCATTACTGGACTGCAGAACATCTCTACAAAAAAAAATATGGGAAAGGTGTTGGTCATCTCACTACTAGTTCAGAGTACACTGAAATGTTGATGTGCGTAAAGTGCAAGGGGGGCGCTTAGAGTACCCAATGTAGTAAAAGATTTTACAGCTAACCCAATCTCTCCATGCTCGTTATTATGCAATCCTATCCCGGTTACTGTGTTGTTATGGGTGCTCCTTCCTTCGTATCCTAGAAGCATCGCATACATTCCAGTATCTGGCAAAAATCCAGTTCCTATTCCTACATCTCTTGCTAATCTCCAATAAACTTCTTTTCCCACTGGGGATGGAAAATCCTCGGTCCTTCACTTAGTAGCTGCAGAGATTTTCACAGGTCCATCATTTTCTCAGTGATCAGGATTACAAGAACATCAAAATGTCCCCCTGGCAGAGGGCTACTGATATTAAGAAAGCTCAGACACTGGATCGTTTTCACTTCACACACCAGAATGCCTTAAAGCAGGGATCTGCAATTAGCGGACCTCCATCATGCCTCTGCCTTTGGGTGTAATGCTTGTGGCTGTCAGAGTCTTGCTATGCTTTGTGGGATTTGTAGTTCGGCAACAGCTGGAGGTCCGCTAATTGCATATCCCTGCCTTTAAAAAAAAAAAAAAAGCTAACAGGATCAAATTTTTTGTAGGAAGAAAAAAATGTGCATTTATTTATTTGTACAGAAGAGCCTCCAAAGCATTGCACCCGCTTATCAGTGGAAGGTGGGTGCAATGCCAGGCTTCTGCAGGCCCTTCAGCTAGAGAGCTGGAGGAAGGGTTATCACACTTGTGTTCTACTGAGAACTACTGCCCCTTCTGCAACAGTGGCAGACAGGACTTGTAGTTCATTCAATCACAGATGAATGAATGAAACAGCTTTGCAAGCTGCAGGGAGGGGAGGGCACTCTGGGTTTGCAGCAAGTTTGCTTTTCAACATGTTGCACAGTAAATATGGGTGTAACATATTGAAAAGGTTTAAACTCAAACCCTTTATTTACTTGGCCACAAATACCTACTCACCACACACCCTTACCCTTATATTTGGGACTCTAGAAGCAAGACATCAAACAATTAATACCTCTCAAGAATTTAAGTAAGCCTTGGTCCAGAATAGAGAAATGCCCATTCAAAACCAATAAACTTAAATAAGCTTACAAGGTTCAATTATAGATGCTGTAGAACAGGGATATGCAATTAGCGGACCTCCAGCTGTTGTAAAACTGCAAGTCCCATGTGGCATACCAAGACTGACAGCCGCAAGCATGACACCCAGAGGCACGATGGGACTTGTAATTTTGCAACAGCTGGAGGTCCGCTAATTGCATATCCCTGCTTTAGAGCCTGCGGTCAGAAAGAGGATTGTCCTCTATATCTGGTGGACCTGCCCAAAACAAATCTCTTTTTGGTCTTATCCATACCAAGTTCTGGGCTTTACAGTTGTGCAACAAAAGCGCGTTTCTTTTTATCGCGACCAAATGATTGTCAAATCATGGAAGGAACCTAGAGCCGACCTACCAGAAGTCAAAATGCACATGAATACATTGCTTGTTAAAGTTTTCCAGCATTCCCACCAACTCTTAGTAGAGATTTCTTAAAGTTTGGGAACCTTGGTTCCAATACCAGCTTCCAACTCTGGACCCATTACTCTTAGCCATTTATGTACATCCCCATCTCATATCTAGCTTTGAGGAGGAACTGACCCATTGGCCCTACCCTTTCTGTCCATTTTCTCATTTACCTTCCTTTTGTGTGCAATATTACTAAAGCTGGCCATACACTGAACGAAATTTGTCCATTTCAGCAGGGACTAGCTGAATTTCTGTTCAATTCTTCTTATTTTAAGAAGAAAATTAGCAGCTTGAAACAAAACCCAAGCTCAACCTTCAATTCAAAAACATTCAAGGACACTTCTTCATAAGATCGCGTCCACAATATACGAGCTTCATACATTAAAGGAGGGGTTTTAAGAACCAGAAGGTTTAAGGAAAAATTGGTTATAAGAGGAAAACCAACAAAAAAAAAAAAAAAAGAACAAGGGGGATTAAAAGACAGCTGATGAGAGTGAGAGCTAGCTACTCATCCCCAACAGACTTGGTCAACAAGTTAAACAGATAAATCACAGGATGCTCAGACTATTAGGGCCCAAAGATGGCAAGGAGTAGTGATCTACGGTTCCCAGATTTCAAGGAATTTAGGTTGCAATTAAAATTTTTTATTGACTTCTGTTGAGGGGACATGCTTGAAAACGTCTCGATTAGTGGCTGCAGATGCCAATCGTATTCTGACAGGGGCTGGTCCCACTGTCAGAATGCAAAATTGCATCCCATCCAATGAAAAAATAATATCGATGACCAGCTTTACAGTTGAGATCCAACATTTCTTGCTAGCCTTAGAGGGCATCCTGTTATGGGACCCTCTGTTTGACTTTCTGATGTGTCTTGTATTGCTCCGTTTGGCTTTCCTGTCTGCTGTTGAATCAGAAAACTGTTGCATAGCCCCTGTCTTGTTATCATGTGTTCTGAAAACTATGCAAGATCCACTGTAGTGTATGTACACTGATATAAACAAACTTTCAGTACAATTGAAGGAGGTAGTCCCAGACTTTCCCTATGTCAGAGTAAGGAAGTCGTTCCCGGTCCTTTTTTTCATATCACATGATGGACTTCAATCAAATGGTGGTGTTTAAAAGCAGCAAAAATTAAAATATGACAGAAATAAAGCCTTCCTTTGAAGTACATTTGCCATGAGGAAAAAAAAATGTAGGGGGGGGGGGGGCAGACATTGTTGCTCCCCTTATGAAAATGCTAGTTGGCTGGCTGCAACCACAGACACGAAACAGTGAAAAGTAAAAACAAGTTTTTATACTTGCTTCACATCAATGATTCAAACATATTAAGGACAGATAAAACCAGGTAAGCAGAGGGGGCGTGGCCTGGTGATGTGCTAGAGCAGACGTGTGCTCTGTGAGCTCCGAGGCCGACACCGAGAAAAGTACCTAAATTCATCCAAAAAACTATATTTTTGCTACCTGGACGATGGGCCGGCGGACGGGCAAGTCTCTGCCCAAGAAAGGTGCCTGGACGGGGTCAATTAAACGATTCCTCTCCGTGGAACCGGACGAGGTGGAAGAGCAGGACGACCTAGGCCGCAAGCCGCGGGGTGGAGTAGATCTCGCCTCCCGCGATGGGCCGGACCGGAGGTTGCGCTCGCCCGAGTCCTCGGCGGGCTCGGGCGATGAAGGGGAGCAACATCCTTCCGCCGGAGCGGCGCCGAGAGTGAGCGGTCTCCCTACCACCTCCGATCTCGCCTCCATGCTACTGAACCTCGAGCGGGTCATTAAGAAGGAGGTCTCCGCAGTTCGTTCGGATCTCTCCCAAGTATTGGTTCGTGTCGAAGAGTCGGAGTAACGTCTAGATCGCCATGCGAACGCTATCCGATCCTTACAGGCGACTACACGACAACTTGCCATTTCGCATCGCACGACCGTTTACAAGATCGAAGATCAAGAGAATCGTAACAGACGTAATAACGTTCGGATTAGGGGTCTTCCCGAAGCGACTGGGGACGACGACCTGTTACCGTCCGTTCAGGGCATTTTCAACAGTCTTCTGGGCCGAGCAGCTGACGCCCCCTTGAGGATTGACCGGGTGCACAGGGCACTCCGACCACGCAATCTTGCTACAGACGTCCCACGGACATCATTTGCCGGGTCCACCATTATCCTGAAAAGGAACTGATTATGCAGAAAGCTAGGGGAGCTACTCCGTTTGATTTTCATGGAGTGATGTTATCCTTTTTCCCGGACCTAGCTAAGGAAACCTTGGATCGACGCAGGGCCCTACGACCCCTCACGGAACTGCTTCGGGCGGCGTCCATTAAATATAAGTGGGGCTTCCCTGCGGCCTTGATCGCCTCTAGAGATGGCAGAACCGCAATACTTCGATTCCCGGAGGAGCTGCCCAAATTCTGCACGGATATGTCCGTTCCTATCCCGGAGCTGTCTGGATGGCAGGACGGCATCCCGCCCCTGCCCGCTGGGGCCGACCAGGGCTGGCAGAGAGTGAGCCGTGCCCGCCGCACTTCTGCACCTGATTACCGCCCTTGAAATGGCAACCTGCCCTTCAGCTTGTTTACCTGTTCAAGATGTCTACTTGCATTTGTGGGACATACCACCTGAACACAATTGGGGGGGCTCCCTTAACAAGTTTGTGGGAGGAAGCTGACCGCCTCTGGCGGCAACGAGTTTTTGCAAGGCCACGGCTGAGTCACCTTTGGCCGTGTGGCCCATACCCCGGTACCTCCTTGGGGGCCTCAGTTTGGAGGTGAACATTGCTGTTCTTTTGCCTTATTTAATGGCGTGTTATTTTTCCCTCTCCCTCTCTGTGCCTTTGGAGCGTGACTGACTCGCGGTACCCCCCCCCCCATTATGTATCTTACCGCCTTAGCTTCATACCCATATTGTTCTTTACAGGCGTTTTACCGTTTTATGTTTTGGATGATGTTATCTCTAGATTTTTATGCCTTGGTGTCGGCACCGGACCGCGGGGCGCTACTTTGGACCTTTATGGTGTGGTTTGCGCCCGGCTGCCCGAGTCCCGTCCCCCCCTTTTTGAGTGGGGGCTGCCCGGCGCGGGGCCCTGGCGTCCGTTCCCCTGTTGGGGTGGCGGGTGTGGGGGCCCTGTGGCGGTCGCGCAGCCCGCTCGCGCACGGCATGGAAATGCGTGCACTACTAGCTGTTCTCCGACAGCACCTTTTTTGGTTCATTTTGTTTTTCCCACTAAGGTGGGGTCTTTCATTTTCTTGTCTCCTCTCCTTCTCCTTTCCTTTTCTCTTTCACCTTTCTTGTCTATTGCCTCCACCTCCTCTGATCCCCTCCCCCCTATTTAGCGGCAGACCGCCTCTGTATTGCATCGATAATGTTGTGGTGATCGCGGTTCCTCCTCCTGAGACCCCATGGCTACTGTGAACCTTGTATCTTTTAATGTACGGGGCCTTCACGCCCCGGGGAAGAGACACAACTTATATAGGGAGCTGGACCGTTTGCGGGGGGACGTGGTCTTCCTCCAGGAGACCCACCTCACGCAGACGACTCGAGTTAGACTGCACTCACGAAGTACCCCACGTGGTACTACAGCCTCTCCGACATTTCTAAAGCAAAAGGTGTGGCCATTGGGATTCGTAGGGGAACCGCGTTCACGTTTGAGGAAATGTTGTGTGATCCTGCGGGGCGTTTTCTGTTTCTGCGGGGCACCCTGGGCAGCATGCAGTGTACTTTGGCCACCTTATACTCCCCTAACAAAAACCAGGTGCGTTTCCTGGCTTCCACACTCAACTCCCTGCGGAATTTTGCACGTGGATGCATTCTACTAGCGGGCGATTTTAATGTTCCCCTGGGACCTACTTTGGACACCTCTAGAGGTGGTTCCTCGCTTTCCGGCAGGGGAGTGAGGTATATACGTTCTCGATTCCATGACCTACAGTTGATGGATGTCTGGAGAATTAATCACCCGCGGGAAAGGGACTTTACCTACTACTCTCCGGTACACCAAACATACTCTAGAATTGATTTATGCTTCATTGATCACCAGCACCTCCCGCTCATAGTGAAGTCAAGCATTGACTCATCCCCCATTTCGGACCATGCTCCGATTTCCTTAACCATTAGAGTGGTGTCCGTACCCCTGAAATCCACTAACTGGAAGTTGAACGAGGAACTTATAGCCGAAGAGGCGGATAAAAAGGTGATGGGTGACAGTTTGGAATTTTATTTTAAGACTAATGTCAGTCCTGAAGTTTCGTCGGGAGTGCTATGGGAGGCCCACAAGGTGTATATTAGGGGAAAGTTCATGGAATTGGGTTCTAGGAAAAAGAGAGAGCGCTTACTACAACAGTCCGACTTGTTGCGTTACATTACAGACTTAGAACGCCGGCATAAGCTGACCCAGACTCCGGCCCTTTTCCACGCCTTAACGGAAAAACGGGAGACCCTGAAGTCCCTCCTTCACTTAGATCAAAAGCGACGCTCGCGGATAGTAGCTCACCGATTTTATGAGTGGGGAGATAAGCCCAGTAGGCTGTTGGCCAACTCGGTGCGACAGCGTAAAAACGCGGCGTTTATTGCCAAAATTAAGACCCCCTCGGGAGACCTGGTGTTCGAGACCCCCTGTATAGCCAAGACATTCAGGGACTTTTATCAGCGTCTGTATCAGGTGCACCAGGGTGTCCATGATAGAGAGGCTCGGGGACGCCTTATTGGGGACTATCTGGCCCGTGCCGCCCTCCCGAAGCTCTCCGAGGAGGTTTTGGCTTCCTTGGAGGGGGAGTTTACGGCTGCGGAGCTTCTGGGCGCCATGAAAGCTATGGCGTGCGGTAAGGTACCGGGACCAGACGGCCTCACGGTATCTTATTATAGAGCGTACGCTGACATACTGTTGCCGTATTTGACCAGATACGCTAACGTGACCTCGGACGGCAGGGACCTTCGCCCGGAGACCACTCATGCCCACATCACGGTATTACCCAAGGAGGGCAAGGACCCTAGTGACTGCGCGAGCTACCGCCCTATTTCGCTCTTGAATATTGATGCGAAGATTTATGCTAAAGCCATAGCGAACAGGCTGCTCCCCTTGGTGCCACAGTGGATTTCACGGGATCAGACAGGATTCATCCCCGGGAGGGAAGCGCGGGATAATTCTCTCCGCACACTGTCCTTGATGGCTTATGTGCAGCGGACTTCCCAGCCCACCCTGTTACTTTCCACGGATGCTGAGAAGGCGTTTGACAGGGTGGACTGGGACTTCCTTATGGCTACGCTGGCACACTTGGGTATAGGACCCACTTTGCGCTCCAAAATAGCGGCGTTGTACCACTGCCCCACAGCTCAGATACGGATTAACGGTACCCTTAGTGACCCCTTCACCCTATGCAACGGCACTCGCCAGGGTTGCCCGCTCTCGCCGATTTTATTTGCGATCTCCCTGGAACCATTTTTATCCCTTATTAGGTGAAACCCGAATATACATGGCGTGACAATAGGTACGACGGAACAAAAATACGCGGCTTACGCGGACGATATTTTGTTTTATGTGCAACAGCCTCTGATCACCCTTCCAAATCTTATGTCCGAGTTTTCGGCCTACGGCGCGGTGTCAAATTTTAAAATCAATATGTCCAAATCGGAAATGTTAAACATCTCTGTCCCCGCCAAACAGGTATCTCACCTGAAAAAGAACTATCCCTTTACCTGGCAGTTGAGCTCCATGAAATATTTGGGCATTCAACTTACGCCCTCCCTATCGTCCCTGTTCCGCGCTAACTTTCTGCCTTTGCTCAACACACTTAGGTCAGATATCCAGAAGTGGTCCCAGCTACGACATTCTTGGCTGGGCAGAATTGGTCTGGTTAAGATGAACTTGCTGCCCAGGGTGCTCTTCATGCTTCAGATGGTCCCGTTTGGGATACCGGTGGGGTTTTTTACAATCTTGACATCTTTGGTATACCGGTACATATGGAATAGGAGAAGACCCAGGCTGAATAGATCTCTCCTCATCCGCCCTAAGTGTAGCGGGGGTTTAGCTGTACCAGACTTTAAGCTGTACTACAGGGCCGTTCTGCTGACTAGGCTCTCTGACTTGAAGTATTGCAAGGCCACGAAACTCTGGGTAAACTTAGAAACGGACCTCTGTGGCGCTGAACCTTCCACTGATGTGGATCCCGAGGAAGTTCCGGACCCTTTTGCCTACCACGTCACCGCTTACACACTCCTCCTTGATGGTGTGGGACTCTATCTGTAAGATGTATGGCTGGTTGTATAACTCCCCCCTGATGCCCTTGGTGGGTCACAGTTTTTTCCCCCCGGGTAACATGGACCCTCAGATTCACCCGTGGCGGCTGGGCACTAACACATGTCTACATCAGTTCACCGGCCCATCCGGGGTGTTGCCTCTTTCTTCCATCATGGGTGACTCCCCCATATCCTACATGGATCGATGGAAGCATCAACTATTGAACTTTGTTCGCATGCTCCCAAAGCCCTTGCGCACCTTGGCGGAGCTTACACCTGTGGAAACCGCATTTGCCGAACCTGGCCCGATTGAGCGGCCGGTTTCGTACTTTTATCAGGCATTGTTGTCCCTCACTTCTACGGGTACTCCCTCCTTCCTATGGTACTGGGAAAGGGAACTGCATACGGCTCTGTCTCCGTCCCAGCAGTCACAAATCCTAACCCTGGCTCATACCTCCTCTGGATCCTCTAAGACATCAGAAATGGTGTATAAACTTTTGACCAGATGGCACTACACACCGGTTGTTTTACATAGGTTTTCTCCTCAGTCCTCCCCACTTTGTTGGCGGGAGTGCGGGGAGGTAGCCACTCATGCTCATATTTGGTGGTACTGCCCGAGGATCCGCCCATTCTGGCTGGCGATTTTCTACACGATTAAAGAAATCCAGGGGTGGGAGGTACCTAATGACCCGTGGTATGTTCTGTTCCATTGCACGGGGAGGCCGACGGGCCCCTATAAGAGGTCGATTACACCACACCTCTTAAACACTGCCAAAACCCTAATTCCTCAGTTTTGGAAGCTGAAGACGATCCCCACGCTCCGGCGTTGGTTACTCAACGTGGATACCACATATTACATGGAGGACATGACTCTCTCCCTCCGGGGTAAATCTGAGTTGGCAACGAAGATCTGGGCCTGTTGGGTTGCCTTTAAATATTCATCTAGTTATGCAGCCATAATGTCTCAACCAGTGTGATGTGATCATAACTCTTGTTCTTACTATATCTACTGTAATTTTGCAATTGTTTATCTGAGGGTGGTCTGCCCTCCTTCCCCCCCCCCCCCTTTCTTTCTCTTTTTCCCTCTCTTTCTGTTTATTTTCCCTTTCCTTTACTCTCCCTCTATTTCTGTCCACTATATTCCCTCTTTCATAATAGAAGAGGTGGGTGTATTTGACTGTTCCATTGTAACTAACGATATAATGTTGCTGCCCTTGATATTGGTTTATGTATTGATCGTTATGCTTTGTACACGCTTCTCTTCTTCAATAAACATTAATTATAAAAAATAAAAATAAAAAAAACAGGTAAGCAGCATTTTCAAAGATTAGCAATGGCAGCCTACATTTGTATTTTACCACAGGTTTTTCTCAAAAATGAAAGGCACCCAGGTCACTGCTGTGCAGTGTGGGCTGCTCTTTTTCCTTGCCTCGTGTCTTTAAGTATTTGGTATTTAACTTTTATGTTTTTTGTGACTTCCTGATGGTAGCTTTAGGTGAAGCCTAATAAACAGGGGGATGCTTTTAATCCTAAATTACAGTGTGTTCCCAGTTGCTCTCCATACTAATGCAACCCAGACAGGTTTAAATACGAGAGCTGCCATTTCTATTTGGTGACATCATTGCTGTATACAGCAAAAACCAGCTACTCCTGGACAACATGAGCGAGGAAGCATCAATATCACTTCCTGTCAGTGTTTGACTGCACTATTTTAGACCACAAACTCTCATTATAGAAGTGGGCAGGATTGTGGTTGTAGGATGTAATGGTAAGCAGGAGAGACCAGGAGTCTCCTTGCCAGTCCATATGCAGTGAGAGGGTGTGAACTTATAGTTCATTCATTCATTCACACACCTGTGGATGAATGATGCGGTCATGTGGGCAGAGCCCCACAAGACTGTACGGTTTTCAAATAGATGCCCGTCTGCTGTCTGAGAGGGCTCGGATGGGGGAGCAGCTGCAGGAGTGGTAACATATTACATCCTAAAAACAGGTGGAACGTGCAAGATGTTCCCAAAGATGGACTTATCCTTTAAGTAGCAAAGGCTGTCTGCACCAGTGCAGGAACCCTTTAAAAACAAGTTGAAAAAAGCAACTTCAATATTTCTGCCCTGACAAGTTTCCTTTAAAGCAGACCCAAGCCAAATTTGTGGGCTGCCAATATGGTGCTCTTCTCTGAAGATGCCAGCTGCCTGACAAGTGTTCGATCGAATGGTTTAATTAACTTCCAAGTCACTGATCCAGGACGGAAGTTCAGACTTCACTGGCCGCAAGCTTGTTCCAGGTCAGTGATCAAGAAGGCATTTAAAGGAGAAGTCCAGCCAAAGCTCTCTGCTGATGTCACAGAAATTAGTCCAGCCAATGCGCCATCCTGACAATGGAAATCTGGATCTGCCAGGTGCTTGGACTGACACCTGTCTCAGCAAGCCGCTGAGAGCCTGAGATGGCTGCTCCCTGCCCCTCCACAGCTCAGTGCTCCAGTGAGTGCGTGAAGGAGCAGAGAGCTGCTGATTGACAGTCATCAGTTCTCTGCTCGGGGAGCTGTGAGAACAGAGCCATCAGCGGTGTTCGATCGCTCGGTTCTCAATGCAGAGGCACCGGACTGATGCTGCATCCACCGAGGTAAGTATGAATCTGAAAAAAAAAAAAAAAAACATCCCATAATTCATGTCTTTTTACGGGGGGGCAGAATGGCACCCCTGTGTGAAACCCTGTACGGGGTAACTTTTAAGAGCTGCTAGAGGGAGGGCGTGAGCCTGCTGCATAGCGGGGGACCCAATGTGCATGGCCGGCGATCACCATCAGCCACAATTGATCGCATGCATGAGAGCCAGCACGGGGATTTGTGTGTGTAAACACACAAATCCCTGTTCTGTTAGGGGAGAGGAAACATGTTGTTTGTTCCTACTAAGTAGGAACAATGATATGTCTCCTCCCCTAGTCAGTCCTATCCCCATACAGTTAGAACACACTAGGGAACACACATTTAACCCCTTCCCTGCCAGTGACATACACAGTAATCAGTGCATATTTATAGAACTGATCGCTGTATAAATGGTCAATGGTCCCAAAAATGTGTCAAACGTGTCTGATCTGTAAAAAAAAAAAAATAGCAGATCACTGCCATTACTAGGAAAAAATATATATATATTAAAAATGCCATAAATCTTTCCCATAGTTTGTAGACACCATAACTTTTGCGCAAACCAATCAATATACATTTTTTTTTTTACCAAAAATATGTAGAACAACTAAAAAATTAGCAGCCCAACTATTCTTCTCCTTACTGGTTACTTAACAGCAGAATCTGACTTGACTTTCCCAAGCTGCTGGATATCCATTCGGTGGTATCATTTTCCCAAAGTCCTTTGCTGGCATTATTCTACACAGGGAGCATTTTCATAATTTTGACATAACTGGATTTTAAAATAATACTGGATTTTAAAATAATACGCCACGAAGGGCAAGTAGTTTATTAAAACGGCAAGCAAAATTAGTTTTCAAACTAAGGTTTAGTAAGGTCTGCTTTTAAATGCTGTGCTTTAATACTGTCACTGCCCCTTAACTGTGCATAGAAGGAGTTCTCACTGACTGCTTGATTCACATCATATCATCTGAGGTCTGTTGCAGCCCCCATATTTCTTTAAGGGTTAGGGCAGCTTTAAAGTCAACCTGTGCCCAGACTTTATACCTTCTAAAATTCTATTGCAGCTGCATGCACAGCACAGTGTACATTCTTAGCACACCTTGGTGCTGGGACAAATGAATGCCTGAGTGCTTGTTAGGGGGTTAAGCCATGCCAGCCAATGAAGATGGGCACATCGCTTGAGGGGAGTGAGTTTTGGAGGGTGTAGTTCCACTTTAGGGTTATTGTGGGGGATGTGGTCTGGTGGGATCACCACACAGTTTTTTTTTTTTAAAACCTACTTTATAAAATGTCTGTGTGACATTTCAATAAAGTTCAACAGGTGCCTCGCACTGTGGTGAGCTTAGAAAAAAGAAAAGTGGCCACACAACACACCTCCATCAGTATCAATGTGAATGGAAAAGGGTTTGGGACTTTAAATTAGACGCTCATGTCTCCATGCCTATGTATATGGAAAGGAAGGGTTGTGTATTAAGTACCTTTTTTAGTGCATCATGCCCACACATCACCACGATGTAGTGGTGTGAACTGGGCGCACAGGAGATGCAGTGGTTCTGCCCGGGAATAACCATCCAGCACAGTCCTACAGCCTCTGGTGTGAATGAACATATATTTGCTTTCTATAGGCTGCTTCCACACTGGGATGAGCCGACGTTGACGGTAAAACGCTGCTAGTTTTAGCGGCGCCTTACCGTCTTAGTGGTGCTATTCGGCCGCTAGCAGGGCACTTTTAACCCCACTAGTGGCCCAATACAGGGTTAAATGCGCCCATGTATTGCCACTGCCGAAGCGCTTTGGCAGGGGTGCCCATTCATTTCAATGGGCAGGAGCGGTGGAGTAGCAATGTATACACCGCTCCTCCACAGCCCGAAAGATGCTGCTTGCAGGGGGGGGGGGGGGGGGCATTGTTCAGGTGCTATTTTAGCCCAAAAGCGCCTGAAAAATTCCTCCGTGTGCAAGGGGTCATAGAGAGCAGAACCTTGAAAGCCTGGCAACCTTGTGATATACTCATACCACACCAGGTGCCAGCAAGCTGTTAGACACAAACTCAACTGCAACGTTTATTGTTGTCATCTTTATGGATAAATTACTTCACATTACAAACAGCTAGAAAAGCTAGTGCTGGCTTTTACCATTCGATAAAACAGAACTTTACCCTTAATAAAATATGTAAGTTAGCAAGGGACATACATTCCACAATAATTATGCTTCCAACATTAGCGTGTGCTGTAAATTGCCTCCAGTATTCTTCCTGCTGAAGGCTGCCATTTTGCTGAAGCCCACAGCCACTAAACGGCAGTAAACCATAAAGCACAACTAAACCAATTGATTTAAGTTTCAAAAAATTACATTCATGGAATGCTGGAATTGCCAACGGTCACATTTGCTTTTTCCTCAATCAAACTGTCAAACCACCAAATGGTTGGTGCCATAACTGATCACATGTGCAGCACCATGGCAGTTGCAGATCAAACAGAAGCAGCTTCCTTGGCTTTAAAGGATAGGAGGGTTTGAATTTGCTTTAAGACTATCAGCAGATCGGCCTCCACAAATTCAGCAGAGCCTAAAAATAAAGAGCAACTGAGCACGTGCAGAGCAAGGTGAGACAAAGTATTGCTTGATTATAAACAGTATAGACACTTAATTTTCATGTTTTACATAGCTATACCCACAAAAAGGGGCTGGTCTGAAGTGATCTAGCAGGACTTCCTTTTTTTGACTAAAGTTCCAATTTAAGTATAGGTTTTAATGCTAATTCATAGCCTAGGCACACAGGTATACTTTAAGGGGAAGGGTGGTTAGTTGGTTTATAAACCTAGCCATCCAATGTCAAACAAGCCTTGGGGCACATTGGTTTTGAGATAAGTGCCTTAAAAGTTGAGTATGTCTCAAGATCTTCAGCACCTGCATTGTGGGCACCAATGTTCTTTACATTCCCTGAACACTGAATCAAAGCCCCCAGCATATGCATGCTGTGGCTCTAAGTCACTTTCATGCAAATTAAATCATATAAACACAATTTTCTTATCACAGCTTTAACTAACTATGTATTCACAATGCTTGATTGAACTTTCAGCTTAAATTAGGCAAATGCATTCCAGGTGCATCAAACCAAGAGGTATGCAAAAAAAAAAAAAAAGTCAGTCACAGCTTGAATAGAAAAGCCTGACCCTGCCAGCTTGCTAACAGATTCTTGCTCTGTGTTGAAGCAGTGGCCTCTTCGGAGAAGGTCCAGCACACTCCCTGCTGAGTCAGAGCTCTCCAATCAGCAGGCAGCATGGGTTTGCCAATTGCAGGGGCTTTAGGTCTGACTCAATAGTAGATGGGGTTAGACCTTTGCAGAGACCCCACTACTTCCACACAGAGCAAGGATTCCAACTCTGTAGCTGCTGGCATCTGATGGACAACTTTTCCACTGAAGATATGGCTGCTTTAGAAACAAAACGAACAACAATAATGAATGTTGGTTTTGACTCACTTGGAATGTATTCAGCCAATACAAACTGAAAGGATACCTTGAGCTTTAACACTTCTATCCACCCTCATGCTTTTTAGACTTTTTAAACTTAGTTTGAATTTTCATTTTACATCTGCCATAATACTAGTACTAGCATTTCACAAACAATTCGTGTATCGGGTAAAGTGACTCTGCAGGTACAGAGTATTTGAAGAACTTTTTGTAAGTGACCCAGAAGCAAAGGAATACTAACCTCTCCTGCTACCTGCACCACCAAATGTCACTGCAACGTTGAGTAATCCCTGGATTAAATGTCCTCCGAGACCTCCACTCCTTACAGGATACAGTAGTGACTTGGAGGTCAGCAGGAAAAATCACTGAGCCCCGTGGAAAACCGAGAAGATGGACACTCCTGAGGAGTCCGTCTCAGAATACATGAAGATTACTCAACATTGGAATGATGCTCTGTGGAACAGGCAGCAGAAGAGGCAAGAGTTCCTTTATTTTTTTGTAGGTATGGAGCTTTTGAAAACCCTCCCCCCCAGCAGTCCCTTTAAAGCCCAAATCCCATAAGTGATCTGATGTGTACTTGCTGTACCTTGTACGAGAAAGTCTCCTATTCTCTTTGTATTGCTTCTCGTGTGTGAAATTCCTGGTGTTCCTGCTAGTCCCTCTGCTTTCCTATTAAAACCTGACCACACTAAGCAGGAGAGCACACCGTGGTTAGTTCTCTAGCTATGCTGGAAACGCAGTGTACTCTCCTCCAATGACCAGACTTGTCCTGACATGCCCCCGCTGCGCAGCCATTCACTGGGAAGCCCAGTGTGCTGTTGCTTTTCCCCCTAGCTCTTATGCAGCTGAGAACAGAGGGAATGTGATCACTTATAAAAAGGGGAAAAAAAATATATATATATATATATATATATATATATATATATATAAAAACTTTCCTTTTTTTTCTTCTTTCCATTTAAAAACTGAATTGGGTAGTTTTACACAGGTGATCGTTTACAACAGTGAGGAAGGATGCAAACCTTTATTTCTTTTTTTATTTCTGCCTGTGTTCCTGATGAGAACAAATGCTCAAAATGTCTCTTTCTATGCTGAAGAGATGCCTCTTCGCTCCCAGTGACAACACCGGAACGTTCCCAATAGGACACGGACAGCAATAAAAATCCAGAGGTTCTTAAAGCGGAACTTTACCCATAACAGCTTGATAAACTCAATGTTTTTATTAGCAAGGAACATACATTCCACATTAATAATTATGCTATTAAAATTAGTGTGTGCTGTATATTGTCCCCAGCATTGCTCCTGTTTCTTCTTGCTGGAGGCTGCCATTTTAATAATGGAACAGAGCTCCTGAGCAGCAGTAAATAAAGTGGAAATAAACCCATCAATTTAACGGTTTCATAAAACAGTTACATTCCTGGAGTGCCATCACATTTTCTTGTGTCAAACCATCAAATGGCTGATTTCATAACTGATCACATGTGCAGCACCATGGCAGTTACAGATCAAACAGAAGCAGCTTCCTTGGCTGTAAAAGGATGGGAAAACAGAATTCCACTTTAAGGCTGTCAACAGATCACCCTCTACAAATTGGGCAGGGTCTAAAAATGGAGAGCAACTGAGCATGTGCAGAGCAGGGTGACACAGTATTACTGAAATTTTAAACAGTAGACACATATTTTTTTTATTTTACATAGCCATACCTGGAAAGGGGGCCAGCCTGAAGTGATCTAAAAGGACTTAATATTCTGACTAAAGCCCCATACACACTATCAGATTTTCTGCCGATTTTTGTCTTCAGATTTACCAAAACCATGTAGTGCAAGGGCCTGTCTGATTGCATACAAATTGAAACTCCTAAGGACCTCATATTATATGGTTTTGGTAAATCTGAAGGGAAAAAGAAAATTAAAAATCAGCAGGAAATCGGATTTTTCCACTTCCACTTTAATGTCCCCACCCCAACAGTAAGTGCATGTAGGTTAATTTGGGAATCTATCTATACAGGTTTCCACACATTCCCACAGGTTTTTCCTTCTTTTTTTTATTGGATTAGAAAAATATGTGAGTCCCTGGAAAAGTTTTGTAAAAAAAAACATTTATAAATGTGTGTGATATATATATCTATATCTATCTATATATATATATATATATATATCTCTATATATCTATATCTATCTATATATATATATATATATATCTCTATATATATATATATATATATATATATATATATATATATATATATATATATATATATATATATATATATATATATATATATATATATATATATCTATATATATCTATATCTCTATATCTATATAGTTTAAACCCAACATATTATAAAATGCTAGGTCTTCACATTTAGAAAAAAATTAAAAATAGTCCATCATACTAATAATATCTTGGGCACCTGTATCTTCCTATATAGAACACATTAAATGCTCAGAGGAAATTATCTGGAGAACTAATGATATTCTAAAAATAAATCGGAAAAGCGGAACCACGCCCTGGAGCAGCAAAAAAATGGAACATTCAAATTTGGAGAGGCAGACTGCCAAATATAGTATGAGATTTCTGATGTCTGGAAAAAAAATCATCGGCAAATAATGAAGATTACAGAGGTGCTTTTATAATAGGGCTGCTGTAATAAGCTTTGAAGTCTCATGCCAACACACTTGGACTCTCAGGATTTGTAAAATCACGCAATATTTTCCATGTAATCTTCATGTGCCTGCAGGCTGTGTGTACGGGAAACCCTTCGCAGCTCGCTGTCAGGGGTGGGGCTTGTTGCTAAGTGAATACGTGTTTCATAATAAATCTACTAAGCTCAGCAGCACAGCCCTGACTGCCTGCATGCTGGAATATGCCAACACAGCTTATTTCCAGAGGAGAATCCAACTTGTCTGTATAGAATATACCATAACGGAAAGGATTCAAGCACAAAGAAGCAAGTGCAAAGCTTGCATGAGGCCATAAACCTGGCTTGATGCAAATCTCAGTCTTTGCCAATTCGACATAAAAGGCTAGTCTATAGAAAAAAAAAAACACTGTCTAATGTCATTTTATGGGCCCCGAGAGTTAGCCAATTTAGGAAAGCATTTCTTTACCAACAATGTATGCTTTATTGAAAGTTGACAAGTGCAACAGTTAAATACAATGACGTGTTACAACTGTTTAGAGAACATGCACAACGTATGCATACTACCTTACAGCTCGTATATTCTTTTCGATTAGCAGAAAGTGGTCAGTATCTGGAGTGTTTAAACCAAAACAGAAAAGAAAAAAAAAAAAAAATGGTGACCTGGAGTTTGCTTGAAAAGATTCTCAGCCAAAGCGAGTTTTGAGAAAGAATACAAGTGGCGTGAATCTGCCAAGTCCTAATGTGTATTTGCATCTTGTGGCTTTCATGTTCTTGTTCAACCACAAATCCCAGCATGCGTCTTCACGCTGCAGAGCATGCCATGAGACTTGAACGTCAACAATAACAGGAGAGTCATAGTCTAGCTACTTCTATGTCCTAAACAGTTGTGCAGGTGTGCTCTTGGCTAAACCCTTTAGTGCCAGATTAACGTGCATCTAGGTAGGGTCCATCTGACTCCTAAAGAGCTAGCAGCTTTAAAACGTAAAAAAAAAAAAAACAGGAAAGAAAAAGAAAAAAGGAATCAAAACATTTCCGTTCAGCCAATGGAACTAAATTTCAATCTGTACAACCTAAATAGTACTTACAAGAGTTCTATTTTACAGAGTACTTACACTACATACACAAATATACAGTAGGCAAATAAACTTCATTGAAACAATAATAATAATAATAATATAATAATAATAATAATATTCCTAGTTTCCAACAGCATCTTCTCACAACAGATCCTATTGTATCAATAGCAGATATTGCGAATGAAGGGCTCAAGCAGTAGAAGTACACTTCAATGGTTTCACCCATAGGGAAGGTGGTGTCCTTGTGGTGGAAAGCTCCCTCATAAAAAAAAAAAAAAAAAACCTTGGGTCATTTCCTGTCCAAATCAATCCACTACTGTGCCACCTTTACACCTGAACATACTTGCATCATGTACAGCGGAGCGTGTTACATAGATAAAATGAAAATAAAATATTTATAAAAAAAAAAAAAAAAAATGAAGGAATCACAGCTTGCATACAATGCAGTGCTAGGTTTATTTACATTATGACTGTCCAAGCAGAACGGCTCATTTCCAATGCAACACGCCTTGAAAGAAGTATTTCCTTGGAGTCCAAGTATGAAAAGGAGGTGGAGTGAAAAGAGCTCTAATACTGAAAAGGGGGGAGGTGTGCAACCAAGCTGGAAGCCGGAGAAGAGTGGGAGGCACATTCGGCACCTGCTCCTTAAATATGAAGTGTAGATCAGAGGCACATCCAAGAGAGAGAATCTTATGAGTTTTGCAGTCACTGAAATTATTAGGACACTTCATAGCAATAAAAGAAGGGTGAAATGTTGGTCACCCCCTCTGTAAATGTCAAAGTCCAAGCATTAAAGCACTCAGAAGCGAGCTCCCGTCAGACTCCTACTATAGGTATGGTTCCAGTCCTCTTCAGTATTCATGGTCATAGTGGTGTCAAATCAAGGTGGATCAGGCTCCATTTGTGATGACTTGTTATGAGATGAAGCTGCTATGCGGAGGGCCCGGAGCTTTGTGAGGCTGGCAGTGCGGGGGCTGGGGTGCCTGTTGCAGGCTGTGAGGACGAAGATGAAGAGGGAGGGGAGCCGCTCTGGAGCTGCGCTTGGAACTGGGCAAGCTGCTCTGGACTTGCCAGGTTCTTCAACAAATTGTTTTCCTGTTCCAGCTGGGAGTTCTTCTCTATCAGCTCCTTGATCTGCTCCTTTAATACCTCCACCTCTTCTCGAACTGCATACATCAGGTGGCTTTTAACCAAATCCTGCACAACAAAAAATACATTTAATGTTCAGAGAACAGATGTAGGGAATAAAGTGTGATATTAGATAGGAGGACTCTGCTTTGGAAACAAAAAGGTTTGAAAGTAGGGATGAACTTAGTATTTTTTTTTATTTTATTTAATCCTGTCAAGTACCCTTGTGCATCTGTAATTATCATGGTAGACAGAAACAATGAAAACATAAGAGAACTACTTAAAGCTGAACTAAACTCCTCAAATACCCTCCTCCCCATAAATGATCCAACATCCATGAGGTCTCTCACCACCATCATCTGGGTGCTGGGTCTTCAGCTATCTTGACTGGCTGCTGAGGGATGATGTAACTTCCTGTGCATGCGCAGAAGTCCATTTATTCTGGCATACAGTCATCCAGTAGAAAATGTATTAGCTGCTCAAGTACAGTTGTGCACATTTAAAAAAAAAAGACTGTGCATGGGTCTATTCTATTGCACTTGAGATGACAAAAGCATGTCTCTACAATAGATATTCTGCTTGTTCACAATCTTTTAGTTTGTCTGGTCCTTCGTGAGCAAAAAAAAAAAAAAAAGAAAATCATACTAGCCTGCTCTGTGCAGTGGTTTTGCAAATAGAAGCCCTAAATCCCCCCCAACCCCCTGCGCGCCCCCAAGCAGCTTGCTATGGGGGCACTCATGTGGGCCGCCCCTACTCTCTTCCTCACTGGCTGCGATTGACAAAGGTAGGAGCCAATGGCTCACTCCTGCCTAGATTCCTGGTGATGGGAGAGAGTCACACTCATGCAGAGTGCTATATCGAGATTGTGCTAGATATAAAAGGGAAGGTGGGGGCACAGTTTTCTTTTACCCTCAGGCAGAAAATGCCTTAAAGCATTTGTTACCCAACATTTCATATTCCTGATATCTGCATGCTGTACCATGTACTTACATAGTTACACACTACGTGAGGTTGAAAAAAAAGACACAAGTCCATCAAATGTGTGTGATTATATGTCAGTATTACATTGTATATCCCTGTATGTTGCGGTCATTCAGGTGCTTATCCAATTGGTTTTTTAAACTATTGATGCCCCCCCCCCCCCCATGTATGAGAAACTCTCCTGTTCTCTTTGCATGGCTTGATTTATGTGAAATTCCTGGTATCACTGCCAGTCCCTCTGCTTTCCTACTAAAAACTGACCATTCTAGGCAGAAGAGCACACCATGCTATGATGGGAACTCAGGCTGCTCTCCTCCAATGATCAGACATGCCCTGATAAACCCTCGCTGCAGTTATTCACTGGGAAGCTTAGTGTACTGCTGCTTCTCATATTATATATATATATATATATATATATATATATATATAGTGGAAATTAAAGATTAATTCCTTGATTCATTTTTTTGATTGATCAAAATTATTTTGATCGGTACTCACCTCTGACGGTTTCTGGGTCTTCAGGGAGTTCTGTTGGAGATCTGGTGACGTTACAGACATCAACGTCACTGGACTCCTCCCCAAGTGCCTCCGTCTGCTAACGAAGGGGGGAGAAGTCCAGTGGCATTGAAGTTCTGACTGAACATAACGCATTTGGGGGAGGAGCTATGAATTACATATCTGCCTGCTGCCCTACGGAACTAACAATTGTTGGCTTTACCTTCTGTGTTTTTATCATCTTTATGTGAGTAGTTTGTGTTTAAACACAAAAATGAAATCTTATACTTAAGCGGTGAGCACTTTCTACCCATGACCTGACGTCCTTGCTGAGATCTAAGGAGACGTGAGAGAAGTTTATGGTCCGTGTTAACCCTTTTGATACCCGCTTGCATGACCACCTCTTTGCACAGGGGTCCATGCCATAAGGTGAGAGTGATTAGTTAGACCGGAGGTGGAGGGATTGTTGCTCACTACTGTGGAAAAAAAAATGACTTACGTCAGTGCTACAGTTTGAAAACTTATTTGTGTGAACTGTGAAGATAAGTCATGGATTGTGGAAACGAACTAGTGTTGGGTGATTGTATATAGTGTATACCACATTTACCACTGACTAATGCAGAGTTGCAATGCAAGGAGATCAGCTAAAAGTAGTTGGTCTGCATGTGCGTTATACTTTTTTTTTCTATCTATACAAAAACGTTCTGCCTTTCATTTCCATTTTAAACTGAATGGGTTGTTTTACAAGGAAATCATTTACAATTACTTTAAGGCAAAATCACCCTTCTACCTTTAGAACCCCTTTCAGCCTGGATTCACACTATTGCAAACACAGACATTGCATTTGATTCAAACTGCATTGCTGTGAAGATCACAAGCGACGTTTGTGTGATTCAAATTCAACCATACAGTTGTATGGCTGAATTTACATTGCATTTTCACAAAAATGCTGCAGAAACCTTTTTTTGTCCCCCTCACTGGAATCGGATCGCATGGGTGTTCACACCTATGTGATCGATTCCTGTCCGAATTCACAGTTCGCACTGCCATCTGATCTGGGGGTGTCATTACTAATGTGTTGAGCCCTGCAGCAGTTCTCGGAGGGCATGGTGAACTGCCTATAAGGGAGATGCGATGTGGGAACCCGCAATGAAATCGCTCAGGTTCCCGCGTTGCATATGTGCGAATCCAGACTCAAGGAAACCAGTCAGAGAAATATATAAAGCTACCATCACTGACCTCCCTGAAAATGCAAGCTACCTGGCTGTCATGTTGCTTTGATGGTGATCATTTCTGAGTCACTGATTGGAAACAAATACAGAATCTGCCTTCTTTTATGTACGATTGGTTCAGGTTTGTACTGAAGCCAGAAAACTGGCATTTTTTTTTTAGAAAGCAGTCAGAACAGCAACCTCTATACTGCTCCAAGCACAGGGGTACTTTAGGTTGTTGTGGGTAGATCACACATTATATATTAGTAAGATATAGAGGGGCAGACACACACACACACACAGGGGAAGCTGAGCATTACTATAGATGTGATGCAGTACATTTCAGGCTGATTTCCTCCCACAATACAAATTGTAGTGGTGCAGATCAGAGGTGTACACACTACAGATCTATATTATATAGGAAGTAATGACAATAGTAGGTGGGTATGTCTGGGCACTGATGATGGAGGAGGACAATAGCGGGCACGTCGGCGCACACCGGCTGCAGCCAGTCTGATCAGAGCAGGTTGCCGCATAGTGTTTTCCTCTCAAGTCCATGACGTCATCAGCAGAGCCCATCTCAGCCCGCCCACCCTGGCTGCGGTCGGACCAATGGAGGAGCGAGCTATTTATAGCCGGGAGTTAAAGGTTCTCCTCCTGCCTAGTAACAGCGATGAGGGAATCGCGTGAGAGAGCGAGGAGCCGCACCGCTCCGGGCATCGCTCCAATAACAAAGAGGAAATGGGGGGGGGGAGAGGGGGGCACATCACACACTCCGAGCTCTCTGCACCTACCATGGCTTGCTCGATCTTGTTGTCGATGGCTACCACGCTGGCACCGGAGGAGCTGAAAGATAAAAAAACAACATGGCGATGAGTCGTGCGGTCACCATAGAGATGACAGGAGGCAGTGATGACAGTCCCCTGTAGAATGTACCTGCTGTCTAGTGTAAGGGGCGCGGTGGTGTCTGTGCCGAGCAGGGAGGAGAGGAAGGAGATGGAGAAGTTCCTGAGCTGGTACACCCCTAGATCCATGGCGGCCTCCGCTCTACATGTCCGGCCCAGGACGAGGGGCGCTCCGCGGACATGAAGCCGCTCTGGTCCTCAGGATGCTGCGGGAAGAAATGTCCCAGCTCAGCGCTTCCCAGGCTCAGCTGAGAGCCGGCCTCATTTACATAATCTATGCAAAGGGCGCCCATTGGCCCGGCCGACCAACGGGAACGCCCACTCCCTTCCCAGCAACCCTTTCAGCACCGGGAGAGAGAGAGGGAGACATGGATTTCATCATCTGCTCCTCCGCCCGCACAGCGCACACCGCTCCCCTCTTCACACTACAATGGCTCCCCATCATCCCGACATACACCCAACCATGGGGGGAGCACTGCGCCGTGTACAGTCTATGGAACGGCCGACACACATCGCTGGGGCGTCAGAGATACATGGATGGATGGATGGAGCGACAACTGCTACACTGGAGCGCCCTCTGGTGACATCTCCATACACTACACCTTCCACACTGCTCCCTGTCACAGTGATGTGACGACTGTACCCCCAACTGAACACATCATCATCCTACATATACATCATACCTTCAACACACCATCATCCTACATACATAACACCCCCAACTGAACACATCATCATCCTACATACATAACACCCCCAACTGAACACATCATCCTACATACATCATACCCCCAACTGAACACATCATCATCCTACATACATCAGTCCCCCCAACTGAACACATCATCATCCTACATATACATCATACCCGCAACACATCATCATCATCCTACATATACATCATACCCCCAACTGAACCCATCATCATCCTACATACATCATACCCCCAACTGAACACATCATACATACTTCATACCCCCAACTGAACACATCATCATCCATACATCATACCCCCAACTGAACACATCATCACCCTACATACATCATACCCCCAACTGAACACATCATCACCCTACATACATCATACCCCCAACTGAACAAATCATCCTACATACATCATACCCCCAAATGAACACATACATACATCATACCCCCAACTGAACACATCATACATCTCAATGAACACATCATCATACACACATACATAATACATCTAACTGAACACATCATACATACATACATACATACATCATACCCCCAACTAAACACAGCATCATACATATACATACATAATACATCTAACTGAACACATAATACATACATCCATCCATCATACATCTAACTGAAATCATCATCATACATACATACATACATAATACATCTAACTGAACACATCATACATACATCATACCCAACTGAACACATCATACATACATACTACACCTAACTGAACATATCATCATACTACATACATAATACCCCCAACTGAACACATCATCATCCTACATACATCTAACTGAACACATCCTCCTACATATGTACACACCATGTCCCTGACATCTGCAGCAATCTACACGAACACCATATCATAGAAAACCACATTCCCAACCCTCCAAACTTGCACATAGCATTATCACAACGAGGGTTACTCTGCTCCCTGACAGCACACCACTTAAGCACTATATGAACTGTGCTGATCACATGTAGAGGTCATGGACACAAAGCAGTGCCAGTGCTCAGTACATGCTCTGATTCAGTGATGGTCAACATGACCCCAAGTGTGGCCCCTGACACTGCCCAGGGCCACGCCATAGTAGGACTGCTCCTGCAATGAGGTACCTTGCTTCAAGATGGGCAGCCATTCTGTATCGCCGCCTAAGACCCCTTTCACACTGGGGCCTATTTCAGGCACTTTAGCGTTAAAAGAAGCGCCTGAAAAAAGCCTCATCTGCAATCCCAATGTGAAAGCCCGAGTGCTTTCACACTGAGGCGCTGCGCTGGCAGGACGTCAAAAAAAGTCCCGCAAGCAGCTTCTTTGCAGCGCTGCAAAGAAGCTGCTTGCAGGACTTTTTTTAAGTTCTTTCAGGTGCTTCTTTTAATGCTAAAGCGCCTGAAATAGGCCCCAGTGTGAAAGGGGTCTAAGGGCCCATTCACACTAGAACACAGTGCAGGATACCCATGTTCCATGTCAGTTTCCAATCACATTGCCCTTATGGTCTGCTGCAGATGTCAGTGCAAAGATAACGACACCATGACAGGTTACAAAGCGTGCATTCGCCAGCTCCGGATTGAATGGTACAGAAGTACACTTCTGGTGCAGTGCACTGCAATTCCAGCCCATTCAAAATGAAATGGCTGAAATCAAACTGCACAGAACTGCATGTGAATCACACAGGAACTGCACAGCGTTCCTGTGCGGTTCACATGCAGTTCATAGTGTGGCTGGGTCCTTAGGCCTGAGGAGAAAGGTGGAACTACTGGTGTCAGGTGGAGTGATCTCTGACCAGTGGTCACTGACAGCATGGTCTGCTTCAGTGCCCAACACCCCAACACAGCTCTGCAAAGCTAAAGTGGTTGTTAAGCCACTGAGTGTTTGTGCTACAATCTCCCATTATAGTAAAATTCTGTGTCCCAGCCTTCACGTAAAAAAAAAAAAAAAAAAAAAGCCACTATATACACCTTATTTTATAGCACCGTTCATGTGACCGGCCACCTGTTTCTATCGGACAGCTACAGCAAGTGGGGCCGAGAATCCCCCTCTGACGTCAGCCCGGAGGAGGAGAGAGCCAGTTGGTCACATGAGCGCCGCTATAAAATAAGGTATATATACCGGCTTTAAAAAAAAAAAAAAAAACAAAAAAAAAAAAACACATACACTGGGGAACCTCATTTACTATAACAGAGGAGACTGTAGCACAAACACTCAGCAGGAGGGGAGGTCAGAATAGATACGGAGGAGAGAGGCGGATGATGGAGGCACATAAAGGGACCACTGTGTCAGGGCTCAGCAGTCATTGTAAACAGTGTTCAGTTTACAGTGGGGGGAGGGCAGTACCAGACAGGATCAGCCAGGTATTTTAGATGATACAGGGGCCAAATTACACAGCACAAGTACTGTGCTTTATAACATGCTTTCAAGGAACAGGATCTATTTTTTTTTGGGGGGGGATTACAAGCGCTTTAACTACTTGTCGACCGGCTCATGTTGATATACATCGGCAGAATGGCAAGGCTGAGCAAAACCCAGTATGGGTACATTGTTCCCTATAAGAGCCACCGGGGGGCGTGCCCACTGCAGTGGGGGACCCGATCGCAGGCATTAGAGCCAGCATGGGGATTTGTGCGTGTATACACACAAATCCCTGTTCTGCCAAGAAAGAGGAGACATATCGTTTGTTCCTACTAAGTAGAAACAGTGATACGTCTCCTCCCTCAGTCAGTCCCATCCCCATACAGTTAGAAAAACTAACTAGGGAACACAATTATCCCTTTGATCGCCCCCTAGTGTTAACCCCTCCCCTACCAGTGACATTTACATAGTAATCAGAGCATTTATAGTACTTATCGCTGTATCAATGCCAATGGTTCCAAAAGTGTCAGATCTGTCCCCCGCTAAAAATCGTAGATCACCATTACTAGTAAAAAAAATTCCATAAATCTTTTTCATAGTTTGTAGACACTAACTTTTGCGCAAACCAATCAATATACGCTTATTGCGATTTTTTAAACCAAAAATATGTAGAAGAATATATATTTGCCTAAACTGATGGAAGAAATTTGTTTTTTAAAAAACATTTTTGGGGATATTTATTATAGCAAAAAGTAAATATAATTTTTTTTTTCAAAATTGTTGCACTTTTTTGTTTATAGTGCAAAAAATAAAACCCACAGAAGCATTGCATGACCATGCAATTGTCAGTTAAAGCGACACAGTGCCAAATTGTAAAAGTACTCTGGTCAGGAAGGGGGTACAATCTTCGGGGGCTGAAGCGGTTAAGCAAATGCCCAACAGATGGCAGTCCCAGCCTAGGACACATTGGGCCACACACACACTGTGTGGACTGCATGCTGGGCACCAGGATTCTAAATCCTCTATCACATTCATCTGAACTGCCCTTTTATATGCCCCATGTTGAAACATTTTACCACAAGGTAGTTTTAGTTGGTTCAATCCAAAGCAAATGTATTGCAAAAGAATAGAGAATTTCTCGGTCATTGCACCCTACATCAAACTTCCTCACCATAATCACACACACAGAAAAAATTGAATGCAGCTTTACTTCAGCCAATATATCCACGCACATTGTGGTATTTGGATTCATATTGAGGGCAGCATTCAGGAGAATATAACATAGCAGATTCTGGTAGAAAGATCCAGTGTAGGGAAGCATATTTTAATATGTCTGTGTGCATGAAGCCTTAACAGCAATGTAATTATCTGCACTTGTATTATATTCCTGGGCAGTGGATTCACAATGTTCTATAAAGCTTAGCTGTGCCAGGACAATGTGGGACACAGTCCATGGTTATGCCCAATGTTGGTCATATCTTCTGTGGGATCAGTGATAGGATCTGGCTTCTGCTATTGTTGGGGCTCTGCCTTCTATAAATAGGGCAAACAAAACACAACTGGAACGGAAGCATAGACAGCATAGAGAGCAATCAGATTGGTATTCTAAAACCCAAAAGTAATGCAGAATAATAAGCAGCAGTTTTGCCAGTGCCACCTTATTGTACGGGCCAACCCAGGGGCTCTAGGTGCTTAGGGTGGTGCCTGCAGTCCCCCCCCCCCCCCCCCCAGTCTTGGGTGCTCCACTAGCACTATGCAAAGGTGAAGGAAGAACCGCCCCCAAGATGGGGCATTTTAATACTATTGCTTCTTGTGTGGGCAGTATGTGTACTGCTCCAATCACATGGAATAAATAGAAGGAGGAGGCCAATGGGGATAAGAGCAGTAGACATCCCATCCACACAAGCAGCAGTGGTAAGATTATGGTTGGATTTAGAGGGCTGCTGCGGTTGTGGCTATGTGTAAGGGTGTGCTCAGGCTGTGTACAGTGCAGGTATGGGAGAAAATAGCTCTGCCCAGTGCAGTCACCCGTTTCTGCTCTCCTTGCTAGTGAAAACCCTTGTACTGCCCCCCGCCCACCTTGTATTGTGTACAGATACACACAAGCCACTGATAGGCTGGAAGAGGCATTTATGATTGGGGGGGGGGGGGGGGGGGGCAGTGTGTACAGAGATGGGGATAGTGTAAAAAAGGAGTCAGAGCAGTGTGGGTACAGGGGAAAGGAGGGTCAGTGTATACGGGGGTGAAGTGTGTAGGGGGGGGGGGGGGAGACAGTATGTACAGGGGGTAAATTTAATTTGTGAGAATTCCCTAAATCAGACTAAAATGCCATGCCCAATACGTAGAATAAGATAGCTGCACCCATGTTTTGCTGCAGTGCGCCCTGCTTTGAAACAGTCTTCCTAGTAGGGGTCGCAGTGCATTACTTTGCCCAGGGTCCAATGATACTATTAAGATGGCACTGAATGCTGGTAGTTTATATGGTGCTACTGACAGCATGTTCTCTGACCTTGTTAACATAAGATCCTGTGGAGAGCTTAACAGACAGTCTAGCAGTTATTTCACCCTAGGGTTCCTCCCGAGGTTTCTAGGGGTTGCTTGAGAAGTGCTGGATTAATCTCTCACCTACACTAACCACCAATGTAAGGGGGCAATTTTGCACCAACCACCAAGGAAAGTGCTCACTTACACTGACCACTAATTTTAGACCCCAAAATGGTTACCGTCTGCATTTTGCAGTTATTTAAAAATAAATATTAGTGAAAAAGATGACTTTTGAGTCGGCTGCTAGAAAGAGGCCTAGGGAAAACCTTTCCTCATACATCTGCAGATCACGTGCTAAACAGGCCTGAGTAAACACCTATCAAAGAGGAACTGCAGTCTGCTCACATAATATGTAATAAAAACATCTTTGCCATTCTGAAGCTTCCCTCCAACCACTTTGCATATTTTATATATACACTGCAATTCTGTACTTGCCAAATATGCTACAGAAATCTCTCTCCACCAAGTCTGGCTGCAGCCATTTTAACTGTGGGCAGCTGAAGCTGCTGTCTGTTCACTTACTGGATTTACAGACACACACGTTCAGCTCTGCAGCTTCCATTGGCCCTCTTATGACTCACCCCCTCCTTCCTTCCAGGGAAACTAAATAAAATATGTTTTACTATCCAAAGTTAAAACAAGGGTGGAAAATTGAATAGATGGAAAGTTGGAAAAAAAATGACTGAAGGTCTGCTTTAACCACTTCCCGACCGCCGCACGACGATGTACGTCGACAGAATGGCACGGGCAGGCATAAGGGCTTACATGTACGTCCTTGCCTGCCCGCCCGGTGCCTGTGGCGGTCGGTATTCGTTCGGGAGCGATCCCGGACAAGGGGACGGCCATTCATTCATAGCCACCCCCTCACGATCGCTCCCGACGAATGAAAATGTCCCGTGACATCATTTCCTCTCCTGTAATGTAAACACAGGAGAGGAAGTGATGTATTCTCTCCTCCGTGTCGGTATTTTTCGTTCCGGCACCGAGGAGAGAGGTTCGGTGAGTTGCAACAACACACCACACATACAGTAGAACATGCCAGGCACACTCACACCCCCCCTTTACCCCCCGATCACCCCCCAATTACCCCTGCCCCCCCAGTCACAGTGACACCAATTGCTTTTTTTTTTTTTTTGCATTGGTGTCATTTGTGACTAATAACTGTTAGGGCAGTTAGGGTTAGCCCCCTTTAGTTCTAATGTGCCCCCCTAACCCCCCCAATAAAGGTTTAACCCCGTGATCACCCCCCGTCGCCAGTGTCACTAAGGCTGGGTTCACATTGCAGCGGTTTATGAGAACGAATGTGATTCGCACTGCACTGCAGTGCAAATCACATCCGATCTCTGTGCGATTCGAGTTCAGCCATACAGATAGTATGGCTGAATTCGTGTCGCACCCGCCGCAAATTCGCACGGGACCCTTTTTTTGGCCCGCAGCAGAATCGGATCGCATGGGTGTTCACACCATGCGATCCGAGTTTGCAGATCGCACTGCGATATGCGAACTGATCTGGGGGTGTCATTAACATTTCACTGACACTCCCAGCAGTTCGCATAGGGCAGTGTGAACTGCCGCCGGGAGGCATGTGATGCGGGAACCCGCCGCGCATTCGTGGCGTTCCCGCATCGCTCCAGTGTGAACCCAGCCTAATAAGCGATCGTTTTTCTGATCACTGTATTAGTGTCACAGGTGACGCTAGTTAGGCAGGTAGGTATTTAGGTTCGCCGCAGCTTTTTATAGCGCCAGGGACCCCCATATACTACCGCATAAAGCCCCCTGATTGCCCCCTAGTTAACCCTTTCACCAGTGATCACCATATAACTGTTACAGGTGACGCTGGTTGGTTAGTTATTTTTTTTATAGTTTCAGGGCACCCGCCATTTATTACCTAGTCTCACTAGTGTACCCCTAAATTTAGGGGTGTCTACTTTCCAAAATGAGGTCATTTGGGGGGGGGGGGTTTGTGCCATCTTGGCATTTTATGGCCTTCAAAACTGTAACGCCCTTAGAAAGCCTGAAGGCGGTGCTTGGTTTTCGGGGCCCCGTACGCGGCTAGGCTCCCAAAAAGTCCCACATATGTGGTATCCCCGTACTCAGGAGAAGCAGCAGAATTTATTTTGGGGTGTCATTTCACATATGCCCATAGCATGTGTGAGCAATATATCATTTAGTGACAACTTTGTGTAAAAAAAAAAAAAAAAAAAAAAAAAAAATTTTGTCATTATTCAATCGCTTGAGGCAAAAAAATAAAATATTCAATGGGCTCAACATGCCTCTTATCAATTTCCTTAGGGTGTCTACTTTCCAAAATGGGGTCATTTGGGGGGGTTTTGTACTGCCCTGCCATTTTAGCACCTCAAGAAATGAGATAGGCAGTCGTAAACTAAAAGCTGCGTAAATTCCAGAAAACGTACCTTAGTTTGTAGATGTGACAACTTTTGCGCAAACCAATAAATATACAATTATTGACTTTTTTTTTACCAAAGACATGTGGCTGAATACATTTTGGCCTAAATGTATGACTAAAATTGAGTTTATTGGATTTTTCTAATAACAAAAAGTAGAAAATATCATTTTTTTTCAAAATTTGCGGTCTTTTTACGTTTATATCGCAAAAAATAAAAATCGCAGAGGCAATCAAATACCATCAAAAGAAAGCTCTATTTGTGGGAAGAAAAGGACGCAAATTTTGTTTGGGTACAACATTGCATGACCGCGCAATTACCAGTTAAAGCAGCGCAGTGCCAAATTGTAAAAAGACCTCTGGTCATTTACCAGCAAAATGGTCTGGTCTGAAGGTGGTTAAGGTTGTAAATGTCAGAACCAGAAAAGGGTCCAAACCATGCACTCCATCTCGCAAGTAGTAGAAAATGTGTATGCACATGCACTTACAGCCTCTTATTTGTTAAAACAAAGGGAAAGGAAATAGATGTCAACTATCATTTTTCATTTAAGGGTTAAAAAGGAAAAGGGTGCATTAGTGGCTACTTGCATACTTTGCATCTTTTGCTAGTGTTCATAGATATCCACAGAATTAAACCTCCCCCAATGTAGTGTAAATAACCTTAGGCCTAGACTAAGACTAGGTGTGTACACACACATAAATGCGTAGGTGTGCGTATGCATATAAATAAAATTCTTCGCCCTCTTCTAGTTGCCAGTGTTGCAATATATTCGTGTAAACGCGTGGATACATCCGTATGGATGTAAATGACTGCACTCAAGCGTTACATTTTTTTCCATGTCTCTGTACTCCTCTCTGTATTACCAATCTTTATGCAGACATCCATTGTTTCATACATTCAGATCAGTAAAAAAAAGTGGCAATTTTTTACTCCTGTGTGCAACAGAACCTTCAGCTGCATTCCCACTAATGTGTTTGACAGGTTTTCATGACATCAAGAGGAAAAAAGGTGACAGGGGAGGGACCTCCAGCAGACTGACAGCCTGAGCTCTGTTCCTGTGTGCTGTATCCCTTCTCTCCAATCAGCTCAGTGTTCTCCTTATTGAGCTCTGCTCAGTGTAAATTTTAACACTCTGCTCCTTTTTTCTGATAGCTCAGACAAGCTTTAGAAATTGCACAGATGTAGAGTTAGAGTAGAGAAGACTGCACATAAACAGTTATAACCTACAGTATCTCACAAAAGTACACCCCTCACATTTTTTGTAAATAATTAATTCTATCTTTTTTATGTGACACTGAAGAAATTACACTTTGCTACAATGTAAAGTAGTGAGTGTACAGCTTGTATAACAGTGTAAATTTGCTGTCCCCTCAAAATAACACAACACACAGCCATTAATGTCTAAACCGCTGGAAACAAAAGTGAGTACACCTCTGAGTGAAAATGTCCAAATTGGGCCCGAAGTGTCAATATTTTGTGTGGCCACCGTTATTTTCCAGCACTGCCTTAACCCTCTTAGGCTTGGAGTTCACCAGAGCTTCACAGGTTGCTACTGGAGTCCTCTTCTACTCCTCCATGATATCAGAGCTGGTGGATGTTAGAGACCTTGCGCTAGTTCACCTTTAATTTGAGGATGTGCCACAGATGCTCAATAGGGTTTAGGTCTGGAGACATGCTTGGCTAATCCATCACCTTTACCCTCAGCTTCTTTAGCAAGGTAAGGTCATCTTGGAGGTGTGTTTGGGGTCCTTATGTTGGAATACTGCCCTGTAGCCCAGTCTCCGAAAGGAGGAAATCATGCTCGGCTTCAATATGTCACATGTTGGTATTCATGATTTCATGAATTCATCAATTAACTGTAGCTCCCCAGTGTCTGCAGCACTCATGCAGACCCAGACCAGGGTACTCCTAACACCATGCTTGACCACAGGCAAGACACACTTGTCTTTGTACTCCTCACCTGGTTGCCGCCACACATGCTTGATAACATCTGAACCAAATAAGTTTATCTTGGTCTTAGAGTAATCCATGTCCTTAGTTTGCTTATCTTCAGCAAACTGTTTGCAGGCTTTCTTGTGCATCATCTTTAGAAGAGGCTTCCTTCTAGGACGACAGCCATGCAGACCAATTTTATGCAGTGTGTGGCGTATGGTTTGAGCACTGACAGGTTGACCTCCACCCCTTCAACCTCTGCAGCAATGCTGGCAGCACTCATACGTCTATTTCCCAAAGACAACCTCTGGATATGACGCTGAGCACGTGCACTCAACTTTGGTCGACCATAGTGAGGCCTGTTCTTAGTGGAACCTGTCCTGTTAAACCGCTGTATGGTCTTGACCACCGTGCTGCAGCTCAGTTTCAGGGTCTTGGCAATCTCCTTATAGCCTAGGCCATCTTTATGTAGAGTAACAATTATTTTTTCTCAGATCCTCAAAGTTCCTTGCCACGAGGTGCCATGGTGAACTTCCAGTGAGCATGATGAGAGAGAGAGCAATAACACCAAATTTAACACACCTGCTCCCCATTCACACCCAATACCTTGTAACTCTAACGAGTCACATGACACCGGGGAGGGAAAATGGCTAATTGGGCCCAATTTGGACATTTTCACATTTAGGGGTATACTCACTTAGGTTGCCAGTGGTTTAGACATTGAACGGCTGTGTGTTAAGTTATTTTGAGGGGACAGCAAATTTACATGGTTAAGCTGGCCATAAGCCTATAGATTATCTGCAGATTTTCTATCGATAGATGAAAAAAGTGCAACGGATTTCTCCATGTTCACTAAACTGTGTGGATGAAGGAATCTCCCACTTTTTCCATCTAACCATAGAAAATCTGCAGATAACCTATAGGTGTATGGCCATACAAGCTGTACACTCACTACTTTAAATTGTAGCAAAGTATCATTTCTGTTGTCACATGAAAAAATATAAAATATTTAAAAAAATGTGAGGGGGTGTATTCAATTTTGTGAGATACTTTATGTAGGAGGATTTGTTTAATCTCTGTGCATCACCTGAGGCTATTCACTTCACTGGGCATATGTCAGGGTTTACAACCACTTTAAAGCACAAAACTGGCACTTTCACCCCCTTCCTGCCCAGGCCAATTTTCAGCGATGTCACATTCCGAATGACAATTGTGCTGTCATGCAACACTGTACCCACATTACTTTTTTATAAAAAAAAAAAAAAAATACATTGACAAACAGAACTTTCTTCTGGTGGTATTTATTCACCACAGGGTTTTTTTTATTTATTTTTTTTAGCAAAAAATAAAAGACAGAAAAAAAAAAAAAAATGCGTTTTTCTTTGCTTCTGTTATAATTATTTTGCAAAGAAATTATCTTTCTTCATAAATTGAGGCCAAACTGTATTCTGCAACATTTCTTTGGTGAAAATAACCCAAATCAGCGATTATTAGTCTGTAGGAAAGTTATAGGAGTCCACAAACAATGGTATAGAATAGTGGTGCACAAAATAAAAATGTTTAAATTAACGCCGGCAAGTCGGCTCTCCTGCGCAAATCGCAGTCATTGTATGTTGGCTCGCGCAGGCACGGTTGACCGCTGCAAGCTGCGGGAGCGTGCACGCGACCCGCAATAACCTAGTACAGAGGCAGAAGGAAGCACTGCCTTTGTAAACAAGGCGGATCCCCATTCTGACAGGAGACATGTCCCAGGCAGCCCATCCAGTTGGGACAAATGTCATTTAAAGCGACATTGCAAAAAAATGGCCTGGTCATAATGGGGGCAAATCCTTCCAGTCCCTAAAGCAGACTTCGACCCAAAAATGGAACTTGTGCTTTAAGGGAAGGTCGCAGAGAGGAGGGGGAGACGAGCGGGGCCCTGGGACAGGTAAGTGTCCCATTATTAAAAGTCAGCAGCTGCAGTATTTGTAGATGCTGACTTTTTTTTTTAAAGCGGAACTCCGCTTTAAGTGGTTAATGTGGCTGCCGTTTTTGCACTGAAGTCAACGGGACGCAAATTTGCATTGAAGTCAGTGGAACACAGCATGCCTTTATCGGCGTCTTTTTGTTTTTTCTATCAGCAGAAGGCAAAAAACCCTATTTTCGGCAGCAGATATATCAGTGCATCCCTGGGAATATAAAATTGGTCAATCCTGATGTACCAAGGGCCCATCTCATTTCTTGAGTCCCAAAAACACCAGGACAGTACAAATATCCACCAAAGGACCCCTTTTTTCTAAAGCAGACCGGTATTTAACGATTTTTTTTAACACACTGTGACCATAGTAACACTACTACTCTGAGCAAGTGACCAGGATTTTTTTTTTTTTTTTTTTAATAAGGATTGCTTATACCAGTGAATTTCAGGGGTATAAGCGACCATTTTTGCTGAATAAAAGATTAATTCAGTGTGTTTTGCTGTGATTGGTAACAGCTAATCACATGGTACAGATAGGTTGTGCTTGGCCTTGCCTGTAACGTGATCACTGTAACTAATCACAGCTATAAACACAATTGTACACAATGAATGGCATTAAAAGAAGCCAGTCATTGTTTACAACTGACATGTGATCTGCTGTGATTGGACACAGAAATCACATGGTACCAGCAGCAGGCTGCAGTGCAGCCTGAGCACATGACAGGTCATATTATGTCTGCCCATGATGACAAATGTTCCACCCAATAGGCTGGGCAGAAAGTGGTTAAAGTGTGTTTAAACCCAAAAGCAATTCCTCACTTCCAATTTACCGGTCCTTAGATGGGGTGGCTGCATTTGTTTTTCTTTTCAAGCTTTTCCCCTGTAATCCTGCCAATACCAAACATCCTGGGTGGCTATGTTCACTGGACTACAAACAACCTAGGGGTTGAGCAGCCTAGTAATTATGAACTAAAGAGAACATTGTTTTTGCTCTTAAGCTCACAGAAAATCGACAAGGACACGATTTCTGGCAAGATCAACATGCATTTTCTATACATTCTAAGGTCTGATTCACACCTATGCGTTTTTTTTGTGCTTTTTGCAGATTTTCACTATAGAACCTGTTCCATAGGAAACCATGTTAAATGGACTGAAGTAAAAAATCTGCAAAATGCAAAAAGCACTAAAAATGCATAGGTGTGAATCCAGCCTAAAAGGTTGGTAGCCTGGAAAATTAAAGTGATTGTAAAGTCTTCAGGTTTTTACCATAATGCATTCTCTGCATTAGAGCAGAAAACCTTTAATGTGTAGCCCCCCCCCCCCCACCCCCAAATACTTACCCAAGCCTTCTCTCGATCCAGCGCTGTGTCCTAGAGAAGCGGCACTGTTCTCTCTCCCTCTTTCCATTGGCTCCTACTGCTGTCAGTCAGATCCCGTGACGAGGGAGCTGGGCAGAGCCACACTGTGTGCCACCATAGGAAGGGGCTTCCTATGGTGGCACACAGTGAAGAGGACCCCAGAAGAAGAGTTGGGACTACTCTGTGGAAAACCATTACACAGAGGAAGAAATTATAACCTGTCATTTATCTTTTTTTTAAACCTTTGCAACCACTATAAGAACTGGTAAATCTTACAAAGCTGCCTACAACACCTTGCAACCGAAACTGGCATCCAGAGATGCCAACATATCCACCTTATGAAAAGGTATTGCCAAAGTCTAGGTTGCAACCTTACAAACTTGAGACCTAGAAGCCTGATGCCTCCAAGAGGCACCCACTGTTAGTACAAAAAAGGTAGGTCACAACCCCAAGCATAAATCTTGTTTCAAACTCAAGCCTGGCTGCCACAATTTGAAATTCAATCACAGATAAAACACACTTTATATGCTTAAAGTGGAATTAAACTCCACTTTTGAACATGTAGCTATAGGTAAGCCTATAAGGCTCACTTGTAGATTTAGTGACTATCTCCTAAACCTGCACTGTTTCGGAGACATTCGCACAACAAGGCAGCTGGTGACGTCACTGGCGCATGCACACTGAAGGGACAGCATACCATGCGGCCCCAGCCATTCATGCAGCCGGAGCCCACGAACTTGGATGGGAAAAAAAAAAAGGGTGAAGATGGCATAGCAGCAGGGAACCATGACAGTGCTGTGCTGGAGGGCTTCATGTACAGGTAAGTCTGTCATAATGTGCTAGTCTGCCGTGCATACTAGTACATTATGACTTAACATGGTATGAAAGCTGTTTTTTTTTTTTTAAATAACAAACATGTTCTACTTATCTGCTCTGTGCATGGGTTTTGCATAGAGCAGCTCCGATCCACTTCTTTACAGGCCCCCATCGGAGCTCCCGGCTCCTCCCCCTCACGCAGTGCCCCCCCCAAGAAAAAGCAGCTTACCCTGGGGACACCGCTGCATGCTAGATTCCGAGCCGCTACTCTATGCCATCATAAGACCCATAGAGCTGCGGCTGGAACCCCCCCCCCCGCTCTCTCATTGGCTGTCATTGACAGCAGTGGGAGTCAATGGGCTCAGCCAGTGAGAGAGCCAAGGTATTTTCAACATCGCTAGATCAGAGGGAGCTCAGGTAAGGAATGGGGGGGGGAGGCTGGGCTGCTGCACACTGGTTTTTTTACTGCATGAAGGTAACAAAAACCTTCAGCTTTTAGAACTTTAACTGCTTGCCGACCAGCCGCCATTATTATACTGCAGCAGGTCAGCACGATCCCGTGAGGCGTCGTAGCTATACATCAGCTCCTTGAAGCGGGATACTAGGCGCACTCAGGGGGTGCTGATGCTTGTGGCCAACAGTCGTGATGACCACTGGCCACGAGCAATCGCAGGCACGAGAGGCAGAACAGGGATGGGTGTGTGTGATCTGTTCTGTGAGGAGAGACAGAATGAGAGTTCCTAATAGCTAGGAAGTACGATCTGTCATTTCCTCTAGGTCAGTCCACACACAGGCAATGCAGTTAAACCCCTTGATCGCCCTCTAGTGTTGACCCCTTCCGTGCCAGTGACATTTTTACAGTAATTAGTGCATTTTTATAGCATTGATCGCTGTATAAATGCCAATGGTCCCAAAAATGTGTCAAGTGTCCACCATAACGTTGCAGTCACGATAAAAAAAACAAAAAAAAAAAAAAAACACGCAGATCGCCGCCATTACTAACCAGTAAAAAATAATAATAATAAAAATTGTATAACTCTGTCCCTTATTTTGTAGACTCTATAAACTTTTGCGCAAACCAATCAATATACACCTATTGCGCTTTTTTTTTTAACCAAAAATGTATAGAAGAATGCATATCAGCCTAAACTGAAAAAATAATTTTTTTTTAAAAAAAGCAATGGGATATTATAGCAAAAAGTACAAAATTCTGTTTTTACCCCCAAAATTGTTGCTTTTTTGTTTAGAGCGCAAAAAATAAAAAACTGCAGAGATGATCAAATACCACCAAAAGAAAGTTCTATTTGTGGGGCATAAAAAAGGACGTCAATTTTGACACACGACTGTACAATTGTCAGTTAAAGTGATGCAGTGCCGAATCGCAAAAATTGGCCTGGTTATTCAGCAGCCAAATCTTCCAGGGCTAAAGTGGTTAAACCCGCAGGGTTGTTTTTTTTTTTTTGGTTTTCTGGAGGTTTACTACCACTTTAATTAGCAGTTATGTCTGGAGTACAAGTTTAAAACTGGTTTTTCAGCTCACATTTACTTCATGTTGCAATAAGAGCAGTCTCCTGTACAGAATGGACATTTTGGGCTGGTCTAATTCTGATGAGAAGGTATACTGTCAGTTCACTTCAATATCTCGTCTTATCGCTGGGGCCTGAGGCGCTGTATGTAAGCAGGCTGTAATGTATATTGGCACATCACAATAATTGCAGCTGCGTAGCTGTTCTGGGAAAAGGAGAGGCTTACCACTACAGTATAGAAACTTTGTTCATTTAAAGTGGTACTTATCAATTTTCTGCGTTCTCCAAAACGATCTATACACATCCACCTACTTAATGGCTCCCTTAACTATTTTTCATGAAATCATTTCTTAATCTGCGATTTCTGCCTTCTTGTAATACCCTCTGTGAGCTTCCATACCTCGCTGCTGCTCCTTTACCGTCCAATGAAAGGCTGGATGCATGGAGTTGAGTTGTATTAAAGGACAGTCACTTTTAGTGAGGCTGACATATAGCCTTTCCCCATCACATCCTTAGTAAACTTTAAGTAGTAAAAACATACCTTCATGCCTACTTGTGTGATGTTGTCTGTACGGTCCTGCCCAGCACCACACAACCACTGAGGAAAAGCCTACCATGAGTTCTTGTTGCAGAGGCCATGCGGCATCTAGCAGGCACTTTGAAGATCTCAGAATTGTGGATGAAGGCATTTTACTACATGGGCTTCACTGATTGGCGTAGGGGGACTTTAAAAGACCATTTATCTGCTGTCTGCTAGGGTTATGTGACTTTTTTGACCCACATCCATGTACTGTATGCATTTCTATTGTGTATTAAATGTGGACGTTTGCCTGGAGTTTGCCAAGATGCTGTCACTTGAGTCGAGTGAGGTAAAGTTGTCCAAATAAATTAATCGGTGTAGTAACAGTTCAGCGATGATGTATAACCCAGAGCAGAACACATAACCAAGCTACTGAGTAATAATTAAACTAATCTCATAGGTATAATCACTTCTTCCCTTTTACAGCCTCTCCTCCTGGGTAACTGTGCTTTATTTATATGCCAAAGTTTCCAGCTAATTGTCACGACAGGCTGTCATGTTTTTATGTTATAACAACCAATCTGATATTTCAGTTTTTCGATAGATGCCTCCTCCAAGGGTCAAGAAGTCGGCAATTGAATGCACATCAGCACACCTGCTGAAAAAAAAAAAAAACACACACACACACACACACACACACACACACACACACCACCCTTCCACACCTGGGGACCTAAGCTGTTAACTCTGCTTTTTTTTTTTTTTTTACGGTGGTCATCCAGGACATTGAATCAAACCTGTTTAGGTTAATGAGTGCCATTATATAAGAAACTGTCAACAGGCAGGAGCTACCATGCAGTTGTTCAATATGTTGCACAGAGCCCTGTCAAACTAGCGGGTTATGCTTGTATGAGCAGGCAATCACATAACCCACACACACACACACACACACACACACACACACACACACAATCACATACATTAAAACTGTCAAACTCCAATCCTCAAGGGACACAAGGGGGTTGATTTACTAAAACCAGTATGTGCAAAAATCTGGTGCAGCTCTGCATAGAAACCAATAAGCTTCCAGGACTTTTGTCAAATCTTAATTGAACAAGCTGAAGTTGAAAGCCGATTGACTACCATGCACAGCTGCACCAGATTTAGCACTCTAAAGTTGTAGTAATTCAATCCCATACAGTCCATGAATTCAGAGACGGTCACAAATCTACCTTAAGGCCGGGTTCACACCATAGCGATGCGGGAACGCCGCGAATCCGCGGCGTTTTCCCGCATCACATGCTTCCCGCCGGCAGTTCACACTGCCCTATGCGGACTGCTGGGAGTGTCAATGAAATGTTAATGACACCCCCAGATCCGTCCGCATATCGCAGTGCGATCTGCACACTCGCACAGGAATCGGATCGCATGGTGTGAACACCCATGCGATCCGAGTCTGCTGCGGACCAAAAAAAGGGTCCCGTGCGAGTTTGCTGCGGGAGCGATGCGAATTCAGCCATACTATCTGTATGGCTGAACTCGCATTGCTACGGAGATCGGATGTGATTTGCACTGCAGTGCGAATCACATCCGGATCTCTCACCCGCAGCGGTGTGAACCGGACCTAAGCCTGGTACACACTACATTTTTTCGTTTTAACCCAGCAGGCTGAGCGGGGAAAAAAAAAGGTGGGAAAGCTGTACTAACACAAGCGATATTAGTACAGTGATCTCCCCCTGCTTTGCTATTGTGTTCTGACAAGGGGACCTCCCCACCAGAACACACTGGTCCTGTGGAGAGGCCACAGGAGAGTGGTGAAATGCACATCCAACTACAATCCGAGTCTTTAATATGAACAGAGCTGTGTGATTAATCGTTAAAAAAATAAATAAATAAATAAATAAATCACAATCTTGATTTTAACCCCACACACACACACACACACACACACACACACACAATCTTAATCCAGCATTTCCGCGATTCATGTAACAAGTGCAGAGCAGTTCCCTGCTCACAGCTGTCAAAAAATATAAAATAAAAAGCAGCCAGTAAGGTTTATCAAACATTGCTTAGCGCTTGGGCCGGGCTCACACTGGTACGACACAACTGTTGTATGACATCGGTCCTACTTCCATCCGACTTGAATAAATAAGATAAGATTTTGGTTTGACTCCGAGATAGTCCGACTTCTCTTTTGACCTATCGAAACAATCCCAAGGTGCCCAATTCCTTTTACTGCTGCTGTAATCACCATGTCGGATGTCACAAGTCGGATTGTTAGGACAAGGATCTGACTTTAATGATATTCAATGGGCTGAAGTAAGGCCAAAGTTGGACCACAGTAATGCAGGAACCTTTTTCAAAGTCGAACCGACTTGTGTCGGACCAGTTAAGGCAGCTTTCATATGTAACAAAGTCATAGCATATGTTGTACCAGTGTGAACCCGGCCTGAAAGAGATGGAGAAACATATCTTTCTGTTCATTTACAGATCAAAAAAGGGATGAACTTCAGTGTGCAAATGAGGTCAGTTTAACCACTTAAAGACTAAGCCTTTTTCTGACACTTGTTGCTTACAAGTTAAAATCAAATATTTTTGCTAGAAAATTACTTACAACCCCCAAACATTACATATATGTTTTTATAGCAGAGACCCCACAGCATCAGATGGCGGTCATTTAATATTTTATGTCACACTGTATTTGCACAGTGGTCTTTTAAAAAAAATACACTTCAATTAATTTAAAAAAACGAAAACGGTAAAACGTAGCCCAATATTTTTTGTATAATGTAAAAGATGATCTTACGCCGAGAATCGTGATCTTTATCCCAAGCAAAAAAAATCCTGCTTCTAATTTTATCCAGAATCGTGCAGCTTTAACATGAACTGCTGTCTATAAAACAAGGCAGAGAAAGGTTACTGCAGACACTTCCCAGAGGGAAAACCACCATCAGAAACCTTCCAACCTATCTAATCATTTCCCATGACATGGCTATACGCGTGTGGATATCTCAAAGACAACAGGCTATCGAATAACCCATACAATTCGGGCAACGGTCACCTCATATGTATTGGTAACCTTAGAAAATTGTGTAAATCACTAGTTCTTGAGAACTTTATTCTAGTGGAAATGGATGTTAAATCTTCAATTATGCATGTAAACCCGACCAAAGCCAAAAGTGGTTTGCATGCCAAATCCACTGGGGCAACACAACTAAATTCCTCACTTGGAGCACTCGCCAGATAGAACACCTGGGAACAAATATATATTAAGTTGTCTTTTTTACCGTGGTGGCGAATAAGGACAGCGCTGAAGCTTAGCACTTAAGTTATGGAAGTCGGGACCCCAGTAAGAAAGTGAAACTTGTTTCGCAAAGACCCAATAAGAGGACTAGCAAAGACAACAAAAGAGCAGCACTTACACCGATTTTAATCTTTTTTAGGCAAATTATTTTGGCTCCTGTGAATTGCCATTGTAGTGCTTTTAAACACTTCAGTTAAGACTTTGTTGATATTAAAAATTGTTGATGGTTATGTACCGTTTATGCTCTGTAAGACATTTCATCTGATTTTAATAACCATCTTTTACAAGGGGAAAAAAAAAAAAAAAAAAAAAAGTTTGTAGCATACACATTAGCACAAGTATACAACATGTGCACTCACCCAACATGTATTTATTCGCTCTACATATACTTAAAACTCATAAGTCAGTAGATGTTGTGGTAAGTTTTTATAGGTTTCCATTTGAATGACTATTAGGAAAGGACAGCTCCATTCACCAAAAGTTTGCTATGCAGAACAATGCACAATAGTGCAGTAGTGCGAACAGATGACACAGAAATTGTATTTTTCAATGCCCGCGCATTTTGTTTTTCTACTAAAATGCAGCTGGTGTGAAAAGAGCGCGATAATGATAAGTCTTAGACAAGGAATTTATGCGCATAAGCCTCTTAAAATGTAAAGTTATGCAAAAATCATACTATGTGGCTAATTTTACCAATCTGAAAATTTGATGTGATGGGAGGTGGATGGAAAATGCACCCCCTAAATTCTAATTGAATCAATGTTTAAAAGAAAAATTATGTATATATTACATTTTAACCTCTTGGCCGTTTCAAAGTTCAACTGTAGTAGATCAAGACCGGTAATATTAATACACTTGTAGCTACATTTTTTTTCATCTTGAAACCACCTGAAATTGGTTGAAAGATTTAACATTTTAGAACAAATAATTACTTGCTAGTACACTTTATACAGGTCTAAAGATTAAGCTTTGAAAACAAGAAATTCAAAATTCTAGTGGGTACACTATTTTGCTATGTAGACAAACGCCAACATGGCAAATCACAAAATTAAACAGCATTTTGCTCTTCCAATGTAACTCCATCAGAAAGTAATATATACTTTTCCACATTGCTGCACAACCATTTACACCAATGTGCCATTTACCGTACATCAATGTGCCAGGCAAATGAAAACATAAAAATACTTATAAAGTTTCGACCTTTAAACACAATAGTCATTAAATAAAAGGCAGCTAATCCTTTACGATAATCACATTTTATGAGCAGAGAGATTAAAAGACTTCCTGGGAAGAATCTTAGCAGCTAGCCTATAAACACCAAGGGCATTATTTTACCAAAGCAACCATCAGCCGTTTGTTTAGTACGAGAGGCAAAATAGACAACCCAAAAGACATACAAGATGCCCTGTACTTCATTCATCAGCCATTCAACTAGAATACTCAGTCTAAGCCCAACAGCATCTGTCCTGGACAAAACGCTGGAAGCAAAAAATGAATCTACCTTTTGAGATGCTGCTCCAATTCCAAGACTAGCACCTTCATTGTTACTATGTAAGAGCCCAGGCTATGGCGAAGGGTCCATTGCATTGAGATTTCCAGCATAAATCTGCTGACTAGCTCATGAGTGAGCCCATCATGCTGTATCATTTCACAAATCTTCTAGGGCTGCCTTTTCTCATCTCAGTGTTCAGCATGATGTGATTCCTATGCAAAATGGGAGGGGGAAATATTTTTGCACTAGAACACGCAGCCCCTGTATGTTTGGCGGGGATGTTCATGCCTGGCTTGCTTCAAGATCAAGAGAAGGAAACAAGGGCAGATGATGACAACGCAAGCAGCAAGTCACATGACCGCTGTGTTACATAAAGCATCAAGAGAGATTAAAATCTTTACGACTGGGGGATTTCACATCTCAGCAAACACAGGCGCTCACTCCTTTCAACGGTGGGCTAATCCAGTTACGAAATTGCCACTCTGTCCCAGAGGAGCCACGTTACTAATTGGCACAGATTTCCCCTTATAATCCACTTACAAGGAATCTGTTACTACATTGCAGTTTAGGTTGTTAACCCCAATTGACCACTGAAGAATTAACATGGAAGGCTTACTTCAAATGACATACAGCTGCACAACATGCAAAAAGCAAAGCAATCAGATCACCAAGCCCTGAAAGGGTTAAAGAAATCCACTCATTCCAGTCACTAGTAATCATCAGTTCTGCAGAATGTCCCTGTCTCGAAGAATTATCGTCATGATGAACATAACAACCTGGAAAGAAGTCATGGCTGTGCAAAATAAATGTGAAACGCCTTACGTAGGAGGGCTTAACATATTCGAACTGTGCAGGAATGAATGGGAGTGCCAGAAGCTAAAACGATTTTATTGCACGTTTTAAAAACAAATCTGCTTGTGCACCATGTGTGTAAAAATGTATCTTAACCCAAAGAAAAAAATAAATAATGTAATGTATTGTTGTTTACCAGCCCTTGGATAAGGTGGCGGCATTAGTCCTTTTATATGCTTTATTCCCCATTGCTTTGACCTGCTGATCCTGCCAATAAAAAAACTAAGAATTGGTTAACACTACTGCAACCTGAAAGTTATGTGACTTAGCCAGGCAATTTGCTGGCGACTTGAGTACTACTTTGAAGTGAGGGACGGCCTACACCACAAGGAATAATCTTAAGTGTAATCTTTCTGTAACGCTGGATCCAAATCATAACAATATAGATCAGGATCTGACTTGGAGTCGACTTCCATTAAAGTCTATGGGCAACAAGTCTGAAAGAAGTCACCTTGACGTTGTACAGGAACCTTTTTAAAGTCAGAGCGACTGCAGTACTGCTAAGACAGCTCTTATTGACCAACATGAGATTTCACATGTCATATGACTTGGGGTCTCACAAGTCAGATCCCAAGTCGCAGCAGTGTGAACTGAGCCCGACTGTCCTAGAGTGACAACGTTCATTCACTACTCACTCACATACCATGCATGTATGGGGTAGCAGTTTTTCTCCAAGTCTGGCTTTTACATACATACGTTTTCTTACTACCGTAAAAGGTCTAGATACAAATTCTGCTTAGATAAATGTTGTTATACTAGCAAATTTGAAGCAGAGATTTGTATCGGTTACAAATCTCTGCTTCTTTTCTCTGGTGGTTTGTGGTAAGCTTCAAACTGCTGATGTGCCATGGAGACTAGCACCTACAGTTGTGCTCATAAGTTTACATATCCTGGCAAAATGTATGATTTCTTGGATGTTTTTCAGAGAATATGAAGGAGAACACAAACTTTTCTTTCACTCATGGTTCGTGTTTGGCTGAAGCCATTTATTATCAACTGTTTTTACTCTTTTTAAAATCACAACGACAAGAGAAAACTACCCTAATGGCCCTGATCAAAAGTTTACATACCCCCATTTTTAATACAGTGTATTGCCCCCTTTAACGTCAGTGACAACTTGAAGTCTTTTGTAGTATTTGTGCATGAGGCTCTATCTTTTCAGATGATAAATCTGCCAATTCCTCTTAGCAAAAAGCCTCCAGTTCCTGTAAATTCTTGGGTTGTCTTGCATGAACTGCACGTTTGAGATCTCCCCAGAGTGGCTCAATGATATTGAGGTCAGGAGACAGATGGCCACTCCAGAATGTTCACTTTATTCTGCTGTAGCCAATGACAGGTCCACTTGGCCTTGTGTTTTGGATCATTGTCATGATGGAATGTCCAAGTACATCCCATGCACAGCTTCCTGGCTGATGAATGTAAAATGTTCCTCTAGTATTTTTTGATAACATACTGCATTCATCTAGCCATAAATTTTGACCAAATTTCCTTTGCCTTTGAAGCTCACACATCTCCAAAACATCAGCGATCCACCTTCGTGTTTCACAGTAGGAATTGTATACCTTTCATCATCGGCACTGTTGATGCCTCTCCAAACGTAGCGTTTATGGTTGTGGCCAAAAAGCTACATTTTGGTCTCATCACTCCAAATGACTTTGTGCCAGAAAGTTTGAGGCTTGTCTCTGTGCTGTTTGGCATATTGTAAGCGGGATACTTTGTGGCATTGACGTAGTAATGGCTTTCTTCTGGGGACTCGACCAGGCAGCATCTTTTTTCAAGTGCCTCATTATTGTGCATCTTGAAAAAGCCTTGTATTTCACCTGAAGTTATTTGTGGGTTTTTCTTTGTATCCCGAACTATTTTTCTGGCAGTTGTGGCTGAAATTTTAGTTGGTCTACCTGACTGTGGTTTCATTTCAACAGAACCCCTCAGTTTTCCACTTCTTGATTAGAGTTTGAACACTGCTGATTGGCATTCTCAAATCCCTGGATATCTTTTTATATCCCTTTCCTGTTTTATACAGTTCCACTACCTTTTCCCGCAGATCCTTTGATAATTCTTTTGCTTTCCTCATGACTCAGAATCCAGAAATGTCAGTGCAGCACTGGATGAAAGATGCAAGGGTCTGTCAGGAGCCCAGAAACTCCTTGACCTTTTATATACACACACTAATTACAATCAAACAGATCACAGGCAAGGATGGTTACCTTTAAAAGCCATTCAAACCCTGTGTGTCAACGTGTGTTTATGGCAGGGGTGCTCAACCTGTGGCTCTCCAGCTGTTGCGGAACTACAAGTCCCATGAGGCATAGCAAGACTCCGACAGCCACAAGCATGACACCCAGAGGCATGATGGGACTTGTAGTTTTGCAACAGCTGGAGAGCCACAGGTTGAGCACCCCATGGTATCAGGCCAAAATCACCAGAGTATGTAAACTTTTGATCAGGGTCATTTGGGTAGTTTCTGTCATTATGATTTTAAAAGAGTAAACACAGTTGATTGATAATAAATGGCTTCAGCCAAACAAGAACCATGAGTGAAAGAAAAGTTTTTGTGTTATTCATATTCTCTGAAAAATGGCCAAGAAATTATAAATTATGCCAGGGTATGTAAACTTATGAGCACAACTGTATATTGGATAACTTCACTAGCTACTTAAAGCAGCTCTTCATTCTCTCTTTCAGCTTCGTCTGTTAATATTCGGCAATGTTATCTTATGTCAGAATGCGTTATTTTGTGCAGCATAAATACCTTTATTTTATTTTTCTGATGGCTTCTAGATTCGGCTGCCTGGGCAATTGAGATCATATTTATTTGGCCGTTGACTCCTGGAATATTGGAGTCATCAATCTCAGGAGCCTTTGGGCATCAGCATAGCATCTGCACCTGTGCAGTGCGATTACTGTGCAGGTGCGAGAACTAGAGGTGTATGTTGGGTAGCCAGCTGCATCCCAGAATAGAGCAGGCACCGGCTTCGGGTTCCCTTACATGGAATCTCCGACACACTGTTGATCTATGGTAAAAGAAATTTAACATGCAAACACTTACCCGAGAGTTTATAAAGTGACATCTTTTTTTAAAGGGAAAGGTTCGACAGCACATCATGGATCAACAAGGAAGCGTCCAAGCGAATTGTTTAATGCATGATCACATCACAAGAGTAGTGCTAGCGATCACGTATTAAACGATTCGCTTGATCGCTTCCTTGTTGATCAATGGCATGCTGGCAAACATTTTTTTTGTGACTTCTGAACCAGTTCCCAGCGGGTTGTTGCTGAAGCACCCAAACCCTTGAGAGCTTTTCCAGGAATGTGTGCGATGGGAATATGGAGTTCAGCTTATTTAGAGAGCCACTCTATTCATGTATGTACTACCACTTTCAGGCTCCTCCAAACTTTTTTTGCAGCTGTGAACTGGCTCCCTCATAGAGGGCAGTGATGTTTGTTCTTCATAGTCTCACTGTATGTAGGGATGTAGCTACCATCTCTTGCTTACTCTTGAGGACTGTGGACTATGGGATTTGTAGTGTTCATAACACAATGCACATAACCGTAATTAACCTGTACTGCTCGTGGATCCCTGTGAGCAAGCTTGTTGTGGGCAAAACGCATCCGAGGAGTGTGGCTCCTCTGGTGGAGACCGTATGTACAGTGCAACTATCATCCAGAATATTTTATCATGTTGGAATGGAGATGGCTCATAGGGGTCAGCACCAAAAAAAGCCCATGAATGAGCAAGTGGAGGTGGTTTAGAACAGTGCTATACATTGTGGGTATGTTTTGGATGTATGGATACCTTCTTTGTATTAGCACATAAGTAGCCTAGGAATGCAGTGACCGTACATATGCTCTCCTAGGCATTGTGTGAAAATAGATCTATAAATACATAAAACAACACATACCAGCTGCCTCCGAATTTATATGGGGCACAAAGATTTTAAAAAATTAACACAGAACTCCTGTGTCAAAAAGAAAAGGGACTTGCAAACGGTCTCCAACTACAACATAACATGTTTGTATAAGTGGTGGAGAACACTACTACCCTCACATCTGTTATGCTAAAACTTTTTGTAACCAATGATACAAAAAGTATTGATCTGAATATGAACGTTCTTAGCGTTCAACTTATAAAGACTATAAGCCAACAGACATTATTGCTGAAGCTGAGAAAGACGGATGTACAGTACTGTGTGGTAGAAAGAAATCTATTCATAATCAATCTACAAATAATGGGGTTTATATTTTTTATTAAGTGATTCATGAAATGAAAGGGCATTTTGAAGGTAAAGTTTGCCTTTGGGCTAGTTCACCCCACAAAAAACCTCCCCCAGGTCCGTTACGGATGCATTTATGCATTCTGGTTTGTTTTTTGTTGCATTTCCAGGTGCATTACAGATGCTTTTATCCTGTTTTTCTTTTCTCACTGTACTGGGGTCCAGTGCGCTTTTGATATGTGTTGGTATATTCTAGTACGTTTGTGATACGTTTTATACTTTCTTGCACTCTGACTAATCTTTGTCCCACATCAACTACTCATACGCGCATACTTAAGCCATTGACTTAGAATGGGGGGTCAGCAACCTGTAGATCACGGTCTGGGCTTGCTGACCCACCATTTCAGTACATCAAATGCACCACCTTTAGCTGCATTGACCAGGGGTGCACATGTCGCAGCCAGAGTCATATGCCCCGTCATGGTTGGTGGGTGTAGCACCTGCCAAGCATGACCCATTCAAGTGAATGAGGGCACTGAGTGCCCTGCAACCTTGTGCACTACAGCAAACAAGGGATTAAAGCAGGCAGCATTATGTTGCTTTCTCATCTGCTTTAGCTCTTGGACCCCACGGAAGCATGCAGATGTGGGGCAATTGCAGAGTGGTCCCATTTACTTGAATGGGCTGCAGCTGGCAGGTGGTAACACCCACCAAAAGCAACAGCATGTGTACACTTTTGGCTGCTGCCTCAGAAGCTAAAGGGATTAGGGATTTGGGATTAGGGATTAGGGATTTGGGATGGTAAAATTGCAACTCAATCGCAGGGTTTTACCAACCCCCAACGTTACATGTTAACGAGGCTTAAGGGTACCATTGCCGAATGCAACTAAGGGCTCATTCACAAGTGCAGCAGGCACTGCTGCTCCTCTGAAGAGAGACCCGAGTGTGTTTGACAAGTGGTGAGGAGGTGACATGTTGCATCCTCAACACCAGATTTAAACCCATGATTGCCATGCAATGCATGCGATTATAAACACAGTAGTACGGCAATTAGACAATTTTAAATCAGGTGTGAGGTGACACTGTGGCCGGTGATCTTTGACTTCTCCCAGGTTGTTCAGGTAGATCTCCACCTCTTTAAGGTTGCCTACCCCTGGTTTAGAATGACCAGAACTTGCTTATTCACAAGGATAGCATCAAAACTTCACTGGTACAGGTATTTAAATTAAACACCTATGCCATTTTGAATAAAGTCTTGAATATTCATTGTTGGGGTTTGTTCACACCCTACAATGGTACGTGCTTGTGCACGCCATACAAGTACATGTATGGTGGTGTGCAGTGAAATGCAGCTCAGACATGGTGTGAACAATTTAAAAATACTGTCACTTTGCCTATTCAAACAAAATGACAGGTTCTCTTAGGAGGAAAAAAAAAAATCCCACACTCGCACTCATTGATACTATCCTCCATGCGCACATAACATTCCAAAAATCTAGTCCTTCTAAACTGTGGGAGCATGTGATCTCTTCCCCTTCTGGTCAAGTCATTATCTTCCTTCGAGTCACACCTTCGTTGGAACCAGGTTTGGAATTGGCTCCAAAAAAAGAGCAATGACAGAAGGAAGGTCAAGAATCAGTGAATGGGCAAAGTGACAAACTCTTTAAGGCCAAAGTCAACCCCCTATTACTGTACTTTTTGTACCCATTACATTTTTAGTCACATTGCAGACATTTATATGCCACAAATGTTATGTAATGCAATCAACTGCTTTTGAGCAAAGAAAACTTGACTGAAAATCCCATAAAAAGGTCCTGCAGGCCTTTCTTTCAAAAGTTTTTTTTTAAAAATGAAGCCCATCAAAGTCATGTATGCTGGTGGGACAAGCCCTTAGCAGGTACTGTAGCTATAGCTTTGTCCGAGTCATTAAATAACGGGTAAAAAAGTTGGACCATACACTTAAAGGGATTGTAAAGTCTCATTAATTTTTTCAATAAAAATAATGAACAGGTTATACTTACCTGCCCTGTGCAGTGGATTTGCACACAGCAGCCCAGATCCTCCTCTTGGGTCCCTCTTCGGTGCTCCTAGACTCTTCCTCCTGTGAGTGCCCCCAAAGCAAGCAACTTGCTATGGGGACACCCGATCTGGGTCATAGCTGTGTCCACACATGGAGCCCCGGCCCCATCTCTCTCCTGATTGGTTGACTATGAAAGACAGCAGCAGGAGCCAATGGCACCGCTGCTGTGTCTTAGCCAATCAGGGAGAGGGAGAGCCGAGACACTCATGGACAACGCTGAACAGAGATGGGGCTCAGGTAAGTATTGGGGGTACTGGGGCAGCTGCTGCACACACAAGGCTTTTCATCTTCATGGATAGAATGCATTAAAAGAGAAATAACCTTCTGACTTTACAACTAAGTTTTAGTAATTAAATACACGATACGTTCAATACCCAACAGTGGTTATGGTTGATGGTTACATAATCTATATAATGAAAGATTTAAGTGTCACTTCACTGCTCTCCAAATAGCATATTTAAAATTCTTTGTTATCAAATTACAGATAAATCCAAGATCACAAAATTCTATAAATGCAAATATCTGTATAGCCGTTACTAGCACCTTCATTACATAATAGTATAGAACAGTACACAGAGCCAGTAAACAAGGGTCATTTCTGGTAGTAGAACATAAGACATTGCTCAGTAATGTGCAAATTGGAAACCAGTTCAGTTCTTAAACAAACTGGATTAGTTAAAGAACAAAGCAATGTAGATGGTTAGAAAACAGCCTCCAGCTACAACTGAATATGCCTGAAGTACAAAGATCTGCTTTCTTAAGCTGTCGGATTCAAGAAATCAGCACCATGCTACGCTTGCCCCCATTGTCCCTGCCAGTCCTAACCTTTATGTAAAGTGACAGGTCGCACAAAGAAAAATGACAAGACTAGTATATCATGTTGGTCCAAACTGGCATGTCTCATTCACTGCCAAGCCTGGCTGTACCAGTCCATACCTGCATGGTCTGAAGATGTATTTATTACAGACATTTGTTTGGCTCTTGTCCATGGGGTTACCAAAGACAACAGTTTCCTGGGTTTGGACCTCATCTTATGATAAATAACTCTTACTTATATGGAGCTGGATAGAATACATCTGTAAACAGCGAGTGAAAAAAGTATTTGATCCCCTGCTGATTTTGTACGTTTGCACACTGACAAAAATAATCAGTCTATAATTTTAATGGTAGGTTTATTTTTTTTTATTTTTTATTTTTTATTTTTTTAACAGTGAGAGACAGATCAGAAAAATCGAGAAAAATGCACTTCAAAAAAAGTTATAAATAGATTTGCATTTTAGTGAGTGAAATAAGTATTTGATCCCCTATCAATCAGCTAGATTTCTGTCTCCCAGGTGTCTTTTATACAGGTAACAAGCAGAGATTAGGATCACTCCTAATCTCCGCTTGTTCAATGTATAAAAGACACTTGTCCACAGAAGCAAATCAGATTCCAATCTCTCCATCATGGCCAAGACCAAAGAGCTGTCCAAGGATGTCAGGTACAAGATTGTAGACCTACACAAGGCTGGAATGGGCTACAAGACCATCGCCAAGCAGCTTGGTGAGAGGGTGATAACGGTGCAAATATTTGCAAATGGAAGAAACACAAAATAATGTCTCCAAATCTGGGGCTCCATGCAAGATCTCACCTTCTGGAGTCTCAATCATGAGAACAGTTAGGAATCAGCCCAGGACTACATGGAAGAATCTGGTCAATGATCTCAAGGTAGCCAAGATAACAGTCACCAAGAAAACGATTGGTAATGCACTATGCCATAAAGGACTGAAATCCTGCAGGGCCCACAGGGCCCACAAGGTCCCCCTGCTCAAGAAAGCACATGTACATGCCCATCTGAAGTTTATTAATGAACAGCTGAATGATTCAGAGGAGAACTGAGTGAAAGCGTTTGTGGTCAACCAAGACCAAAATCAAACTCTTTGGCATCCTGGAGTGGCCTAGCCAATTTCTAGACCTTAATCCCACAGAAAATATGTGGAGGGAGCTGAAGGTTTGACTTACCAAACGTCAGCCTTGAAACCTCAATGACTTGCAAAGAGAAGCGAGACAAAATCCCTTCTGAGATGTGCGTGGTTTGAACACAGTTTTCATATGCGAGTGGGACTTACGTATGCGTTCGCTTCTGTGTGCAAGCACATGGGGACAGGAGCACTTTAATTTTTTATTTTACTTTCAATTTTTTAGATTGACACTTAACCACTTCAGCCCTAGAAGAATTTACCCTCTTCCTGACCAGAGCACTTTTTGTGATTCGGCACTGCGTTTCTTTAACTGACAATTGCGCGGTCATGCAACGTGGCTCCCAAAAAAAATTGACATCTTTTTTTCCCACAAATAAAGCTTTCTTTTGGTGGTGTTTGATCACCCCTGCGGTTTTTATTTTTTGCGCTATAAACAATAAAAGGGTGACAATTTTGAAAAAACACATTTTTACTATAATAAATATCCCCCAAAAATATATTTAAAAAAAACAACACATTTTTTCCCCTCAGTTTAGACCGATACGTATTCTTCTACATATTTTTGGTAAAACAAAAACCGCAATAAGCGTTTATTGATTGGTTTGCGCAAATATTATAACGTTTACAAAATAGGGGATAGTTTTATGGCATTTTAATTCATTTTTTTATTTTATTTTACTAGTAATGGCGGCGATCAGCGATTTTTATCGTGATTGTGACATTATGGCGGACACATCGGACATTTTTGACACATTTTTGGGACCATTGTCATTTATACAGAAATCAGTGCTATACAAATGCACCGATTCCTGTGTAAATGACACTGGCAGTGAAGGGGTTAACCACTAGGGGGCAGTTTAGGAGTTAAGTGTGTCCTGGGGCGTGTTTCTAATTGTGGGGGGGGGGGGGGAGTGGCTACATGTGACACGTCACGGATCTCTACTCCCAATTACAGGGAGCAGAGATCAGTGACACTGTCACTAGGTAGAACGGGGAGATGCTTGTTTACATTAGCATCTCCCTGTTCTTCCTCCCAGTGAGGCGGGGAGGAAGAGACCAGTGGAGCTAGCCACGGGCACACCCACTGGCCACCTCTTAAAGGGCCACCTGCAGGTACGCGATTTTGCCTGTACGATACCTTCTGCCAAAGTATATCGGCGTGAGGCGGTCAGCAAGCGGTTAAAAAATAAAATGTGATCACTTTTATTCCTATTACAAGGAATGTAAACTATGGCACTAAAATATGGCCCGATCAGTCCTCTTTACAGTGAGATTGGGGTCAATATGACCGCCAATCTCACCTCTAGGCTGGGACAGCTGAAGAAAAAAAAATAAAAAAATAAACACACCATCTCGGCTTCCCAGCCGAGGCAGCGCTGTTAGTTTGAATGCAGAGGCCAGGCGTGACGTCATAACATTGCACCTGGCCTCCGAACGTTCAGAGACTTCGGCGACCATCCAAAACTCTATGGTAAACATCCGGGGCCAGTGGATCCATTCTCCCACTCACTGATCACAGCGGTGAGTCAGTAGAAGCACCGGAGGGTGGCGGGACTTTTATCTATACGAAAAGTGTACGCTTCACTTGTTAAGCACATGCAGACAGAACTGTATTAGGTTCTTATAAGTCGTCCAACCTGTCTGGTGGTGTGCAGATTACAGACATGCCATGGTCAGTTACAGTCAGTTAAGCCTATTCAACACTGAATATATATTTATTTATACCAGAAGTCATCTTCCTGTTCTTCCTAAATATGTATACGGGTAAATGCTGTCCCTATACAGATATAGAGGCATAAAGATATCTTAAAAAAAAAAAAAAAAAAAAGCTGACTGTATCCAGCATCCTTTAATATCTCTCTCTCTCTCTCTCATTTTCAGCCGGCGATTCCCTGCACCATAAGAATGATCATAGCGGCTGTTCCGCCGCTTGATCGTTCTTACGGGCGGTGGGAGGGGACATCCCCCCCCCCTCCCGTGCTTCTACCGACTCACCGCTTCCATCGGTGAGTCAGTCAAAGGATCCGCCGGCCCCCGGATGGTATCAGAGATTTCCGGCAGACCAGATGGTCCCCGGAGTCTCTATGATCGTTCGGAGAACGGGCGCGATGTTATGACGTCACGCCCGGCCTCTGCATTCATAATAATGGCGCCGTCTTGGCTGGGAAGCCAGGATCATTTTTTTATTTTTGGCTTCCCAGCCTAGGAGGTGAGATGTGGGGTCTTATTGACCCCATATCTCACTGTAAATAGGTCCGATCATGCCATATTCCTATTACAAGGGATGTTTACATTCCTTGTAATAGGAATAAAAGTGATCAATTTTTTTTTGCGTCAAACTAAAAAAATGTAAGTAAAATTAACAATATATATATATATATATATATATATATATATATATATATATATAAAAATGTAAATCACCCCTGTGAGCTTGTACGCAGAAGCGAACGCATACGTAAGTCCCGCCCACATATGAAAACGGTGTTCAAACCACACGTGAGGTATCGCCACCAACGCGAGAGCAATACTTCTAGCCCTAGACCACCCCTGTAACCCAAAACATGTAACCAGTAAAAAAAAAAAAAAAATTTAAAGCGTTGCCTATGGGGATTTTTAAATACCAAAGTTTGGCGCCATTCCACGAGTGTGTGCAATTTTTGAAGCGTGACATGTTGGGTATCTATTTACTCGGCGTATCTTCCGCTTTCACATTAGGCAAAAAAATTGGGCTAACTTTACTGTTTTTTTTTTTTCTTTTAATGCATGAAAGTTTTTTTTCTGAAAAAAACGTGTTCGAAAAATTGCTGCGCAAATACTGTGCGAGATAAAAAGTTGAAACGACCGCCATTGTATTCTCTAGGGTCTTTGCTAAAAAAAAAAAAAAATTATAATATATAAATTATATATATATATATATATATATATATATATATATATATATATATATATATATATATATATATATATATATATATATAAAATGTTTGGGGGTTCTATGTAATTTTTCTAGCAAATTATGAATTTTACATGTAGGCGAGAAATGTCAGAATTGGCCTGGATGCAAAGTGGTTAAACTTCATGCACTGAACTCAAATATCAAACATTATCACCCTCACTAACTCTGAGTGAACTGCAGAACAAATTTTCACTATATAGTGAATATTAGGAAAGGAAGAAATGTTTGTTGTCCTAAGGAGAGCCACGTAGAGTAAAAGCTGCTCATCCATAGTTACAGTTCAGCAAGTGTCATCGTGGGACAAGTGTTACTGGCAGGATTACTAAGTGAAAAGAAGGGAACTAAATCCTGAAAAAAGGAAACAAATGTAGCCAGCCAACACAAAGGATGAGTAAGCTGTAATATATAGAAAAAAAATTGGGAGGGTTAAATATGCTTAAAAAGAAGAACAGAAGAAGAACGGATGCACACATTTGAATGCTGCCTTAAAATATACACACAAATCTCCCCTCCCTCATATACAGTACCCACATCATTATACTACTTTAGAGGAAAATGTATAGACAGAGGATCATTGATCAATTATTGCAGGATCCAATTAACCTACCAAGACATGCAAACACACCAAGCACCTATAAACTATAACTTTCTAAGATTTGATGTTCAGAGTCACCATTACATGGTTGCATAATAATTTTTTCCCAAAAAACAAAAACAAAACAATTCTACAGAAATGTAATGGCACAACATGGTGCACGTGCTCTTGGTGCAAATGACAAATAAAAACTACGAGGACCAGCTTAAATGACAGGGTGGACGTGATAAAAAATTGAGCTCTACCCAGCAATAAAAAAAAAATATATAATCTTTAATTATTATACACTGGCATTAGACTTCTAGAAGTAGTGAATGCAGACTGGCTTGCTAGAAGCCAAGTATACACACCTATACTGCATACATAGCTATAAAAACAGCTAAAGGTTTGCAAGATTCAGTAAATACATATTAAAAGTGAAAACTAAAAGTGTATATTTAAAAACATTTTTTTTTTTCGAAGAAAGTTTTTTTTGTTTTTAAATAAAATCCTTGTTATTGACAACAAAACATAAAACATATCACAATCGGGCCAAAAACAAAATAGTACAAAAATATTGCCATATCAAAAGCATGACATGCTACATTATGACTGTTGTACAAAGACACTTATTATAACCAACATCAAAGAAAACAAGAACAAAAAATACTCCATGGCAGGTGTACAAGCCTAGCTTATGATCCTGTGCTTAGTGCAAAGCACATACAGCATATGTAATGAAGGTGTGACGGGGAAGAAAAAAAAAAAAAAAAAAAAGCCATAGCCATGGTGTTTACGAGCTATGTTAAGAAGGTGCAAGATAGCTGTATATACTGGTGGAGTATATAGCACCTCCTCTAGAGCACCCGGGGGGCAGTGGGATCTTGAGGTAGAGGGGCATCATAAACTAAGTATTAATAGCCATCCAATATCTAAAGCGTTTTGGACATCTTCAGAAAATATGTATTAAACTACCCTCTTGATTATTGCAATTGGGTCAGATAGGAGAGTCTTGTCTACCCCCATTTAAATAATTTTTCAGGGGGGACAGCTTTTGGGATGCCAAGAGTGATAGAAGAGGCGTTGATGCTGAAATAGCTTCCCACTGCATCCAGGTGGCCCGCATCATTCTCCCATTGCCCTCTACAGGGCAATTTAGCAGGGTCTTGTATTTGTGCTAAAAGTATAATGCAAGAAACCATACCCTTTTTGTTTGTTGCTGACATAACATCCCCAATATACCAAGGGTCTTCTAAAGTCGTCCTAGTATCTACTGTTTGAGACTGAAGTGCATGGCGCAACTGCAGGTATTTCTGAAAGTGATGTCTCAAAGTCAAACTCAGTTTGTAAAGCGGAGAAAGACTTGAATATACAGTACCTGAGCGATTAGCTGCATACCCTTTCTTTGCCAGGATAGGCATCCTTATGGTTCGGCTAGTTCAATTTAATTGTGAATATTCCACAAGGGGTGCTGCTTAACCCCTAATCTGCCTTGGTTTTCAAATATTTCCAATGTTTTAACATCAAAGGCGCAGTGAACAGGAGCCAAGGGAAATCCATTTCCAGGTGTGACAAAGCCATGAAGTCTGAATAATTACAAAGTAGTAACCTGCATATAGGATCCTTTCATATCTACCAAATCCCAGACTACTTCAGCCTAGCGGGACTAGGTTTATGGTTTTCAAATCCCAACCAGGACACTGGTTTAGTACCCGATTTATAGTAGATGAGCGATGCACATTTTACATTTTATTTCTCTATTTTGTGAAGTACATCTCAAGGGTGCTAGGTGCAAGAGGGAATTTAGACATCAGCTGCGTGGACACTAAAAGAATTATTTTACAAAATGTTCCGGTTGAAGGTTGATGGGCAGCTCCAGAACTGCTAACAAAAACAGCCAAGTTTTAGCGTGTATTAGTATTTTATGTTTGCTGCTCACAGCATTCCATAAACTAGAAATGAGAGCTCTATCGCCATCTGGTGGTAAAGATCTAGAAAGAGCTTAAAGTAATTCTGGCTGTAACTGATAGCAAGGCTCAAATATTTAGGACCATCTATTGCATTTTATATATATATATATACACACACACCATAATCTGTAAATTTCCTCTTACCAGGCACAACCAATGCAATGTTGGTGTATGAATCATCTTATAGATGAGCAAATCTGCTTTTATAGATTAATATACTCCTTTACACCCTCAAAAAGTTAAAAGTGAGGTTTACCTGGTCCAGAAAATAGCCCATGCAGTTAAGGGACCCAATAGATATTTAAAAAAAAAAAAAAAAAAAAAAAATCTCCACCACTCCCCCCTATTTAGAAAAAGAGCCTTAAGGCCCATACACACGGTCGGACTTTTTGACAACAAACATGCAAATTAGCCGTTTTGGAGCAACATCCGACTGTGTGTACGCTCCATCGGACAAACTTTTTCTGTTTTCATTGGACTTTTGTTGGCTGTGCGAACAGACAAACTTTCTGGCAACAAAAGTCCGATGGAGCAAAGTCCGACCGTGTGTACGCAAAAGCATCGGACTTTTGTACAAGGTACAAACACGCATGCTCAGAACCAATGCAAAAGATCAGACTACAATACAGAAGTTCACCAAAGGTGGCGCTGGAGTCATTGAACGTCCTCTTTTGAAGCAGCGTCAGTACGTTGTGACGTCACTACGTTCGTGTTTGTTATCAAAAAGTCCGACCGTGTGTATGCAATACAAACTTGTGGACCACGCCCTTTGTACAAAAGTCCACGGAAAAGTTTGTACAAAGTCCGACCGTGTGTATGAGGCTTTAGTCTGCATGCACACCGGACCTTTAACTCCTTGTGCAAGAGATTCTGGCATGTTTGAGCAGGCAGAAGGCACACGTTCACCATTCAGCCCTGCTGCCGACAGCCTGTAAAAGCTAGGAGAGGCTGAAAGCATGCTGAGGTTGGACTGTGCATTGTGTAGTACTAAAGTTTAGAGTCGCATATGCCCAGGGATGAATGCCATAGATTTGTGTGCCAGCATTTGCCCCTGGGTGTATACTGCCCCAAACATCAATTCTACTCCGTGCACCATCCAGCTGCAGCAGCTTTCAGCCTCTCATACAGATTTACAGGCTGTCGGCAGTCAGACTGGACTGTGCCTGTGCCTTTTACCTGAAGGAAAATACCAGAATCGTATGCAGTGTGCACAAGCCCTAAGGGCCCTTTCACAATGATATGCTTTTGAGGTGTTCTTATAGACTTACCATGAAAGATGCCTTTTTGGTGCGCTTTTGAAAAACTGCACCAAAAAAAAAAAAAAGCACTTTCCATTGTAAGTCAATAATAAAGTATGCAGGACTTTTCAAAGTGCAGCGCACCTGCAGTGTGAACAGTTACCAAGGCTTGTCCTCCTCTACATAGATGCAGACTGCAGCTTTCCTTGTTAATACACCGAGATTTACTCAAGTAGTCATATTAAAGGCAGTCCCCCTCCTTTGATACAAGTGTGTGAGATCATAGTGAAACAAGCTGTTCCGAGTATAAATGTGAGCAATGGACATCAGGGTTGCCACACAGACTTCCATTATTCTTTTATGGCCATATGCACAATTGGGCTGCTGGAATGCTGCATAGCCACTTGACCTCCAGAATATTTACCCCCCTTCATGACCAGACCATTTTTTGAGATACAGCACCGTTACTTTAACAGACAATTGCACAGTCATGCAATGCTGTACCCAAATAAAAACGTATATATTTTTTTCCCCCACAAATAGAGCTTTCTTTTGGTGTTATTTGATCACTACTGCGTTTTTTGTTTTTTTTGTGTGCCTGTTATTAAAAAAATAAAATAATCTACTGCTATAAAACCTATCGAATTTTTTATTTTTATTTTTTAATCAAATTCCTTAATAAATTTAGGCCAATATGTAATCTGCTACATATTTTTGGTAATTTTCTTTCCAATAAGCGTATATATTGATTCGTTTGCGCAAAAGTTATAGCGTCTAAAAACTATGGGATATATACTGGAATTTTTATTTTTATACTAGTAATGGCAGCAATCAGGGACTTATATAGTGGGACTGCAATATTGCTGCAGACAATTGGACACAGACTTTGTGGGAATCTGTGAAACTGATACAGTGATCAGTGCTAAATCTATGTACTGTTCAGGGACGGACTGACAACTCATGGGGCCCCCGGGCAGCAGGAGAAGAAGATTATGGGGCCCCCGGGCAGCAGGAGAAGAAGATTATGGGGCCCCCGGGCAGCAGGAGAAGAAGATTATGGGGCCCCCGGGCAACAGGAGAAGATTATGGGGCCCCCGGGCAACAGGAGAAGATTATGGGGCCCCCGGGCAACAGGAGAAGAAGATTATGGGGCTCCCGGGCAACAGGAGAAGAAGATTATGGGGCTCCCGGGCAACAGGAGAAGAAGATTATGGGGCTCCCGGGCAACAGGAGAAGAAGATTATGGGGCCCCCGGGCAACAGGAGAAGATTATGGAGAGGTGGGGCAGCTATAATCTTGGGATTTAAAAAAAAAAAAAAAAGATTTTTACATACTATCCCTGGTTTTATTGAGGCTGGCAACTCTGATGGGGCCCCTCAGTGGCAAGGGGCCCTCGGGCAGTGCCCGAAAGTACAGTAAATAGTACCAGGGGTGGACTGACCAAACGACACTAGCTAGGAAGGGGTTAAACACAAAGGGTCAACTGTGTGCCTAACCAGTGTTTTGGGGAAAAGGTGTCCTGCTTTTACTAAGGGAAGTGATAGATTTTATTCCCTGCTTTGCAGTGACACAAAATCGACCACTTTCCCCCTGTCAGAATGGAGCTCTGCCTTGTCTGCATCTGTCTGACGATCAGTGGGCATCAGTGAACATCCATTGCCCGTCACCTGCAGATCAGCTACTCACAGCAGAAGCAGCGCACCCCCTAGGCAGAAGCCCGGAATTACATATATACACACACACACACACACACACACACACACACACACACACAAGATTCTACACAGAACGGCCACCTGTAGAAGTATATCTGCTATAGGACGGTCCTTTAAGTATATAGTGTACAAATCCAACCATGGGCAGGCCACAGGAATAAACCGGCTGAGTCGCTTTCACATGACATTGTTAACAGCTACCTTAAATATAAATCCCAGCAAGTGTGTGCAAGATGGGAGACGGAGTATGCATCAAGCTGAATAGGCTCCTCTCTTGTCTTGCCCCCAGTTTTCACTACCTTCTTCCACCTAAACAGTAAGAGAAGTAGGAGAAGCAGGAGAAAACAGGAGCCATAACCTGCAGGCCACAGATCTCTTTCAAAATAAAAATGGTATAGACTTCCCCATGCAGTTTATGTACAGGCTTAAGGGACAAGAACATTTGAACGATTTGCGGTGAAAATGCAATTTGAAACCCCAGGGGAGACTACTTTACTTTAGTCTGTATAAAAGGTTCGTTAGCCATCAAAGTTGCAGTTGCTTTCAATGACAAAACAGATGGCTCAGTGGGGATTTTACATTTTCCAGCCTTATTTTTATACCTGTACCCAATCAAGGGAGATCACTGATGAGGCCACATATTGGCTTGTATAAACCTTCCTGGTCGGGCCCAAGCATGTGCTCTGCGATCCCATTCGTTCCTATGAAGAAGTAGTCTGGAGGAGGAGCAGCTCATACCCCAAAGCGTGCTAGAGGAACAAATGGGAGTGCAGAGCAAATGTGTGTGCCCGCCTCTGGCACTACATCATAAGTGTTCCAATTTAAAATGATCTTGTTGCTTTGGGCAGATTATAGACTCACGTTAAGAGCCTATGCCGACAGGTTTTTGATTGCGTCATGTGGGTGTTTAATTGCTATACAAGTCTATGGAAATGCAAAAGCCTCTCGAAACAGGTCAAATGCAAGTGAGGAGATGGCAACTGCAGGTCAAATCCGATCAATGAATTCTCAATATAAGCAGATGCCATCAACACAAGCCCAAAGCCATTGACACTAATGTAAACACCTGTGCTTTGTCTAGACATGGAAATGCAACAAGCAGACTTGATAGTGGGAACCACACATGTAAACATACCAATGCTCTTGCTTCCCCCATCTGTGCATAGGGCCAGGGGCAGTGCCATCAAGGGAATTGGTTATTGTGCCTGCTATTCAATTCCTTTGTATATTAAGGTCCACTTCATTTACTTGCAAGATGTTTAGTGTTCTTTTCCTGCTGAGATCTACTACTGAAGTGTGACCATTCATAAATGAAGCACAGTAAGCAGTAATACAACTGAATGGTCAGGCTTTGATTTACTAATGTACAACCCCAATTCCAAAAAAGTTGACTAACATCTGCATAAAAACAGAATAGAGTGATTTGCTAATCTCATAAACCAATATTTTATTCACACTAGAAAACATATCAAGTGTTTAACCACTTCCCACTGCACATAAACGGCTGGGTGGGTACTTCCTCCTGATTGGACGTTCCTGACTGTCACTCAGATGGAGTGAGATCAAACGGCAATCTGCCGCACAATCTTGATGTGCTTGTGTCACAAAGACGTGGCACATCTCGGATGGGCAGGAGGGCTCTGTGAATGGCCCTACTGATCACAGTGAGCAGTAACCGCAAGGTGTTTTTTTCAGCTTTTTACATACTAATCACCGGGCCTAGGTGTCCCCAAAACTGTGTCCCCACACGGTAAAAACACCTGTGGCAGTGATCATCTGCACACATCTGGCCATGATTATCTGCGCACATCTCTCCGCAATCACACAAATCTATCATACACTTATCAGGACTTTATTTTACCAAAGACATGTAGTAGAATACACTCTGGCCTAAATTTATCATGACATTTGATTTCTTTTAAAACAGAAAGTAGAAAATATTGTTTTTTTCAAAAATTTTCGCTCTTCACAAAAAATAAAATCCATTCAAAGTGCGAGAGCAGGGAAAGCTGAAAATTGGCATGGGAAGGAAGGGAAGGGAGTAAAAGTTCCCAGTATTGAAGCGGTTAGCTGAGAAAAATGTACCACTTCAACCACTTGCCAACCAGCTCACGCAGATATACGGCGGCAGGTTGGCTCACCTGCGCGAACCAGCGGCCAAGTATATCGGTCCGTGCAAGGAGGACAGAATGTGCGAGCCCGCGGGTCCTGTGAACTCCATGTCCGCCAGCGACCTGCGATCGATGTGAACAGAGGCAGAATGGGGACTTGTAAACAAAGATTCCCCGTTCTGCCTAATGACATGTCAGAGATCTTCTGTTCCCAGTGATCAGGAACAGTGATCTCTGTCATGTCCCACTGAGCCCATTCCCCCTACAGTTAGACATCCAGAGAACACAGTTAACCCTTTGATCGCTCCATAGTGTTAACCCCTTCCCTGCCAGTGTCATTTGTACATTGATCAGTGTATTTTTATAGCACTGAGCAATGCAATAAATGTCACTGGTCCCCAAAACGTGTAATTTGGGGTCAGATTTGTCCGCGCAATGTCGCAGTCCCACTAAAAACAGTCGCTGCCATTACCAGTAAAAACAAAGAAAAATATAAAAGTCCTTAAATCTATCCCGCAGTTTGTAGGCATGATAACTTTTGTGCAAGCCAATCAATATGGGCTTATTCTGATTTATTTTACTAAAAATATGTAGAAGAATATATATCAACCTAAACTGATGAATAAATTATTTATTTATTTTTTAATTGTTGAGACTTTTTTTTGTTTATAGTGCAAAAAATAAAAACCGTTGTGGTCACATACCACCAAAAGAAAGCTCTATTTGTGGGTAAAAATTTTGGGTATAGCATCGCATGACTGCGCAATTGTCACAAAAAATGGTCTGGTCATTAAGGGGGCAAATCTTTCCGGGGCAGAAGTGGCTAAGAAAAAAAAGGTAATTTTGAAATAAAATGGCAGCAACAAGTCTCAAAATAAAGTTGGGAAAGGGTCATGTGTAGCATCCCCTCTTATTTTAACAACACTCTGTAAACAGACGAGAGCTGAGGAGACCAGTTGCTGGAGTTTTCGGGGAGGAATGTTTTTTTACCCGATATAGGATTCCTACTATTCAACAGTCCTGGGTCTTCTTTGTTGTATTGTTCCTTTCAACATGCAACAAATATTTTCAATTGGTGAAAGGTATGGACTGCAGGCAGGCCAGCTAAGCACCCAGACTCTTCTATATTTCTAGGTTTGCCATTGTCCTACTGACATAGGCCTTCCCTGAAAAAAGATGTCATCTGGATAGGAGTATATTATGCTGCTCTTAAACCTGGATACATCATAATTCACTGAAGTGTATTTTTTCCAAAACCGATTCTTCTGAAAGACCACTCCGCAAATACAGTGCAACATAAAATATTGCAACAATCTCAATGTTATTCTCTAGGGTCTTTGCTAAAAAAAATATATATAAAAATACAGATTTTTAATCTGTACGCAACAAGTGTCAAAAAAGGTTTAGGCCCCTTTCACACTGACAGTTTTTCAGACGGACCTGAACGGGTGCTCCATAGAGCTCTATGGAGCGTCGGATGTCAGCGGTGACATGTCCGCTGACATCCGACCCGCACCGATCCGAAAAAGTGTAACGGAGGAAAAAGCTATTTTTCCATCCGTCTGCGGATCGGATGACGACGGGCACTGCGGTCTGTCGTCATTCGATCTCCCATAGGGGAGAGCCGCGCTGTGACAGGTCTGTCCCTGCGCAGTGTGCAGAGACGGACCTGTCATCTCCCTGCTCAGCGGGGATCGACGGAGTGATCCCCGCTGAGCAAACTGATATCCACGGGGCAGATCAGAACTGATCCGCCCCGTGTGAAAGGACCCTTAGTCTAAGTGGTTAAACTGACCTTATTTACAGACGGAAGCGCATTCCTTTGATCTAAAAGAATCAAGAGATGCATTGTTTCTCTTCATTTCGGTTCCCGAGTTTTTCTTTGTTTTGTTTTTTTAACAGCTGTGAGCACTCTGGCTCTGCACTTAACATAAGGGAAGTACTGTATTAACCACTTCAGACCAGGAAGGATTTACCCACTTCCTGACCAGGCCATTTGTGATACGGCAGTGCTTCGGTTTAACTGGCAATTGCGGGGTCATGGGATGACGTACCCAAACAAAATTGAAGTCGCCCCCCCCCCACAAATAGAGCTTTATTTTGGTGGTATTTGATAACCTCTGCATTTATTTTTTGCGCTATAAAAAAAAAGAAAAAAGCGCAAAAGTTTTGGGGAAAAAAAAAAAAGATGATTTTTTACTTTCTGCTATAAAACATTTCCACCAAAAAAAATGTAAAAAAAACAAAAATGTATTCATCGGTTTAGGCCGATGTGTATTCTACTACATATTTTTGGCAAAAAAATAAAAAGAATAAAATCGCAATAAGCGTATATTGATTTGTAAAAAAGTTATCGCGTCTACAAAATATGGGACAGATTTATGGGATTTATTATTATTTTTTTTTTTAATAGTAATGGCGGCGATCAGTGATTTTTATTGTGACTGCTACATTGCTGCAGACAGACCGAACTGACTTTTTGGGAACCAGTGACATTATTACGTAATCAGTGCTAAAAATATGCACTGTTATTGTACTGACACTGGCAGGGAGGGGGGTCAACACCAGGTGCGATCAAGGGGTTAAAACATGTTCCCTCACTGTGTGTTCTAACTGTATGGGGGTAGGCTGCCTGGGGAAACAGAGCCATCTTCCTGCATTTCCCCTGACAGAACAGAGATCTGCCTTGTGGGGGGGGGGGGGGTTGAGGTTGAATCGCGATAACAATTTAACAAATGAATCGTACAGCTCTAATATGTGCTCTGTAGATTGCAATTTTACATCTAGAATTATTATTTTGAAATTGCTTGACAATTCTTAGATGCATCTTTTCACAGATTGAGGAACTTCTGCCCATCTTTACCATTGAGACACTAACTTTTTAAGATGCTCTTTATGCCCGATCATGTTACTGACCTGTTGCCAATTAGCCTAATTAGTTGCAAAATGTTCACCCAGCTCTGCTTTGTTAGTACCACTTAATCTGCCAGCTTTGTGTTGCCCTGTCCCAACTTTGAGGCATGTTGCCGCCATCAATTTCATCACCACCTTATTTTTTTCTTAAAATGGTACCTTTTCTCAGCTTACACATTTTAATTTCTATTGTGAACATAAGAATATGTTTTTATAGGGCAGTGATGGTGAACCTTGGCACCCCAGGTGTTTTGGAACTACATTTCCCATGATGCTCAACCACACTGTGCAGAGTGCATGAGCATCATGGGAAATGTAGTTCCAAAACATCTGGGGTGCCAAGGTTCGCCATCACTGTTATAGGATTTACAAAATCACTGCATTCTGTTTTATGTAGATTTCACACAGAACCCCAACTTTTTCAGAATTGGGGTTGTATAAAAAGATATTTAAGAATAACGTGGTGGTTTTACATTTCCTTCTACACAGATGCCTAGACGCCCCAAATGTCTGCAAAGACTAAGGGTGGAGTTTTTATGTGAGCGAGTATGTAAGTTTATGACATTAAAAGTGTGAATTAGTAGAATAATAAAAAGACGCTTATATATATTGTAACTCATTCTCGAAGCGGCAATTATTTATACAGCACACACATAAAGCTTCTTACCTAAACCAGCCAAAAGGAGCAGCCAACGCCAATTTCACATTTCCAATGTTGAAGAAGAAGAAACGGGGGGAGGAGATAAACAGAAAAGACATAATTAGCAATGGCATTTGGCAGTTAAACTTTTCATGAACATGACAGCACAAGACAATGATCACAAAGTCATAATTCCAATAAAGAAAATGAATTACTCTATAAAATTACCACCTTTTACTTGCCAGGAAATCCCGCAACAGAGGAGCAGGAATGAGCAGAATACCTTGGAAAAGCCATGTCTGCGTTGTCACCTAATGCAATGGATTGATTGTACACCTTCACTTACAGCAAATCTGTCAGGAGAGACCACGACAGCTACCACTGATGAGAATTCCACCTGGCTACAATACCTGATGTCTGGAACCAGGAATAAGTAAACAGCCAGGGGCTTTGGATATTACTGTACTGTACTTATCTGCATGCTTGGTATGGGTTATTAGCTCCAAGTTATGAAGCTAGAAGGTCAGCATAACAACAAGCTATTTCCAGGAGGCAGTTAGCAATAGCAGCCCTATATCTACCACACGCCTATTTTCCTTAGGATAAAGGGAGGCCACCATTGCTAAGCTCCCCTTTCAAAAATGCTGTTTGCCTGGCTGACACAGTGATCTAATGGTTTCAGTACTGACACGGACCTGAAAGAAGTACGGTGATCGCAAATTCCTAGGTCAATATAAGCATGACAACCATGCAATCCAACACTTCAAGTCAAAGCGACTCAACAGCAGTGTTGTTGCAGGTGCCGATAGCTGCCTTTGCTTTACTGTACGACTTGGCCCCTAAACACAGGTGGGAAGATCAGGACTTCAAAGACCATGCTGTTTTTCCCCATAGAAAGTTGCTCTTTAAACATTAAACATTTAAACATTGTTGTTTTGGATTTAGATTTTGGAACCTGGTTGGATGCAGGGTTTAATGAGTCTCATCAATGGAAAGAACAATTTCAGCCGTGTGCCACTCCGACATTCCCTGCTACCCAAAAAGAAATCAGCACCCTCTGAGCAACCACACAAGGCTGACACAAATTCTTGGTCAAGTCATAAGACCAAAAGCTTCTCAGAAATGCTGTCTGTCCACTGAAACAACTTAACATCCAAACTCTCATCTCAAGTCAATCTCAAGATTACCTGTCAAAATCGCTTTACATTTTTGATATAATATATGAAAGCTACAAATCAAACACTACCATTAAAACATGTAAACATGAACAGTTATCCTACTAATACAGAAAGTTGGAGTTTAATGCCCTATATCAGTCAACTTAAGTTATTTAGGATCCCTGCTCACTGGGCTCATATAGAGCGTTTTTGTATAGGCGTTCAGGAGCGATTCAAATTTTTTTTCTGCCAGGAAACTCGTCTTAATGAAATCCAGAAGAGTTTAATTTTTCTGCTTCTAAATGCTGAGCTTAACCTTCACATCAGAAGCTGATCTGCAGGTGTCGGGCACTCTATGTCTTCCAGTACCCACCAATTGTCGATAAACACAGAATAGGAATCTACATATGTAAACAAGGCAGATCACCGTTCTGACGGAAAAAGGGGGACTAGAATCAGTCTCTTCCCCTAGTAAAAGAGCCACATTGTATACACAAAAACACTGGCTAGGCACACGGTTAACCTTTTGATCATCCTAGATGTTTAACCCCTTCCCAGTCAGTGTCATTAGTAGAGTGACAGTGCATATTTTCAGCACTAATCACTGTATTTGTCACTGGCTCTCTCAAAGTGTCAAAAGCGTCACTGTCCAATTGTCCACTGCCATAAGTCACTGATCGCCGCCATTACTAGTAAACTATTACCAAACAAATGTCAAAAAATCCAAAAATATATTCCATAGTTTGTCGGCGACATATAACGTTTGTGTAAACCAATCAATATACGGTTATTGGGATTTTACTTTTACCAAAAACACAATACATATTGGCCTAAATTTTGAAATTCGATTAAACATTTTTTTTTATTGGAAATGTTTTACAACAGAAAGTGAAAAATAGTGCCCCCCCCCACAGGATAATATTGAGCTGCTTCTACAGGCAAAATGCTAAACTCCTCTAGAAGCAACTCTGTGTGCATAGACCCTAAATATGCTGATTCATCCTAAAAGAAGTGCTTTAGTGAAGTTATCCCAAAACTTGCATCCTTTACAACTTAAGTTAGCCAATAAAAGGTCATCACTCAAACTCCAAACTTTCTGTATCAATAGTGTTTTTTGGTCAGGCATCTCACCGACACCTGTGTTGCCATTGTGCTGGGTGTTCAGTGTGCTCCTGTATCTTTAAGAAGGGGTGGCTCCCCTTCAGTCCACCTGCTTTCACCTATCCATCAGAACGCATACTGTTAGGTTATTTGGTTGTCTGTAGGCTGGTGGTAAGTAAAGCTTGTTTTTTTTCTTCGGGTTTGTTTGTATTAATCAATAGTTACCATTTTACAATACTCTACTGCCAATAATAAAATTAAGAACGTTGGTAAAAAATAGGACAGAAAGTCTGCGCTATCATATGGTTGGAATTTTTTTTTTTTTAGGCGATAAATCAGATTTCAGGTTTAAATTGTGGCAAGCCCTTAACAAAAACCGTAGATAAAACTAAAGTTAAAATATGTAGTTTTAGGTAGTAAGAGCAGATAGAATTGTAATGACAGAACAATGCTGCCACACTGTGGACAAAAGTAAGTATTACTACATTTCATTAAAAGCAATATCCACAAAGAACCTTACAGAAATTTCACACTGGGGCATCGGGGGCAATGGCTATAGTGTCTGTAAAGTGCCTCAGTGTGAAAGTGGCCACTGTATACCACCCAAAACTACACAGGAACTACATGCACACCTCTACCATTCCAGGGTACTATGACAGACAAACTGGAAGCATTACCTTCTTCCTTCATGTAACTTTTGAAAAAGGAAGGGTATTTTAAGTTTGGTTGTTTGACATTTCTTTTAGGGTCGGTTCACACTATTGTGATGAGAGAACCCTGCAAATCAACTGCGGGTTCCCGCATCGCACCTGGGATGAGCGGCAGTTCACACTGCCATATGTGAACTGCTGGGGAGTGTCATGTCAACGACACCCCCATTTCAGCTTGCATATTGCACTATGAACCGACATCTTCTTATAACCTAGGCCATGGGTCTTCAAACTATGGCCCTCCAGTTGTTCAGGAACTACAATTCCCATCATGCCTAGTCATGTCTGTGAATGTCAGAGTTTTACGATGCCTCATGGGATGTGTAGTTTCACAACAGCTGGAGGGCCGTAGTTTGAGTATCCCTGGCCTAGGCCATCTTTATGTAGGGCAACAATTCTTTTATTTAGATCCTCAGAGAGTTATCTGCCATGAGGTACCATGTTGAACTTCCAGTGGCCAGTCTGAGTGAGAGCGATAACACCAAATTTAACACACCTGCTCCCCATTCACACCTGAGACATTGTAATACTAACGAGTCACATGATCTTGGGGAGGGAAAATGGCTAATTGGGCCCAATTTGGACATTTTCACTTAGGGGTGTACTCACATTTGTTGCCAGCGGTGTAGACATTAATGGCTGTGTGTTGAGTTATATTGAGGGGACTGCAAATTGACACTGTTATACAAGCTGTACACTCACTACTTTACATTGTAGCAAAGTGTTATTTCTTCAGTGTTGTCACATGAAAAGATATAATAAAATATTTACAAAAATGTGAGGAGTGTACTCAGTTTTGAGAGATATTGTATAAAGCGCATTAAGTTATAATTAGAAATATGAAAAAAAAATTGAAAGTTACAGATATTACATAAAAAGTATGTGTGCATAGATTTATTTTTTAACCACTAGGTGACCAGCTTACGCAGATATACTGTGGCAGGTCGGCTCTCCTGTGCAAACCAATGTACCTGTAGGTCAGTCGGGGCAAGGAGGATAGCAGCACGGGAGCATGCCCGTGGACTCTATGGGCGTTATTTACTAAAGCAAATCCACTCTGCACTACATGTGCACTTGAAATTGCACTTGGAAGTGCAGTTGCTGTAGATCCGAGGGGGACATGGAAGGAAATTAAAAAACAAAATTTTAGCTTGCGCATGATTGGATAATAAAATCAGCAGAGCTTCCCCTCATTTCAGATCTACCCCTCAGATTTACAGCGACTACACTTCCTGGTGCAGTTTGCACTTGTAGCGCAAAGTGGACTTGCCTTTCAAAAATAACCCCCCATGTCTGCCGGTGATCCACGATCATGGTGAGGAGAGGCAGGAAATTCCCTGGTCTGCCTAGTGACATGGCAGAGATCTACTGTTCCCAGTGATCAGGAACAGTGATCTCGGTTATGTTCCTGGCAGCCCATACCTCCTACAGTTAGAACACAACCAAGGAACACACTTGATCGCCCCTAGTGATAACTCCTTTGCTGCCAGTGTCTTTTTTACATTGATCAGTGCATATTTGTAGCACTGATCAATGTAATAATGTCACTGGTGCCCAAAAAGTGTCATTTGGGGTCAGATTTGTCCACGCAACGTCGCGGTCCTGCAAAAAATAAATAAATAGCAGCCATTACCACTTCCTAAAACCATCCCATAGTTTGTCGACACAATAACTTTTGCGAAAACCAATCAATATACTCCTATTGTGATTTTTTTTTTATACCAAAAATATGTAGTAGAATATATATCTGCCTAAACTGATGAATACATTTGTTTTTTTTATAGATTTTTTGCGGGATATGTATTATAGCAGAAAGTAAAAAAAAACAAAAAAAAAAAAGTTGGTCTTTTGTTTATAGCGTAAAAAATAAAAACCGCAGAGGTGATCAAATACCACCAAAAGAAAGCTCTATTTGTGGGTAAAAATGGACATCAATTTTGTTTGGGTAAAGCGTCGCAGGACCATGTAATTGTCAGTTAAAAGCGACGCAGTGCCATATCACAAAAAATGGCCTGGTAATTAAGGGGCAAATCCTTCCGGGCTGAAGTGGATCAACGGGTATTAACTATAACATTTAAAGGGGTTGTAAACCCTTGAGGTTTTTTTTACCCTAATGCATTCTACCTTCTGTAACTCAGAAGCCCTCCCAGTGTGTCCCCCCCCCCCCACCTGAACGCTCAATCGACAGGGACGAGCACAGCAGCTCCAGCTGCTGGCTCGGGTCCTCATTGCGACACAGGAACCAGGGGCGGGGCCGAGTCCTGTTGTCTGTGTCAAAGGACACAGCAGCAGGACTCGGTAGCGTGCCAGCTCGAGTGTTCCCTTGGAATGTGGGTCTCTTAGGGGGAGGAGCCAGGAGTGCTGCTGGGTGACCCTAGAAGAGGAGGATTGAGGCCACTCTGTTCAAAACCCTTACACAGAGGAAGCAAGTATAACATGTTTTTTTTTCTGTTCTTTTAAATAACAAAGAAAAAACCGAACCTTTACAACCCCCTTAACCACTTCTCCCTAGGTGGATATCATGACATCCTGGAGTTTAAGTGGTTAAATCTGATAGCTGCAGGCATATCTTCTTTTTCTGCCATTGATTCCATGTCATGTCATAACAACCATAGTGGCTCTGGTGCTTCTACCAGCTGGATAAGTTCATTTGGACCAGCTTGGTCCAAACAAACCATTTTCAAAGTGGCAGAAAGCTGGAGTTAGCTATACCTTATTTTACGATGAACCAGTCACATCTCTAGGCAATTTAAAGCCTAAGGGTTGCTTGGAGCTGGCACTCTCCTCCGTATCCAATATGTGTTCACCCTCGATGTCCTCATGTACAATCCTGGTGGGGCGACTGAACAATGATGGTGCAGAAGCACACGGCTATGGTCATTTCTGTGCCTGTCCCTGCATGTTCTAATCGTGTGTGGATTGCAACAGTGGGTGCCAGGAGAGGATTCCCAACTGGTTGTCACAATGGGGGAATCAGGGGGGTATGCAAAGCTGTCGCTCTAGTAATATGGTACACTCTAAAAATGGGTTTACCATGTACCATATTACTAAAGGTGACTTATCCTTTGAAAAATGCAAAAATTGATTGATTCAAGTTTTCTATATAACTGGAAGTTTGCTTCAAAAGATTTACTGTGTCGCCCAACAAAAAATTGTTACAACACACCGATGAAAATCTGTGAAAAAAGCACTCTCAGCAATTATGCAAATCCACTCAGCTGAAGTTTTTTGCTGCTGCTGCATATTCTACAGTTTATCCCATGCAGTTCTCAGACTGTCCAAAAGGTGGCAGAATCACATCATTTATCATCAGAAACATTTCATGCACACGGCAACATCTAGTGCACACATGCAGGTTGCAAACTACATTTATTTCATTTTATGGCTTGTTCACCAGCTTGGAGGTATTTTACTGCAAGTCTGAAACATTTACAAGAGCTATGTTAGAAAAAAAAAAAAAAAAAGTGTAATATCTGGTACAATATTTTTTTTCTTAGCGTCACATAAGCAAGTAGAGAACTAATCAAATCTGAATAACCCCAGTGCAATAAAAAAAAAAAAAAAAAAAAAAAAGTCACGGCCTGATTTTAGGCATTGGTGTCATAAAGAAAATAAAGTGTGGGCTGCAAAAACACTGCAAGGATCCCAGAGATCCAAAAGCAGAACAAAAAGTGCAGACAAATTGCCCTGGATGTCGCATTTAGGAAATCGCCTAAATGTATACATTAGCAGCCCTGCCAACTTCAACCAGAAATGGTTAATAGGTTATATTTTAAACATTCAGAAAGATTTACAAAGCTAGTGGAAAGATTTGTCTTATGGCTCTGACGCTAATCAACTTCTCTGCAATCATTCTCTGTAGCTATTACCTTTTGAACCACCACCCCTCCCTTTAGAATGTAAGCTCTACGAGCAGGGCCCTCCTGTATCTTTTGTATTGTCCCCCCTATACATTGTAAAGCACTGCATAAACTGTTGGCGCTATATAAATCGTGTATTATAATAACTTCAGACTTATAGTGTTACTAAATATAGGACCCTGTAGTATTCACTATAGCTGGTCTCCCACACTACACAGAACATGGAAATGCAATTTTAGAGCCCTTTCATACTGAAAGTGCCCGGGTGTCGGTGGTAAAGTGGGGCTATTTTTAGCGCTGCTTTCCCGTCATTTTAGCAGCGCTATTCGGCCGCTAGCGGGGCGGTTTTAACCTGCGCTGGCAGCTGAAAAGGGTTAAAACCACCGTCAAAACGCTACTGCAACGACACTTTACAAGTGGTAAGGCAGCGCTGCCCACTGATTTCAATGGGTAGGGCCGCTATAGGAGTGGTGTATTCACCTCTCCTACAGCCCCACAAAGAAGCTGCTTGCAGGACTTTTTGTGACACCCTGCCAGCGCAGAACCCTAGTGTGAAAGCACTTGGGTTTGCAGCTGAGGCTTTTTTCCTCCAGTCTTAGTAAATATAAACTGCTAAATACCTTTTCTCATCAGCAGTACATAGCAGTCTTGAAGTTGTGACTTCCATCAGTGTCTGTATAAAGCTTGTACGAGGAGTTTATTCCCTCTGACTGTCCTATGAGGCTACATGACCCCTGACCCTCTGTGTGAACAGTGCTGATAGGTCCTGTGCCAATCACATGCTCTCTCCCAAGAAAAAAAAATAATAATAATTCTCTAGCAATACACACCAAACAGAGCATGTGCAGAGTGCCCCTGGGGAGTGTGGAAGGAGGAGAGGCTCAGAGAAGACCGGATCAAAGAGCCTTTTTACACAATGGGCAAGCTTAACCCCTTAGGTTCCACAGCGAGTATAACGAACATACTTTACTGCATATACAGACTGATTTTAAAAAGGTGTGGGTTTAGTAACACTTTAGATTGTAAAAAGGCATTTATTTTTTTAAATAACAAAAGGATTCTTACGTGCTCTGTGCAATGGTTGTGCACAGAGCAGCCCTAATCCTCCTCTTCTCCCAAGGTAGCGCTGTTTGCATCCATTGACACACACAAGTGAAGCTTTGCCCCGGCCCCTGCTCCCTCCTCACTGGCTGTGATTGACAGCAGGAGCCAATGGCTGTCGCTGCTGTGTCTGAGCCAGTAAGGAGAGCGAGTAGCAATGCTGCTTTCGTGCACAACGCTGGATCAGCAGCTACAAATACTAGAATACTACAATAGAAGTTGTTTTACCTGTGCCGCTTGTAAAGGAATAAATATCAACGGGTCCTTAATTTTTTACGCCCATTGAGGGCAACAACAAATGACTAAGCACTGGGACTTTTCAGGTACTAAATCAATAGACCACACAGGTTGTTTAAAAAGCAGCTTCTTTTACTGTGCTACAAAAATCCATAAAATCAATTCAATGTCTAAAAACTGTTTTTCCTCTTACCTTTATAGAGCGTTAAAACCAATTACTTTTACATGGGTAATGCACTAGTGTGCCCACCCGATAGCCAATAATGCAGCAAAACAACTTTATTACATTATCCGATTGCTGAGAGATGAGGGTGATCTATTGATTTAGCACCTGAAAGGTCCCAGTGACTATTTACTTTTAGGCTGGGTTCACACTGGTGTTATCCCAGACACTGTATGCAATTCGCACCGCATGCCTATTCACATCACAGCAATGTCTGTGCACTGTGAATTCAGCCATAAAGTTTGAATGACTGAACTTGCATCGCATTCGGACCAAAATGGTGCAGGACCCCTTTTTTGTCCGCACTGGAATCGGATTGCACGGGTGTTCAGACCCTTTGCGATCCGACTCATCCGAACCAAACTGGGGGTGTCATTAACTTTATATTGACACCCACAGCGGTTCGTAGGGAGCAGTGTGAACTGTCTGCGAGTCAAATGCGATGCAGGAACCTGCACAGGAATCACAATCGTTCCTGCATTGCAGTGTTAACCAAGCCTTACTCACATGTGTATAATGAGAATGTAGTGATCCTTGTGGGCTGATCCAATCGAGTTCTATTTTTACTTTAATATTGAATACTTGCTGAAAAAGCTGCAGAAAGGTGAACACAAGCTTAGTTACTGCCAAACATCACTGAAAACGCCACGGAGGATCTAAAAAATAAATTGTGGGGAAGACACGAAACTTCTTTGTTAGGGCCCAGCAGCCAATGATTTCTGAGCGCAGTCATGTTCAATCCAGTGTTGAATGCACCAAAAACAAATCCTGCAACATCCAACGCATCAAGTGTGGATTTTTGCATCCACCAGAGAAAACTTTCAGTGAACTCCTAAGCCAGCCATATAGAGTTCGAATCTCTGCGTTATCTCAAATCATGTATGGGCAGGCTGAATGTAACCAAGTTTATTGATCGATCTACTTGGGTACAACCAGCCTGCTGTATTTTTTTACGTGTGTTTATTGCAAGTAGCTGACATAGCCACTAGCAATAACCACTGTCTTCTCCAGAAAGGACAACACAATGGCTCTGCAGAATGGAATTTATAATAGCTGTAGGGCGGGCTTCTAAAAATGTAGGAGCTGGTTGAAAAGAAGGGGCATGCAGTTAGGGTGTTGGCGTTTCATAAAGACGTTAAAGCAATATTGAATGCCAAACTATTTTTACCTTAATGCATTTTCTGCATGAAGGTTAAAAAAAAAGAAAAAAAAAAAAGAAAGAAAAAAAGTTTTAATATACATTTAAAAAGGTAGACTATGAAAAAAGGAGGGAAGAGTTAGGGTCCTTTCACACGGGGCGGATCAGTTCTGATCCGCCCCGTGGATATCAGTTTGCTCAGCGGTGATCACTCCGTCGATCCCCGCTGAGCAGGGAGATGACAGGTCCGTCTCTGCACACTGCGCAGGGACAGACCAGTCACAGCGCCGCTCTCCCCTATGGGAGATCGGGTGATGACGGACCGCAGTGCCCGTTGTCACCCGATCCGATGACGGATGGAAAAATAGCTTTTTCCTCTGTTACACTTTTTCGGATCGGAGCAAGTCGGGTGTCAGCGGACATGTCACCGCTGACATCCGACGTTCCATAGAGCTCTATGGAGCACCCGTTCAGGTCCGCCTGAAAAACTGACAGGCGGGCCTGAACGGGACGTTAGTGTGAAAGGGGGCCTTACTGCTAGGTCGAAATATTACTTCTGAAATACATGGAATTATTCATGTTATCCTACTAAAAACATTTATAGCAATTGTATGTTTAATCCTGAGTGTAAGAAGGTATATAGAAAAGCAATGGCTACGACAAAGTCAGTGGTGTTGGTAAATGTTGAGTATTCTGCCCAGCAATAAAACCACAGGACATGACCTGGATGTGTCAAGAGGAAAGCAGACACTGGACCTCACTCTGCTATTAAAGTGACATTTTCTAGGAGTTTTTAGAAGCTCTTATGTTGAGCAGAACTATAATTAGAGTAATTTACAGGTAGAGTGCTTGAGCACCCATTAAACTACTGAGTCTCAAGATGTTCAAAGCATATCTAATAATAGATGGAAAATTACTATTTACTTCGCCATCTTTTGTCAGTCTGCGCTAGGCAGACCATTATAACCGCTCTTCATATTACATTAATAATCTGCAATAATGGGAACTACTGAATTATACAATATAATAAAATTATAAAAAAAAGTTCTTTAGAATGGAGAAGAAAAAAAAAAAAAAAAAAAAAAAAAAAAGATTAACACGGAAGCGTTGGCCTATGATTACTACAGAGAGCCCGATTTCTAAATGCAGCAAAGATATTTTATTTTAGTTTCTTTCATAAGACAATATAGAACTTTAATTCCATGTCAGTGAGCACTTATGTCCGTTCACTCCTCTATGTGCTTCATATTTTAGCAGTAGGTGACTCTAAATACTCAGACACTGATAAATATCAAGTTCAACGTGCCAGTCTAACCGTAGGAATACATCGCACATTTTTTAACAGATACCACTACCGTTTAAAGAGCATTTTTATTTTATTTTTTACCTGGCCAATTCAGAAAACCTGCATCACAGGAAATCCATCACAAACCTGGAACATTGACACTGAGCGTGATGAAAAATGTATAAGCAGGGGTCACAGTCAGTGCAAATTCAAGTCAAAACAATCAGATTCTGTAGATATAGGCACATTGAGATGCATGCAAATCTCAGCTTTCCTGGAAAAGTTGTGAACCCCAGCCTCACCTCCCAAACCTCTACATTGGCCAATGAGGTGTTGCCTTTCTTGTAGGCTCTGGTCACACCTACACACATCAATGTGCATTTTCTTCATGGCTTAACACATGTTGCATTAAAGGCAGAATTTTGTGTGGAGCCTTGAAGTGATTGTAAAGGTTCTATTTTTTGCTGTTGTAAAATAACAAACATGTTATGCTTACCTGCTCTATGCAAGGGTTTTGCACAGAGTTGCCCTGATCCTTTTGGGGGTCCGGTGTGTCCCCCCCCCCCCCCCCCCGGAGAGAATCTTTCCATGGGGGCACCCATGCGGACGCACTTCCAAGTCCACGGACAGCGGGACTCGGCCCGATGCCAGTCACTGGATTTGACTGACAGCAGCAGGAACCAATGACTCCTGCTGCCATCAATCCATCCAACGAGGACCTGAGGCAGCTGCTGGAGAGGCTTGTGCTTGTCACTGGAACCATCGGGTTCAGGTAAGAAAAAAAAAAAAGGAGGGGCTCTGGGGGACAGCTGCAGCACAAAAGGTTTTTCAACTTATTTAAACCAAACGCAAAATAAATAAATAAAATAATAATTAAAAAAAAAGGTTAAGCTAAGTTTTTGAGAGATTATATATATATATATATATATATATATATATATATATATATATATATATATATATATATATATATATATATATATATATATATATATATATATATATATAATACAACATCAGCGTGAAACTTCAAATGACCCTCTTCTCTTTTATCCCCCACAAGTAGGTAGTAAGCCCCACTTGAGGGGCACGGGCTAGAACAAGACATTTACATACTGAGCACCAGTAAAAAAAAGACAGTATATGCATATCCAATACCTTAGCAACAACTTTTACATCATGTCATGTTTATTACCTGTGAAATTCCAGAGATTTACATTAAGAGGCTGCAGCCTTAAAGCGAAATTCCACACAAGTAGAATTTCCACTTTAAGGAGTCCTGAACCCCTGATATGCCATTTTTTGGGGGAGGGAGTAGGTACCCAGGTCCCACTTCCACCCGTGTCACCAAAGCAACTCCTCATCTCCCCCTCCATCCCTGCAATCTTCCGGGACACACAGGCTGTGTGGCTGATGTGTATAGCAAATGAAGATGAACGGAAAACTCTGGACAGGCGCACTCCAAAAGGAGGTTTCTTTTGCCTTTTATTGAAAAATTGGGATCACACTGTACAAGCCACAGCAAAGAGATACAAACAGGAGCTGATGCGTTTCACATGAGCTCCAGCCACCTATAGTAAGAGGTCGTGCGATATCCCCTAACAGTCTTACTGTGTGTGAAGTGGATATGAAACCGACTATGGAACTCTGCTTTAATTTAAAAAAAAAACAGCATTTTTTTTGTGTTAAAAAATAAAAAATGAGTAAAACACATTTTTGACTGCAAGACTACCATCTATAAAAATATATATATATATATATATATATATATATATATATATATATATATATATATATATATATATATATATAAAAGCTGAACCAATCAAGTTACCCCACATTATTCCAATATAAAAAATAAATAAAAAAAGTGTACAATGTAATGCACATATCTTAGCTGTCCTGCCTTTGATCTTCAGCAAAGTATAATCCGTTGGACAGCCAATCAATTGTAAATAAAGCCTTTGTTTTTAGCAAGCTGTGCCCCAAAGAACGACGATGTCCATTTCCACCGTTTAGACTATTGACAGGTTTAAAACAAAATGATTTGCCTGATAGAGGTAATAAAGCTCATCAACTAACCCGTACAGTATAGTTGACTTTTTTTTTTTAGGGTTCCCCCCCCCCCCCCTTACTACCTTGAGAAAAATCAGACCATCAGACTATATGACCGCCAGACATAGGAATGGCATTTATCCTTCATGTACATCATAGGAGGACAACAGATGTCTTGCAACACATGGGAGGAAATGATGGAACATAGCAGGGAGGCAGCAAATCTATGCAGCATCAGGCGTTTGGCATGTTTGTTAAATATAGCTCACATTTCAGATGTGAACAGAAAAGGAGGTTCACTACTGTAACCCATGACTAGTTTTGCAGTGCCAAGGTCCTGACTTGAATAACGTATCACCACTTACATAGTATATGATAGCTAAGGTTTTCACTTTAAGGGCTCTTTAACAGGCATTGGAGCTTGTATTTCTCTGCCTCTAATGGCTAATGCACACTGCGGATCAGAGAAGCTGCTCCTACAGACATTTCAGAGTTTTCTCTGCCTGGAAACTCCCCTCCATGTTAGGTCCCTTTCACATGGACGTTCCTTTCGGGGCCACCCGTCAGTTTTTCAGACGGGTCTAATCGAAACCTCCATTCTTCTCTATGGAGCGGCAGGGTAAACTGACATTTGTCCATTTACACCCACCTACACTCCATTAGATCCACCAAAAACCAGACAGATTGGATAAAATGGCGGTCCGTTTACATCCAGCAGCCCATAGAGGGGAGCGGTCTATGTCCACTCTGCATGAGCGGACACGGACCTGTCAGCTGCCTGCTTAGTGGGGGGGATCAGTGAAGAAATCCCCCTGCTGGGTGAGAAGATCGCAGCCGCAGTCCAACCATCCATGCACACTATGGGTGTTTTCAGGAAGAAAACCCCCCCCCCCCCCCCAAAGGGTTTGGAGTTTTTTTTCTGCCTGTAAACTCCTGAAAACACCTATAGTGTGCATAGATACATTGGCCAACATGAAGGAGTTTTCAGGCAGAGAAAAACGAAAGCTCAAAAAATCTCAAATGCCTGAGCTGAGGTACACGCCAATTTAAAGCAGTCGGAAAGAGGGAAAAAAAAAAAAAAGTTTTTAAAGTTATACTTACATGTTCTCTGCAGTGGTTTTGCACAGAGCAGCCCTGATCCTTCTCTTCTCATGTCCCCTGCCGGCACACCTGGTTCCTCTCTGCTTAGTGCCCCTATAGCAAGTTGCTTGCGCTGTGGGTACTTGTACGGGCTCAATCCCGAGCTGTGCTATGTGTGTCTATTAAATCACACAGCGCTGTCCCACACCCTCCTACATTACCTGTAATTAAGTATGTCCCATGATGTGCAGGGTGCTGGATTCTGTAAAAAATTTCACTGCAGGGCTGCCTTGCCTTCATCTCCTGCTGCTGAACTTCCAGGGCTGTAGGGGTTAAGATCTTCTGGTCTCCAGGCTCAGTTGCACTAGAAATAATCCAATGGGACACACCCCTTCCTGCCCTCTTCTCCTCCAGAGAAAAGTTATTTCACAGATTACACTGCATGTAACATGATCTGTGAATGGGGGGAATGAATCCTATGACTGATCAGACTCTCTCCTAAAATAAAGGAAATGGCAGGTGGGGTGACCGCATCAGATAATCTTTAACTGCTTCAGCCCCGGAAGATTTTACTGCCTTCCTGACCAGAGCACTTTTTGCGATTTGGCACTGCATCGCTTTAACTGACAATTGCGCAGTCATGCGACATGGCTCCCAAACAAAATTGACATCCTTTTTTCCCCCCACAAATAGAGCTTTCTTTTGGAGGTATTTGATCACCTCTGCAGTTTTTTTGCACTATAAAACAAAAAAAAAAAGCAATATTTTTTGCTATAATAAATATCCCCCAAAAATCCATATACACACACACACGTGTGTATGTATGTATAATTATGTATGTATAATTATATATATATATATATATATATATATATATATATATATATATATATATATATATATATATACACATACATACATACATACATACATACATCCATACATACATACATACATACACACACACAATTTTTTTCCTTAGTTTAGGCAGATATGATTTCTTGTACATATTTTTTTTGGGGGGGACGACCCGCAATAAGCATATATTTAATAGTTTCTGCAAAAGTTCTCGTCTACAAAATTGGGGATAGATTTGTGGCATTTCTATTATTTTTTTATTAGTAATGGCAGCGATCTGCGATTTTTATCATGATTGCGACATTATGGTGGACACATCGGACACTATTTTGGGACCATTGTCATTTATACAGCTATAAAAATGCACCAATTACTGTGTACATGACATTGGCAGGGAAGGGGTTAAACACTAAGGGGCGATCAAGGGGTGCCCTAGGGAGCGATTCTAACTGTGGGGGGGATGGACTTCCACTCACGTGACAGCGATCACTGCTCCCGATGACATGGAGCAGTGATCTGTCATGTCACGAGGCAGAGTGGGGAAATGCCTCGTTTATATAGACATCGCCCCATTCTGTGGCTCCATGACACGATTGCCGGCGGACAGAGTCCACAGGTCCAGCGGGCATGGGCGCGCTAGCCCTGCCATTTAAAAGGGGGCGTACAGGTACGCCCACTGCTGCCATTGTGCCAACGTATATCAGCGCGTAGCAGTCAATAAGTGGTTAAAGCAGTATTAAAATAAAAGAAATAATATATTGTAGCTAAATAATCCTTGGATGTGGTGGCTGCATTCTCGTTAAGCTTTTTCATTCTGTTTTCACCTGGTAACATGGCCAGTAACAGCTCCTGTATTCGAGTATCCCCACTCTGGATGAAGGAAAACAGGAGGCACCTTTTTGTACAGCAGCATTGTCAGTCTGAGGGGAGGGAGCGTTAGACATACTAGCAGATTTAGAATCACCAACAAGCTGAAGCCAAAGTCCAGCTCACTGCAGGTTACAGCATTACAGCAACAGTTCTTTTCTCATTTGAGGTAAAACTGTTTTTTGTAAGAACCCCTGGCAGTGGTAAATGGTTTGTCTCAACAATCTACTGCTACATTTGCAGGAGTGCTTGTCCTGTCGAAAAAAAAAAAAAAAAAACAGGACTTACTGGGACGATCACTACATGACAATAAAAGAATGAAAAGCCTAAATAGTTTGCTTTTGGTTTTAATACCGCTATAATGCAGCTGAACTTGAAGACCTGAAGCTGTTAACCACCACAGCACCAGAAGTTCAGCAGCAGGAAGAGGACAGGGTAGACCTGCAAGGAAGATTTCTATAGAATCCAGCAGCCTGCACATTGTGGGACATACAGTGAGGTCCATATATATTTTGGCTCTGAATGCTACTAGAATAAAATGAAAATGCAACAATCCAAATTAATTTAAATTGCAGCCTTTCAGCTTTAATTCAAAGGGTTGAATATGAATGTCAAAAGTACAAATTTTTAGGAACAGCAACCATTTTTATACACAGTCCCTCCATTTTCAGGGGTTCAGATGTAATTGGACAAATGAACAATAAAATGTTCATTAATATTTTGTTGAGAATACTTTACAGACTGACTGCTTGAAGTCTGGAACCCATGGACATTACCAAAGACTGGGTTTCCTCCTTTCTGATGCTTTGCCAGGCTCTAACTGCAGTTGTCTTCAGTGGTTCTTTGTTGGTCTTTCTGCCCTTAGTTTTGCCTTCAGCAAGTGGAATGCAATTGGGTTGAAATCAGGTGACTGACTGGGCCATTGCAGTATAGTCCGCTTTTCCTTCAAAAGCTCCTAGGTTGCTTTTGCAGTGCGTTTTGGATCATTGTCCATCTATACTGTGAAGCGCCGTCCAATCAACTTTGCTGCATTTGTCAGACTCTGGGCTGACAGTATAGCTCTAAACACTGCAGAATTCATCCCCCTGCTTCTGTCTTATCATCAATAAAACACCAATGACCCAGTGCCACGCATGTCCCATGCCATCACACTGCCTCCTCCATGTTTTACAGATGACATTGTGTGCTTTGGATCATGAGCTGTTCCAAGCCTTCTCTACATCTTTTTTCTTTCCGCTATTCTGGTAAAGATTAATCTTAGTTTCATCCACCCAAAGAATGTTTTTCCAGCACCGGTCTGGCTTTTTTTTTTTTTTTTTTTGGCAAAGTCTAAATCTGGCTTTTCTCTTCTTCAGGCTTATGATGCAATGGTTTGCACCTTGTGGTGAACCCTCTGTATTTGCTCTCGTGAAGTCTTCTCTTGATTGTAGACTTTGACAATGATATGCCCACCTCCTGGACAGTGTCGTTCACTTGTCTGGAAGTTGTGAATGGGTTTTTCTTTACCATAGAGGCTCCTGCGATCATTCACCACTGTTGTCTTCCATGGACGTCCAGGCCTTTTTAGGTTGCTGAGCTCACCAGTGCGTTGTTCTTTCCTCAATGCACCAAACTGTTGATTTGGCCATTCCTAATGTTGCAGTTTCTCTCTGATGGATTTGTTTTGTTTTTAAAAGCCTTACAATGGCCTGTTTCACTTGCATGGACAGCTCCTTTGAATGCATTATGTAGGTTCACAGCAATAGATTCCAAATGCAAATATCACACTAAAGCTGGCCATACATTATACAATTTTCTTGTTCAATTTCCTTTAGACCCCTTTCACACCACACCGCCCATAGCGTGGGTGGTAAAACGTCGCTATTTTTAGCGGCGTTTTACCGCCGGATTTGCAGCGCATCTCGGCCGCTAGCGGGGCGCTTTTCCCCCCCCGCTAGTGGCTGAGAAAGGGCTAAAACTGCTGGCAATATGCTGCAATAGCGCTGTTTTGCCGGCGGTATTACAGCACTGCCCCATTGATTTCAATGGGGAGCAGCGTTGGAGGAGTGGTAAACACACCGCTCCAAAGAAGCTGCTGGCAGGACTTTTCCCTGATATCCTGCCAGCGCATCGCTGTAGTGTGAAAGCCCTCGGGCTTTCGCACTACACACAATGGTGCAGCTGTTTTAGGGCGGATTGCAGGCGCTATTTCTAATGCTATAGCGCCTGCAAAACGCCCTGGTGTGATAGGGGTCTTAGATTTACCTTTAACCATGTAGTGCAAGGGCCTGCCAGATTGCATACAAAATTGAAAGTGTTTAGGTGTGACCACATATTATATGGTTTTGTTAAAACTAAGGAAAGTTGTAGAAGAAAATTGTACAATGTATGGTCAGCCTTACAATCAACTTTAGACCTTTTTACCTGCTTAATGGATGAAGAAATAAGGAGTAGCCCACACCTGGCAATGAAACAGATTTTGATTCAATTGTCCAATTACGTTTGGTCCCGTGAAAAAAGGGGGATGGCTATTATTAAAAGCTGTAATTCCTAAACCCTTCCTCTGATTTGGATGTACATAGAGAGTGTGCACTTTCAGCCCATATCTATTACACAACTATAGCTCGAATAGGTTTTGGTAAATACCTTAAAGGGCGGGGGGGGGGGGGGGGGGGGCGGGGGGAAGAAGAGTTTTTTCCGTTTACATTTTTTTTTTTATTTATAAAATGTATACAGCCATTGTATGGCATTGTGGCAAAGCAAATTTTATATTGCAGCAAGCATTAAAAGTGCACCGACCATATACTACTGCTAGCAGGCAGCCACAACAGATGGGTACCAACCATTTCAAATTATAAAACTTTTTTTTTTTTTTTTTGTACAAAATCAGTCTTTTTAAATTCACATTTACCAACATGCTCTGAGGTTACCATAAGACGCACTGGTACTAAATGAGTACTTTATAAACAACTTATAAACACAAACCATGTGGGAAAAAAAAAAAAAAAGCGCTCCAAGATATTTAATATTCCTCCCCCATTCAGACAGTAGCCTTCAAAACAACCCTAACAAGAGAGTTGAGTAAAAGCAGAATGAGGTCACCATTCATCCTGGGTGACTCAAAAAAGTCCAGTACAAAAGATCTCTACTACAGCACTGTGATGTCAAGCTGAATGTAGCAGACTTTATTCTGCCGCTTTCTTTCTGTGTCCGGACAGCCGTACATTAGCATATTTGCTTACTGTGAAGGATTAGTTTGGAGCCTGGAATCTCATTTTATACGGCTTTGTATTGATAGTATAAATACAGTAACCAACCCAAGCAAAGTCCTCTGCTAGGCAAGCTCAACCGAAAAGCTTTTAGTAGAAAATATTTAGTAACATGATGATAGAAAGTAACATGATGGAATACCAAAATTAACATACAGAAATAAAGCAGAATTAAATCTCAGCTAATATGGTGGTTTTAAAGAGCTATAGATAAGTTTTCCAACTTCAAAATATGTACCCCCTTACAAATGTACCCCATGTTTACCCCAAGTACCTTCTTGGCAATTGTAGATGTATGCATGTATTCACTTTATAAACAAATACTCAGAACTGTTTCATACATGATTTACCAGCACTTGTAGCCTCTGAATTGACCATAATACAAAGGGCCATCCCAGGCTTTACATACAATTTGTCCAGAAACGGACTTAAAGAACTGCAGAGTAATCTCTGGAACAGATTTGGAACACATGCAGTTGATTTTTCACATCTTTTAGATTTCGCCTGATAAATTTTTTTTTGTTTTTTTACAGAGATTTTTAAAAAGACGTGTTGCCCTTTTACAACCTGCTTATTCATCCCTTAGAAATCCAGAAGGAATAAGGGATGCCAAATTACTGGATTAGCCACATGCTGTTAAATATCTGCCCACTTGAAGCTCGAGTAACCCCAGAGAGGGTACATTCAAATGCCTTTTAATTTGGCAATGAAATGCACCAAGCCAACTTGCTCAGGGCTTCGGTTTTATGTGGGCATAGATGTAGTGGCACCAGGACATCGAGCATCAAAAAAAAAAAAAAAATGCCATAAAAGTCTTGGTTCCAATAAATTGGGCATTTTTTTTTTTTAAACACAATTTGTTCAAGATCAGTACATACAATTTCACCCGCTAGCTCACTTCTTGGTGAGGAATCTTCCTATATCCTTTTCAAAAATATTTTCTGGCTCTCATTTGATGCACTTTTTAGGGTCTTCCTATGTACCATTTCCAATCTAGTTACCCAATGCTTAGCCTCCTCCAGACTCCTAAGGCCGCGTACACACGCGCGGACTGTTCGCCCAACTTTGTCCATCCAACAGTTTCAGCAAACAGTCCGCTCAAAATTAGCATGGACGGACATGCCCACACACGACGAACGAACAGTTTGCTGAAACCGTGCGCGATGACGTGAACAGCACGTACGACGGGACGAAAAATACGACGTCCTATACACTGCATTATAGCTTTCGGCGTGAAAATCCTTTCTGAGCATGCGCGCAACTTTGTTTGACGAACAAGCCTACACACGAGCGGGCTGTTCGCTGAAACAAGGTTTCAGCGGACAGTTTTTCGGAAATTCCGAAAAACCTTGTCCGTCCAACTGTCCGCTGAAACTGTCCACTGAAAGCCCACACACGAGCGGACTGTCCGCCCAAACACTGTTCAGCGGACAAAGTTGGGCGAACAGTCCGCCCGTGTGTACGCGGCCTCAGTCACCGCTATAAGCCACACAAGTCCTGAGACCCAAAAATACTTCCTGCACTCCCACCCACTACACTTTCCCTAAATCAACAATTAAAAGAACTGTCTTCTTTTTTCCCCCAATTTCTGGAAAATGAGAATGGTCATGTACAGCTATTCACTTGTATTGGCGACTGCACGCACCGTTTTACCACTCAGCACACAGGAGCTGCTAAACATTTAGGTGCTTGAGGCCTAAGTCTTGCAAATGGCATTGGGAGAAACCTGTCCTGTAGGCAGGCCATAGACAATTACGGGTTGCAGCAAAGAAAATCACTCGATTTCGCCAAACAGTCCGCAATAATGGAGGAATCCCTTTCACAGAGCCATTGTGTTCTTTCTGTGGGGGGCCACGGGGAGCCGTCTCTGCTGGCTGAACAGTGATTATTACTAGCGACTATAGCTGCTGGAACAAAAGCATGTAGAAAGCCAACATACTGGTTGTACCCAAGTCAAAACGATGGATCGACTTGTGTATAGTCAGCCTGCCCATAGATGGTTTGAATCTCAGTCAGTCCTTGCTAAAACATGTCTGGCTTTAGTGGGTCTTTAGAACCACCAAGGTAACAAACATACAGCAAAACACTAACAGCATTCTTACCCATGCATTTGTAAAAAATAAACTGCAAAAAAGTTTACTGTTGCTAAGTTAGTATGAATATTCTTTAAAAGCATAATAATTGAATTCATCATTTTGTGACAAACCTTAGCAGATGGTTAGGAGAAACCACTCATTCAATGCAGCAAACTTACTGTGAAGCTGGAAAACCACAGAGGGCAGATGAATAATGTATGAGCCCAAAAGCATTTCTCAAAGTCCATTCATTATATTTAGTCCATTGTCCACACACACACACACACACACACACACACACACACACACACACGCACACACACGCACACACGCACACACACACACAACCAAGTTCATAGAAAATAGAGATGTGCACATATAATGGTTAGCTATTTTCTGCAACCACTTCCAACAAATCGGGCAATTGAAAACGATTTTCGAATAATATATATATACATTTTTAACAGCAGGATCACAACTGTTTGCATGTAAAAGTAGAATAGGCTGCTAACAGAGCAGAGCCAAGAGGAAACTCCAAAAGGATGACTAGGTGGGGTTATAATCACAGAGGAAAACCAGTCACGGGTCTATTCAAAACGTTGCTGCATTGTTATCAACAGAGCACATAACGTAAAGTACTGCTTGTCCTCAAGGGATGCGCTCCCAGAAGATATCTTTGGAAAATACACAGAAATTAAACTCAATTACAACTATGTTTTTTTTTCTGATTGCGGTAAGCCTTGAGAACTTTAATGCAAAATGATGTACTGGTAACCAAGAAATAAATATTTCTAAATAGCCTAGAAGCATTTATGATTTTCACCATCAACGTTAATAAAATTATGGTAAAATGACCATCATAACTTTGTTATACTAAAGGGGCCATAGCATAAATAAATAAAAAAAATAAAAAAAAGAACACTACTTCATGACAGCACCACCCTCCACCCCAATAAACATTTAAAAAGGGCAATTTCTGGGCAAGATTTTTTTTATTAATTTTTTTTTATTAAGTCGGCTACAAACACGGCTGACTTTTAATAAGGACACTTAACTATCCAGCGAACCCGTGATGTCGGCCACCCCGAGGCCGATCCGTCTGGCGCCTCCATCTTAACAAAGGGAAACAGGCAGTGAAGGCTTGTGGCTTCTAAGCCCATTTCCAACTGCACATGCGCGAGTCACGCAGCGCTTTGTGAATGGGCACTGTTGTTTTCTGGGGGACAAACATGTCCCAGAAGGCAACGGGGCCGCTCAACGAAGAGGAGGAAGCGCAGCGAAATAGGAAGAGGCAGATTAGGAAGACTGCCTAGAAACAGCGGTTTCAGGTAAGAAAAAAAAAAAACTTTTTTTTTTTTAAATAACGTGAATGCATTTTTTTGGGGTAACCCTCCACTTTAAAAAGCTTGTGTTGGGTGAAAAAAAAAATTCCCCTGCTTTTGAGTCTTCGTCACACTTCAAAGCCTCATGGGAAAATGCTCAAATGGGTTAGAACACCTAGCTTTGCCAAGAGGCAGCTAAGGCTCAGTGATGTACTCCCCATCCCCTGGAAGTGTAGGAAACTAGGGCTGAGCTGGACTTTTCAGTTCTTTAAAGCTTTCTGTATTTGGGGAGTGGGGGACTATCAGTAAACCCGCCATCTTTGCTTTAAGAATTTTTTTTCTTTACGATTTATAAAAAAAAAAAATTAAAAAAAAGGAATACATGGAACATTAAACTAGTTCTAAAGACTTGAGTTTTTTTTTTTTTTACCGTCATGCATTCTATTCATGAAGAAAAACAAAAAAACACCCCTGTGCAGCAGACCCCCCCCCCCCCCAAACTTACCTGAGCCCTATCGCTATCCAGCAATGTGCATGAAAGCCTCTGCTCTCTGGGGGTGTTTGCCTCTTCATTGGCTGAGACGGTGGGAGCCATTGGCTTCTGCTGCTGTCAATCACACCCAGCCAGTGAGCCAACGAGGAGAGAGGGGGAATGGACACACAGAGTCGTGACTCGAAAATGTGAGCCTGCTTGAGTGCACTGGGAAAGAGGAGGGGCCTGGACCACCGGCAAGGGACCCGAGAAGAGGAGGATCGGAGCTGCTCTGTGCAATACTGCTTCACAGACCAGGTAAGTAGAATGGGTTTTTTTTTGTTTGTTTTTTTTATAAAATTAAAAAAGCCTTAATATTACGTTTAACAGAATAATTTACCACAAAATTTCATTTGAAAAATCTATAAACAAGTCTTTCACCAAAAAATACACTATTCAGGACATACCATTTTACAATATAGTTTTGCGACTCATCTATGTAGAATGCAACAAGCCTTTTATGAAATGCAAAAACCTAAAGCCCAGAATGATTCTTGGAACGGCACCAGTGTTTTACATCGTATTGGAATAAAGGTGACAAAAAAAGACAAAAAAAAAAAGAAAAAAAAAGAAAAAATAAGAAAAACCATCATTGGAACAAATATGAGCTTTTTCAAATGGTGATCTCTTCAAAAGAAAAAGTTAGTTATCTAGCTTCAGTATTTTCCAAGTCACATACTCAGATCCTAGTAAGGATGCAAAGTAGACATTAGGGCACAATTTTTTGTTTTTGCTTAGAAGAAAGATCACGATTCTCGTGGCGTAACAATTTTTAAAATTACAAAAAATTGGGCTAACTTTTTTTTGTAAACTGAAGTGTATACACACACACAAATATATAAAATGTTTGGAGGTTCTAAGTAATTTTCTAGAAGAAAATACTGATTTTAACATGTAAGCAACAAGTGTCAAAAAAAGGCTTAGTCTTTAAGTGGTTAAACTGACCTCATTTACAGACCAAAGTTCATTCCTTTGATCTAAAAGAACTAAATGATACTAGTTATCTCCCAGCGCCTAGAATGTTGATACATTTTTATTTTGACAGCTCTGAGTGAGTACAGAATGGCTCTGCACCTACATGAATGAATAGTCTAAATGCTGCATAGAGATCCAGAGGGGGGTGTTGAATCGAGATCACATTTTTTTTTTTAACGATTAACCGTGCAGCTCTATGGCACAGTAGTATTGTCACATGGTTAGATGCCTTTTCCTCATTTCAAACTTCTGCCTAGGTGTGCATCACTTCTGCTATGATTAGCCACAGCAGAAGCAGATCAGCAGATGCCAGCCAATGGATGACCACCGGCACCCACTGATTGTCAAGAAGAGACACAGGACAGAGCTCTACATATGTAAATAATGCAGAGCTCCATCCTGTTAGCAGGGATGTGGTAGATTTGGTTTCCCTGAAAAACCCATCCCTTAGTAAAACCACAACACTGTGTACACAAACACTGGTTAGGCATACATTTAACCCCTTTCTAGGCAGCATCATTAGTACAGTGACTGTGCATATTTTTTTTTTGCATTATTAGTGTCACTGGTTCCCAAGTAGTGTCAAAAGTGTCAGTATGCCCGCTGCAAAATATCGCTGAACACTGCCATTATTACTATAAAAAAAAAAAAAACACACCATTTCACACACACATATCATACACACATTCACCATAGATTGTAAACGTTATAAAAGTTTTCGCAACTCTACCAGTATACACACTTAGGCGGCCCCTTTCACACATGCGGACAGTATGTCCGTATTTCATCCATCCGTTTGCGGATGAAATACGGACATACATGCATCCCTATGGGACAGCGGGTGTCTGCGGATGCACATCCGCAGACACCCGCTATTGTCCGCCTCCGCAACAGTCCGATTCTGCAGACGGAGGAAAATCCTATTTTCCTATCCGTCTGCAGAGCGGATCGGATGAACACAGACAGACGGTCCGTGCTCGTCCGATCCCCATAGAGGAGAGCGGAGAGCTGACAGGACGGTCCCTGCACAGTGTGCGGAGACCGCCCTGTCCGCCGCCAGCTCAGCGGGGACAACGGAGCGATCCCCGCTGAGCGAGCGGATCATCACGGGGCGGATCATTACTGATCCGCCCCGTGTGAAAGGGGCCTTAGGATTTTTTATTTTTTTTTACCAGATATGTAGCAGAATACATATTGGACTTAATTTATAAAGACATTCGATTTATTTTTATTTTTCTAGGATTATGTTTATAACAGAATAAAAGTATTGTCTTTTTTTTTTTTTTTTTTTAATAGCGCAATAAAAAGCCAAGCGGTGATCAAATGCCACCAACAGAAAGGTCTATTTATTGGGGGGGAGGGAATGTATCTACTTAAAGTTACAACGCTGTATAGCCAAAAAAAGGCCTGGCCATGAAGGGGGTAAACCTTTCGATGGTCAAGTGGTAATATTACACATGTATGAGAAACAGGTAGGATGCCATTGTTTATCTACTTGAGCCCTGGTCAGTCACTGGGACATCTTTGGGAACAATATTTTTGAGCCATTGACTTTGAAAACGAATGCCGTAAGCAAAGTGGGAGCTAAATGAGAATTAACGATATGCAGACTTATCCTGGGTCAGGGAACAAAGAATTAAAGCCAATGGGTTAACACAAGACAGACAACCAGCATCTTTAAAGCAGAGATAAGCATGGTCAGCCTACATGTTGCCATGTTCCCTCAGCACATATATCCTTTAGGCCGGGTTCACACTATAGCGATGCGGGAACGCCGCGAATCCGCGGCGTTTACCCGCATCGCACACCTCCCGCCGGCAGTTCACACTGCCCTATGCGGACGGCTGGGAGTGTCAATGTTATGTTAATGACACCCCCAGATCCGTCGGCATATCGCAGTGTGATCTGCCGACTCGCACAGGAATCGGATCGCATGGTGTGAACCCCCATGCGATCCGATTCTGTTGCGGACCCAAAAAAGGGTCCCGTGCGAGTTTGCTGCGGGAGCGCTGCGAATTCAGCCATACTATCTGTATGGCTGAACTCGCATCGCTACGGAGATCGGATGTGATTTGCTGTGCGAATCACATCCGGATCTCCCCCCCGCAGCGGTGTGAACCCAGCCTTATAACTGCTAGAAAATGTAATTTTGATTGAAAAGTAACTGGGCCAGGGAAATTATAGTCATCTATTCATATTTCATCTCTGCACATTCCTTTGTAGCGAGTGAGTACAACCCTCACATTTTTGTAAATATTTTATTATATCTTTTCATGTGACAACACTGAAGAAATGACACTTTGCTACAATGTAAAGTAGTGAGTGTACAGCTTGTATAACAGTTTACATTTGCTGTCCCCTCAAAATAACTCAACACAGTCAATGTCTAATCCACTCTTAACAAAAGTGAGTACACCCCTAAGTGAAAATGTCCAAATTGGGCCCAAAGTGTCAATATTATGTGCAGCCACCATTATTTTCCAGCACTGCCTTAACCCTCTTGGGCACGGAGTTCACCAGAGCTCCACAGGTTCACTGCAGTCCTCTTCCACTCCTCCATGATGACGTCACAGAGCTGGGGGATGTTAGAGACCTTGCGCTCCTCCACCTTCCATTTGAGGATGCCCCACAGATGCTCAATAGGGTTTAGGTCTGAAGACATGCTTGGCCAGTCCATCACCTTTACCCTCAGCTTCTTTGGAAAGGCAGTTGTCATCCTGGAGGTGTGTTTGGGGTTGTTATGGTGGAATACTGCCCTGCGACATCTGGGGTGCGACGGTTTGCCATCACTGGACAAGACCATCTTTATGTAGAGTAACAATTCTTTTTTTCAGATCCTCAGAGTTCTTTGCCATGATGTGCCATGTTGAACTTTCAGTGACCAGTAAGAGAGGGAGAGCGATAACACCAAATTTAACACACCTGCTTCTGCATTCACACCCGAGACCTTGTAACACCAACGAGGGAAAATGGTTAATTGGGCCCAATTGGACATTTTCACTTTGTACTCACTTTTGTTGCAAGCGGTTTAGACATTAAATACAAGCTGTACACTCACTAGTTTACATTGTAGCAAAGTAATTTCTTCAGTGTTGTCACATGAAAAGACACAATAATATATTTACAAAAATGTGAGGTGTACTTACTTTTCATAGATATATGAAAAGAGCAATGATGCTGCAATGTGTATAAACCCATAGCAATCATATCTAGCAGTCATGTCAGGTAAACAAAAATTCTGATTGGTTGTCATTGGTCACTGTACTTTGGACAGCCATTGCACTGGCTAGGTAGTAGTGGCTAGAGAGGGATAGACAGAATAGGTTACACTTAGGGTTGTATGTATTTATATGAGAGAGAATAAAACAGACACTAGCAAGGTGCCCTTTGTGGGAATAGATTAAAGCAGCCCATAGATTAATTTTTTTTGTTCAACCAGCAGGTTAAATGAAGGAAAAAAAAAAAAAAAAAAAAAAGAAGAAGACTACATTTCCCCATTCAAATACTCAATGTGAGTAGGGTAAATCCTCCCTACCGAGCTACTGTGTTCTGACAGCATGCACTGATCAGCTCTGCCAACTATAGCCTGCAGCACTGATCGAGCAGAGAAAATCCAACAGGCTGTTGTACAGAAGTCGATTGATAGATCAACTTCTATACAACCAACCTGCCCATACATGTAATAAAACTCATCCTGTCCCTGCTGAACCAGCTGAATTTCGATCCCTGTATGGCCAGCCCAAAGCAACAGGATTTGTAGCCAGCTGGTGGCGCTCTCAACTTCTTCTGACATGTTTACAAGCTTATCTGGACTCTAGAATGAAATAGGTTTTCTTGGGTTATTGTTTTTCCTTTTTTTTTTTTTCAGAATTCTGTAGCTTAAGCTGAAAATTACCCACACAAGTTTTAATGCACTGCAGTAATTCAAAACACGATTGCAGACCAGGCTTCAAACTTCACTGGCCGCGTGCTTGTTGTGAGTTAATTCTGAAAGTGCTGAATGCCAAGGACAGTTGCTTCACATTTTCAAAAGGGAAACTAGCAATGCTGATGTTTTTCTTGACAGATTTAAATTTTAAAAGATCAGAAGGGTGTAGGGAAAGAAGGAACTGAGAGAAAAGTGAAGTACAACCATGGAAAAGATAAGGAAGAGTAACATTTGTGGAGGGAAATGAAGGGAAATACACAATATCTTTAGGTGAGGTAGTAGGAAAGTACCAGTCAGAAGTTCCAAGTCACGTGGAGCACTGCCAATGTGAAGATCATTCATGTGGCTTTTTGTGAAGATGATGTCTAATGCTATGGTATGGGAATAGTGAGAGTTTTATCCCCAAGGCTTGCAGTCATTGTACATTTTCAAGCAGCTCAACACCTACACACAAGCCTGGCACTGTTCTGTTCACACTTTATACATAATAATGCTCGGCTAATGTAGATTTCAATATCACCATGACATCTATAAGAATATTGTTATGGTAAGAAAAGGCAGAGAAAACTGTGCTGATACTTTAATCCAAAGAGCTTTACGAGCAAGTTAAATAATCCATGTCTATTTTACTAAAATAACAGGACAACACAGCACACGACTATTTAGAACTACTGCTACACAGGCTTTAGTAAACAAAACCTCTTCACATAGGAATATGGAAGATGACTTTTTGCCAATAGGAAGAGAGCATCAGTGAGCAGATACTGCTTCACTATTTAAAGCGGGCTTTCACCCCAAAAGACAATGTGGGTGTACCTGGCTCCAACCCCCTCCCTCTACCATCATTGGGTTTTATTTTATTTTATTTTATTGCTTTTTATTTATTTTTTTGTGCTGCAGAGCAGTACTTCCTAATTTCTTGCCTAGACGAGAATGATGGCGATGACGTGCTGAAGGGCTCTGCTGGGTGGGGACCTTCGGCAAATATGCACATTAGGGTTTCCATGCCCAAGCGAGCAAGGTCAACGCGTTGAAGGTGGTCCAGGACCTCTTTTCCTGCACGTGCATAGTTCGGTGCATGTGCAGATCCATATCAGGGCTCTGCCAAAGCACTTGCGTCTGCACATGCACCGAACAAATGACCGTGGCTGTGCTTGTGGGAAGAGTCAAAGCCACAATCAAAAAAGGTATCAATGCTTCTGTTTAATCTGTGCAGCAATTGGATAAGCTGTACTGCTTTAACTGGAGAAAAGGGAGGTCCGGCTCCTGACTTTGCTGTCTGGCAAAAAAAAAAAAAAAAAAAAACTTCAGACAGTCAAAACACACTTTTCAAAATTTCAAATGCGTCTTAAAGTGGTTGTAAACCTAAGACATGAACAATGAACAAATTACATTGTTCTATAGGTGTGTACTAGCCTGAATCCAAAGCACTGAGTCTGTTTCTTCCTTGATCTGTCTATCTACATCAGGGATATGCAATTAGCGGACCTCCAGCTGTTGCAAAACTACAAGTCCTATGATGCTCTGCCTCTGGGTGTCATGCTTGTGGCTGTCAGTCTTGCTATGCCTCATGGGACTTGTAGTTCTGCAACAGCTGGAGGTCCGCTAATTGCATATCCCTGATCTACATGAATAACTGACAGAGCCAAGCCGAAACCTCAGCCTCCCTGGACAGGGCCTGCTAAACAAGAGGGCCAGCAATAAAAGTTTATATATAAAAACGGTCACCTTAAAATTCCACAGGTTTTGGGCTCATGCTCCAAACTCTCCTCCATATTAGCCTATGTGTCCATGCACAAAAACTTTCAGAGGAGCTTGGAGGGGGAACAACACTGCCCGCAAATCCAGGAGCAGAGGCAGTTTGGCTGTACAAACGCAAAAAACGCAGCTAAATGCTGAAACAAGCTTTTAGCTACGTTTGGCATTTTTACATTTTAGGGAGTATTACTCCTGTAAAAACACTTAAGTGGGAAAAAACGCACATAAATGCTATTCAAAAACGCTTATAAAAGCAAGCTTCTTTTTTAACGCCGTTTTTTTCCTAAAAGCAGCGTTGGCATTTTTAAAACTTCCTGTGTGCATAAGCCTTTAACATATAAAAAGTGTGTGGGAAATCATTTACTACTTACAGTGCCTGAGCTGCAGAAAGTTTAAAGATGCAGGATGTCCGTGTGGCTCTCATTACCTCCACTGTGATATTGGCAATCATGGTACCATTTGCAAACCTGACATCCCTGATTTCCCTAAAAGTATGAGTTTTTTTTTTCCTTTTTTCTACTCAATAGTGCTGTACATAGTAGAAATCACAGCAAAAATGCTAATGGATGGTTTGTGCTTGCTATATTTTTACAAAAATACATGGGAGCTGCCATCACTAGTTATTTTTGGAACACGTCAGCAGTCTGGATTGAAAACTATTGAGTCACAGACACAGAACAAAATGAAAAATCGGCGATGTCCCCAATCACAGCCTACATATTTCTCTCACATGCTGACTACTAGCATATTTTATTGTCACCAGGTCACTTGTGATCCAGTTATTCTCCACCAAGTCTTGACTCAAGGAAGGACTGATCAGTTAAACCCAAGGTCATGCACTCCTGTTAGTCACCTTCACAGCTTCTTTGCAATTCAAATGGGAGCCTACAGCTAAACAACCTAGGTATACACACAAACATTTACTTGACATAGCCCATTACCATTTCCATTTCTAACACATGACTGATTAACAAGAATGCTGTGATTTTACATAGTTCTGTGTTCCGTTTCATGTGAGGCATTTCTGGTTGAGGAGTACTTTGTAGTTCATAGCAGTTTTGGGCCTCCCTTTCATTTCATTGCAAGTAGCATATTCTCCAATATTAAACCAGATTTGGACACCCAGTTTAAAAAAAAAAAACACACCCATGGTGCAGAACCAAGTTTGTCTGCTTCCACAATAAATTAGAGGCGCAAATACAATTCCTTACACCAGCTGAATATTAACACACTATGGATAACCACCTACCATCCAGGCCAATTATGAAATTTCTCACATACATGTAAAAAAATAAAAATAAAATAAAATCACAATTTTTTTTGTTAGAAAAATAACATAGAACCCCCAATACAGATTTTCTGAAAGCAAAAGTACCTGAAGAATAAAATGGTGGGTGTGCAATTTTTTTATGTCACAGGATATTTACACAGCAGTTTATCAAATGCAAATCTTCTTTTTGAACTTTATTGTACACAAACAATAGAATGCCCAATTTTTTTTAACGATAAAAGATGATGCTACGACAAGTAAATGGATACCCAACATGTCACACTTTAAAATTGCACACAGGCGATGCTATCCATGGGTGATGCTTTAAAAGCCTACACAGGTTAACTGTTTAAACAGGTCAGGCACTAGAATTATTGCTCTCATTCTGACATGGAGGAGTGGGAAGGAACACAAGTACCTTCCACTCTTCACAGTCCTTTCAAGGAGACAGGTCGGTAGGAGGCAGTGAAAGGCTGGAAGGTTGTAAGTTCTCAGGCAGCTGTAGAGCCACCCAGATCACTTTTAACCGAAAGACTATAACCTGCTCTAAAGATCATCATCAGGATCATGGCTGTAGTCATGATCCCAATATAACTTTTCCCATCCACGGACATATATACATGACATGTACAGTATACAGGAAGCGATTAGAAAAAACACCACCACTTGAATATGTGCTGCATTATGTAAAAGCCCCTTTACAATTAAAAAGCTTCAAATATTATACAAAAGTTAGATTACCCCACCTCTCTGCACTCATTACCACCTGAACCTGCCTTTAGCAAGACGGCTTAAAAATATTGTCACTAAAAATACCTCTGACGTCCTATGTATATGAGAGTGTGGTGGCCTAGCGATTGGCTGCTTGGGCCTGAGCTCTGCACCCTGGGAGTTCAGATGTTCCCCCATACATGGAAGAGGCATGTAATCAAGGAGGGCTCTGTTGGTATTAGTAGTGTGGGAGCGTTGCAAGAAGTTATTTACTGGTGAAGAGAGTGACTTTACCCTGTATCAAACACTATACCACTGTACAGACTTACTGCCTGGGTCACAAGATGAAAATAAAAGAAAGCCTAAAAAATAAAAAAAGAAAGCAGCCACCACATCGAATTGGTAAGTGCCAATATAATACATATTTGTTTTTGGTTTTAATTGCTTTAAATAGTTTGTTTGGACCAAAACTGATACAAACAAACCCTCAGCTACATACAGTATACAGTGCTGTGTTCTGCTTCTGGAACAAAATAGGGTTGCGCTGCTCAGTAATTCACAGGGAGCTTTGTATTCTATAAAATGAAGAAAACACTTCCTCCGATTGGTTGAGGCGGATAGGCGGTTCAAGAAAAGTTCAGCCAGTTACACTAGTTGCATTTATAAAAATACAATTACTCTTTAATAATGACTATTAACATTAACTGTATTAACTCATTTCTTATACCAGAGGATATGCAATTAGCGGACCCCCAGCTGTTGCAGAACTACAATTCCCAGGAGGCATAGCAAGACTCTTAGAGCCACAAGCATGAATGAAAGAATGAAAATATTTATAAAGCGCACAACACAAACTGAATCGCCTCAAGGCGCTGTGAAGAGCTTAGTTGTCAACTAGAAGAGCAAGGTCTTTAGTTTTCCTAAAGGCCTGGTGGTTTTCTTCCAGGCGGATGTTGGTTGGTAGAGCATTCCATAGCCGAGGTCCTTGGACAGCGAATCTCCGATCCCCCTTCGATTTGTACCGTGCTTTGGGAACGAGGAGGAGATTTTTGTTAGATGATCGTAGACAGCGGTTTGGTGTGTAATGATTTATTTTCTCAATTAGGTATTGAGGAGTGTCTTTATCCACGCATTTATGGGTGAGGCAGAGGGTCTTGAATGTGATCCGATTCTTTACGGTTAGCCAATGTAGGCTCCTCAGGGAAGGGGAGATGGATTCCCAGGGTTTTTTTTCCTGTTATCAGCCTTGCCGCCGTGTTTTGGATAAGTTGTAATTGCGCAAGTTGATATTGGGGTAATCCTATATAAAGTGAGTTTGCGTAGTCCAGTCGTGAATCGATGACTGTTCCAACTACCACCGCTTTGTCCTTCTGTGGGATGAACGGGATTAGTCTGAGTAGCAGATGGTGAGCACCACTAACTACTGTTCCTATTTGTGCATCCATTGACATTTGTGAGTCCAAAATGACCCCGGGACTCTTCGCCTTGGTCTTTGGGGAGATGGTTTGCCCAAAGATGGCGGGTGGTGTCAAGGAGGACTTGGTTATGGAGTTATGGTTTGAGTGTAGGATAAGAAGCTCTGTTTTTGATTCGTTGAGTTTGAGCGAGTTGGTGATCATGCAGTCTTCTATTAAACTGAGGCAATTTTCTAGTTGTTGGTGATGGTCTCTTTGTCCCGTGATACGGAAGTAAAGTTGCGTGTTGTCAGCGTACGAGTGGAAGCAGAGGTCTGAAACTCTGATTATTTGGAGGAGTGAACGGATGTATATGTTGAAGAGGACTGGAGACAAAGGCGATCCTTGAGGGACTCTGCAAGCGCCTGCCAGAGCATGACAGTCAGAGGCAGAGGCATGATGGGACTTATAGTTTAGCAACAGCTGGAGGTCTGCTTATTGCATATCCCTGTCTTATACCAATCTGAAGATCAATCTTAGGACTCAGAAGGGCAACTAAGCCCATCATCAGTGCAGAGATGTGTGTGCATCTGCCAGTGGCTTTGCACTGATGGGCTTAATCATCCTCCTCAATGAGCCCTTAGGCCTGGTTCACACAGATGGATTTTTTTAGTGCATTTCCCAATTTGCAGAGCAGAAACACTATAGTCCATTTATCATGGATGTAGTTCACATCTGTGCAATTTACGGAAAGAGCCAGGGACTTTTTTTCTAATTTTTGGTTCCATAGACTTCAATAGATCAAAAACGTGTATTGAAAAACGCAAAATGCACCTGCAATATGCAAATTGCAACCTTCATTAGGTGTGAATCAGGCCTAAGGGTTACTAGATTTTTACACTATTTCAGCCTAACAGCCCCCTCTTTGTCTGCAGGAGCCACTACCCAAGACTGGGGTCTGTTTTGATTCAGATTTAACTTAAAATTTGGGAGGAATGCTCTCCAACCACTTTAGGCCTCTTTCACATGGGACGGATCTGTGCTAATCCGCCCCGTGAACATCCGCTTGCTCAGCTGGGATCACTCCGTTGATCTCTGCTGAGCAGGAAGATGACAGGTCTGTCTCTGCACACTGCGCAGGGACGGACCTGTCAGAGTGCCGCTCTCCCCTACGGGAGACCAGATGACGGACCGCAGAGTCTGACGTCACCCGATCCGATGACGGATGGAAAAGTAGGTTTTTCCTCTGTCACACTTTTTCGGATCAGAGCGGGTCAGATGTCAGTGCCGACATCCGATGCTCCATAGAGGTCTATGGAGCATCCGTTCAGGTCCGCCTAAACTGGTGAACCTGAACGGATCATTCGTCTGAAAGAGTCCTTAGATGACAATGGATTTTTAAATGAAAAATTAATCTCTGAATCCACGCTAAAGTAACAACCTCAAGGTAGTAGTAGACTAACAATGGGTAGCTAGTTGGGCGGTACATTACCACACAGTTTACACACTGCTAGGATACAAGAGAAATGATGGAAGGTACTCTTTTCCGACAACTTGTGTGCAGTAGGATGGCCTATGGACTTTTATTTATATTTATCGTTTGATTGCATTAAACACTTCAGAATTATTTCTAGCCTTCCTAATACTGCTTAGTAACCACTCCAAGAATATATTAAGCAAATGAGCAGATTAATGATTTTGGAATCCTTTAATAGATGTCAGAAATACAACTTCAGCTTAATGACAAATAAGTGGCTTGTATGTAGGCAGATCGGAATCTCAATCCCTTCACTACAACAGTATAGAACGGCTATTTATTGATTTCCATTAAACTACTGAATTGAACAGGTTCTTTTGTATTAAGGGAATAACATACATGCCAAAACTTAAAGTGATACTAAAACACACATTGTTACATTTACATTGTCCCTTCTATTTCTGTCTGTGATTGATAGCACTAATTATTTAACTAAAAATCGAAGTACCTTTTTCCTAATCATTTATAGGTAGGATTATAGATACCTTACGAGTGTGTGTTGTCACCCTAGAAAAAAGTATGGTACTGGTAGGATCAAGGTGAAAAAACACAAATGCAGTCGCCACATCAAAGTACTGGTGGATCCTGAGCCAGATAGAAAAAATGCCTCCTGCCCACCCCTCCTCTGCTACATGAGGCTTTCATTTAAGACTATTTTTTGAGACAGGATTCAGACCTACCCTCTATACACGTGTACTGTGCCTTCTTTGCCTTCTGGGCTATGTACATCACATCCGAGGCGGCCTTACTGTGCAAGTCACAAAGGAGGAGGGCGCGGGCCTAGTCAGGAGGCCTGCCTATGGAACCCAGAAGAGTTGACGGGCATCTCGATGTCTTCAGAGAAAACATGGCAGTGTGGGAACGAGCAGTGGCAGGGCGTGAGAGGATCTCAGTGGGACAAAGCAAAGTATTAAACCAAAAATGCAGCTTGCTTTCTTTGATTTTCATCTGGAGATCCAGCCAGCAAGTCTGTTTTTCACAAAGCTCAATCTCTCCAGCAGAATGTATCCATTTACACGATGAGACAATCCACATAACACTGCCAAGGGTGATTAAAATGATCAGCTTTTATTTACTCATGTAAATCCTTCATCCCAAAAAAGGAAAAACAGTTTGCAGCGATTATAACGTGTGAGCCGGAGCTTGGCTTCAATTTGTTATTGGTTCTAAATCTGCAAATACATTTACCATACCCCCTAGACTGAAAATCCTGCTGACTGCTGTGACCCCTGTGTTCATTCATCCAGGAGGTATGCTACTGGCCAGAACACCAAGTAAAAAAACAAAGGGGGGAAAAAAAAAGCCAAAAGAAAAACTAATGCAGCCAGCACATCTAATGATTGGTAAGCTGCAATACAATACAGTTTTGGTTTCGGGTTCAATATTGCTTTAACGTTTTTGTTAAGCCCAAACAATTTTTTTGTCCTGGACAAAGCAGGAAACGGAATACAGCCTTGCTATCAAGAGCTCCATTAGAGGTTTCCCCTTCACTTCCTGTGCTGTGTACCAGAGTGAGCAACATACAAATAAACTACCTCTCCCCTCCTGGATGATACCTCACATACTACAGAATTGTGTCATGTTTTTATCTTTTGTGTCTCACTACTTATGACCTCCTTCTGCCTCTCCTGATTCACTTTGTCTACAATGCCTTGAAAGTTTAGGAGAGTTTTGGGTTTTATTTCTGCCAGTGAGCTCCATTCAGAAACGCGAAGCAGAAGTTTTTTTTTCCCTGCCTCTAAACGTTGAGCTCGAAATATGCCTGTAAACGTCCTAATCTGTATAAACACATAGGATAACATTGAGCTGCTTCTACAGGCAGAACACAAAACTCCTGTAGAAGCAACGTTTTTTTTTTAAGCCAGTGTGCATGAAGCCTTAGTCAGGCTTTCCACAAATCTGGCCTTTATGGAAGAGCTGCAAGAAGAAAGTCAGTGTTCAAAGAAAGCCTTAAGAAGTCCTGTTTGAAGATCTTTGAGAAGCCATATAGAGGACACGGCAAACATGTGGAAGAAGGTGCTCTGGTCAGATGAGACCAAAATTGAACTTATTTTTTGGTGACAACATCATGTCACCACCATGTTTCACGATGGGTGTGTTCAGGGTGATGTGCAGTGTTAGTTTTTCCTGCCACAGATCATTTTGCTGATGTTGATAGGAAGATAGATGCCAAATACAGGGCAATCTTAGAAGAAACCCCGTTAGATCCTGCAAAAAGACAAGACTGGGACGAAGGTTCACCTTCCAGCAGGACAACGACCCTAAATATACAGCCTGAGCTACAATGAAATGTTTTAGATCAAAAGCATATTCATGTGTTAGAATGGATCAGTCAAAGTCCAGACCTAAATCCAATTGAGAATCTGTGGCAAGATTTGAAAATTGCTGTGCACAGACGCTCTCCATCCAAACTGACAGCTTAAGCTATTTTCACTTACTAGATGTGCAAAGCTGGTGGAGACATCCCCAAAAAGACTTGTAGCTGTAACTGCAGCAAAAGGTGGTTCTACAAAGTACTTACTCAGGGGGACTGAATACAAATGTATGCCACACTTTTCACATATTTACTTGTAAAAACATTTTCAAAGCCATTTATCAGTTTCTTTCCACTTCACAATTATGTGCCACTTTGTGTTGGTCTATCACATAAAATACATTTAGGTTTTTGGTTGTAACATGAAAAAATGTGGAAAATGTCTAGGGGTATGAATACTTTTGCAAGTCACTGTACATGTATACTGTACACTACAGTGATGACTGGGTATCACTGCTGATCACAGGCTTCCCGATGGTGACAACCAAGGAACCTGCCTGCTCAATGAGAATCGCTACAACCACTTCTAATCTTCATTGGAAACGTATGTGACAGGGTGACCACGCTGGAGAGCAACTGAGAGGGAGAGACAGAGTGCTGTCACCTTAGAAAAGGAAATGCCAGAACAGACTATCAAAGTATCACCAGGTTTTATTTTTTAATAAAAGCTAACATTTTAGTGATTGGGTTTTCATTTTTTTTATTTTTAAAATGCACTTTAGGGTTAGTATAGTTTACATGGTCCACATCACTAGGAAGCTATTTATAAGTGCTCTACACAAATAAGTCCGCCACACTGACGCATAAAAATAGCAGCAGGTTTCCATTACATGTTCACTTGAATGGCCTGGCAATAAACTGAAGCCACCAACACTTATCTTCAAACATGTAGGCGACAGAAGAAGACAATCCCAAAGGATGTGAAATGCAGTCAGATGAATAGAAAACAATTTGGATTGCCGACATGAAATAAACGCCCGGGTAAATCACACACAAATCAATAAAATATTGTTTTACACCATACAGCAAAATAACTTCATTCATGATCACACTCCTACCCAAATGCAGTGGCTGTATGAATTGTGAGCAGAAATTATGGGGGGGAGTTTTCCACAATGATAAATAAGCAATTAGATATCAGAGCCATTAAAGTGGACTTTCCACAAAAATATAAAAACTTGCTCTAATTTGCCTCCTCTCCTCCCCCTCTTACACAATGGCAGATAATTGACGCAACATAAGGAAACTTTTTTTATTTATTTTTTTACTTTAAAGTAAAAATAACACCTTTTTTTAAATTTTATTTTTAAGTTTATCTTATCTTGTTTATTGTACCGTTATCAGCAAAAGTGAAAGCATCCCAAACTTTGGGTTCTCACCAGGAATTCATTAAGGTAAAAAATGCTTAGGACTTTACAACATGCTACCCATAAAAGGGTCTCTTCTGTCTTAAAGACCATGCCTGTCAGCAAAAAACAAAAATCTGCCTTAAAAGGGATTATAAACTTCAGACATAAAAAAAAATTAAGCATAGCCCTCTATAGTGTGTGCTGGTCACTATTAAAAACGGATCTTCCGTAATTTTTTCATCTTTCCGTCTATTAAATCTTCTGCCCTTGTTGTTTTTTTTTTTTTTTTTATTCTTTATTTATCTAAAATTTTTTATTTTTTTTCCCAACAAAGAGTATATAAAACATTTTACAAAAAAGAGAAAGAAAAACCTTATTGCACATAAATACAAACATTTCTTAATTTCTTTATAAATTATACCTATACCATCCAAACGTTAAATACCCCTCTGCCTTCGCCCACCCCCCCCCCCCCCTTCCTTGCAGATTGCTCATGGGTGCCGTAGTTGTATCCATTATTTCTGACCGGGTATTAGTTTCTCTCTTTTTTTTTTTTCCCTTATATTTATTGTGTAATTTCCTCTACATATCTCCAAGAGTTTTTAAATTCTTCCCACGGAGTCCATTTATCTAAGCCTCCCTCTTCTACTGTTAGATCTTCGTCCCCATCCTTATAGTATTCTATTTTTTGTATTTCATTTACATGAAAAATCCATTCCGATATTTTAGGACTTTCGGTCTCTCTCCATTTTTTTGGGATTAAATTTTTGGCGGTATCTAGAAGAATGGGAATTAACGAGGTTTTGTATTGCTTTATGGGTTCATCTGTCCCATGAAATAGAATCGTCCAAGGATCTTCTCTTATTTCCTTTTTAGTTACAACCTTTATTATCTCTATGATCTTCCTCCAATATTTTTTGATAATGGGGCAGTCCCACCAAATATGGGCCATAAACCCAATTTTTTTACACCCGCGCCAGCAATCCGCAGATTGCGCTACCACAAATTTGGCCGTTTTGTCAGGAGTAGCATACCACCTTGATAAACATTTGTAGTTTGTCTCTATCAGCTTATTATCTACCACCCCGGTGTGAATTAATTTGAATATCTTCTTGCGAATTTGAGTGCTACATTGTGAACCCAAGTCCTTTTCCCACTTTTCGATGTATGGCGGGTCCTCCCACTCGTCTCCCTCTGAGAGAATCTTATATATTCGAGTTATATTTTTTTTCGATTTTTCTCTCAGGCATAACCGCTCTAGAGGTCTCAAATCCTCTTCACTTCGAATTGGCAAAGGTAAATTTGAGATAAAGTGACTTAACTGGAGGAACCGCCATACATCGATCTTCATAAGTTCAGTGTCTACGCTCAGTGCTTGAAATGAAATTATTCTACCATTAACTAATATGTCTTTTAATTGTGCGTTTCCTTTTATTATCCAGTTACCCCCTACTTCCTGTTTTCCCGGTGTAAAATAATCGTTTTCCTTGAGAAAAATCAAAGGTGAATTATACCCCCAGTTATTTTGTGAGTGTGTGCGGTCCCATATCTTAAATGCTAAACGTGTTATCTCGTGTGCATTGGGTCCTATTGTCCTATACTGTGGAGGATTCCATATTATGCGTCCTAAAAGTGCTTGACTCATTACCTTTTCTAAACTCACCCATCTCTTTTCATTTACCTCTTTCGCCCATTCCACTACTCGTGACAAAACTACTGCATTGTATTATCTTTTTAGATCCGGGACTGCCAGTCCCCCTTGTCTTTTCCCCCTGCTTAACACCGCCAAAGTAATTCTCGGCTTTTTAAATTGCCATATATATTTAGAGATTATATTTTTCAGTGTTCTAAAGTAGGCCTGAGAGAGCGGGATGGGCAACATTTGAAACTTATATATAATCTTTGGGACCAGAAACATTTTGACTGCGTTAATCCGTCCTAACCAGGAGAGGGGACATGTTGAGATTTTTTTTATTTCTCTTTTAATTTCATCAAGTAATGGGATATAATTATTCATGTATATTTTCCTGATCGTATCCGTAAGGTAAACTCCCAAATATTTAATTTCCTTACGCCAGGGGAAGCGGAATTCTGCCTGGAGTTTCTCCTCTTCCTGGATGCTGATATTAACATTCAAAACCTTGGACTTGCTGAGGTTTATTTTCAAATTCGATATTTTGCCGAATTTTTCCAATGTCCTCAGCAAGTTCGGAATCGTAATCCTAGGATTGGTAATGAAAAAGAGCACATCGTCCGCATAAGCTGCGAGTTTGTGTTCGTCCCTTCCCATCTCAATCCCCTTTATATCCTGGTTGTTTCGGATAACGGTCAGTAATGGCTCCAAAGATAAAGCAAAAAGGAGCGGGGACAACGGGCACCCCTGTCTGGTGCCGTTTCCCATTTGAAATTGAGCGGAGGATTCTCCATTAATCTTTACCGAGGCCTGCGGATGATTATAAAGTACCTGGATCCATTGGATCATTCTCGGTCCCATACCCATTACTTCTAACGTTTCTATCATGAGTCCCCAGTCTACCCTGTCAAATGCTTTCTCCGCATCTATAGACAGGAATAGACCTGGGGTCCCACTATTTTTTAGGGCCTGGAGGAGGAGCAATGCCCTTACTCCATTATCCCTCCCTTCTCTTTCGGGTATAAACCCGACCTGATCTGGGTGCACTAGTTCATTCATCTTTTCCTTCAATCTAGACGCCAATATTTTGGCGAATAGCTTTGTGTCAGCATTCAATAATGCTATCGGCCTATAATTGGAGCAGAGCAAGTGATCCTTTCCCTCCTTTGGTAATACCGTGATGGAGGCCTGTAAAGCCTCTGCCTTCATTTCGTATTTTGTACCTAATCCGTTCATGTATTTACATAATCTGGGGACTAATATCTCCTTAAATTTTTTATAGTAGAAAGTCGTATACCCGTCAGGTCCCGGACTTTTACCCGATGCAGTCTCCTTTAACGCTTTATGGATTTCCTCTTCTGTAATAGGTCTATCTATATTATATCTGTCACTTTCTTGTAAATGCGGTAGTTTAGAATCGTACAAAAATTCTTTAATAATTTCCTCATCCCCTTTACCTCGCCCCCCTTTTTGGCCTACATTATACAGTGCTTCGTAATATTGCCTGAATACCTCCGCAATATCCTTGGTAGTGTGGACCATCTTCCCATTCTTGTCCTGAATTTTATCAATAAAGTTAGTCTCCCTCTTCCCTTTTAGCTGTCTCGCTAAATATTTACCTGTTTTATTTTTCCCATAGTATCTCTCTCTGGCTCTTCCCTCATATGCCCTCCTTGCTTCCTGATCCATCAAGTCCTTAAGTTCCTCTCTCATGTTGATCAGTAGATGATAGGGTTCCTGCTTTTGACCCTTATGTTTTTTATGCTCTTGCTCTAATCTATAAACTTCTTTTATCAGATTCTCCCTTTTCTCTATTCTATCTTTTTTCTTTTTTGCTCCTATGGAGATGAGGATACCCCTGATGTATGCTTTATGTCCTTCCCATAGGGAGGCACCCGATATTTCCCCTATATCATTCATCGAGAAGTAGAATTCTATTTCTTTCCGAATTATCTCTACAGTTTCTTTATCCTGTAAAAAATTTTCATTTAATCTCCATGTAAAAGGTTTTCTATGAATTCCGGGTATCCTCATCTTCATTATCACTGGGGAGTGATCTGACAGAGACACCATTCCTATCCTTGTTTCAGAGACTTCTTTAACAGCCTGTGATCCACCAATATGTAGTCCAGCCTGGAGTGCGTCCCGTGCACGGGGGAGAAAAAAGTATAATCTTTTATTTTTTCATGTTGGATCCTCCAAGCATCCATCATTTGGTGTTGTTTCAGGCGATGCTTAATTATTTTCAGAGTCCTCTCATTCGTCCCCCTTGCACGGGACGTGCTATCCATGGCCGGATCCATACAAAAATTTAAATCCCCTGCCAAAATTACATCTCCTGATTTAAAGTCTGCTAGTCTCCGTAATATTTGTTTCAAGTATCCTACTGGATTTTTATTTGGACAATATACATTTACAAGCGTAAACACCCTGTTTCCTAGTTCTCCCTTAAGGAACAAATATCGGCCCTCAGGATCAGTCAGCCTATCGAGCAATGTGAATCTTGTATGTTTCTCAAATCCAATCGCCACTCCCTTCGCCCTCCTTATTGGGGAGTCCCCATAGAACCAGATCGGAAACCTATCTGAATATAAATTGATATTCGTATCCTGGGTTAGATGGGTCTCCTGCAAGAATACCACTTCTGCACTGTATTGCTGCAGTTCCTTTAAGACTTTGTACCTTTTGTTAGGAGAATTTAATCCTTTTACATTGTATGACAAAAATTTTACCTCAGTCATCCTAGATTGTCTGATGGCATATTTATTCTGTATCTTTTTACCCTACCCATAGTTTTCCCTTTTCTTTCTTTCCCCCCTTCTGCAAGGCTTTTCTTTTCCCACCTATCCCCCCCTCCCCACCCACCCCTCCTCCCCCCCCCCTCCCCTCCCTCTGGCCCAATCCTGGCCTTTACTTGTCATTGGGGGGCACAGCTCCCCTCTGCAAGCAATACCTACTAGGGTGTAACTCCAACTGCGACCCTCCACTTCTGTATCCCTTCTCCCCCCACCCCTTGGGAGAAGGATTCCCCCTATACAAGCAAGGAGTGGTGGAGCCCGGATCAGCCCATCCAATCCTTCCTCCTGTCAATCACCCCCCCCCGCCCCTCTCTCCCCGTGATCTCCCGGGATCTCCACCACTATCACCCTCCACCCCCCAGTATTGAATAGAGTCCCTTCACATTAAGTTTCACGTGGATCTCGAGGGATCTTGGGAGGTGAAATTCCCAGTTTATTACAAAAATCCTCTAGTTCATCTAGGAACTTTAGCTTGATAGTCCTTCCTTCTCTCTGGACTAACAGGGCTGTCGGAAACCCCCATTTGTACCTTATGTTTGCGCTTCTCAACTGTTCCAATAGGGGTTTTAGTGGTCTTCTCCGTGCCAGGGTCCCTGCAGAGAGATCTGTAAAAACTTGCAGTATTGTACCCTCATATTGTATTGGAGACGGTCCTCTTAGTCTGCTCCATATCTTGGCTTTATCCTCATAGAGGTGAAATTTTATAATCACATCTCTTGGTACCTCTTCCCTTAGTCCTGGAGGTTTCCTCACTCTGTGTGCTCGATCAATCTTTAATTCTTCTCCTTCCGCTCTTCCTAGTAAAGGGTTAAATATCTTTGCCATTTTTGCTCCTAGATCTTCTCCCTGTTGTTCTGGCAGGGCTCTGATCCTAAGATTTTGACGTCGGCTCTGGTTCTCCTGTTCCTCCATTCTATACAAGATATCCCTGTGAGCCTCTTGCATCCTTCTAGATTGCAATTGTAAGTCAAATATTTCCTGAGCCTGTTTAACCGTTAGTTCCTCTGTTTCTTCTATCCTCCTTAACAGGTGTCCCATATCCGCCCTTACGGTTGAAATCTCCGCCTTGATTGTATGTTCCAATCTCGTGAACATTTCCTGTATTTCGCCTTTTGTTGGCATTTGGGAAATATCCCTCTGCTCCTTTCTTTTGCCATCCAAATCTAAATCCAACTCCTCTCCGGAAGTGTCTCCCTGTGACCCAGCTAATTTTTCTGCCTCCTTCCTCTTCTCTCGTGTGCCCAGCTGTTTTTTTTCTATGCCAGGACTTTTTTGGCTGGTTTCTTTAAGGTACTTCTGGATCGTACTTGTATTTAAACTCTCTCTTGGGGTTTTGGGATCATTAGCTTTTGGGTTTCTTCCCCTCATATTGTCCCTCTTTATCTTTCTCCTCCCCAGGATTCCCCTTTCACTTAGTGGTCACTGTATAAGTATCGGGAAATGTCTGAGACCTTTTTCTTTTTTTCAGGGGCCTCTTCACTGATGGTCTGCCGTTGGTGCACTCTAACCACAATAGGGGAGACCACCTGTACTTCTCCGTGACCTTGAATATAACCCTTATGTGTCCATGCCTTGGCTATAGTGGCCAGGAATATGTCAAAAAAAAAAAAAGAGAAAAAAAACAAAACAAAACGCCTTTACCTTTGTCACACTGATGTATTCCCCTAATAGTGAGATATAGAGAAAATGAAAAAAAGGACCAGAGGTGCTATCTTCTCTTACAGGAAATTCCTCAGCACTATTTTTGATACCTTCGGTTTCACCTTCAATAAGGAGACACAGGTGCGACACATAATCAATATCATCCTCTGCTTCTCATCTCATTCTAGCGCTAAGCATAGAATCTGGACTATACCGGCCTTAAACACAGGAGATACTCAGTAGGAACAGAAAAACAGGAAAGACACACAGTTCAAAATGTTTCAAGATTCCCGGTAGAGCTTTTCAAGGCTTATTTAGCCTATACATATTAACATATCTTCTCAGGGAAATGTTTATTAAGAGCTCAACTTAGTTTTCCAGTCCATCCGCTTTATCCAGCTAATTTCTCCTGAATACATGTATTTTAAATGCACGTTTCAACTCCATGGAACATAGTTCTGCAGGTTCCTATTAACACTGCTCACCTGTATTACTCCTGTTATGCTGCTGCTGTGTATTTAACAGGCCTTGAAATAACATTCAGGGTATATGCAATGCTTAGATCTGACCTGTTTGTAGTCTTCTTTGTATTCAGGTTCTTCAGCTCACAGGGAAATCTCAGCGTCAGGTGAACGGGGGGGGGAGACCCGGGGGCTCCGTTTGCTCCAGCGAGGTCCTCAGCTCCGTCAGCCGGCGGTACGCCTCCGAATCCCGCTGGAGGAGTACTCAGACTCGTGCGTGCAGGCGTTCAATTGCAGGCGAAGGGGTTGATGCTGGCTGCATTACGGAGCTCTGCGCTCTCTCACCGCGCCCAGCTCCGATCGGTACGGCGGGTCCTTCTCCATCCGCTCGCGTGGAAGCCGCAGTCAGGCTCCTCCCCTCTCACGTGCACGGCATGACGTCCTCCGAGCTCGGCAGCTTTGTCTGCCCTTGTTGTTTTAACTTTGGATAGTACATTTTTCTGACAGTAAATACCTTATACAGCCCACTTCCTGTTTCTTGTCTGGAAAAAAAAAACCTAGGCTTTGCCAGGAAGGGAGGGGGGATGAGTCATAAGAGGGCCAATGAGAGCTGCAGAGCTGGAGGTGCGCCAATGCAGGAAGCTTCAGCTGCCCACTGAGATTTCCGTAGCATATTTGGCAAGTACAGAATCACAGTATATATTAAATAATATGCAAAGTGGTTGGAGGGAAGATTCAGAATGCCAAAGATGTTTTTATTACAGATTATGTGAGCAGACTGCAGTTCCTCTTAAAGAGCGCCAAGTGTCATTTCTGTCTGCTGCTTTCTGACACGTTTTTTTCTGACACGAAGAGAAAAAAAAGGTCACAGAGGAGGGACCTTCAGCTGGTTGACAGGCTCAGCCTTGTTCCTGTGTGCAGGGGGTGTGTCACTTTCCTCCAATCAGCTCTCAGAGCTCTCCTCACTGAGCTCTGCAGAGTGTATTTTAAAGAGGGATTCCACTGGAAAAAAAAAATATTAAAAGCCAGCAGCTATAAATACTACAGCTGCTGACTCCTGTGGGAGTCTATGCCTAGAAGTGGGTGCAAATACCTGTCTTAGACAGGTATCTGCACCCCCCTCCTCCTTGAAAGGTGCCAACTGTGACACCGGAGGGGGGGGGCTCCGATGAGCGGAAGTTCCACTTTAGGGTGGAACCCCACTTTATGCTCCCCGCCCCCCGGTTTTCTGCCAGCTCAGACAAGCTTTATAGTCCGCCCTCTGAAGAAATGTATAGAAATGAAGACTGCAGATACAAATTATGTAGGATTGGTTTCATCTCTGTCACCTGAAGCCAGTCACGTCACTGGGTATATGTAAGGGTTTACAACCACTTTAAAGCTTAGGTACACAATCTCAGTGCCTAGTATATGACACCATCACAGATCCTTGTTCCGCTAACTTTTTTTTCCCCATAAATAAAATTAGTGGCCTTGGTTTTCCACCAAGGCAATACTGGCATTTAGGGTAAAAAGTGCTTTCCGCATTTGATTATAGTATTTTTTTTTTTCTTTCCTTTACTCAAATTTACGAGGCGTCTGAAGTTTCTTTTTAAAGGGAATCTGCAATGCAGGAATGTTGACATATAGAGTACTTAAGGCCCCGTGAAGCCTTAAGTGTGCAAACAGGAACTGGAAAAATGACCGTCTCCCACATGTACATGAGAAAGGCTTCAGGACTCACAAGTTAGGTTACGCTACATGGAAATATCTTCAAAGTATGTGCTTTACATGTTTGCCTAAGGTTTAGCAGCTTATTAAATACAGGTTCATGCGAATGCCATAGAGAACAATTAAAAAGGTGAATCAAATAGCTCTATTGTTTCTACCAAATGATGACTATCATGCAGCTTGGCACAACACCAATTTTCATGCCAATTTCTTTGTACACCCCAGATTCCTGCAAACCCAAAGCAGTAAGAAGAGCAGAGTCATATCCATATAACCAGGCAAGAGATGTCATTTGCTGAAAACTCACATCTCTTAGGAGACACAAAAACAAGCATTTTATTGGTCTGAGCAGCAGCTTTCTCTGCAGAGGCTGGATGAGAGAGCGCAGCAAAGTGCAGTCACATTACAGGACAGGTAACACAGATGTTCAGACAAGCTGCTACACAACCAATCTCTAGGGAACCATCCACACTGCCGCTACAACATTTACTCATACATGCATTATCAAGTTACTGGCTTTTGTTTTTCGATTTTATTTCAACACATGTACAGAGATAGGCAGTTGATGTTGCTTTCTTTTTTAAATGTTTAGTGCCACTGAAAATGCCCATTGCATGTAAAAACGGTGGTGTCTACACAAATTAGGCCTGGACATATTTAGTAGATGCAAACACAGGACACAATCTACAATTCAGACATTCAGTATATAAAGTGGTTGTAAACCTCGGGCATGAAAGATGAACAAAGCATATCCCTCTATGGTGTATACTTGTCTCAATTAGGAGCAAAAAGGCCTCAATGCACACTGGATATTTTTACAGCTGCTGTTTTGGGCATCAGGCATTTATTTCTGCAGCCAGTAAAGTCCCCAGCATGTTATCCTATGTCTCCATGCACACACAGGCTTTTATCACCATTTTCTGCCTGGAAAAAAACCCCCAGAACTAGAGAGTTTGAAGAGCTGCTTGTCAGCTGTAAAAGCGCTCCAATTCTGAAAAACTCAGCTATTTGGCGTTTAGGAGTTTAAGTCATAAGCTTTTGTGGGACTACATTTCTCTAAAAAAAAATAAAAAAAAGCTAAAAATGCTGCAAATCTTGCAGTTTTTATTTTTATGTATTTATTTTCTTTTACACATCAATCTATGGCTAAAGCTACTGGCATTGTTGTAACATTCAGTGTGCATGAGGCCCAAGTGCCATTTCTGTCTGCTTTGTTCCTCTGCTATAACCATGAGTCATTTCTGACAAGTTTCCCCGACACCAAGAGAAAAAAGGCGACAGGAGGGGGATCTCCACCCATCTGATTGACTGCCTCAGTTTTGAGCTTGTGTGGAGGGGGTGTGTCCCTTCCCACCAATCAGCTTGCAGAGCTTGCCTCACTGAGCTCTGCAGAGTATAACTTCAGCTCTCCGACAACTTTCTTCCGACAGCTCAGACAAGCTTTAAAAATTCTGGACTTTGAATGGCTGTAGAGGAGAGACAGAGCTGCAGATAACCAGGTACAACTTATGTAGGAGATTCTGTTTCATCTCTGTATTACCTGAGGTCAGTTACTTCATCAGGTAAAGGATAACAACCACTACCTCTTTCCCATATAGATCTGATGACTCCAATACGCAGGCATGAACTGTCCATCAAAAAAGATATAATGTCACCTGAGGGGTCTTTCATGGTCTGGAAAGGGTTTAAACTTCTTGTGGGTTGTTGTACCCTTATGGATATGCCACATTTTATTGTTATTTTTTTAGGAGCTTGTAAAATTGCACATGTGATTAGCAGATCATGGGCCTAAACTGGCAGCTTCTAAAACTCAGTTTAGGCGCTTTTGGTGTTTTTTGCCAAAGCTCCTAAACTCAACTCCATAAAAGCCTGTGTGTCCATGTACACATAGGCGTTTAGGAGCTGGAGCGTTTAGGTGAGCTTCAACCTCCCGAAGAATCACGATAGGAACCTTTTGACTGCCAGATGCATGAAAACGCTGAAAAATCATGGCATGATTTTGCTGTGTTTTATGTTTTCCCGCAACTACGGTAAACGAAGGTTAGCGTACACGACACCTTGGAGTGTCTCCACACTGGATGAAGGAGCACCTCTGGACAGCAGCACTGGCAATCTGGGGGGGGAAGAAAGTTTTAATGTATTTAAATCTGCTAGCCTATCTAATACATTGAAGCCAGAATCCAGTTCACACTGCTGTTACAGCAAAAAAAAAAAAAAAAAAATTCAGGTGAAGGCTTTACATGAATAAAAGCTGATCACTGTAAGCACCCCTGTCAGGGGGTAAATGGTTTGTCTCAATACTTTAAACTGCTACATTTGCAAGAGGGCTCGTGCTTTAAAACACTAATATATATATATACATATATATATATATATATATATATATATATACACATATATAAGATTTACTGGCTGTATAACCAGTTGAAAATTTATGAAAGGAAGTCTAAAAATGAAAAAATGTATGCAGTTACCACATCTAAGAATTGATAAGTTGCAGTATAGTTGGCATTTGCTTTTGGGTTTAATATTGCTCTAAAGTAAGTGCTCCAGAAGTCTAAACTTCCCTGGGATTCAACGCGCACGCACGCGCACGCACACACACACACACACACACACGGGGGGGGGGGGGGGGGGCTTGGCAAGCAGGATGCAGATTCAACACTGGATGGGGACAGGCAAGTACGGCACCCTAGAAGCCATGGACTAGTGAGAAATGTATAAACAGAAGAATGAAGGTCTATAACCTGGGGATAAGTGGCATGGCCACTTCTAAAATCACACCAGCCAGCCATTCTCCATCCTCAGTTAAGAATTACACACACACACACACACACACACACACACACACACACACAGAAAATCATATGAAAATTATCGCTTTCCAAGAGATCGTACGATATTTGGATCATTAATACAAAGCTTTTGGGAGCCAATCATAACCGTTCATCAGATCAGATAAGCATGAAAAAAATTTTTTTTTAAAAATTCATACGATTTTCGTTTAAATCAGTATAGCGGTCGGTCACAAAATGCATTACAACACGACATCACTTCCAATCTTTTATTCCGTCGTACGAGAATTTGTGACTTTAGTAAACGCTTCAGATTCGATCTGAAATTAGCATGATCGTTTGTCCGATAAACTCATCATGTGCAATGGGCATTACCCCTTCCTAGCTTACCTGTTCCTTGCCCTTTCCAATTCTTTATACTTACTCACATGTTGTACAATGACATTGTTGACACCCTAACGTCCCTAAATAAATGTTCAGATGAGACATAAAAGTCAAGTGGTACAATGTGACAATAGGTACAATGCCACGCTAAACAATGATGTTCTACAAGGCACTCTGTAGCTGCCTATGTGTAAATATTGTACATACATAATGTCAACCCGTCAACTACACTCCTTGTGAAAATTCCTATTGTTAGATTTCTTTGTAAGGCCTTGTTCAAATGGGAATGTTATATCCGACATCTGTGTGAGGGCCGTATATCCGTGCAATGTCCACATGGGTGGATGTTGTAGTATGGCCATGGGTAGAAGGCCTTATACTAAATAAGATCATTGAAAGAGCTATGCCATCTGCATATAAAAGGTTTTCACCCTGCGGTCAATGCTTGATAGGCGTTTAGCTTTTCTACCTCTACATGCTTCTTGTAAGATATTATGAACAGATTACAAAATGGAATTGGCCTGAGGCAAAAAGGAGCCACTGTAACTCTTTCACTGCAGGAACCATGTTTTGTTTCACTTACATTAAACCCAAATACATTATATTTTCTGTAATCAAAATAGAATAAATTATACTTGCAAGTTTTTAAAGTTACACAATATTAGTGCAACCGTTTATAAAAAAAAATCTATATTTTCAGTGCAGACAAAAAACAAAATCTAAAAATTTTCTGTAAAATATAAAAAAAAAAAAAAAAAAAAAAAAGAAAAGAAGGACAGCGTTAAAGCAGAGGTCCCCCCCCCCAAAAAGAACAAAAACAATTAAAAACCAGCAGCTACACATACTGCAGCTGCTGGCTTTTAATAATTGGACACTTACCTGTCCTGGAGTCCAACGATGTCAGCACCGCGGCTGAGGTTTCCACCAGCTGTCGGGTTCTCCGCCATTGCGGGTAAGGGTACCCGCAAGTGTAGCCTCTCAGCTTCACGTCAGGGACCCTACTGCGCATGCACAAGGCCCCCCCCTCCTCTCTCCTACTGGCCTGGCAACAGGGGAAGAAGGCGGGAGCCCGAGCCGTGATGTCAATATCTGCGGCTGAGGCTCCCGGAAAAGGGAAAGGATAACTGTCAGACAGGTATCCTGATGAGCGAAGTTCCACTTTTGAATGGCACTCTGTTTTAAATCAATAGATGCCTAAAACGCCCATGACACGACAAACTACAATACCCAAAATTGTCCACATTCACTTTAAAAGCCTTCACAGGTCATCAACTTAAGGTGGTTAAGCTACTATAGTATAAGCATGCCAACCCCTCTGTTAAATAACATTATGGGGTTCATTTACTAAAGGCAAATCCACTTCCACAATTGCACTTGGATGTAAAGTCACTGTAGATCTGAGGGGGATATGCAAGGGGAAAAAAAAAAAAAAAACGCATTTTTGCTAGCACATGATTGGATAATAAAATCAGCAGAGCTTCCCCTCAGATCTAAAGTGACTATAGTACAAAGTGGATTTGCCTTTGGAAAATCAACCCCAATGTGCTTGTGCTGTATTAAAATAAAAAAAATAAAATAAAAAGATGCCGATGTATACCTTGCATAACATCAGAGCATCCCCCGGTGCTCACGCGACTCCCTCCTCCTCTCCCCAGCTGATGGCTATAGTAGGAAGAGGCGAGAACTCCTGCTGAAGTCTGCCAGGGAGGAGGAGAGAAGAGGGAGCACCAAGAAGTCACGTGAGCGCCAGGAGACGCTCCAATATAAAAGGTCCCTAGAATTTTTCCTCTTATTCTGTTGTTCATGGTGATGAAAAACCATGTGGTGCAATTGTCCAAGAACGTGTGCGCACAGCATTTTATACGTTGTTTTTGCACGCTCTTCTCCCCAATTCACTTTCTTTTAAAAGTGGGCAGACAAGTCACTTTCCCCAATTTGATAGCACTTTTAAGTGACAGGTGTTCTTTATACATTTTCATCAAAGTTCTATAATATTCCACTACGGCAAAATGATACAGTAGTTATGTTGGTGACAACAGAAGGTTAAACAAAAAAGTCAATAGTACGTTCTCTCAAAAAGATAATTTGGTTCCAGATGCTCAACATGAAGCATTTGTTAAAAGCATACAAAAATAATAAAAAATAACCAAAATAGCAGATACACTTTCTATTGAATAGGCAGCCTCAAATGAAAACCAATAGTTCCAACTCTGAACATGACATAAAATGAACTACAGCCAAGTGAGGTTACACTATGGAAATTATTGACTGTCAACATGAACAGGCTTTTAGATTTTGATACAAACAGTGCCAGCAAAGTGATATACTTGAACAATTTAAAGTGGTGGTCCACCTTAAAAAAAAAAAAAAAAAATTATTTAAAAGCCAGCAGCTACAAATACTGCAGCTGCTGACTTTTAATAAATGGACACGATGTCCGCAGCTGAAGCCGAACAATCGCTCGTCTCTCGGCTGCCCCCGCCGCCATCCTCTGTGAAGTAGTCAGGAAGTGAAGCGGTGCGGCCTCCCCTCCCAGTTCCCTAGTGCACATGTGCGAGTCGCGCTCTGTGTCCTCACTGGTCCCCACTGTGCGTTTCCCAGAACATAGCGGGGGGTGATGCGAAGGGGCGGCTCCTGGAATGCTCAGACCCGACTCAGAATCGCAGTCACATCCTGTCCAGGAGGGAATCGGAGCAGAGAGCAGCCACCCTGTGAGCTGGTGTCTGGCTTTCGGCCATTGCTGTGCCTATTTAGAGCAGCCGGTTCCTGCTGCAGGTTGTCTCCCTAGAAAGCTTGATTTAGCACTGCAGCCAGTGGGAGGGAGGAGAGAAAACACACAGGGGACATTTCCTGCCAGGGACTCCGACCCGCCCCCGTTAGCTCCACTCTTCCTGTGACCCATACCTCCTACCTTACAGCTCCGCTCCCGCCCTTCACCTCTGCATCAGTAAACACTCAGGACACCTGCCAGCCACCCGGTACACTCGGGCTGACAACAGCCTAGGCACCAGGCCGCATTTTCTACGTGTCACAGCGACCTGGCGCATGGGGTTTGTCAAGCCCTGGATTATTGCTAGTGGGTAATGAATAAGCGCAGTGTTGCTGAGTGAAACGCATCTACCTATTGGATTGTCCTGTGGTGTTAGTCACGTTATGGATTTTATAAATAAAGAGATTCATTACTACCTTGGTGTGCAGCTATCCATTCCTTTTAGCGGCTATACCAGCCTCTAGCAAAAATTACAAGCAAGCCTAGCAGGTTGGCTGTGCCCAAATTCAGCGATCAACTTACATTCAGCCTGCCCAGGCACAATTCAAATCTTGTTCGGTTCTTGCTGCACCGGCCGAGATTCGAACTGTCTATGGCCGGCCTTAGACCTGCATTACTTATTATGCTATAGGCTGTCCCCAAGACAACGTTAGCTCATGTAAATTCTCTATTGCATGCTGCTTACGAAAGAGAAATATTTTGAATGCCCATGACCCAGTTTGAGAATTCTTCTTGATAGAATGTCTGACAGTCAATAAGACAAAGCATGCATAGAACAGAGGATCACTTCATACAGGTGCATTGTATCAGTTTTACGGATTTTAGCTTTTCGAAAGAGAATATGTCCGAAAAATAATATCTACGCAAGAAGACAGTACTGATTTTAAAATACATAAGCTCTTCATATGTACTTCTATGGGGTGCACAACAGCTATTAATATGACACCTTTACTGCCCTTTGTTTTATGCCTTGGGGCAGCTTCAAAAACTTGAAATGTAGCTGAAGCAGTCTTTCTACATACAAGCAAAAGCACCTTGTAAATAGGGAGCGACCGATTATCAGCGGACGATATTCACTTTTTTTAGAAGTATCGTTATCGGTCAAAATCTTTTTAAAAATGACCGACACTACCGATATTGCTTCAAGGGGTTTTACTGGGGTGACGCATGCATGAGAGTAAAGAGGGCCAAACATAAATGCACCCCACACTTTTCACATATTTGTAAAACATTTTGAAAACCATTTAGAATGTTCCTTCCACTTCACAATTATGTGCAATTTTGTGTTGGTGCTTCACATAAAATCCCAATAAAATACATGTTTTTGGTTGTAACATGACAAAAAGTGGAAAATTTCAAGGGGTATGAATAAATATTTTTTCAAGGAACTGGAAATAAAAATGGGGCTAAAATGTTAGGATAGGTCAAGGCAAACTAGAAGAGAAGAGCAGATGCAAGTCCGTGCGGTGTGTGGGGAAGATTTGGCGACCCCAGTCGCCAGCACAAAACTTCTTGTCGCTATGGCGCCCTGGCACCTGGGGTTTGTCGAGCCCTGCTCATAACACCCCTCAAACTAGAGCTGCACGATTCTGGATTAAATGAGAAATCACAATTGTCTTGCTTAGAATAAAGATCACAATTTTCTCACGATTCTTGCGGCGTAACATACAAAAAAATTGGGCCAACTTTTTTTTTAATTTATTTATTTTTTTATTCATTGAAGTGTATTTTTCCCCAAAATTCCCCAGATCTCTACATAAAGAGGACCTGTAGTGCTTATTGCCATCACAGGGGATGTTGTTCGTGGCTGCTTTCTAAAGAAAAAGACTTTGCACTCCGACCACTTCAGTTAAAGACATTTTAAAAGACTATGCCCACATCTATTATTTCTTCTATTTATTAAGTCCTTGCATCAATCTGTATTCACGTTAAGACTTTTACTGCTAAACAGATACTTACTGTGCCTTAAAAGTAGAACTAAAGGCAAATTTTTCAATTCTGATAAGAGCAAGGGAGGGTTAAAGCTCCTGTCAGTTTTATTTTTCCCATATGTGATTTTTTTTTTGTGCAAGTGGGCACATTTTCCTCACTTCCTGCCCCATAGGCAAAGGAGGAAGCAATATGAAATCCCTTGGGAATCGTTGATTGTCACCAGGGCCGCTAGAACTAGTGTCCCCAATAAGAGTTTTCCCCCTGCACATGTTCTGGTGACAACTCAAAATGTGGGATTTTCTTTTACTTTCAATAATAACGGTAAACAGGACAGAGGGTGAATCTCCCTAATGGGGGTACAGACAGCAATAAAAGCCTCACCATTCATACTCCTCTCCACTCTACTCAAAAATAAAATGTTTTGCACTAATTCATACTTCAAACCCTATGGTAGTATAGCACCAACACCAACCTCCAGCACATGAAATACAACGCAACTGCACAGAGAAGACAATGTAACGTAGAGGTGTAAATCACCATTCCTTTGGTTTCTTTTCTGTCGGTTCATCGGTCAGTGCAGGTATGGACCCGTCACTGCAGCTAGTGCTGTGTAGTTATTGGGAATCTGATGCAAAGAAGGTGTCATTTGGAGTAGATCTGTAATAGAACAGGCATTTTGGAGCAGAACACCCCAACAACACCAAGCAATGCTTCCAATTTACAGCATTACTGTGTTTTTTACCACATTTCATTTTCCTGACATGTGCCTGCTGTACTATGAGAAAGTCTCTTTGTATTGCTACATTTATGCAAAATCCCTGGTGTGTCAGTTCCTCTGCTTTCCTATTAAAACTGACCACACTAGGCAGGAGAGCTCACGGTGGTCAGTTCTCTAGCTGTGCTGGGAACTCAGGCTGCTCTCCTCCAATGATCAGACTTTTCCATCCTGACCACATCCTCCCTGCACAGCCTTTCCTTGGAAGATCCCCCCCCCCCCCCAGCTCTTATGTAGCTGAGAACAGAGGAAACATGACAGCACAAGGGGGGATATTTATAATGTTTATTTTAGATTTGCACACAAATGTTTGCCATCCATTTCACTTTTAAACTGAATGGGTCACTAAGTCCCACACGGGCATACTTACAGTAGATCAATTTGTGTTCCACAGAGGTTCTAAAGCTTCTTTTTGGCTTGTTAAAACAAAAATGTTATATACTTGCATGCTCTGCACAAACTGGCACTGATCCTCCCTCTAGGGGCCAACTTGCGGACACTCTAGGCTCCTCCACTTCTCCGTGGGCCACCCTAGCAAGCCACTTGCTATGGGGGCACTCAGGCTCTGTGTTCATAGACACACAGCGTGGCTTGTAGGGCTGCAACTAACGATTATTTTCATAATCGATTAGTTGGCTGATTGTTTAGATTAATAACCTTAAAAAAAAAAAAACACAGTAATTTTGCTGCGATTTGCATTTTTGCATATTTTTTTCCCAATATGTTGTTGGGCAGATTAAAAAACACTGCAAAACACCACAAAAACGCATTATTACATGCTTTTCTGCAGTTTCTCCATTGAAGTATATTGAACCAAAAAAACAAAATAGCATAGTTTTGCGTAAAAAAACAAAAAAAAGTCCTCGTCTTTTCCAAATACGCAGCAGCTGAAAAAAATCATGGATGTGAACGTGTCCCATAGGAAACCATGTAAATGAACTGTAGTGCGTTTCTGCAAAAAGCACCATAAAACACAGAGGTGTGACCCAGGCCTGAGATGTTTAGTAACATAATGAGGTTAAAAAAACTAAAATCAGTACAAAAAGAGCAAATAATCGTTACTGCAAGGGGTTCATTTTTTACTATGGGACAGTGAAAGTAATATTTACAGTAGCGATCATTTGCTCTTTTTGTACTATAAAAGGGATAATTTTTTTGCTTAACCCCATTATGTTAGTGGCCGATTAATTGATTACTATTTTCATAATCGATTGATCTCAATCGATTAGCTGTTTCGGCCCTAGTGGATTGATACAGGACTCAGTTAAAGAGGAGCTGCAGTCATAATTTGTAATACAAACATCTTTGCCATCCTGAAGCTTCCCTCCACTTTGCATTAAATTATATATATCCCCCACTTTTAAGTGCACAATGGGGTTTATTTACTAAAGCTGGAAAGTGCAAAATCAGGCTAATTTCTGCATAGAAACCAATGAGCTTCCAGTTTAGTAAATAAACCCCATTGTGTACTTAAAAGTGGGATAGATAGAGAGATGTGTGTAAATAAAATAAAACATTTTTTATTTACAGTGGTGTGAAAAAGTGTTTGCCCCCTTCCTCATTTCCTGTTCCTTTGCATGTTTGTCACACTTAAGTGTTTCGGAACATCAAACCAATTTAAACAATAGTCAAGGACAACACAAGTAAACACAAAATGCAATTTGTAAATGAAGGTGTTTATTATTAAAGGTGAAAAAAAATCCAAACCATCATGGCCCTGTGTGAAAAAGTGATTGCCCCCCTTGTTAAAACATACTATAACTGTGGTTGTCCACACCTGAGTTCAATTTCTTTAGCCACACCCAGGCCTGATTATTGCCACACCTGTTCACAATCAAGGCATCACTTAAATAAGAGCTGCTTGACACAGTAAAGTCCACCAGAAGATCCTTAAAAGCTACACATCATGCCGAGACCCAAAGAAATTCAGGAACAATTGAGAAAGAAAGTAATTGAGATCTATAAGTCTGGAAAGGGTTATAAAGCCATTTCCAAAGCTTTGGGAATCCAGCGAACCACAGTGAGAGCCATTATCCACAAATGGCGAAGACATGGAACAGTGGTGAACCTTCCCAGGAGTGGCCGGCCGCCCAAAATTACCCCAAGAGCGCAGCGACGACTCATCCAAGAGGTCACAAAAGACCCCACAACAACGTCCAAGGAACTGCAGGCCTCACTTGCCTCAGTTAAGGTCAGCGTTCATGCCTCCACCATCAGGAAAAGACTGGGCAAAAATGGCCTGCATGGCAGAGTTCCAAGGAGAAAACCACTGCTGAGCAAAAAGAACATCAAAGCTCGTCTCAATTTCTCCACAACACATCTTGATGATCCCCAAGACTTTTGGGACAACATTCTGTGGACCGATGAGACAAAAGTGGAACTCTTTGGAAGGTGTGTGTCCAAGTATATCTGGCGTAGAAGGAACACTGCATTTCATAAAAAGAACATTATACCAACAGTAAAATATGGTGGTGGTAGTGTGATGGTCTGGGGCTGTTTTGTTGCTTCAGGACCTGGAAGACTTGCCGTGATAAAAAGGAACTATGAATTCTGCTGTCTACCAAGAGATCCTGAAGGAGAATGTCCGACCATCTGTTCGTGTACTCAAGCTGAAACGAACTTGGGTTCTGCAGCAGGACAATGATCCTAAACACACCAGCAAGTCCACCACCGAATGGCTGAAGAAAAACAAAATGAAGACTTTGGAGTGGCCTAGCCAAAGTCCTGACCTGAATCCTATTGAGATGTTGTGGTATGACCTTAAAAAGGCCGTTCATGCTCGAAAACCCTCTAATGTAACTGAATTAGGACAATTCTGCAAAGATGAGTGGGCCAAAATTCCTCCAGGACGCTGTAAAAGCCTCATTGCACGTTATCGCAAACGCTTGGTTGCAGTTGTTGCTGCTAAGGGTGGCCCAACCAGTTATTAGGTTTAGGGGGCAATCACTTTTTCACACAGGGCCATGATGGTTTGGATTTTTTTTCACCTTTAATAATAAACACCTTCATTTACAAATTGCATTTTGTGTTTACTTGTGTTGCCCTTGACTATTGTTTAAATTGGTTTGATGTTCCGAAACACTTAAGTGTGACAAACATGCAAAGGAACAGGAAATGAGGAAGGGGGCAAACACTTTTTCACACCACTGTATATTATATTATATATATATATATATATATATATATATATATATATATATATATATATATATATATATATATATATATATATATATATATATCTATATATATCTAATCTGTACTGTATACGATGCAGACATCTCCCTCCACTGAGTCTGGCTGCAACCATTTTAACTGTGGAAAGCTGCAGCCTGTTCACTTCCTGAATTTACACGGAGGCACACCTCCAGCTCTGCAGCTCTCATTGGCCCGCTTATGACTCACCTTCCCTCCCTTCCTGGCAAACTCTCACCAGAGAGGGAGAGCTGTGCATGATGTCATAAGCCTAGGCCAATAACCAGACAAGAAACAGTAAGTGGGCTGTAGAAGGTATTTAATGGAAGAAAAAAAATGTTTGGCACTTTCTGCAGTTGTATTTCATCTTCTGCCTTTTTGATTACTTGAACAAGACTGCTTAGCTGAGCCAAAAATTGATTTCCATCTATTAAATCTACTGCCCATGTTTTAACTTTGGATGGTAAAACCATTTTATTACGTTTGTTCCCCCACATGCTAATAAAGGACATGTTCTCTAAGCTGCCCATTTTTTTTATCCTCCTAAAACCAGTAAGCATCATCAAATGTAAGTTAACGCCAGACATGCTGCACCCCCTTAGGGGCTGGTAGAGGACATTCTGCACTTGCAGCATACTTCAGTCTTTAGAGTTAAAAGGTATAATAAACTTTTTTTTTAAACAAACACACACATTATACTTGCCTGCTCCGTGCAGTTGTTTTGTACAGAGGAGCCTTGATCCTCCTCTTCTTGGGTCCCTCGCTGGTGCTCCTGGCTTGCTATGCCAAGATGCTGCTCTGTGTCCCCATTCAGACATGGGGCTCCAGCATCATTTACCAGTAGACTGAAGATGTCCTGGCAGAGCAGAGGAACTGCCAGGGGACAACAGACCAGAAGGGATGAGTATTGCAGCTGGAGCTGCAGGTTGTTTTTCACAGGTCAGGGGCCAAATTAAAAAAAACAAAATATCACCAAGACTTAGGCTTGATTCATACCTATGCATTTTTGCCTGATGGGTTTTCCATTGAAATCAATGAAAATGCATAAAACACTTTCCCTGTCATTACACAAATGAACAAATTTTGATGTGCATTATGGTACATTGCAACACGCAGATTTAAACCATGCTATGGGGCCCATTAACAAGTGTTGACATGCATTTTGATGTACCTATGTTGATTTCAATAAAAAAAATTAAAAAAAATACATATATGTGCGAACAGGCAATTAAAGTGGAACATTAGAATTAAAAAATGTGCGAACAGTCAGGCTTATTGTTGCACATAAATGTCTCTTGTAATAAAGGATTTTTACTTGTCCATCCGCAAGCTTTTGGATATTGTACACCGAGCTGTGCATGTGCATCTCAGTGTATAATCCCACATCTGCTGGGTGCTGGAATGAATGAACTTATGTGCAGGAGATAGGTCATCTCAGCACAGCCAATTAAAATACCAATAGATACTGAACCCAGATGACAGACAAAAGAGGTCTACACCAGCGAGGGAGATTGTAGATGCTCTATTGCTGGCAGGAGGGCTGCAATATATTACATGCTTATTTTTATGCTTAGATAAAGTCCTCCTCACAACTTCCTAATTACAAGACCACTTAAGAGAGGACATATAGTTGGAAGGACCAAACCAATTGCGCATCTCAGAAGGTAAACTTGTTGAACTCTATATACGGTAAGGTAACTACATTTTCTTAGCACAACTCATTTCAACTGTTAGACAAGTCAGAGAATAAAAAAATAAATAAAAAAAAATTAAATACAAGAGCTATGCAACATCTATACTAGTAGGCCAAAAGATACTAAAGCTCTTTAATAAAAGAAACATTTTCTTGGCAGCTTGCCACTGAATCTCCTATGTCAGTTTAGTTATTTTAAGACACAGCTATGCTGACAATCGAATTCTTGGAGAACGGCTTCCTGAAAATTCAAGCACTATGAATGAGCATCTTTCATCGAAAAGGATTTTTCACTATTTCAAATAACCGGCCTTGCAAGTGAGCACTCCGAAATGTGGACGTTTCTATGGCGTACCTTTACAATGAACTGGACCTAAAATGGCTCTTTCACATTTTACGAAACTTCACAAACTTCAGAGTTCCTATAAACCATCACTCTTGTAGTATACAATTCTGAAGACCAACGCTCGACCAAAAAGATCAAATTTATGAACCGCCATTCTAGCCATGGGTCACATCCCGTAAAACTACACAGTGCATTAAAGTATCAATTTGCTCCTCTTCTTCCAGAGGGACCCTTTCAGTGCTTGGTTACACTGGCAGTGACTTTGATATTCTTTAGCCCAGGGGTAGGCAACCTTTTGGAGTTTGAAATCTACCTGGGCACCCTTGTGGAAAGCAAGGCAAGAGGCTTTGTTTGCTTTAGTCCCCCCCCAAAAAAACTGTAGTGTCTTGTCCTCCCCGAAAAAACGTCCTCTGCCTCCTTCACATCACATTCCCCCGTAGTGTCCTCTGCCCTATGCACGCAGTCACCTCTGCCTCCCCATCCCCCAAAGAAGTGTGCTCTGTCCATTTCTCATCACAATGCCCCCCCCTCCACTCCAGTGTCCCCCCTCTAACAGTGTCTCCTCTGTCCCCTTCACATAACAACCCCCAAATACAAAGCACTGTGTAAGTAGCAGTTCCTACCTACCAGTGTGTGTACAACAGAGGAGATCAGGAGACGGCATAGTGCTTAGTGCTGAGTGGAAGGCGGGAGCAAGTGGCGTTAATATTTCACAACAAGCTGGTGATTGGTTGCTGGGACCACCTAGCAGCCAATCACTGAGGCAACTCCCGCCTCTACCCTCCATCCAGCACAACGCTACCTGCAGTAAATGAGAGCAGTGGAGGCAGAGCCATGGTCACGATCCACCTGTTGGCTTGCTAAACCGTATTATTTAGAAGTTCAGCCCCTTAAGGACCGAAAGAATTTCCCCCGAATGACCGGGCCATTTTTTGCTATACAGCACTGTCACTTAAACTGACAATTGCGCGGTTGTGTGACGTTGTACCTAAAACAAAATTGACATTTTTTTACCCACAAATAGAGCTTCAATTCAAAAAAAAAAAAAAAATAATAATATTTCGCAGTTTAGACCGATATATATTTTTCTACATTTTTTTTTTTTTTTTTTTTACCAAAAATATCGCAAGCAGCATATATTGATTGCTTTGGACAAAAGTTATAGCATCTACAAAATAGGGAATAGATTCACGCATTTTTAATATTTATGTTTACTACTAATGTAGGAGATCTGCAATTTTTAGCAGAACTGCGACATTGCAGTGGACAGATTGGACACTTGACACATTTTTGAGACCATTGACATCTATACAGCCATCAGTGCTATAACAATGCACGGATTACTGTGTAAATGTCACTGGCAGGGAATGGGTTAAAACTGGGGGCGATCAAGGGGTTAACTGTGTTCCCTCGTTTGTGCCTAACTGTATGGGGATGGGACTGACTAGAGGAGGAGACATATTGCTGTTCCTACTTAGTAAACAGACGATCTGCCTCTTTTTTCCTGACAGAATGTGTGTGTGTGTGTGTGTGTGTGTGTGTGTGTGTGTGTGTGTGTGTGTGTGTGTGTGTGTGTGTGTGTGTGTGTGTGTGTGTAGCATCTTTGAGGTGCTGTAGGAGCGGTGTATAAACCACTCCTAAAGCGCCCCTGTCCATTGAAATCAATGGGCTGCACCGCCGCTTTTAACTCTTTTTCATCCGTTAGCGGGGGGTTAAAAGAGCTGCAAAAACAATGGTAAAGCGTTAGTGCTGTTACTGAAAGGATCACAAGTTAAAAATAAAAGAAAGACTAAAAAAGAAACCTAATGCAGCCATCGCATCTAAGAAAGGTTTGCTTTTGGGTTTAATACTGCTTTCCCCTATGACTTTCAGAATATGCTAGTTATTTTTCTCTTATGATAACCCATGGCTTCCATAGGCATGGGTACACCCTAGTCACCACACGCGGTACAGATTCCCCCTGCTACAGAAAAAGGGACTGGGGAATCTCTATCCTTAGTCTCTTTTTTCAGACTCAAAAGAGAGACATCAGGGGTCGGTTTAGACCCCTGATATTTCACCAAAACTCTCCATTGGGGATCTAAAAAAAAAAAAACTATATTGTAAAAACAAAACAAAAAAAAAAAACAAAACAAAAAAAAACAAACAAACAAACACACACACACACACACCAAAAAAAACAAACGCACAATAAAAAAAAAAAAAAAAAAAAAAAAAAAAAACTACTGACACTATACACTGCTCTGATACAATCCTCTGTCCCAATAACAAAGTTCGCTGCCCTGCTGACACTGTCCACGAATCCACTGACAAACACAAACCATTTTTTTTAAACATTTTAAAGTGTTTGTTAATGTGTGTGTTTTGGGGTGCATACCCTAATGTAATAGGCTGTGCACACCTATGATGACTTCACTACTTTATGTCACCGACTTAGAACATGTATGCAGATCAGGAAAGTTAGAGAAAGTCCCACATGATCTGAGGCTTAAAGTACAGAAGACAGAGGATCAGTTTGACAGCCAGGCAATTAAGAAATCAAAGTTAAACCCCTAGCTTTCACTGATGAAAGGCTTCCTTTATAGTCACAAAATAGTGCATGTGGCATGGTCAGGGCAGTGTCCACCTACTAGAGTAATCACACAAGCACTATTAGCATTCTGCAGAATAATACCTACCATTCTAACAGTAGGGTCCTTTCACACGGGGCGGATCAGTTCTGATCCGCCCCGTGGATGTCCGTTTGCTCAGCGGGGATCACTCCGCCGATCCCCGCTGAGCAGGGAGATGACAGGTCTGTCTCCGCACACTGTGCAGGGACGGACCTGTCACAGCGCCGCTCTCCCCTATGGGAGATCGGATGACGACGGACCGCAGTGCCCGTCGTCATCCGATCCGATCCGCAGACGGATGGAAAAATAGCTTTTTCCTCCGTCACACTTTTTCGGATCGGAGCGGGTCGGATGTCAGCGGACATGTCACCGCTGACATCCGACGCTCCATAGAGCTCTATGGAGCACCCGTTCAGGTCCGCCTGAAAAACTGACAGGCGGGCCTGAACGGGACATTAGTGTGAAAGGGGCCTAAAGGGGTTTCGTTCCGAAAGAGAATATTAAGCATTTAGGACAAATAGCTTGTATTTTCCCTTAGGCTTAAACAGTTGAGACATAGCCCAGGCAAGATTGTAATTAATTTTATATTGGCATTCCTCTATGCTTTGCTAGCCAACATTCCACATTACGCTACAGAGCCTAAAAAAAAATAAAATAAAAAGCTGCACCTCTACAGTGACCCCATGGTTTTCAGTCGTATAAAGAAGATTAAAGGCCTAGTCCACCTTTTCCATAAACTGGCCCATGCAGTCAAAGGGCCATAGTAGTTTAACTGTATTTTTACAAATGGCATTTTAAATGCAAATGCCAACCAAATTACTCCCAAAGTTTATATTCCCAAATCCTGGCTTATCCAGCACTGCAGGAGCAAACACTGTGTGTGCGTTCTCTTCTCCAACCCCAGCAGCGGCCAAACTCAATGTTGCTGTGATAGTGTCATACTGCGCATGCATGGCTTTTGAATCCGGAAGCGTGCTCGCTCTGACAGTAAGCCAAAACATAGGAATGTAAACATTGAGAGTATTCCTCCTGGCTTCATGGGTGGCAGAAAAGGCCTACAGGTATGGCATTTGCATTAATAAGAATTTCACAAATGGCATGGTATATTTTAAAGCCCAACTCTGGCAAAAGAAATAACCCGGCAGTAGGGCCCACCAAACTGTAGGGGGTTCAATGCTTGTTAAATCTAAGGGGTTGCAGAAGAGGGTGTATTACTTAGCTCACTCCTCACATCCTCGACTGCCCCAATCATGTGCAGTCACCACATCTAAGGACTGGTAAGCTGCATGTTTGTTCTTTAAATCACATTACCAACTTTAAGCAACAACAGAATACATATACTTTCTAGGCTTGGAAATCCCTCTCCTGCATTGCAGACAGTTAAAGAGGAAGTAAACCCAGATGAAGTCACTTTAAAAGCTGCAGTAGACATTTGTTAAAAAGTATCTACAGCCAAAACTTTTTTCTTCATTTTTTTCTCGAGAAAATGCTTTACCAGTTAGAAAGTAGCCAAACAGACAACAATAAAAAGCTAAGGGGGTTCTAATATCACCCCCACCTAACTAAAAGAAACCATTTGACGGCATGCTGCTAACGGCGATAGTGCGCCTACATGCGCCGTAGACAGTGGTGGCTGTCTTTTTGTAAATATCTCCTAAACCGTGTAGGTTTAGGAGATATTTCTTGGACCTACAGGTAAGCCTTAATCTAGGCTTACCTGTAGGTCAAAGTGGTTTGTAAGGGTTTGCAACCACTTCAAAGCATAGCTAAAGGCAAGACTTTTCTTTTAGCTTTGGACAGAGTAGAGACGGATTAGAACAATGGTCAGCTTTTTATTGCCGTCTGTGCCATTATTAGGGACAGTCACCCTCTTGATTTGTCCTGTTTACCATTAGCATTAAAAGTGAAAGTCAAAGAAAATCCCAAAATTTGGGTTGTCCCCAGATAAGCAATAGAGGAAAGATTTTCCAATATGGACACTAGTTCTGGTGACCTGGGGGGTTCCCAAGAGATTACCTTAAATTTTCAAGGATTTCCTCTAACTTTCTGTTTGGCTATGGGACAGGAAGTGAAATCTCCCCAAAAAAGGGACTGACGGGAACTGCGACTTCCTCTTACGCTATCCAAAACGGGGGGGGGGGTATGCCTATAGGTTTAAGCAACAAAATACTGAAGGCATAAGCAGGGCGGCTGTGTTCAATGTACAATATGTATTTCAATGCTCAATATTGACTATAGTGCATCTTTATGCCCAATATTCCGCTAAACTGGGGACAGAATAGAAAGGCTTCCTGGTGACATGTGTTGGGAATGAAAAGGACAGTACATTTCTATTACTGAACATGCATGGCATGTTCAAGGATGAGGCCCCATGCACACAGGGCATTTTCCCAGCTCTTCTGAACCCCCTTTCTCCTTGCAAGAGAAAATAAGCCTAAAAACACACCTAAACTGGTATTTTGCACATGCGTTTAGGTGCATCAAGTTTTTGGATGTTCGTTTATTCATTTCATTAAAATCAATCAATGCTCAAGAGCTAAAAGCATCTAGTGTTCAGGCACATTTACACATTTAGGCGAGTCAAGCATTTTGTCTTCTCAAACATTCCCTCTCCTGAATGTGAAGGTGATGGGATGTTTTTTCTAGTCTCTAAAATGCTCCTCTTCTAATATGCCTATAAACACCTATGTGTGCACAGACACACAGGCCAACAGTGTTCTGAGGCTGGGGGAAAAAAAACAAAAAAAACAAACGCCTGTAAAAGCGGCGTTTATTTATGTCCTAAGTTCATTAGGCCAGAAATGGAGTATAAAAAGACTATACTATCATCTGTGCATTTGAACACAACGATTTGATTTAAATCCATTTAATGGAAGAAAAAAAAAAACATGCAACACAAGTTGCACTGGGATGCCCATGGCTGAGGCATGTTTTTATGAATTTTCATGGATTTCAATGTAAAACATGCTTGCTTGAAAACAGAAACCTGAACGTACCTCTCTTAGGAATAAAAGAGCAAGGATGTCTTACAGATTGTGCCTAAAGCAAAAACACAGGATCACAAGGTGCAACAGTACGAACTACTGTAAAATATACTGACTAATGGTAAAACTAGCCAGCTTTGACAAGTCTCTATAAAATAGAAGCCATAGAAGCATTATTACTGCTATAAATGTAAATAATTTATACAGCATAGCATATCTGGCCAAACACTAAACAAATAACTTTAATGGAAATCCTAACATATAACAAGCACGCTACATTTACCATCATATTCTGGCTTCTATGGATGGTATCTCTAGTTACTACTTGGCGATTCCTCTTCTTACTAATAAATATAACTGTGTACGGTAATTATAAAAGAAGCTTTTTCTATATGTGTAATGCATGTACACACAGACACAGCATACACTGTAATTACCATTGTGCCAATTAATCAGTCTTAGCAGAATCATTAATAACCACAGCATTCATTGGGGGACATGCACCCAAGCTCAAACACTAGTTTGAAAACCAATTAAGCAGGTTCTAATCGTCTCCACTTCAATTAATCCAATTTATTTAGGAGATAATTGCGCTTGTCCAGTTTTCACTTCACCAGTGGAAAGAATGGTGGCCATCTTTAAACCTTCTGGTTGTCTCCAATAGATACTGTATATTCCTGAAACACCCATGGCCTTGCTTTCTTAATAAAGAACCAACTAAACATATTGATAATCCTCTAGAACAGTCTCTCAACCAGTTATCTGTAAAACCTTAGGGGGTCCTTGAGAACTTGGTAGAACTTCCTTAAAGAAAACAAACATGTCATATTTACCTGCTCCCATATGGAATAGGGGACACTATGATTTTTTTTTTTTTTCTGTTTGGATGATTTTATGAATAATTTCAGATACTGCTGGCTCCTGAAGAAATGCACTACATCCATAAAACATGTTGGACCACAAGAGATCAGTATCTTATGATAAAGTTGCACAATCTGGTCAGAAGTTGAAATTGTATTTCCATTTCATACTAAACTCTGTAGTAAAGATTTTATGGATGTTGTTGTGTACTAATAAAGTAACTTTATTTTATTGTAATATGATGTGCCTCCGAAGTCCCATATACTTGATTTTTTTCTTCCCCTCTCATTTTTGAAAGTTAAATATAGGGATGTTGCACTGAAGCCTTTTTAACATATCCAAATAGTGTACCTGCTCTGTGCAGTGGTTTTGCACAAAGCAGCTCCAATCCTCTTCTCAAGTCCCCCGCTGGCTCTCCTGGCTCCTTCCTAGTGCCCAGTGCACCCAGAGCAAGCAGCTTGCAATGGGGGCACCCAAGCAGGCTTGCTCCTAAGCCGCTGCTTTGCTTGACTATTCACATAGAACCACAGCTCACGCCTTAACTCTCCTCATTGGCTCCCTTGATGTAACAGACAGCTGAGGAGAGAGATTTCCCTAGAGAGCCGAGGCATTTGTGCACATCCCTGAATCGAGACAGGGCTCAGGTAAGTTTTTTTTTTGGGGGGGGGGGGGGGGGGCTGCACAGAGAAGGTTTTTTTACTTTCATGCATGGAGGTAAAAAATCTTGAGCTTTAAGAACCTCTTGCCGACCGCTGCACGCCGATATACGTCGGCACAACGGCAGTGGTCGGCAAATGGGCGTACCTGTACGTCCCCTTTAATTGGCGGGGTTAGTGGGCACGCCCGCCCCCCCCCCAGTTAGGATCACTCCCTAGGACTCACTTAACCCCTTGCCCACCCCCTAGTGTTTAACCCCTTCCTTGCCAGTGTCATTTACACAGTAATCAGTGTCTTTTTATAGCACTGATCGCTGAATAAATGACAATGGTCCCAAAATAGTGTCAAATCTGTCTGCCATAATGTCAAAGTCACGATAAAAAAATAAAAAGAAAAAAGAGATAATAATGAATATAATAAAAATGCCATAAAACCATCCCCTATTTTGTAGACGCTATAACTTTTGCGCATATCAATATACGCTTACTGCGATTTTTATTACCAAAAATATATAGAAGACTACATATCGGCCTAAACAATTGTGTTTTTTTATATATTCTTGGGGAATATTTATTATAGCCAAACATAAAAAATATTGTTCTTTCAAAATTGTCGCTTTTTTGTTTATAGCAAAAAAAAAAACAAACAATAAAAAAAAAACGCGGAGGTGATCAAATACCACCAAAAGAAAGCTCTTTTTGTGAGGGGAAAAAAAGTATGTGAATTTTGTTTGGGTGCAAAGTCGCACGACTGTGCAATTGTTAGTTAAAGCGTCGCAGTGGCAAATCACAAAAAGTGCTCTGGTCAGGAAGGGGGTTCCCAGCGATTAGCTACAGGTGGAAGCCCCACTTAAAGTAAATAGAGGCAGACAGCTCACATAGCTAACCATGAATTGCATGTAAATCACCCATGGAGTGATCACCTGTGATTCAGAAGCCCTTACATACATGCTAGCGACTGCAACGAAGTAGTAGACTTGTGGCTTGCAGTAGTGCTCTGGGTCAACTTGGTAGACGCGATGGGGGAGATTTACCAACATTGGCTCACACAGATCTGGTGCAGCTATGCCTAGTAACCAATCAGCTTCTAACTTCAGCTTGTTCAGTTAAGCCTTGACAATAAAACCTAGAAGTCGATTGGTTACTATGTACAGCTGCACCGAATTCTTTGTGCACCAGTTTTAGTAAATCTCCCCCGATGCGTACTTTGGGGTGTGTGATCATGAAAGCTCAGCATAAACATTACTTTATACCCATCAGAGATTTTTAGGTGAAGGGGAATAGACTTGTCAGATTAAAATGAGACATTACCAGCACTTTAATGCAAACCTATACATTACGATGTTTATTGTACAATGTCACACCAGTAAGCGAGCATTTTTGGACCATACAGGGCCCTTTCCCAACAACAAAGTCACAAGGAAGGGCCCCTAAATTGTTTTCTTACTGTAATGTCACATCTGTCGAGTAAACGAATGTTTCGGAGCCAGTGTCCCTTTCCTCAAGGTGATCATGTCACCTTGAGAAAGGGATGCTGCCTGGCCCTAAAACATTGGCTTGCTTTACTGGTGACATTGCACTAATAAAAAAATAAAAAAAGAAAAAAGGAAAGTAATCTAAAATCGGTTTGCAAAGGAACGCTGGCGATGTCTCATTTCACTGCACCATCCGCTACCATCTGATGCCAAGGTTGAACACTATAAGGATCGCAGTCCTTAGCCTTTGATTTAGGCCCAGTCAGAAGACACAAGTAAACACACCTAAAAAACATCTGTGTATGTGCTATAGTGCTTAACAAATTAAAAAATTTAAATCAAATGTAAAATTAACAAAATTTGGCCACTTGGCTCATAACCATTTTGGATAGCCATCATTCCACAGATACTTGTGTTTAGGAAAACACTCCAATATACTTTTAGAATGCGTACATGTGAGGTACACTGCTTAGTGTTAGATAACAGTTTAACGTGGAAAGAAAAACAAAACACACACTCCTCTACCTAAACCTAAAATTTACGTGCAAGATACACCATAGTCTTTTCTTATCTTTCAAGAAACATACGGTACTATATACTTGGAAAAGAAATACACACTAAAGGATGAGTTTCTGCGTAAAACTTAGATGCTATCAGTATGGCCACTGCTGCTGCAGTCATCAGAATCTGCCATGAACAGGTTTTCCTGAATGTCACATTTGTAATGCAATACTACTGTGTGGAGAAAAAAATAAAAATAAAAAAAAATAAACAAACACTCAAAATCACAAAACTAAAAACACCAAGAAGCACAAATAGAATGTGTTCGACTTGCTGTGAAAACTGCAGCATGCACTTCAATCTTTATTAAATCTGCATTCTTTAACAACAGATGGGGGGTTAATTCATTTCAATATTGTGTTCTGGGAAAAAGCCAAATTTTAAATGTATGCATACTTTCAGCAGCTTTCACTCAAAGTAAACTGCTATAGTTGGGTTCCATACAGCGGTGAATTATGGGACCAGGTCAGCACGTCTACACAAGTCAAATCAAATAGCAAAATTCACTCAACACCTGAAGAAGTGCTTCTTCCAGCACAGTTCTCAGTAAGGCCATCACAACACTCTAAGGCCTCATGCACACGAGACGCAGATGAAACCTCTGTTAAAAAAAAGCTGAAACGCGCGTTTAGAAACGCGCGTTTTGCCGCGTTTGCATGTCGCGTTTAGACGCGTTTAGACGCGTTTAGACGCGTTTGCGTTTAGACGCGTTTATAAAGATAACATCATGTAGACCCTCCCCAAGCTCTCAAAGCATTTTTTTTAACTATTTCTGCTATTTTGATCAGAATGAGCAGCAGCAGCATAGAGAGCAGTTGTACACTTGCATTTGCCGTGTCACTTGCCACGGCACCTGCCACAAGTTGTGGATTGTCCACTTGCCACGTCACTTGCCACAAGTTGGGGATTGTCCACTTGCCACATCACATGCCACAAATTGTGGATTGTCCACTTGCCACGTCACTTGCCACATCACCTGCCACGTCACTTGCCACGAGATGTGGATTGTCCACTTTCCACGTCATCTGCCATGCCACCTGCCACAAGCTGTGGATTGTCCACTTGCCACGTCACCAGCCACATCACCTGCCACAAGTTGTGGATTGTCTACTTGCCGCGTCACTTGCCACATCACCTGCCACGTCACTTGCCACGTCACCTGCCACAAGTTGTGGATTGTTCACTTGCCACGTCACCTGCCACGTCACCTGCCACAAGTTGTGGATTGTCCACTTGCCACGTCACTTGCCACAAGCTGTGGATTGTCCACTTGCCACATCACTTGCCACGTCACCTTCCACATCACTTGCCACATCACCTGCCACAAGTTTTGGATTGTCCACTTGCCACGTCACTTGCCACGTCAGCTGCCACGTCACTTGCCACGAGATGTGGATTGTCCACTTTCCACGTCATCTGCCATGCCACCTGCCACAAGCTGTGGATTGTCCACTTGACACGTCACCAGCCACATCACCTGCCACATCACCTGCCACAAGTTGTGAATTGTCCACTTGCCACGTGACTTGCCACATCACCTGCCACGTCACTTGCCACATCACCTGCCACAAGTTGTGGATTGTCTACTTGCCGCGTCACTTGCCACGTCACCTGCCACAAGTTGTGGATTGTTCACTTGCCACGTCACCTGCCACGTCACCTGCCACAAGTTGTGGATTGTCCACTTGCCACGTCACTTGCCACAAGCTGTGGATTGTCCACTTGCCACGTCACTTGCCACGTCACCTGCCACATCACTTGCCACGTCACCTGCCACAAGTTTTGGATTGTCCACTTGCCACGTCACTTGCCACGTCAGCTGCCACGTCACTTGCCACGAGATGTGGATTGTCCACTTTCCACGTCATCTGCCATGCCACCTGCCACAAGCTGTGGATTGTCCACTTGACACGTCACCAGCCACATCACCTGCCACAAGTTGTGGATTGTCCACTTGCCACGTGACTTGCCACATCACCTGCCACGTCACTTGCCACATCACCTGCCACAAGTTGTGGATTGTCTACTTGCCGCGTCACTTGCCACTTCACCTGCCACGTCACTTGCCACGTCACCTGCCACAAGTTGTGGATTGTTCACTTGCCACGTCACCTGCCACGTCACCTGCCACAAGTTGTGGATTGTCCACTTGCCACGTCACTTGCCACAAGCTGTGGATTGTCCACTTGCCACATCACTTGCCACGTCACCTGCCACAAGTTTTGGATTGTCCACTTGCCACGTCACTTGCCACGTCACCTGCCACATCACCTGCCACGTCACCTGCCACAAGTTGTGGATTGTCCACTTGCCACGTCACTTGCCACATCACCTGCCACGTCACTTGCCACGAGATGTGGATTGTCCACTTGCCATGTCACTTGCCACGTCACCTGCCACGTCACTTGCCACGTCAGCTGCCACGTCACTTGCCACAAGATGTGGATTGTCCACTTGTCACATCACCTGCCACATCACTTGCCACATCACCTGCCACAAGTTGTGGATTGTCCACTTGCCACGTCACTTGCCACAAGCTGTGGATTGTCCACTTGCCACATCACTTGCCACGTCACCTTCCACATCACTTGCCACATCACCTGCCACAAGTTTTGGATTGTCCACTTGCCACGTCACTTGCCACGTCAGCTGCCACGTCACTTGCCACGAGATGTGGATTGTCCACTTTCCACGTCATCTGCCATGCCACCTGCCACAAGCTGTGGATTGTCCACTTGACACGTCACCAGCCACATCACCTGCCACATCACCTGCCACAAGTTGTGAATTGTCCACTTGCCACGTGACTTGCCACATCACCTGCCACGTCACTTGCCACATCACCTGCCACAAGTTGTGGATTGTCTACTTGCCGCGTCACTTGCCACGTCACCTGCCACAAGTTGTGGATTGTTCACTTGCCACGTCACCTGCCACGTCACCTGCCACAAGTTGTGGATTGTCCACTTGCCACGTCACTTGCCACAAGCTGTGGATTGTCCACTTGCCACGTCACTTGCCACGTCACCTGCCACATCACTTGCCACGTCACCTGCCACAAGTTTTGGATTGTCCACTTGCCACGTCACTTGCCACGTCAGCTGCCACGTCACTTGCCACAAGATGTGGATTGTCCACTTGTCACATCACCTGCCACATCACTTGCCACATCACCTGCCACAAGTTGTGGATTGTCCACTTGCCACGTCACTTGCCACATCACCTGCCACGTCACTTGCCACAAGATGTGGATTGTCCACTTTCCACGTCACCTGCCATGCCATCTGCCACAAGTTGTGGATTGTCCACTTACCACGTCACCAGCCACATCACCTGCCACAAGTTGTGGATTGTCCACTTGCCACACCACTTTCCACGTCACCTGCCACGTCACCTGCCACAAGATGTGGATTGTCCACTTGCCACGTCACCAGCCACATCACCTGCCACAAGTTGTGGATTGTCCACTTGCCACGTCCCTTGCCACGTCCCCTGCCACGTCACCTGCCACAAGTGGATTGTCCACTTGCCACATCACCTGCCACAAGTTGTGGATTGTCCACTTGCCACGTCACCTGACACAAGTTGTGGATTGTCCACTCGCCACGTCACTTGCCACATCCCCTGCCACAAGTGGATTGTCCACTTGCCACATCACTTGCCCCATCACCTGCCACAAGTTGTGGATTGTCCACTTGCCACGTCACCTGACACAAGTTGTGGATTGTCCACTCGCCACGTCACTTGCCACATCACCTTCCACAAGTGGATTGTCCACTTGCCACGTCACTTGCCACGTCCCCTGCCACAAGTGGATTGTCCACTTGCCACGTCACTTGCCACGTCACCTGCCACAAGTTATGGATTGTCCACTTGCCACGTCACATGCCAGTCACCTGCCACAAGTTGTTGATTTTCCACTTGCCACGTCACCTGCCAAGTCACTTGCCGCGTCACCTGCCAAGTCACTTGCCACGTCACCTGCCACAAGTTGTCTATTGTCCACTTGCCACGTCACATGCCAGTCACCTGCCACAAGTTGTTGATTTTCCACTTGCCACGTCACCTGCCAAGTCACTTGCCGCGTCACCTGCCAGGTCACTTGCCACGTCACCTGCCACAAGTTGTCTATTGTCCACTTTTCACGTCTCTTGCCACTTCACCTGCCACGTCACTTGCCACAAGTTGTGGATTGTCCACTTGCCACATCACTTGCCACCTGCCATGTCACTTGCCACAAGTTGTGGATTGTCCACTTGCCACGTCACTTGCCACAAGTTGTGGATTGTCCACTTGCAATTGCAATTGTTTAAAATATTTTTCTAATGGTTTTTCATCATTTGCAATCATTTTTGAGATTTTTAATGTAAAAAAAAAGGTCACCTTTAAAAACGCATATAAACGCAAACGCGGCTAAACGCGGTAGCGGCGTTTTGCCGCGTTTTACCGCGTTTTGCCGCGTTTTGCGTCTGAAACGCAGAAATTTTTGTTTCTGAACGCATTTTTTTGCTTCTGGAAAAACGAGATTAAACGCAACTGCATATAAACGGAAAAAAACGAGACTGTGTGCATGGACACATAGGATAACATTGAATGAGTTCAGGTGCAGTTGAAAAAACTGTCCAACTGCATCTGAACGCGCGTTTAACTGCGTCTCGTGTGCATGAGGCTTAACACACCTCCCCAATGCAAAGCAAGGCGTAATACACTATGGTGATGATTTACTAAAAGAAACTGTGCACTGCAAGTGTAGTTGTTCCAGAGCTTAGTAAACGAGGTAAAGCTTTACTTTGCAAAGAATACTAAATTATGTGCAAGGAAAAAAGAAAATCCAATCATGTGCAAGCAAAAATGAAGATGAAAGAAATCAGCAGAGCTTCCCCTTAGATCTAGAGGAAATGCACGTGAGGCGAAAAGTATATTTGCCTTTAGCAGGTTCAACCTCCCCGTGTTCCACTGCCAAAAGCTAGAGTTGCAGATATTGAAACCAATACCTTCAGCCTCGGTTCACACTGCTGTGGTGCAACTTCTAAAAATCGCAGCTGTGCCCAAGCTGGTTGTAAAAGGAGCGGGGCCACTGCGTCCCTAACAACCAATGACTTATAAGCTGTTAGTGGAATTTCCTGCTGACAGCTTAAATGTAAACAAAAAAACGGCGGCAAATAAAAATTCCGGGGGGGGGGGGGGCTGTTGAATTAAGCAGCTCATGCAAACACCCTAAAATAATATCCATTAAAAGCACTGCAATAGATATAACTGGCAAGAATAGGCCCTTTTAGGTATTTATTACTGACCACATCCCTGTTGAGGCTTTAGTCTGCCTTTTCGTTAGAAGGATGGTGCCATTTCGGTTCAGGTATTATATAGGTGTACCATCTACTGCACTGAGGCACTTCCTCAGATAACACAATCATGTAAATCCTGGTCTTAACACAAATCTGCCCCTGCTGTAACCTATAATGCTCTGCTACAATACTACATTGTGATCACTGAGATCACTCAAAAGACTTTTTTTTATTGGTAAAGCTTATAGAATTTTTTTTTAACACATAAGTGTACACAGTACCGTTTTAGAAATTCATGCACACTTGTAAAAGTATGAAATAGCCACTTTAACCCCCATGTTCAGCTGAAGAAAAGGGACAATTTGTAAAAATGACTGCAACACAACGTGTTGGATTACTGATCCTCTCATTTGGTAATATAGCAGGGATATGCAATTAGCGGACCTCCAGCTGTTGCAGAACTACAAGTTCCATGAGGCATAGCAAGACTGACAGTCACAAGCATGACACCCAGAGGCAGCGGCATGATGGGACTTGTAGTTTTGCAACAGCTAGAGGTCCGCTAATTGCATATCCCTGATGTATAGTGTTGGTACATAGACTGAAGGCATTACTGCTACACACAGCTAGAGTACCGACATGACACAATCTGAATCGTAATCATTTCATACACTGAACACCTACATCACTGATACAGAAAGCAACATGCTGCAAAACCCTCTAGCAATAAAGGTGCTTTAGGCAAAAGGCCTTTTGTTCTCATCTGGCAAGAGCATCAACATTCCCTTTATAAAGAACGGCAGTGGAAATTCACTGGCTTCATTGTAGATCACAAGTATAAGAGAAACAAAGGCAGTCTTCCGAGTGTTGTATGTGCCTGCAGTGAGATTAAAGAAACCACCATGGCAAGTTTTTAAGCTCCCCATTCCATCCCAAACTGCTTCCCAATTACCACTGTGTACTGTAGAGGCGCTAAAGCCAGCGGATGCAATCACAGCTTATAAAACGCATGATTAGAATAAGCAGAGCACTTCCGTACACGTGATACTCATATCTAGACATCCTCTTTTTTTTAAGCTTCATGAATGCCTATAAGAATGACACCCGAAGTACATGATTACAATGATAGCATCAGGGAGGGTATAGCAGAACCATCTAGTGATAGCTACTTCACAGTAGGCCAAAGCCAGACAGCAGTTGCAAGGAAGTCTGTCACCGCTATCTTATGCACAGCTGGCATGTCTCGCATGGTTTAAAAACAGGGGTACCCAACCAGTGGCACACAGGCCACATCCCTCTGTTGTGACCCTGTAACCTCCTGCTCTGGGATGATTGGTCGGCAAACCCAGATCGCCGGTTTCTGACCCGCCATCCCTGAGCATCAGTGTTCTGGATGGAGCCGACGGCAGAGAAAGCAATCCTCCCTCAGCGCCGGCTCATGCCCCAGGCGGAGTGATACCAAATGCACTCCACCTGGGGACTGCAACATTTTCCACAGCCAACAATTCCTGCAGATACAGAAGGCAAAGGAAGGTCAGTTTAGGGAAAAAAAAAAAATATTACATATAAAATCAGTTTGGGCAGCACTGCAATGGGCATAAATATCGGAGTTTTGTAGTTCATTTATTTAGGTCATTTATAAGCAATAGTTTTGCAAGGGTTATTAAAGCGGTTCTTCACCTTAAAGGGGAAGTTCCGCTAATCTTATCCCTCCCCCCTCCGGTGCCACAATCGGCACCTTTCGGGGGGAGGGGGGGTGCAGTTACCTGGATAATCCAGGTAACTGCACCCACTTCCGGCCAGACGGCCGCAGACCCCCGCAGACGCTCCGCCCCCCCATTGTGTTCTGGGAAACACACAGTTCCCAGAGACACAGCGGGGGACCATAAGAGATGCGCAGCGTGACTCGCGCATGCGCAGTAGGGAACCGGGCAGTGAAGCCATCATGTTTCACTTCCCGATTCCCTGACAGAGGATGGCGGCGGTGGCAGCAGCGAGACGAGCGATCGCTCGTCATCTGCCGCCGACATCGCTGGACCCTGGGACAGGTAAGTGCGATTTTATTAAAAGTCAGCAGCTGCAATATTAGTAGCTGCTGGCTTTTAATATTTTTTTTTTTTTTTTTTTTTAGGTGCAGCTCCTCTTTAATGGAGAGTTTCATTCTGGAGGAAAAAATAAATAAATAAAAGTCAGCAGCTAAAAATATTGTAGCTGCCAACTTATTATAAGGACATCGTGATGTTGGCACCCCAAGTTGAGTCAACCATCAGTTTTGGGTGCAGGCGCCAGCATTGCAGGTAAGGGAAACCAGCAACGAAGCCTTCCTACTGTGCATGGGGGGGGGGGGGGGGGGGGGGGCAACAAACAAAAAAAAAAGTGCCAAATGTGGCAGTGGAGGGCGGAAGGGTGAACAAGTGGAGCTTCCCCTTTTGGGTGGAGCTCCGCTTTAAGGTGCTTTTACAGTGCTTCACAGGTGCAGCGCATTGCAGCAACAGATTTCATGCAGCTTGGCTGCACTGAGCCATAGACTTCTATTATATCTTGTGGGTTTGGTGTGCTTTCAGAAAGTGCACCACACCTGCAAGATTTAATAGAGGTCTGTGGCTTAGTGCAGCCAAGCCATAGAAAGCTATTGGTGTACTGTGTTGCACCCACAGTGCAGGTAAACCACATCCCATCAATGAAAGCATTCTTGTAGGGGGCTCAGGACAGTAAGGGCTTGTTTACATTTTGCGGCTTGGGGGCAGTAAAAGTCCCATAGTTCATTGTGGCTTGACATTTCAAATGCTGCACAGGGATAGAGGAAATTGCTGGCCCCTCTGACCTGCCATTTGCAGGACAGGCTGGACACCACAGGTATGCTCCCCTTAGTGCCGGTTCACACTAGTGTGATGCGAGAACCCTGCGAATCAACTGCGTTTCCAGCATTGCACTCGGCACACACGGCAGTTCACACTGCCATATGCGAACTGCTGGTGAGTGTCATTATGTTAACGACACCCCCATTTCAGCTCGCATATCGCACTGCGAACTGACAGTTCGGACGTGAATCGGAGGGCATATGTGTGAACACACATGCGATCCGATTCTGGTCCGAACAGAAAAAAAGGGTCCTGTGCACGTTTGGACCGAACGCGATGCGATATCAGCCATACTATCTGTATGGCTGACATCGCACCCGCAGACATCGCATGTAACGTGAACAGCAGTGCGCTGCTAATTACATGCGATGCCTGGCATCGCGCTAGTGTGAACCAGCACTTAGTGGCAGCTCTAAGCCATTTAAATTGTAGATGTTCAGTGTATACTCACCCTAAACAGCAAGCTAATCAGGAGTTTTTACTTCACTAGCTGCATGCCTGAAGAGATCAGCATAGCTGGTTGGTAGGTAGCATTTTCAAAAGGTCAGCAATGGCAACCTACATACAAGCACAGGTTTCAGATCAGACCTGACCCATAGATTTCCATCATTTAGTATTAGTAATTATATAAGCAGGCTTTGCTTCTTGCTTAAGTATAGCCCGGCGCATCCATCTTCTCGGTGGGTCTTCGCTGCTCCGCCGCTGTCATTCGGCGAAGCCGTCACTCCCGCGCATGCGCACGGGAGCCACCACACGCGGCATATTCGCCGTTGACGGTGCCGCGCTCAGTGCGCCTGCTCACCGCTGTCTATGGCGCATGCGCCGTAGACAGCAGTGCCTGTCTTTTGGTAAATATCTCCTAAACCATGTAGGTTTAGGAGATATTTCTTGGACCGACAGGTAAGCCTTAATCTAGGCTTACCTGTAGGTCAAAGTGTGTTGTAAGGGTTTACAACCACTTTAACACCTATACAATCTACAATGAGCACTGTATGAAACAGGAATGACAAAGCACACGAGGCTGCCATTGCTCACATTGTTCATTGAAAATACTAGTTGCTACTTTGAAATCTAGAACAAACTTGCAGATTACAAAACTCAGAACCTTGTCTGCATGTGTAGTTTCCCCAAGTAATGAATCCTCTGACTCTGCTTGACATTCAGGGTACGATATATTCAGTAGAAGAAATCAGCAATGGCAGCATCCATGTCAACTGGTTGCAGCTTTTTTTTACTTTTTACATTTTTAAAAAGAGGAGGAACATACAGTATAGGCAATATCACTGCCTCAAAAAAGTGTTCAATAAAATCATCAGTCACCTAGCTGCCACCCCACAGCATAGAGGGTTCCCCTGCCACAGCATGCATGAGCACTCAAACACATTTCCCAAACCTTCAGTTATATTTTAACAAAGAAAACGGTCGCAATTATTTTATATAGTACATGTATATGAAGTATATGTTGGAGTTTATCATACAAGTAAAATCTGGGTTGAAGATCTTGCTCAGGACAAACAGATTTCTGATCTTTACTGCTGAAAAAATCTACTAGTCTACAGGCGTTCTTCACTGATCAAAATATAAATCATCTAAACACTGATAATCTCTGCTGGATGTGTATCAACTGATTACAGGGAGAAGGCTGCAATAACCATATCTAGTTGGTACCATGCACAGGACCTCGTTTTCACGTGGCAGAACTGAAAACGACTGAATCAAAAAAGGGAAAAAGGAAGAATTTACATGCTACCTAGATTTTACCAGATTATGCCTTCTGTTCATGCGACAACTACACAACCACAGCTTCCTCTACGGTGCAGTGTATATACATGGCAATCAGCTGCAGGGTTACAAAATAGTGTAAAGTTAGGACACTTTGCATAACGCTGCCAACAAGCTTTCACTTTCTATGTACACCACTCAGAATCTGCCACCTATCTATATGGATACTGGAGAATTTATTGCAAATAAAAGGTTTTTATGCATTTTTCTAATTCGTGTGTGGCTGCACTGACATTAGGAGCTCATAATTAATGACCTTTTTGGTTCATTAGCCAGAGGTTGAGTTGTCACCTTCACTTACTAGTACACTCTTGAAAAGCTGGCAGTTCATGAAATAAGAGTGCTGTACATAATGAAGGTGTGAAAAGCAGGGACGTCATTGTAAAGCCAAAGGCTTGCTGGAGCAGATAGGACCTCCGATCAGAGTCATTACCCATGTGGTGTACTTACTTTATAACATGAATGTAGTCAACGGTGTTGAAAATATGTTTATCCACTAAACCCTCAAACCAGTTATGGATTATTGCCTAAAGTGGAACACCTGCCTAAGCACTATGTTTAAAAATGTCTGCTCCACCCTCACGCTACCTAATCCTTGCAAAAAAATTCATATGCTTACCCATTTTCTGGCTGCTCTGATCAGGTCATGTGATCCCCTGCTTCAGTGAACTGCTGTTGAAGGGGACAGAACAGAACAGAGCACTCGACAACGGCTGGGAATATGCCACCCATAGGCTCCGATGTCCCAGGCGTTGTCTGCACTCCCTCCTCTCCCCTGCAGCATCTGCTGACTGACAAAGGGGAGCTGAAAATTGTGGATCAGATGGCCAGACTGGAGAGGGCTGAAGCTAGGTTAAAGTGTTACTAACAGTAAAATCAGTCTGTATATGCAGTAAAACAGGCTCGTTATACTCGCTGTGAAACCTAAGGAGTTAATCCTGCGCAGTGTGTAAAAAGGCTGTTTGATCCTGTATTCTCTGATCCTTCCCTTCTTCCACTGTCCCCAAACCATCTCCTGATGGAACAGAGCCATGGAGGCACTCTGCACATGCTCAGTTTGGTGTGTATTGAGAGGTTTTTTTTTTCTTGAGCAAGTGCATGTGATCAGCACACAGCCAATCAGCACTGTCCAGACAGAGGGTCAGGGGTCCTGCAGCCTCATAGGACAGTCAGAGTAGAATAAAAACTCCTCCTACAAGCTTTAACCAGACACTTACAGCAGTCAGAACACTGCGCTAACTACCAATGAGAAAAAGTATTTAGCAGTTTATATTTACGAAAAAAATTGCATTTCTGTGTACTGGAGTAGACCAAATATAATGAATGCAGGGTCCTGGGTTTAGTAACACTAAGCATACACTTTTTGTTCCCCCTTTTTACACAGGTTAGGCAGCCTAGGTAGAAGGTTAGAAAAGAGTGCATTTTAAATAAGTTTGTGTTAGACAGGCATTCTACTTTAAAAAAGGTACAACAAAATAGTAGGTGTTTTCTCAATTTTTGCACAAACATCATTCTAAATCCAGTTTTGGTAAACAAAAATTTACTGTATAAAGAAAAAAAAAATAAAAGGGAAAAAAACAAAACAAAAAGGAACATGAAAGCCTGCCACCACTTACATCTCCATACAAATGCTAGTTTTCTGACTCACATAAGCTTCATAACTCTGAGTCAATGACCTGAAATGAGAACGTACTACAGGTACATGAAAAAAAAAAAAAAAAAAAATGATTCTGCATACCAAGTTAGTGACTCAAAGTATGGGAAGCCATTGGCCTTAAACACCAGCTTTAAGCAGACAGAAACTATTAAATCTACTAACAAATATGTGGTACACATAAGGCCTCATGCACACGGACGTTTTTACAGCCGCTTTTTTTAGCATTTTTTGCAGCTTAAAAAGGCCTGTCCATGTTAGTCTATGGCTTCATGCCCACCTAGGCGTTTTTGAGCTGCAAATGGCATAGGCGTTTTTAAGCTGTAAAAAAAACCCAGGACCAGTGCGTTCCCTGGCGTGGAGCTAGAGCTGTAAAAACACGAATCACGGGAAAACGCGCAAAAACGCGAACAAACGCACAAAAACGCGCACAAACGGGCAACATATTTTCTTTGTTTTCTGAGTGCTATAGCCAAGAGATATGTTTCTTTAAAAACGCTACTTAACGCTAACGCTAAAAAACGCGCAAAAACGCGCAAAAACGCCAATGCAAAACGCGGTAAAAATCGCGTTTTTAACGCCGATTTTTCCAGGCGTCGGAGCTAGCTTTGCAGCCAGTTTTTTAAAACGTCCGTGTGCATGAGCACTAAGTGTCACTTGGGGGTATTTGTACGGGTCCTGCCATTTTCAAGGCCTCAAGAAATAGGCAGTCAGTACAGTGAGTGCATCTGGAAAGGATTCAGAGCTTCACCTTCTTGCACATTTTATGTTACAGCTTTATTCCAAAATTGATTAAATGCATTATTTTCCTCGAAATTCTACAAACAATTCCCCATAACGACAACGTGAAAAAAATAAAAATAAAAAAAAAAGCTTATTTGAATTTTTTTTTTTTTATAGAAAAAAAAAAAAAAAGGGAAAAATAAAAATCCCACACAGTGCCTTGAAAAAGTATTCTTACCCCTTGAAATTTTCCACATTTTCTCATGTTACAACCAAAACCAAACACAAATGTATTTTATTGGGATTTTATGTGATAGAACACAAAGTGGCACATAATTGGAAAGAAAATGATCAATGGTTTTCAAATTTTTTGTTACAAATAAATGTGCAAAAAAGCGTAGCACGCATTTGTATTCAGCCCCTTTTACTCCGATACACACACACACACACACACACACACACACACACACACACACACACACACACACACACACACACCCAACTAAAATCTAGTGCAACCAATTGCCTTCAGAAGTCGCCTAATTAGTAAATAGAGTGCATCTGTGTTTAATTTAATCTCAGTATAAATAAGGCTTTTCTGTGAAGCCCTCAGGTTTGTTAGAAACTTGGTGAACAAACAGCATCAAGAAGGCCAAGGAAAAGACCAGACAGGTCAGGGATAAAGATATGGAGAAATTACAATCAGGGTTAAGTTATCAAAAAATATCCCAGGCTTTGAACATATCACAGAGCACTGTTTCAATCCATCATCCAAATCAGAAGCAGCTAAGAGACCCGTGGTAATTCTCGAGGAGCTGCAGAGAGCCACAACTCAAGTGGGAGAATCTGCCAACAGGACAACTACTAGTAGTGTATTCCAGAAATCTGGCCTTTATGGAAGAGTGGCAAGCAGAAAGCCATAAGAATTCCCGTTTGCAAGAAGCCATATGGGGGACACAACAAACTGTGGAAGAAGGTGCTCTGATCAGATGAGATCAAAATTTAACTTTTTGGCCCAAAAGCAGAATGTTATGTGTGGTGGAAAACAAACATAGCACATTACCCTGAACACAGCATCCCCGCCGTGAAACATGGTGGTGGCAGCATCATGTTGTGGGGATGCTTTTCTTCGGCAGGGACAAGGAAGCAGGTCAGTTGATGGAAAGATGGATGGAGCCAAAAACAGGGCAATCTTAGAAGAAAACTCACTAGAATCTGCAAAAGACTTGAGACTGGGGCAGAGGTTTACTTTCCTGCAAGACAATGACCCTACACATACAGAGCTACAATGGAATGGTTTACATCAAAAGCATATTCATACGTTAGAATGACCCAAAGTCCAGACCTAAATCCAATTGAGAACATAAAAAATATATGTTATCAAAAACCATTTATCATTTTCCTCCTACTTGACAATCATGTTCCACTTTCTGTTGGTCTATCACATAAAATCCATTTATGTTTTTGGTTGTAACATGAGAAAACTTGAAAGATTTCAAGGGGTGTGAATACTTTTTCAAGGCACTGCACACAGCCTTTGCTCAATATTTTGTTGAAGCACCTTTGCTTCAAGGATGTCTCTGTACATTGCTGCATTAATCTTTCCTTTGATCCTGAATAGTCTCCCAGTTTTCCACTCTGAAAAACATCCCCGCATCATGATGTTGTCCCCACCATGCTTCACTGTAGGGATGGCACTGGCCAGGAGATGAGCGGTGCCTGGTTTCCTCCAGACATGACGCTTGCCATTCAGGCCAAAAAGTTCAATCTTTGTTTTATCAGACCAGAGAATTTTGTTTCTCATGGTCTGAGAGTCCTTCAGGTGCCTTTTGGCAAACTCCAGTCAGTATGTTATGTGCCTTTTACTGAGGAGTGGCTTCCATCTGGACACTCCACCATACAGGTCTAATTGGAGTGCTGCAAAGATGATCGTTTTTCTGGAAGGTTCTCCTCTCTCCACAGAAAAACGCTGGAGCTCTGTCAGTGATCATCGGGTTTCAACATTTCAGGTCAGATTTCAGCCAAATTTTGGGCTGAAGTCGGACCAAAAAAAGGCATACATTTTTCCTTCAAAACGCACCGGACCTGCTGCGGAGATATGTGAACCAGCTCCATAGAGAGCCAGTCCCATTCACCTGCTATGTGGATTGGATGCGGGGAAACCTGCAGAGACGTGAACCAGCACCAATCGAGAATCATTTCTTTTTTTTCCTCCCTGAGCATTTTGGAGCAGCGACGGGCAAAATTCTCAAGTGTAAATGGGGCCTTAAAAGAAAGACAAACCCAGAAGTATACAAGTGCAGGAGTCGCCACTTTGCCAACCTCCTAATCTGCATCCATGTTTTCTGCCGCACATGCATGTAGACGTGATCGGGTGACCCAAATCACATCGACAAGAAAACCATTAAAATACGTTAACAAAATCTAGGTTACTACTGTTGCTTGTTGTGCATTTACATCAGAAGGGGTTCTGTCCTAGGGTGACAATGCTGCTCCTCCGAAGATACAGTACAGCGAGTGGTGTCAACCTAGAATAGAGAGAGTTACTGGCACAGCGACCAAGGAAAAAAAAAAAAAATGCAGCTACCATATTCTGTAAATAGTAAGATAGAACATTACTTTTGGTTTTTAGGCTTAGATACACTTTAAATCAGTGTTTCAACCTTTTCAGTCAAGGCACCCTTTAGAATTGTGCACAAATCTCAGGACACAACAGTCTGAGGGCGCATTCACACCAGAAAGTGCGTCTGAGCGCGATAACTTTTTTTGCACATCATATTTTTTAAATGGGTTGCTCTGTGCATATGAAAGATGCAAAAAGCACATAAAACACATGTGCTGTACATTTGCTAGATGCATGGGAGTGCCATTAAGATATAATAGCAGCGGTGCGTGTCTGCAAAAGGCAGAGCATCGTTTGTGCGAGAATGCGATTTTGCACGCATTACACACTGCACCTGGTGTAAACCTGCTACCACAAAACCTCTTATCCCAAGCACGATTGTTTGTTACCCATTGTGTCCCTTGTACTGTGTCCCCATACATACAGGGAACTAGCTACATGAGTTGTGACAGCAACAGAGAGGGGGAGAGAGCCAGGAGAGGTGCGATCCGCCTGCCAACCTCCTCAGAATAGGACTGTCCAGGGTTCGATTACCACCATCCTATCTAGAATTCCTACTCCCGGGACTGGAGCAGTGTGGGTAGAAGATACAGTGCCATGAAAAGTTCCACATTTTGTCATGCTACAGCCAAAAATGTACATTTATTTTATTGTGATTTTATGTGATAGAGATAGATCAACACAAAGTGGAACATAATTGTGAAGTGGAAGGAAAATAAATAGTTTTTTGTTTTTTACACAAATAAGCATCTGAAGTGTGGCATGCATTTGTATTCAATCAACTTTAGTCTGATACCCCCAAATAAAATCTAGTGAAACCAATTGCCTTCAGAAGTCACCTAATTAGTAAATAGAGTCCACCAGTGTGTAATTTAATCTCAATATAAATACAGCTGTTCTTTGAAGTCCTCAGAGGCTTGTTAAAGAAACTTAGTGAACAAACAGCATCATGAAGGCCATATTGACCATACTGGTCAGGGATAAAGTTGTAGACGTTCAAAACAGTGTTAGGTTTTTATAACTACAAAATGCTGGAGAAAAAAAAAGAAAAATTATATATATATATTATACATCCCTACTCCAAAACACGTGAAGCTCAAACAAGGTCTGGAACTTCTTTTTTTTTTATTTATATTTTTTTTAGGCAGCTTTGGGTGTTTTTATGCTTTTTACATTGGTGACCTTTTACCTGTACAAAAATCACACAACTTTCTGCCTGAAAACGCTACGCTCATTTGTGAATGGGACACAAGTCATGCACTCCACAAATCTGGTCTTTATGGAAGAGTTGCAAGACGAAAGCCAAAAGAAGTCCCATTTGCAGTTTGCAAGAATACATGTGGAAGAAGGTTCTCTTGTCAGGAGACCAAAAGTCTGTGTGGTGGAAAACTAAACACTGCACATCACCCCAAACACACCATCCCCACCATGAAACATCATGAAAAGCATCATGTTGATGGGATGCTTTTCTTCAGTAGGGGCGGGGAAGCTATTCAGAATTGATGGGAAGATGGATGAGCCAAATACAGGGCAATCTTAGCAGAAAACCTGTTTGAGTCTGCAAAAGACTTAACAGGGTCAGAGGTTCACTGTCCAGCAGGACAACCCTAAACATACAGCCAGAGCTACAATGTCTAGATCAAAGCATATTTATGTGTTAGAAAGGGCCAAAGTCCAGACCTAAATCCAATTGAGAATCTGTGGCAAGACTTGAAAATTGCTGTACAGACGCTTTCCAACCAATCTGACAGAGCTTGAGCTATTTTGCAAAGAACGGACAAAAATTTCACTCTAGATGTGCAAAGCCAGTATAGACACCCCCAAAGAGACTTGCAGCTGTAATTGCAGCAAAAGGGGGTTCTACAAATTATTGACACAAGGGAGTTGAATACAAATGCACACCACACTTTTCAGATATTTGTAAAAAATGTGAAAACCATTTTTTCCCCTTCCACTTGACAATTATGTTCCACTTTGTTAGTCTATCACATAAAATCCCAATAAAATACATTTACATTTTTGGTTGTAACATGGCAAAATGTGGAAAATTTCAAGGGATATGAATACGTTTTCAAGGCTCTGTAGGAGGGTAATCATGCCATGTAGAGTCAAATCAGAGATCTTGTGTTAACTCCTGTCTACAGACAAGAGGAAAAGAGCACAGTCTTCTTCTCCCGATGGCTTTTTCCTCCTCTGCTGTTTGTCCTTTTCCACAGCACCCCTGTTGAGAAATACGGCTTTAAAGCGGTGTTGCAAGCATTTTATCAACATCCCTTCCCACCTCACCCCGCGTTCTTGACCACTTCCTATAAATTTACTTGACTTTTTTTTTTTCTCCAAGCAGTGCAAATCTTTTTGTGGTTCACTTCCATAGGTACGTCACGTTCGCCAGCCCATTGGCTCCTGGAATATGTGTTATCAATCCCAGGAGTCAATGGGCATCCACCGCTTGCATCATCACCGCACTTTGTACGATATTCACATGCGTGAGATCAGGAGGTGCATGCTGGGTATCCAGCAGCACCGTATCACAGAAGAAGATACTAATGGGCTTCAGATGTCCACACTGTAGATGAGAGTGTGCTTAGTGGGAACAGCAAGGCAAGTATTAAAAAAATAAAAAATAAATAAAAAAATTTTTTTTTACAAAGCCTACATTCACTACGAATTCCGTTGGATAAAGGATTAAGTTGAAACGACATGGGTGGAGCGCTGCTTTAAAAAAGGCAGTTTAAAGCATCTGTGGTGAAAAACACTGCTACTACAGTGATCTCCGATTGATTCCAGGTCTTGTGCTGAATAGCTGGCCTGCTGTATTCTGAACACAGGAGGTCAGCCGCAAAGCATGGGCGCCCATTCAAAGAATGTTTGCCATTTTCTGAATAATTGGACAAGATGGAGTGTGACATCACCGCCTGCTTCTTCACCTGCTCAGAGAAAGCTTGGCTTTCATTCAGAAAGTTCAAAGCGTTTTCTGAATGTCGCCCACGCTGAAGGGCTGACCTCCTGTGTTCAGAATACATCAGGCCAGTCGCCTGGCAGGGGACCAAGATGACAGCCAATTAATCCCATTTTCTGGTCCCCTTAGGTCTAACCTTACACAATATGCAGAGTGTCCTCAAACATTTGTTCCGGTTGTATATAGGCGCCTTGGAGTGCAGCTTTTGGGGGAAAAAGGCTTCAGCACAGATATTGGGTTCTCTTCCAAGCTAACAATTTCACAGGTGTACACAAACCTAAGCACAGGCGATTCAGCCTACCGTCTCAGTTGCCAGGAAACGGTTTATTTAAAGAGACTACACAAAACGACACTGATATTTAGTGCCCTTTCGGTTGTAATTGTTTAAGCAGAACATTTCTTCTTCAGTGAACGGTAAGACCTACACACATCCATTGTTCCCTCAAGTACCTTTGTACAGACAAATCCTCCAGGTAACCTTGGACAAATACAACCATAGAACATTATCTATGTGCCCCACAGCTGACTTTATAAAGACCTTAAACTGCTTTTTTCAATAAGCACAGCAAATTCTGAAAATGACGCTGTCATGAGGATGAACCAATGACAAAGGGGAACCCTGGAACACAAGGTTGTCCCAAACTTGTCTGTCTGATGGGCAAAGATTTCAGTCTTCGCTTTTTAGCAGATCTATGAAAGCTGCTGCTGACACATCTGAGTGTAATAGAAATGGTCTCTCCTCCCTCCCCAAACCGTGGATCACCCTTCCCCTGCTATGTCACTACTGGATCTTGTAGTGATCAGTGGGAGAAACTAGTACGGGGGGTGCATTATCTGAACCGAATGGAGACATAGAATTGTCACCCTAGTATACTAAGTGTTTGGACAATAGAAATGCTACCACTTCCCTCTTTATAACATGGGCAGAGGTGTTCTGTAGTTCACATAGGTAAACAACAGGGCTGATAAATTACAGTGCATCATTGTCATCTCTCGGCTGAATTTATGAGCTCCTTGGATTTGTGGCAAGATTAACAGGTAATATTTAGTATTTGCAGCATTTTTATAGACAGACAGCAAATGGGGAAAGGTGCATGCATTGTAAACCTGTACTGAATATGTTTTTTGCCCACACAAACCTTAAAGGCAAATATGGCAAAATAAATAAACTAGAACGACGTAATCCACAAGTGACCAAATTCACAAAAAAAAAAAAAAAAAAAAAAAAAAAGAAGAAGAAGAACACACACAACATGACTAGGCCTTACAATAAAAGTGACCCTGGCCGTGTACAGCTATAATACCACTGCAATACAACAATTATGCTGCCCCATTAAGTTAAGACGGCTGGACCAGTCTCAGAAGCCAGGTACCCAATGCTCCTTAAAACTTACAGCAGGCACCTAACTTTAGTTTTTTTTCTCATGAATTCTATGTTAATTTGTCAAGCATTGGCTCAAGTATGTAAAAACACAGATTTGTATGAATCTAGCAGGATTCAGTCTTATACAGCATGTACTTATGCAACAATAAGTTGCATATTATAAAGGTTTAGGCAACTCAAAAATCAAAACCTAGGACCATGGCCATGCCGCCTTCATGTACCCCATGTGCAAGGCCAGCCACAACAGGTATTCGCTAAGTAAAAAATAACAGATCTGAGCAATTACTGTCAAACCAAAACCTCATCTGTGTTAGGTTCATTAAGCCTGGCCATCACCTTGCTTTTATGGGCCCAAAGTCTAAAATGGAGAAATAGGCCAGATGAATCAGAGTGCATGGTCATCTTTCACATTTCAAAGATCACTTCACCATTGACTGCCAACAAACTTTTACACTTTCCCTGCTGACTGGAACTATGATATAGATACAGATCAAGCTCTAAAATAGCATGGCACTCAATGTGTATGTGATATTTGTTAAAAGTATGGTTACTTAAGAATCATACTTACCTAGGGGGATACAGCATCGCTCCAATGCTGCATCTTCCTCCCGGCGCCTCGAACACAGAGCCAAGCGATCGCTTGCCGCCGATCGCTTGCTTCTCGCATCTCAGTAAGCTGCTTACTGTCAGTCAGCGACTCTCAGCTCTGCCACACTCACTGGAGCGCTGGGCTGTGGAGGGAGGAGGCGGGAGCGGTCAGCTCAGGCTCTCAGCGGCTCGTCGAGAGGCTAACTTAGGGGGGGGGGGTGGTGTCGGTCCAGGGATCTGGGCGGATCCAGACTATAGTCGTGATGACGCCCGTGCCTGGACAGACTCTGACATCAGCAGAGAGCAGAATTCACAGGAGTGCAGAATGAAATGCACTCCTGTGATCCACAGGAGAAGTAAAGCCAAAATGAGCTTTGGCTTTACTTCTCCCTTAAGCTATGAAAATATATACCGGTTCATGAAATGATAAAAAAAAGCACAAAATGAAAAGCATAATCTATAAAAAAAAAATAAAAAAATTTACATTGCATAAAAAAAAAAAATACAAAGCCAAAACAACCAGCTCATGTATGCCAAGCCAGATTTTAACAGAGTGAAGAATTCCCGTGTGTTTAATGCCATTTAGAGCTTTATTAGAAAAATGTATGTCGCTTCCTGTCCCACCAAAGAATGGTTTCCCCAGACAGGAAGTGAGGACAAATCTGCAACCAGGACACAGCCAAAGAAAAATCTGACTGGGTGTTCTAGCCTTTCCCTTCTCTTCTAAAGGAAATCATTTTTACTTTTGTCTGTGTAACTGTTCTAGCGTTGTTCCCCCTTACTTTCTGTCTGATGAAATGTCAAATGGAAAAGGAAGTCGCTCTAAGGCTCCATTCAAATCAAGGACTGCGTTCTGCAAGTAGGGCAGCCTGCCCTAACCACAGAAACAAGGGGAAAAAAGTCCTGGGATTTTTTATGTTTTTTTTTCTTCTAACCACATGATGCTGTGGCATCATGCAATGTCACATGTGGGCGTTTTGCTGATGGATGGAGGTGTCATTACCAATTACTGGCGCCCCTGTGCATCTTCTAAAAAGTAGTGCATTTCACTTAGCCTGTGTATCGTTGGTACATAGCTTTCGAGAGCCAATCACGAGTTCATGCAAAATTATCCAAAGGGACAAACACAAAAATGTTTCTTGTACGATTCCAGGTCAAACTATTTTCAGCAGAGTATTCGTCAGAGAGAGAGAAAAAAAAAAAAAAAATTACGGAAGACCAAGACCATGCATGCTTAGAAAGGAAAGAATACATTACAATAAAATAAAAAAAATACATGACTTCCGAAGCTGTATTCTGTTGTACAAGAACTTTTGTAAAAAATAAAAAAAGATTTTAAAATTTTAAAATTTATTTTAAATAAAATGCTTTTGGAGTAAAAATCTATCTAAAAAGGTAGTTTTCTATTCAAAGGGACAATCATTTAGTCAACATAAAATGGAGCTTAGTTATGTAGCATGAGGCTGTATATTCTGCAATATTTACATTTTTGGTAAACTCATTCAATGAATTCAAGCTCTGCAAGCTGAGATAACAGTCACAGCATTGATGCATTCACACAATTTCACAGTAACCATGAGATAAAAACAAAAAGTTCAGGAATATTCCTTTATCCTATTGTTTTGCAAATCTCTGTCTGTACACTACAAACTGTATGATTGAATCGATTCTGCTATTGCCGTTTTACTAACTTGACAGCTTATTCTAAATAGGAAACCTTTATTTTGTTTGTAAATATTAAAGATTCTAACCATCAGCAAGAACAAGTCCTTACATTTAAAGAGCATCTGTCATTTCAGATCCATCGTGGCAGCGCCCGTTAGCCAGCATCCACTCACCTGCTGCCGCCACATCCTTCACCTTGTTGTGTCACTGCCGCATCACCAGTCGTCCCATTAAAATGAATGGGACTGTAGGTTCATCAACAGCGGGTCAGAAGAGGAGCCGCTGCGGGACAGAGATGACAGTTGCTCTTTAACCGGTTCACGCAGATATACTGCAGCACAATGGCTCTCCTGGGCGAAATCCTGTATACAGAGGGTTTCCCTTTAAAGTGGTTGTAAACCCTTACAACCAACTTTGACCTACAGGTAAGCCTAGATTAAGGCTTACCTGTAGGTCCAAGAAACATCTCCTAAACCTACACGGTTTAGGAGATATTTGCCGAAAGATAGGCACCGCTGTCTACGGCGCATGAGCCGTAGACAGCGGCGCACAGGCACACTGAGTGAGCCGCGGTCAACGGCTATATGCCGCGAGTGGCGGCTACCGTGCGCATGCGTGGGAGTGACGTCATCACGGGTCCGCCGAATGACAGCGGCGGAGCCGCGAGACCCACCGAGAAGATGGATGCGCCGAACTACAGGGGACAGCGGTGACTTCGCTGGCTCCTGTGTCATATAAGTGACACATAATGGGACTACAATGTGATGCATATTAGCCCATTATGCTTTACCCTTTGCAGGAAATGAAAGAGGAAGTAAACTCATCAGGGTTCACTTCCTCTTTAAAAGCCACCAGAGGGCGCCCACTGTCCTGTCAGAGGAGGGGAGACAGATCGTGTGTTCCTACTGAGTCGCTTTTTTTGTTTATAGCGCAAAAAATAAAAACCACAGAGGTGATCAAATAACACCAAAGGAAAGCTCTATTTGTGGGGAAAAGGGACAAACAGCGCAAACTGTAAAAAGTGCTCTGGTCAGGAAGTGGGTAAAATCTTCCGTGTGTTGAAGTGGTTAAAAAATTTGATTAAAATTGAGTCGATTTAAATCAAGCCCTTTTACTAGCGATTTAAATCAGGATTTAAATCAAATCCACCCTGCTTACCTCAAGCCCCCTCTCGATCCAGCGATGTTGCACGAGAGGACTCAGCTGTCCGGGAATCTCCCTCATTGGCCGAGAAAGCAGCAAAGCGCCATTGGCTCCCACTGCTGTCAAAGTCAGTGAGCCAATGAGGAGAGAGAGGGTGCCGGGCCGGGGCGCGGCTCTATGCCTGGACACTGAAAGCTGCGGCTCAGCTCAGGTGCACCCGTAGCATGCTGCTTGCTGTGGGGGCACTTGGCAGGAGGGAGGGACCAAAGAAGAGCAAGATCCTGGGCTAATAAACCACTGCACAGAGCAGGCAAGTGGAACATGTTTGTTTTTTTTGTTTTGTTAAAAATAAGGAAAGGCTTTAGTATTACTTTCATGATGCCCCAATTGGGCACTCCAAACTCGAAAAAAGAGGATTGATTGAATTCTTTAATTCCATGTTAGATTGGGATGTTAGAACCTCGGTCAGGTCTTTACCACTGTCAGATTTTTACTTTGCAAGAGAAATTATCCCTTACTTTCTTGTCCTGCTGAAAGTTTCACCGGATGGGAAGTGAAAGAATCTGCAAGGAAGGACACAGCAATAAATAACTGGCAGGAGTTTTAACCTATAACGACTACCGAATCAAGCTTACAGTTTGCCTGGACCTAGAGGTTTAGCAACATTTAATTTGCAAAAACATTTGGGGATCCCAGCCCTACCCCCTGCAGCTGCTGTGACAAAGCCTGCAAAGTTTTATGTTAGACAATACATTCTCCATGATTTGCCATGTTCAAGTACAGACCACAGAAAATGTCAACAAAAATCCAAGCAGGTTTTTCCAGCTGCTATACTTCTACAATTTAAGGGGGAGGGGACGCCCACAAGGATTCTAACATTTTAAATTTGAAACGTTTGTGCATTGCGGTTCCATTCATTCTTAATTGCATCCCAACACACACTTTGCAAACAAACATGCACTGCACTACAACACACTACTATGTGTTGTATGGTAAGAAGCCGACTTACGTGAATGGGCTGCCTTAACACAATGCATGCCAAAGCTTCTGGAAGCGGAGATAAAAGGAATACTGTAAAGTGTTACTTAAATGACAACTGTGATTCTGCCAACATCACATCCAAGATGGCAGTGCCCAGGAGCAGTTTTAGGGATTTTGAATGCCTACACAAGGGAGCCTTTTACAGGCAACGTGAATAAAAGGATAAATGGCCATACGTTTTGTGGGAAGATTGTTGTTGAGATTAAAGTGTGGCTCTAGCTTTAGACTGAGTCGGGAAATTTAAGGCACACTCATGTATTTTTTTTAGCTGTCCCCATTGATAGACTAAACCCTCAATTTGTATTGGTGACCATTACCACAGAGAGAGCCTATGAAGGGAAATACAAAGTTTTGGGCTAGGTTCACACTGGTGCAATGCGGAAACCACAGCGATTCCTGTGCGTGTTCCTGCATCGCAAACCGCTTCGGATGGCAATACAAAGTTAAAGAGGAAGTAAACTCCCCTGTAAAGTAAAGGCATAAAGTGCTAGTATGCATACTAGCACATTATGTAAAAACGTACCTACAAACGAAGGCCCGCGTTGTCCCCGCTGTAGGCCACATCCATCTTCGTTCATCTTCCTTCCGGGGCTGCGATTGGCCAGAGCCACCAGTCACAGCACAGAGCTCTGAAGAAACGGCACAGGCTGCTGTTCCTTCAGAGTGCATGCGCCAATGACCTATACAGTAAATTTCTCCTAAACGGCACACGTTTAGGAAATATTTACAGTACCTATAGGTAAGCCTCACCTATAAACTTTTGATGGAGGTCCGCAAAATGCAGTGCACACCGTGGAATCAGGTCGCATGGGTCTGAACACTCATGAGCTCCAATTCCAGTGCAGACCAAATAAAGGAGTCCTGCACGATTTTGGTGCAAATTTGTATGGCTGAATTCACATTGCAGACATCGCATGTGATGAAAATCACATGCGTTGTCTGCAATCACATAAGTGTAAACCCAGCTTTAGAGTTGTTCCAAGAACAAGAGCCAAGTGGAAATCTTTCAATGTTTTACCTCTTCAAGACAGGAAGTGAAAGAAAATCTCCCCAACAGTATACAGAGAAAATAAAAAAAATAAAAGGGAGGAGGAGGAGGAAGGAAGAAGTGGAGCTTTGAACTCTTCCCTACTTAAAATTCATAATTACCAAAAGAGGTTTTGGCAATTCACTTTAACAGTCTGGTGACAGGACCTCTAACAATTCAACAGAGCATAAAAAGGGCCAACTAGACAGAAGTTTGACCGTACTTGTACTGTTCACAGAAAGTCTTTAAAAACTTGCGTCTGCATAACACTGGGAGCATAGCAAAAAAGGGATCAAAGTCCTGTGGGACCCCAACAATTAGACAGTCTGCACTAAACACTATGCTTTTTGTTTTGGATGAAGGTTAAAAAAATAAAAAATAAAAATGAGTATGGTAATCCATGTGTAAAACCTTACTTACCTTTAATATGCACATCCAGTGCCTCACATGTCTACCACTTCTTAGGCCCCTTCCAAACGGGGCGGATCTGCTCAGCGGGAGATCGATCCGTTGGTCTCTGCTGAGCCGGCGGATGACAGGTCCGTCTCTGCTCACTGAGCGGGGAGGGGCCTGTCAGAGCCCCACTGATTCCTATAGGGAGATTGGACGAAAACGGACAGCATGTCCGTTTTCATCAGATCTCATCCGATCGACGGGTGGCTGAATGCATCACCATAAGTCTGTCTTCAGCAGATTGGGTGGTAGGCGGGTGTCAGCGGACATCTCCACTGACATCCACCTGTCCATGAGTCAATGGGTGCCCCGCTCAGATCTGCCTGAAAAATAACAGGCAGATCCGAGCGGGCTTATCGTGTGAAAGGGTCCTTATGCTTGCCATAGTTATGCTATACTCCACTAATGGCAATAGGAAATCATCAAGTACACAGACAGCAGAAGGCATAGGACCATACCATAGTTGGGTTGTGTTAACATTTCTGTTGGGTTTTCATTGGAAACAACGGTATCATACCCCCATAGGATACCACAGAGCCATAATAGAGACACTATGCCAGCAGGTGACTGTCAGGGAGTCAACAAACTTACAAAAGCCCTAACCTGTAAAGAAAGTAACTTTATACAGACCTGTCCAATCAGACTCTTCATGCTGGCTGAATAGCAGATTCTACCACTGGCCACTGTAGTTCATTCTGCTGAGCCCTAGTCAATCAGGACTCAGCAGTGGGTCAGAGGGAGAAACCACAGTGGCCAGCAAAGAAAGTGCCCTCCATACACCGGGAAACAGAGGAATTTGATCAGAGTGGAAAGATACAAAGTGAAGATTTTTTTCTCATCTTAATGCATATCATTTTATCTATGCATCAAGATAAAAAGCCTTCTGTGTGCAACAGTCCCCCTAATACTTATCTGAGCCTCATCTCTGTCCAGCAATGTCCACGAGTGTCTCGGCCCGTCTGAGACGCTCCCCTCTGCGGCGCCATTGGCTTCCACTGCTGCCAAAGTTAGCCAAATCAGTAGGAAGAGGGGGCAGGGCCGAGCCACAACTCTGTGTCTGAAAAGGATTGCGACTCAGCTTGGGTGCCCCCATAGCAAGCTGCTTGCTATGGAGACCCTCAACAGGAGGGAGGGGCCAGGAGCACCGAAAAGGGACCCAAGAGGAGGCTCTGGGCTGCTCTGTGCAAATTCACTGCACAGAGCAGGTAAGTAGAATAGGTTTATTTTTATAGGGGAAAAAAATAAAAAAAAATTGAGACTTTAGAAGCACTTTAACTAAACTGGCCAGCAAGCATGTACACTATATTACCAAAAGAATTGGGACGCTTGCCTTTATACGCACATGAACTTTAATGGCATCCCAGTCCGTAGGGTTCAGTATTGAGTTGGCCCACCCTTTGCAGCTATAACAGCTTCATCTCTTCTGGGAAGGCTGTCCACAAGGTTTAGGAGTGCATCTATGGGTTTTTGTGACCATTCTTCTACAAGCACATTTGTGAGGTCAAGCAACGATGTTGGACGAGCAGGCCTGGCTTGCAGTCTCCACTCTAATTCATCCCAAATGTGTTCTATCGGGTTAAGGTCAGTTCTGAGGTCTATTGAGTTTGCGGTGGAGGAACTTGACTGGGTTGCAACAAGTCCTGACCTCAACTCAAATGGAACACCTTTGGGATGAATTAGAGGGCAGACTGTGAGCCAGGCCTTCTTGTCCAAAATCATTACCTGACCTCACAAATGCGCTTCTGGAAGAATGGTCAAACATTCCCATAGACATTCCTAAACCTTGTGGACAGCCTTCCCAGAAGAGTTGAAGCCGTTATAGCTGCAAAGGGTAGGCCAGCTCAACATTGAACCCTATAGGCTAAAACTGGGATGCCATTAAAGTTCATGTGCCCCAATACGTTTGATAATATAGTGTATGTAGCTATTTTCTTCACAGGTTGGTATATTTGTAAAGGTACATAATCACTTTAGGAAAAAAGCCACCAACGTTGAATATGTGAGCTTGACATCCAAGAAACACCGCAATCGTGCTAAAGTCAAAAGTCCACAGCGTTTACCTTAAAGAGGAATTACAGGTATGGCTTGATTATACACACTTACATTGGCCCATTTTGGATGAATGTAACCATGTTCAGTATAAATCATACCTGACTGATGCCCCTGGAAGCTGGAAATCACTTAAGTAGACACCACTACTTCAATGAACATTACTTGATTCTGGATCCTGCACTGGAGCAGCTACCCTGCTGAATTCTGAACACAGCATCAATGTGACATCACTGTCCCACCTCTCCACCTTGTCCAATCAGAAAACACTTTGCATTCAAAACATGCAAAGCATTCTATAAATGGCACCCGTGGCAAGCAGCTGACCTCCTGCATTCTCAATGAACAGGGCAGATGATCAGCATAGGACCCAAAAGCAACTTGAGATCTGTTTTTGTTTTGGGGATTGCCAGCTTCCATGGGTATCAACCAGGTATGGCATATGCCTATTGGTCCAAGCTCGGCCAACGTAACTGTATTAAAATATCCATGCCTGAAAATCCTGCCAACCCATGTTTCACATAATCCAATGCAGCTAGGTTCTAAGAAGCTCCTCGCACGCTACTCTCGATCCATTTCCTCAGGTCACACAATTGCATGCTGTGCAACTTCCTCTCTGCGCAAAGGATAGTAAAGTGCTTACAGGGGGCAGGATTGGAAATAGCAGCCCTGCAGAGTGTGCCTCAGGTGTTCACAAAACACTAGAATACTAGTTACATGACAACTTTATGCACGGTTTGCCAAAAACACTATATATGCCTACATAAAAAATAAAATAAAAGACCTTGTTAACATGTGTACTATATGCATTTCAGGTCCTCTTGACTAGATATAGCTTTTAAAGTGAACTGAACTTTTCACCCCTGCAAGTAAATAAAAAAAAGGTAGGTATGTCAGCATTTACATACAGGTCGCCTTGTTTTAATGGTTTATGAGAAAGTGACCTGTGATCATGACATCACTGAACTATAAAAGGGAATAGCTCTATTCATATATTATATGGATAATGAACAAACCCACAGACACTACATGGTAAAAAATAGCTGTGAAATGTATCACCGTATGTATATAATCAGTGACTACACAAAGCCAGCCTAGCTGATTATGAAACGTTCTAGCTACTATTAGAAAGGCAGCTTTAAAACTGATGAGCTGGGAATGTATTTTTAATGCCGAGCCTGGGTGGGAGCACAGGAAAATACATACAACACAAAGGGAAATCATGACATTCTGATTCCACCAAGTGAATAATACAGGATGCCGTTATATTACAAGGACAATAGACCCTAAATTATACAGTCAGCAAACAAGGATTTTTGTGTTGAGGGCCTCCAAAACCTTGTCTATGATAAGCCTGCAAAATAAACAAATAAAAGATCATTTACAGCAAATGGTGGCACCAGTAATCTGTTCTTACCTGTCATCTTCCCCGTCAACTAGAGGTGTTGTTAGTGGTAGAGACTTCAAAGGAAGTAAGGATCCAGGCCCTTGGAGGTTACCACTACTATCCAATGTGGCTCCTTCACCAGCATGTGGTAAGCCGACCATTGATTGCTCCAACCGACGAGCATCTTCAATCTGACTTGCCACTGACTGTACAAGCGATGTCACCGAGAACTGACCAGTGCCAGCCGCCATTTGGAGTGCCACATTTTGAGAAATGGGCAAAGTTGCTATTAGTGGAGCCTGGCTTCCACTTTGAACTAAATTCCCATTTTGTGCAGTTGAAAGTTGAGCAACAGTTGGTGGAGGACCTAAAGTAGTTGTTGCAGGAGATATACCAGGAGGAATACTTGTATTCAGTTGTGGAACAGCAGAAACATTGGTGGCTGCCGGTATAGGGCTAACAGCGGGTACCTGTTGAGTGGCCATTCCCTGTAATGCAGGCTCCAGTAGCTGTGTTGGAGGCTTTGAAGGGAGTAGAGGATTCTGAGGGGCAATCATTACTGGCTGTGGATGAGCAGAAGCAGCCACTTGGATGCCCTGTGCAGGTGGCAGTACCTGCTGTGAAGGTGTTGGAACATTCTGCTGCATAACAGGTGGTGTAGCCTGACCGGCTGATGCTTGATGCACTGGTAGACTTCCTTGCTGGGCCACACCTACAACTTGACTACCTGTTGCAGACAAGGTAGTTTGGGCATGTACCACAGGCTGAGTTGGAGCTACACAAGTTGGTGGAGGCTGTGCTGGTGAAGACTGCATTTGCCCCTGTAAAACTTGTGCTTGGACAACAGGCACTGTGGCCGTACTACCAACTGCTGCTGAGTTGGATTGTACAGGGCCAACTGCTGTTTGAAGCATTTGTGGATGCTGTAGGTATTCTGGCAAATTCCCTGGAACAGAACTTTGATTTGCTGGCATGACATGCCCAGTGGTCAGCTGAGTAGGAGCAGTTTGTTGATGTGCATATTGCAACTGTTGTTGAGGAACAGTTGGCAGAGTTTGAATGGGCTGTGTCTGTTGAGGATATGGCAACTGTTGTGGGATCATAGCAGGAACTGCTGCCTGTTGATGTCCTAAAGAGGATGCTACACCAAGAATGTTAACAGTAGCAGGCTGAATGCCTACAGCGGTGGCCTGGATACCAACAGCTGGATTCATAGAAGTGGTGGTAGCCTGTCCAACTTGTTTCTGAGGAGAGTAAGTCACATCGTGTGAGTGAATATGCAGTTGTGCAAGTTGAGGCTGTGAAACACTCTGTGGTATATTGGAGGCAGGAACATTCTGGGTTAGAGGATTGCTGAAGTCCATTTGCTGAGGAGCCAAGGTTGGAAATCCTTGCATTGCAGGGGCCCCCATCTCTCCACTCCCGACACTTTCTGTGTAATGACTCAGAGTGCTGATATTGCTACTGACTGAGCTCCCACTGGTGCTCTCTCGTTCAGACGTCACTTCAAGTGGGTTTTGTTTAACACTCTCTACCGCTTTGTTGACGACAGCTCCCTCTGAAGCAGCTGCTGTATTCTCTTTGTCATAGAACTCCATACAAGTCCATCTGCCCTTTTTGAAGGGTTCGGTACTAGAGTCCAATTTCACAACCCTAAATCTAGATGTTACAGCTGAAGGTGCTGCCTGCTGCTGCCCTGAAGCCGATCCGGGTGCTGACCCAACAGCTGCATTGGAAACATTGTTAGGGAGATTAGAGGAGGCGACATTACCATTTCCAGACAGACTTACATTTGAATTGAGTCCAGACACAGCACTAACATTGCTAGAACTTGTAACATTGGTTGAGCTTACATTGGTAGGCATTGGGCCTGTACCACTTATATTTTGAATATTCATGTTGTGAGAAGTACTACTCCCCTGGACAGGATTGACACCAGTACTTACAGGACCACTAGCCTTACGTGTCATAGGCGGGACAGTCCCCACATTGGGACCAGAATTTGCAGAAGAAGCCGGTCCTATGGTCATTGCACTGTCGGTACTCCCTTGGGCAGCCAGTTTGATAGGTGCTGCATTTTGAGTGGTCCCAGATAAAGGTGCACTGGGCAAGCCATGGTGTGTTGCTGTAGGAAGTCCATGATGGTGATGATGAAGATGATGGGGGTGGTGTACATTTCCATTAATCATGATATTTTGCTGAACGTGGGATGGTAGAGGTTGATGAAGATGTGGTTGGTTTGGAGACACAGCACCCGGAGTCTCAGCTTCTTGAAAATTATTCAGCGTCTCCTCGGAGGAGCTTCTCTCGGGACCGCCAAGGTCTGTGGCTCTGGATAACGACACGTCCAGGATCTCGGAGGAGGACAGGTCCTCGGTGTGGGACTCATCCAAGTCATCGTAGCTTTCCGTGTCCTCGGCGATGCTGTTGTTGGAGCTCATGTTGGCAGAGATCTGAGCCGGGGTCACGCTGGTGATCTGGAAGCCGCTCTTCTTCTTCATCTGGGCCCCAGGCTGGGGCATGAGGTTGAGGGTCTGGGGAGGATGCTGCTGCTGAGGTCCAGGGGAAGAGGAGGAGGCTGGGAGGGGAGGTTGCACCAACATAGGAGGCTGCTGATAGTCCTCGGAGGACAGCAGATGGCCACCACCTAGTCCAGGCCCACCTGTCAAAGTCAATGGAGAGGGGCTGGCACCGCTGCCCCTCCTGGGCACATCTGCCGGGTGCGCCATCTTCCTGGCGGAGAGATCAGCAGATGGATCGGGCTGGTGCATTCTCCTCCTCTATAGCCCACCCACCTTCACTCCTACTAACGTGCACGATGTCAGTGGGGGGTGGGGGACCGGCTATCGCTCTCTCCCGCTGAGATCGGACGATGATCGGTGGGGGACAGACGCAGTGTCACTGATCACACCCGGGACTCCCTCTAATGACAGGCACGATCCTCGGGGGGAGGCCGGGGATTAGAGCGGGGCTGGCGGCTGCTGGGACGATGCTGCTGCAGCCGGTGGACGCGGCCATCACTGACAGTCATCAACACTCCTCCTGCCCGGGACCCGGCAGCGGCGGCCCCATCCTCATACCGGGGGAGGAGTGGCACACGGGGAGAAGGAAGAAGCGGTGTCGGTGTTCCGGTAGGCGGCCGGTGGCTCACGGAGTACCCGTCTCTGTTTCTGTGTATGGCTCCCCCGTGACTCTGCCTTTCTTTTCTCTGCCTGTGTCTCTGGGCTCCGGCTCCCTGTTACACGGCGCCTGTGCCTCCCTCCCCCTTCTAATCTAGCACGGCATTGGAGGACGGCGGCCAGGAGCCGGGGAAGCTGCTCACCGAGGGGAGGAGACAGCGTTCTGGTAGGTGGGCGGATGGGCAAAATGGCGGACGGACATGCGCGGAGCGTCTCGGCTGTGGCGAAACTGTAGAACAACGGCCGACCTGCAGAGGGAGGAGAAGAGCCGAGCATGACGCAGCGGGCTCGCCCGAAGCTTTACGGAGATTGCCGAGCGGTGGGCGAGGGTTTTCGACGACGCTCGGATCCTCCGAAGGGTGACGTCAGTGCAGAGCTGAGGCGGACGTGTCCTGCTTGTAGAGAGGAGCGCTCAGTGAGGAGGACTCGTCCATTGTGCGGGGCGGGGGACACGTGGAAGGGTGTTTGCTGACCAGTCATGGAGCCGTGATGATGTTGCTGTTAGTTCACCTCCAGGAGTGCCACTGAGATCCCTCACCAGAGGGTTCCTCCTCACCTCAACAGCATGACATGGCATCGTATCTGCTTCCACTATGAGTCACTGGGAGCCCTTCTCCTCACTGGGAGCCCCTCTCTTCGCAGGGGTGTCACTGGGAGCCCCCTCTCTTCGCAGGGGTGTCACTGGGAGCCCCCTCTCTTCGCAGGGGTGTCACTGGGAGCCCCCTCTCTTCGCAGGGGTGTCACTGGGAGCCCCTCTCTTCACTGGGAGCCCCTCTCTTCACTGGGAGCCCCTCTCTTCACTGGGAGCCCCTCTCTTCACTGGGAGCCCCTCTCTTCACTGGGAGCCCCTCTCTTCGCAGGGGTGTCACTGGGAGCCCCTCTCTTCGCAGGGGTGTCACTGGGAGCCCCTCTCTTCGCAGGGGTGTCACTGGGAGCCCCTCTCTTCACCGGGAGCCCCTCTCTTCACCGGGGTGTCACTGGGAGCCCCTCTCTTCACTGGGAGCCCCTCTCTTCGTAGGGGTGTCACTGGGAGCCCCTCTCTTTGCAGGGGTGTCACTGGGAGCCCCCTCTCTTCGCAGGGGTGTCACTGGGAGCCCCCTCTCTTCGCAGGGGTGTCACTGGGAGCCCCTCTCTTCACTGGGAGCCCCTCTCTTCGCAGGGGTGTCACTGGGAGCCCCTCTCTTCGCAGGGGTGTCACTGGGAGCCCCTCTCTTCACCGGGAGCCCCTCTCTTCACCGGGAGCCCCTCTCTTCACCGGGGTGTCACTGGGAGCCCCTCTCTTCACTGGGAGCCCCTCTCTTCGTAGGGGTGTCACTGGGAGCCCCTCTCTTTGCAGGGAGCCCCTCTCTTCGTAGGGGTGTCACTGGGAGCCCCTCTCTTTGCAGGGACCCCCTCTCTTTGTAGGGGTGTCACTGGGAGCCCCTCTCTTTGCAGGGAGCCCCTCTCTTCACTGGGTTTTCACTGTGAGCCCTTCTCTTCACGGGGGGTGTCACTGAGAGCCCTTCTCTACAAAGGGGTGTCAATGGGAGCCACTCTCTTCACCGGGAGCCCCTCTCTTCGCAGGGGTGTCACCGGGAGCCCCTCTCTTCGCAGGGGTGTCACCGGGAGCCCCTCTCTTCGCAGGGGTGTCACTGGGAGCCCCTCTCTTCGCAAGGAGCCCCTCTCTTCATTGGGGTGTCACTGGGAGCCCCTCTCTTCACTGGGAGCCCCTCTCTTCACTGGGGTGTCACTGGGAGCCCCTCTCTTCACTGGGAGCCACTCTCTTCACTGGGAGCCCCTCTCTTCGCAGGGGTGTCACTGGGAGCCCCTCTCTTCGCAGGGGTGTCACTGGGAGCCCCTCTCTTCGCAGGGGTGTCACTGGGAGCCCCTCTCTTCGCAAGGAGCCCCTCTCTTCATTGGGGTGTCACTGGGAGCCCCTCTCTTCACTGGGAGCCCCTCTCTTCACTGGGAGCCCCTCTCTTCACTGGGAGCCCCTCTCTTCACTGGGAGCCCCTCTCTTCACTGGGAGCCCCTCTCTTCACTGGGAGCCCCTCTCTTCACTGGGAGCCCCTCTCTTCACTGGGAGCCCCTCTCTTCACTGGGAGCCCCTCTCTTCACTGGGAGCCCCTCTCTTCACTGGGAGCCCCTCTCTACAAAGGGGTGTCAATGGGAGCCCTTCTCTTCACTGGGAGCCCCTCTCTTCACTGGGGTGTCACTGGGAGCCCCTCTCTTCACTGGGAGCCCCTCTCTTCACTGGGAGCCCCTCTCTACAAAGGGGTGTCAATGGGAGCCCTTCTCTTCACTGGGAGCCCCTCTCTTCACTGGGGTGTCACTGGGAGCCCCTCTCTTCACTGGGAGCCCCTCTCTTCACTGGGAGCCCCTCTCTTTGCAGGGACCCCCTCTCTTTGTAGGGGTGTCACTGGGAGCCCCTCTCTTTGCAGGGAGCCCCTCTCTTCACTGGGTTTTCACTGTGAGCCCTTCTCTTCACGGGGGGTGTCACTGAGAGCCCTTCTCTACAAAGGGGTGTCAATGGGAGCCACTCTCTTCACCGGGAGCCCCTCTCTTCGCAGGGGTGTCACCGGGAGCCCCTCTCTTCGCAGGGGTGTCACCGGGAGCCCCTCTCTTCGCAGGGGTGTCACCGGGAGCCCCTCTCTTCGCAGGGGTGTCACTGGGAGCCCCTCTCTTCGCAAGGAGCCCCTCTCTTCATTGGGGTGTCACTGGGAGCCCCTCTCTTCACTGGGAGCCCCTCTCTTCACTGGGGTGTCACTGGGAGCCCCTCTCTTCACTGGGAGCCACTCTCTTCACTGGGAGCCCCTCTCTTCGCAGGGGTGTCACTGGGAGCCCCTCTCTTCGCAGGGGTGTCACTGGGAGCCCCTCTCTTCGCAGGGGTGTCACTGGGAGCCCCTCTCTTCGCAAGGAGCCCCTCTCTTCATTGGGGTGTCACTGGGAGCCCCTCTCTTCACTGGGAGCCCCTCTCTTCACTGGGAGCCCCTCTCTTCACTGGGAGCCCCTCTCTTCACTGGGAGCCCCTCTCTTCACTGGGAGCCCCTCTCTTCACTGGGAGCCCCTCTCTACAAAGGGGTGTCAATGGGAGCCCTTCTCTTCACTGGGAGCCCCTCTCTTCACTGGGGTGTCACTGGGAGCCCCTCTCTTCAGTGGGAGCCCTTGTCTTCAAAGGGGTGTCACTGTGAGCCCATCTTCACAGGGAGCCCTTGTCTACAAAGGGGTGTCACCGGGAGCCCTTGTCTACACATGGCTGTCTGGAGGCATCTTACTTGCCTAGCATAAAATAGCCAGCTCAAGGAGGCTGCAGATGTCATACAGTCTGGCATACAAGTGTATGTCTGTATGCAGTCGTAGTTGTGTGAACACCAATGCTTCTGTGCTTTCTGCCAGAGGCATACCTAGGATCTCCAGCGCCCTTGGCAAGAATCTGTATTCTTCTGGGTATCGCGGCTCCGGCGCTGTGAGTGGCTGGAGCCGCGATATCGCCACTCCTGCTCGCGGGAGATTTCATCCCGGCCGGTCGGCCACTGCCGGATTTTCAGCCGAGAATCCCCTTGTGCGCATGCGCCGCTGCAGTCAGCGGCGCATACCGAGGGGAATATCTCCTAAACCGTATAGGTTTAGGAGATTTTTTTTTTTTTTTTTACCTACAGGTAAGCCGCCTTATAGGCTTTCCTGTAGGTAAAAGTAAAAAAAAAAAAAAAAAGAGTATACAACCGCTTTAATTTTTAATTGCATATCCATTAAAGATAATGTTTAGGCTATATAGTCCCTTTTCACTGGTTTTGACTTTTGAAAAAAGATATTGCATATAAAGATAGTAGTCAGATGAGATTTAGGATAAACACGTGGTCTCACATTCAGAAGAAATATAAAACCTTAATTGGTTTTAGATTTTTTTTCTAATATAACTAATTTTACATTTTTACCGGTTGCTAAATATAATAAAAGATAAAAAATTGTATTCATCTTATGCTTCATATTGTGCTTAGCTTGGCTATCTAAAATTTCAACTTGACCTCATATCAGAAGAGGTCCCTGGTGTGCACTGGGGAGGGAGCAGAGTGATGTGCTTATTACAATGCATCACACTATTCAACTTTTTCTTTTTTTTTCATTTTGCAGCTTTTTGAAATGTCACAAACTGACATATCATTCCTGTTTATGCACCGCTGTACATGATGTAGTGCACCAAAAACAGTATAGTAATAAAGAACATCCTATTTGTTTGTTTTCACTTCAGTGGTGTGAACTGACCACACGGCACACAAAGCAAATTGGCCCGTCTATCCGCTGCACATCACAGCTCAATGCAGGGTGGGTATGAATGGGCTTGGTTGGCACTAAGGCTTGTTTGGGTGCTTCTCTGCATGCTCTTGCGCATAGGACAGCCTGTTCATTTTAACGCACTTCCCTACATGTGAAAAACACGGAAAAGAAGTCCCCGGCTCTTTTCTAAATACATGCTGCATAGAACAGCATTCTGCTGCAGCACCATTCAGTTTAGGATGTGTTTATAGATGCGTGGGGGTGCCATCGACAATTAGTGGCACCCCCACTCAAGTGCAGTGCATTTCCCTGTGTGGTGGGAAAGCATGCAATTTTGTGGGCTTTACCAGCACATGTAGATATCGACCTAAAATTCATTTTCTATTTAAACCAATAGGTTCCAATGAATGTCCTGTGTTCTATACAAACAGCAGCACCATAAGACCTGCCACTGTTACAGAACCATCACCTGTTCATATTCTCCTGACAGGGTATGCGTATTAGTGTCACAGTTGCCAAACAATCCAGAATAGACTGCCGGTAAAAAAGAGAGGAAAAAAAATGTTAAATCTTATTTACCCAAATTAAATAAAAAGTGGAATGCTTTTAGATTGTAAGCTCTTCTGAGCAGGGCCCTCCTAATCCTCTTGTATGTTATTGTATGTAGCGCCGGCTCCTGAAGAGCATGTGCTGTGTTTTGTCATTTAATATTCCTGGAACCGCAGTTTGGTTTTGGCTTCAATTACACAAAATTTTGGTCTCAGTACCAGTCTACCTGGATTGCATTGTGTTCTACTTGACCATAGGTGGCGCCGTCATCTCTGGAAGGTGCTAGAACGCAGTCCCGTTAGGTGCATTGAGTGCCAGTTCTCTCTCGGAACCAGCCCAGTGGGAGTGTCACTCTTGCTGTGCATTCTGGGAGAGGGTACTTAAGGTGCTGACATCACGTGCTTCGGGGTTCTGGTCCAGAAGTGCTTTCTGACAGTTTGGTCCTGGTCCTCCTGACCAGCCCCCAGGGCTCTTATGGCCTGGGGTGCAGATCCACCCGACTCCAAGTCTCGGTGCTGGCTGGCCTGAGGCAAAGTAACTGAAGGAAGGATTTAGAAAGGTTGGCTTCTCAGAAGGACCCTGGAGGCTAAGTTCAAAGACCCCAAGCGAATCTGATCTCGTATGGTATCCCCAGACCGGCTGCAAAATACGGGTACTGTACAAGGGTTCTCTGAGTTGTCTACATCTATCAGTTATTCAAGTGTTCAACAAGTCTGTGGCAGAGACTTTATTCAAGTGTTCTACAAGTCTGTGGCAGAGACTTTATTCAAGTGTTCTACAAGTCTGTGGCAGAGACTTTATTCAAGTGTTCTACAAGTCTGTGGCAGAGACTTTATTCAAGTGTTCTACAAGTCTGTGGCAGAGACTTTATTCAAGTGTTCTACAAGTCTGTGGCAGAGACTTTATTCAAGTGTTCTACAAGTCTGTGGCAGAGACTTTATTCAAGTGTTCTACAACAAGTCTGTGGCAGAGGCTTTATTCAAGTGTTCTACAACAAGTCTGTGGCAGAGGCTTTATTCAAGTGTTCTACAACAAGTCTGTGGCAGAGGCTTTGTTTTATTTGGCTGTTGGCTGCTAGGCCTGGTGAGAGGACTATCTGATAAGGGTGAGGATCCAGCTGTGAATGGCTATTCTCTGGATTTCCTAATGTGAGAAACTTTTTTTCTATTTGACTTACAGTACAGACCAAAAGTTTGGACACACCTTCTCATTCAAAGAGTTTTCTTTATTTTCATGACTATGAAAATTGTAGATTCACACCGAAGGCATCAAAACTATGAATTAACACATGTCCAATTATATACTGAACAAAAAAGTGTGAAACAACTGAAAATTTGTCTTATATTCTAGGTTCTTCAAAGTAGCCACCCTTTGCTTTGATTACTGCTCCGCACACTCTTGGCATTCTGTTGATGAGCTTCAAGAGGTAGTCACCCGAAATGGTTTTCACTTCACAGGTGTGCCCTGTCAGGTTTAATAAGTGGGATTTCAAGCCTTATAAATGGGGTTGGGACCATCAGTTGTGTTGTGCAGGAGGTGGATACAGTACACAGCTGATAGTCCTACTGAATAGACTGTTAGCTGCTTTTTTCTTGCCATAATACAAAGTCTAAGTAAAGAAAAACGAGTGGCCATCATTACTTTAAGAAATGAAGGTCAGTCAGTCCGAACAATTGGGAAAACTTTGAAAGTGTCCCCAAGTGCAGTGGCAAAAACTATCAAGCACTACAAAGAAACTGAGTCACATGAGGACCGCCCCAGGAAAGGAAGACCAAGAGTCACCTCTGCTGCGGACGATAAGTTCATCCGAGTCACCAGCCTCAGAAATCGCAGGTTAACAGCAGCTCAGATTAGAGAACAGGTCAATGCCACACAGAGTTCTAGCAGCAGACACATCTCTAGAACAACTGTTAAGAGGAGACTGTGTGAATCAGGCCTTCATAGTAAAATAGCTGCTAGGAAACCACTGCTGAGGACAGGCAACAAGCAGAAGAGACTTGTTTGGGCTAAAGAACACAAGGAATGGACATTAGACCAGTGGAAATCTGTGCTTTGGTCTGATGAGTACAAGTTTGAGATCTTTGGTTCCAACCACCGTGTCTTTGTGGGACGCAGAAGAGGTGAACGGATGGACTCTACATGCCTGGTTCCCACCGTGAAGCATGGAGGAGGAGGTGTGATGGTGTTAGGGTGCTTTGCTGGTGACACTGTTGGGGATTTATTCAAAATTGAAGGCATACTGAACCAGCATGGCTACCACAGCATCTTGCAGCGGCATGCTATTCCATCCGGTTTGCGTTTAGTTGGACCATCATTTATTTTTCAAATAGGACAATGAGCCCAAACACACCTCCAGGCTGTGTAAGGGCTATTTGACCAAGAAGGAGAGTGATGGGGTGCTGCGCCAGAGGACCTGGCCTCCACAGTCACCAGACCTGAACCCAATTGAGATGGTTTGGGGTGTGCTGGACCGCAGAGTGAAGGCAAAAGGGCCAACGAGTGCTAAGCATCTCTGGGAACTCCTTCAAGACTGTTGGAAAGCCATTTCAGGTGACTACCTCTTGAAGCTCAGCACCAGAATGCCAAGAGTGTGCGGAGCAGTAATCAAAGCAAAAGGTGACTACTTTGAAGAACCGAGAATATAAGACATATTTTCAGTTGTTTCACACTTTTTTGTTCAGTATATAATTGGACGTGTGTTAATTCATAGTTTTGATGCCTTCAGTGTGAATCTACAATTTTCATAGTCATGAAAATAAAGAAAACTCTTTGAATGAGAAGGTGTGTCCAAACTTTTGGTCTGTACTGTAGTTCCAAGAGTACCTGGACTTTCCTTCCTAAACCCTCTAACCCTACTTTGAGAGACTGCGTTTTCGTTAACTCTTTTTGCAAATAAAAATCCCTTAAGCGGATCTGATGTCAGTCTCTGCAGTTCTTGGGCCCTAAACATACATGAGGTCAAGAAGAACGGTAAGCCCAATTAAATCAGACGCTCCTTCAGGGGGTCAGTGCTACAGTATTATAACTGTATTGTCTCCCTTTTATTTTCTAAAGTGCTGTGTAAACTATTGGTGCTATATAAATTCTGTATAATAATAATAAATGTTCTAGTACAAGGGTAGGTAACGTTTTGAGCACAGTATGCCGAAAATGTTTTCAAAGAATTGAGAGTGGCGATTTTTATAACAAAAAAATGTCAACTTCACATTCTCAATCACTAAAAGGATTTTTTATAAAATAAATGCTGTAAACTACTTTAGTAGTGAGAAATTAACATCCTGCACTCTCACTCCTCAGATCACTGTCCCCCCTGCTCACCTGCCCCACCACTGCAACCCCCTGCACATCTGCCCCCACCACTGTAACCCCCTGCTCATGTGTTCCACCAATGTACCTCCTTTCTCCTCTGTCCCACCGCTAAACTCCCTTCTCATCCCTTCCACCACTGTACCCTCTTGATTTTCTGTCCCACCACTGCTCATCTGCCCCATCAATGTATCCCTTTTCTCATCTGCCCCACCACTTTACCTCCCTGCACATCTGCTCCACCGCCATATCCCCATGCTCTTCTGTCTCACTACTGAATCACCTTCTCATCTGTCTTAACACTGAAACCATCTGCCCCACCAATACACCTCCTTTCACATCTGCCCCACCAATACACCTCCTTTCACATCTGCCCCACCAATACTCCTCCTTTCACATCTGCCCCACTGCATTACACCCCCTGCTTTTCTTCCCCAACACTGTACCTCCTGCACATCTGTCCCACCTCTGCACCCCGCTGGTCTTCAGTCCCACCTCTGCACCCCGCTGGTCTTCAGTCCCACCTCTGCCCCCCCGCTGGTCTTCAGTCCCACCTCTGCCCCCCCGCTGGTCTTCAGTCCCACCTCTGCCCCCCCGCTGGTCTTCAGTCCCACCTCTGCCCCCCCGCTGGTCTTCAGTCCCACCTCTGCCCCCCCGCTGGTCTTCAGTCCCACCTCTGCCCCCCCGCTGGTCTTCAGTCCCACCTCTGCCCCCCCGCTGGTCTTCAGTCCCACCTCTGCACCCCCGCTGGTCTTCAGTCCCACCTCTGCACCCCCGCTGGTCTTCAGTCCCACCTCTGCACCCCCCCCGGTCTTCAGTCCCACCTCTGCACCCCCCCCGGTCTTCAGTCCCACCTCTGCACCCCCCCGGTCTTCAGTCCCACCTCTGCACCCCCCCGGTCTTCAGTCCCACCTCTGCACCCCCCCGGTCTTAGACCCCACCTCTGTAACCCCCTGGTCTTCTGCCCCACCACTGTAAAGCATGCTGGGACTTGTAGCCCTATCACAGGCTGTAATGCTCCTGCAGAGCATAATGTGACTTTTAGTTCTATCATAGGCTGCAAGAGAGGTGCAGAGCATGCTAGGACTTGTAGTTCTATTGCAGGCTGCAAGAGGGGTGCAGAACATGCTGGGACTTGTGGTTCTATCATAGGCTGCAAGAGAGGTGCAAAGCATGCTGGGATTTGTAGTTCTAGCCCAACCACCCAGTAACCTATACTACAATGAAAGTGCAGAACATTCATGCTGGGACCTGTAGTTCTATCACAGGCTGCAAAAGAGGAGCAAGGCATGCTGGAGCTTCTAGTCCTATCACAGGCTGCAATGATCCCGCAGAGCATAATGGGACTTTTAGTTATATCACAGGCTGTAAGAGAAGTGCACAGCATGCTGGGACTTGTAGTTCTAGCCCAATCACACAAGAACCTAGGCTACAATGAAAGTGCAGAGCATTCATGCTGGGACCAGTAGCTCTATCACAGGCTGCAATAGAGGAACAAGGCATGCTGAAAGTTGTAGTCCTATCACGGGCTGCAATGGAGGGGCACAACATGCTGGGACCTGTAGTTCTATCCCAGGCTGCACTGTATGCACAGGCTGTACATCGTTTTAGTTTCCTCCTCCCCAATCCCAGCCACTCTCTCCCCCGCCTCCCTGTCTATCTATAAAGCATGGAAAAGTTTGTACAGACCTAAAGTCAGCGCGTGTTCCTGCTCCCCCTCTTGTGTGTGTGTGTGTGTGTGTGTGTGTATACAGAGGGGAAGGGGGAGGAGACAGCTTTGTTCTGGTGTGTGTATGTGTGTGTGTGAGAGAGAGAGATGGGCTGCAGGGAAGGGAGACATTCATCTGAAACGTGTGAGGTGATGTGAAGGTGGGCTGTGTGTGTGAGAACAAGTTAGAAGAGCAGTAGAACACTGCCAATATGCGCCCCCCCCCCGGCCTGTGCCCCTGGCAGGCGCCAGTCTGGCCATCCTCTTGGTACGCCCCTGCTTTCCGCATATACATCGTGGTAGGTGATACAAAACTAGTTTGGCAGACTACTCCACCTGTTCACATATAGGTTTACACTGTATCACCAAAGTGGGTGATAAGTTATAAAAAGGGTTATCACAACTTATCATGGTGATAAATGCCCAGAAAGTTGTTTAATACACCATGATAAGTAAGCTAGGAACTAAAAATCTTGTCTCTTCATTGTGTATTATCTGTGATAGCTACAGAGAAAGTAATAGGAATGCACCTGTTTATTAAATAGCAAGAGTCTTAAAACTGTTGTAAACATGAAGAAAAGTCTACTGATTTTAACACTAAGCCCACGTTCACGTTGGGCCAATCTGGCATGCGATTTGACATGTTAAATCACATGCTGAATTGGATCCTATTGCTGGCAACAACACCGTCCAAATTGGTGTGACGCCACACCTATTTCGGGGGCGATTTGAATAGACCTCTGTGCATTAACCTGCACAGATGTCTGTCAAATTGCCCACGAAGTCGAACTGAAATGCCGGTTTGAAAACATGCGAGTTCAGCTGAAATTGTGGTGAAAACCACCACTGCTACAGACATCTAATATTATTAGCAAAGTCTGATGCTGCAGCAATTGTTGCATTTTCAACAGCTGCAGTTATTGTAGCTCAGGTAAACATTAGGCCGCCTAAAGTGGTTGTAAACCCTCCCCGACAACTTTGTCCCATGTAAATCAGCATAAAAAACCCTAATGAACACTGCTTGTAGATATCTCCTTACTTGCTTAGTATTGTTGTAATCCTTGTTGTTCTGTAGAATGAAGTCACTGAGCATGCCCAGATCTCCCCTGATTTAAGGCACACTCTCTATGTCTTATCTATCTATTATCAGGACTTCCTAAGGCACAACACTGAACCCTGCTAATCACTCAGAGCTTCCTCCTACACACCATGTGACCTCGCATACAGTCTAAACTGCAGCCATTACTGCAGTCTTATCAGCTAAAGCTGATAAGTATGACAAAGGGAAACATTAGACATCGACACAAGTAAATACTATGAAATAACCAAATAAGCTATGAACAGGGAAGCAGGGTTGCCATAGAAATGTTGGATTGAGAAGGAGGCTTGGTTAACAGTACAGGAAGTGCTCAATGTAAGGGCGGAAATACACTCCACTGTGGACTCAAAAAACATTACTTAAGATGGCGCTGCCTAACCCCTGGAAACACGTTTTTTAAAGTTTCTTTAAACAGTAAGTAATATGCGATTTGGGCTGGATTACAGTGGCTATAGTCTGATAATGACTTATTATAATGGACTAAATGAAAAGAAGCATCAGAGTGGGAGAGTTTACTTCCTCTTTAAATTCAGAAGAACTGGACTTCCGGCCGGATGTGATCGAGGCAGCAGCGTGTCTCCACAGCTCCGCTCCTCCGGATCATTATCCGCCTGTTTTGGAGCCGCCATCCGCTTACGAACACCGCCATCTGCTAGGGGAAGGTGAGCTGCAGCCGGGGATGCCCTCTTCTGCCGCCCGAAAAAGGGGCTAGAGCACGCAGGGACCAGCAGCATCCACACTCCGCGGGAGACATGGCGCTTAGCCCCGCCATCTTGTCTTCTCCGCCATCCTCACAGCGCACCAGACATACAGGAGGGGGGATGGCGCAGACAAGGGAGAAGGAGGGAGCTGAGCCCATGCCAGATCCAGCCTCAGCGGTGGATGCTGACGCCATTACCAGGCCAATATTGGAAGCTATCAGCGCAAGTAAAGCTGAGCTTATGGGTCGCATAGATCACCTCTCCTCAGAATGCAACTTGATCAGACACGATCTGGACAAGATAAGGGGCCGCCTAACAACTGTGGAAACTAGGGTGTCAGAGGTGGAGGACACTTCACACAGTTATGGTGCTCAGCTAGCAGAGCTCAGAGAGCAGGTCAGAGCGCTGCAACACAAGTCTATTGACGCTGAGGACAGACAGAGGCGTAATAATATTCGAGTGGTGGGGCTACCAGAGGGAGCTGAAGGTGACCAACCTGCGCAATTTGCAGAGCAATTCTTTAAACAACTGCTGTCTATTGCTGACCTGCCGCCTACGTATGTGGTGGAACGGGCGCACAGAGTCCCGACGGGTCACCGACCCCCAGGAGCCTTCCCTCGGCCATTCCTGGTCCGTTTTTTGAATTTCCGTGACCGGGATCTGATCCTGACATGAGCCAGAAAGGTCCCGGAGCTACGCCATGGTAATGAAAAGATCATGCTCTTTCCGGATTTCTCTGCTGCCACGCAACAGAAGAGGAGATCTTTTACTGAGGTGTGACGTCGACTGAGAGACAAGGAGATAAAATACAGTATGCTCTATCCCAGCAAGCTCCGGGTACAACACAAGGGCGCTGTGAAGTTCTTCGAACATCCTGAGGAGGCCAGCGACTGGATGGACAAGGAATTGTGAGTGGATTTTTCTTTCGGATGGTGATGAAGTTTTTCCCTCGGTACTGTTATGCCCTGGTAGTGATTTCCCATCCGAGTGCAAGGCAGCACATGCTTACGGTGCCCAAGGCTAATACGAATCCCTTTTACCTTGTTTTTACCCCTTTTTTTTCTTTTGTTTCTCGCAACGAGACACAGGCCACTTGGCTTGCTCATTATGTGGTTCATGGGTTGGGGGACATGGGGGTCCAGTTGGGGAAATAATCTTGAGGTCTGGACCTGGGGATTCTATACTCACAGACGCACATGTTTTTTTTTTTTCTCTTTATATGTTTTGAGGCTGGACCAGCTTTGCTCGACCTACTTATCCTGCCCTGGGGATGTTTTAAGGGATGGGGGCCCACCTGGCATTGGGGTATGAGAATGGGGAGGGGGTAGCCCATGTACCCTGAACCTGACAGTGGGCTTCTCTGTGAGGGTGGCACCTGTTTACATGCCCAGTGCAGTGGCTCACTGTACCTTACTACATGGCTCCAATATGAGACGGAGCGTCAACGTGGAGTGGAAGAGGACTGACTTCAGTACTGCAGAACTACCGATCACTGCGGCGTGGCAGTGCCACAGCCACAACTGTTCTTTTGGTGGTGTTTTTGGGGTTAGGGATGAAGCTAAATACCGGACTAGTTGGGGTTGTTACAGGTATACAGGCAGGGGTGGGTTTTCAGGGAGTCACAGCACGACTGGGGAAATTACCTACAAGGTATCATTGCAAGGTATGTGTATTTCATGTCTGGATTACGTTTATCCTAAATGTAGGCGGGTGCCTTGGTTTATATATGAACAGCATGCTTAAAGAGGAAGTAAACCCTGATGGGTTTACTTCCTCTTTTTTTCCCTGCAAAGGTAAAGCATAATGGACTACTATGCATCGCATAGTAGCTCATTATGTGTCACTTACCTGACACAGGAGCCAGCGAAGTCGCCGCTGATCCCTGTAGTCCGCCGCATCCATCTTGCTGGTGGCGTCTCGCAGCTCCGACCAATGACAGCGGCGAAGCCGCGATGACGTCACTCCCGCGCATGCGCACGGGAGTCGCGTCTCGCAGCTCCGCCGCTGCCATTCGGCGAAGCCGCGATGATGTCACTCCCGCGCATGCGCACGGGAGTCGACAAATTAGGCAAATCCATTCTTGGACTTGCCACATTTAGTGCGCCTGTGTGCCACTGTCTACGGCGCATGCGCCGTAGACAGCGGTGCCCATTTTCGGGCAAATATCTCCTAAACCATATAGGTTTAGGAGATATTGCTTGGACCTACAGGTAAGCCTTAATCTAGGCTTACCTGTAGGTCAAAGTGGTTTGAAGGGGTTTACTTCCTCTTTAATGGCGGATGATATAACAATTGTCTCATGGAATGTCCGAGGGTTGGGTCATCAGGTAAAGAGGGCTGCTGTGTTTAAATTTCTTAAACTGTCCAAGCCACACATCATCCTCCTGCAGGAGACCCATCTTGATGGTAGCAGGGTCTTAGCTCTGCGTAAACCATGGATACAGAGAGCATTACACTCAATGTACTCCACGTTCGCCAGAGGAGTCTCGATCTTGATTAATAGAAATATTTCTTGTAAAATCCATCAGGTTGTTTCTGACCCAGGAGGCAGATTTGTGGCTGTGGTTCTGGATGTCTTTTACAAACGAATGGTACTGGTTAATGTGTATGTCCCGCCACCTTTCCAGGTCAAGGTGTTGTATGATCTCTTGTCCAAGCTTGCACCATATGCTCACCTTCCTGTGCTCTGGTTGGGGGATTTCAATGCCGTCCTTGATGCGGCCTTGGATACCACCAACCCGCACAGGGGGGTATCGGCTGATTTGCTCGGCTGGTGCTCGGTGGCGGAACTTGTGGAATTGTTGAGATGGAAACATACACTGGAAAAAGGGTATTCACATGTGTCGTCGACTCACAAGTCGGCGGCGAGAATTGATTTAGCATTTGGGAACCAGTTAATGCTGCAATATGTGACTGGGGTGACTTACCTAGCGGGGGGATTGACGGACCATAACCCACTTGCGGTTACCTTGACGCTTCCATCAGGGGGGAGGAGGGGGGATGGAGACTCTCCCCAGGTTGGATTCAAAATGAGTTGGTCCAGGACCAGGTGTCTGGAGAGATGCAAGCATACTGGTCTGCAAATGCTGATACGGCTGACCCAAGGGTGGTATGGGACGCGTTTAAAGTGGTGACGCGAGGGCAATTTATTTCGGCCATAAAAATGGCCAGGGTGGCTGATGGGAAAGAGGTGGACGACTTACTGCAACATGTAAGTCAGGAAGCCAGGGCGCACGCGGACTCTCCATCGGGTGCAACGTATGAGGCCCTGCTGGAGGCGAGGCGCACGCTCTCGCTGCACTTTACGAATCAATCCCGCACGGAAACAGTTAAACAAGCCCAGACGGTCTTTGCAGAGGGTGACAAAAATGGGAAACTCTTGGCAATGCTGGTGGCTGATCATGGCTCTCTCACCTGTGTTCCGGTTCTTAGGGAGCAGGGTGGGGGACTGATTAGTGAACCGGGGGCTATAATGCAAGAGTTTGTTAAATTTTATTCCGCATTGTACTCACCTATACCTCCCTATGACCCGTTGGCAGTGGATTCATTATTGGGAGGCCTACCTATACCTAGACTTTCTGATGTGGATCGGGACCTACTAGAAGCCCAAATAACGCTTGCGGAGGTGCAGACATCGATTTTTGCATTCCCCCCGGGTAAAGCCCCTGGCCCGGACGGTTTCCCAGCGGACTTTTACAAAGCTAATGTGGACCTGGTGGCCCCCCGACTTCATGCGCTTTTGGGACACTGTCTCGAGCAAGGTTCCCTCCCACAATCTATGATGGAGGCATACATGGTCCTCTTACTAAAGCCAGGAAAGGACCCCATGGACTGTGCATCCTACAGACCGATTGCCCTGCTTAATATGGACTTAAAAATTCTCACTAAGATACTGGCCAGACGCTTAGCTGAGGTGCTCCCTTCGATTGTTAATATTGACCAAACTGGCTTTATGCCGGGTAAGTCCACAGACACGAATTTAAGACGACTTTTTACCCATTTACAGATTAAACAGCGTGAGAGCGCATCCAGAGTTGTGGTCTCCATAGACTTTGAAAAGGCCTTCGACTCTGTGGACTGGATGTACATGAACAAAGTGTTGGAGGTCATGGGGTTCGGTCCACAGTTTCGAAGATGGATAGCGATGTTATATACCCAACTGAAGGCGGCGATTAGACTGGGTTCAGCCACGTCCGATTTCTTTGGGGTGGGCAGGGGGACGAGACAGGGTTGTCCTCTCTCGCCCTTTCTGTTCTCCCTGGCTCTGGAGCCACTTGCTGTGGCATTACGGTCATCAGGTGACATTGGCCATATTAGAGTGGGAACAATTGACGAGACTCTTGCACTATACGCGGACGACATGTTATTATTCCTAAATGACCCTGGGGAATCTTTGACAGTGGCCTTGGGGATTATAGATCATTTTGCTCAGTTTTCCGGGCTAAGGGTAAACTGGGGGAAGTCCTCTATTCTACCCATTGATGCGGCGGCAAAGGATAGAGCAGACCCCGGGATGGCATTACAATGGGTTGAGTCCCTCAAATACTTGGGAGTACAAGTTACAGCGAAGGTGGAGGACTATATGGCCCTTAACTTACTGCCCCTGATACAGCTTCTCAAGAAGAAAACACGGGCATGGATTAAACTCCCGTTGTCTTTGATGGGAAGGATTAGTTTGCTGAAGATGAAATTCCTCCCAGTGGTGTTATATTTTCTTAGGCACGCACCGGTTTGGGTTCCAAGGTCCTATATCCGCAATCTGGACAGCATAATTTCATCGTATCTTTGGGCCCCTGGGACACCCAGAGTGGGAATTAAAGTACTGCAGGATCCCAGGGAGAGGGGTGGCCTAGCTCTACCCGATTGGTATAAGTACTTTCTCGCCGGGCAGCTGGTGTTTGCACGCAGGTGGTTGACGGTTGATGATGGGGATGCAGCTACAGTGTTGGAGGCGGCTCACCTGGGGGCTTATGACAGTTTGCGATTCGCCCTGTTTAGAGGTACCAAATCGGAGCTACCATTGACGCTGTCCATGAAGGCTACTATCAGAGCGTGGGATGTAGCGGTTAAATTGGCATGTCCCAGTTTTAGAGGGATATCCCCTTCCACGCCTTTGTGGATGAACCCGACCTTGCCGCACTTTTATAATCTCCCGGATCCCATGCTGTGGGTGGTGAAAGGTATCAAGACCATAGGGGATATCACTGGATACGGGGAGCTGCAGACCTTTCCCCAATTACAAACTAGGCACGACCTGCCTAATAGTTATTTATTCCGGTTTCTACAAATTAGACATGCCTTTCAGATACAGTTTCGAGAGATGAGAGTGGAGTCTATGCCTTCAGCCTTGGAGAGGTTGTTGTCAGGGGAGGACCTGGTCAAACCCCTTTCAGTGACCTACAAGGAAATGTTCCAAATCACACCCCAGGCCATAGTAAAATGTAGAGAGAGGTGGGCAACGGAGGTCCCAGATGCCCGAGGGGAAGATTGGGATGCCCTGTGGGTCAAGCCGTTCCAACACCTGGTGTCCGCTAGGGACAGATTGATCCAGTTCAAATTTTTGCACAGGAGCTATTATACTCCGGCCCGGTTGGGCAAGATTTTCCCAGGCACCTCCTCGGAATGCTGGAGATGTTCTCATTCCCCGGCGGATGCCAGCCATATTTTTTGGGACTGCGCCCTTGTGCAGGATTTTTGGAAGCCATAACTTTGTGCATCTTTGAACTGATTCAAGTACCTATTCCAAAGACTATTAGAGTCTGCCTGTTTGGCCTGGTTGATGAGGTGGTGCCTTCAAGGGCTATGCGAACAATGCTGAGTATCCTGTTGTTTTACGGTAGAAAGTCCATTCTTCTGCATTGGAAAGCCGCGTACACACAGGCGGACTGTCTGGCCAACTAAGTCCGTCAGACAATCCGACAGACAGTCCGTCCTACTTTTGAATGAACGGACTTGACCACACACGATGAACAGACAGTCCGTTGAAAGCTTGCGCGATGACGTGTACAGCACGTACGACGGGACTAGAAATACGACGTCCAATACACTGCAATGCAACCTTCGGCCGTGTAAATCCTTTCTGAGCATGCGCCATACTTAGTCCGTCCAACTTGCCTACTCACGAGCGGACTGTCCGCTGAAACCAAAGTTGGACGGACAATATTACGGAAATTCCGAAATACTTAGTCCGCCAGACTGTCCGCTGAAAAAGTCCGCTGAAGCCCACACACGAGCGGACTGTCCGCTGAAATGTGTTTCAGCGGACTAAGTTGGACAGACAGTCCGCCCGTGTGTACGCGGCCGAAGAAAGCAAGGGCCCCGACGGTTTCCTTTTGGAAAAACCTGGTAAACACGATGTTTATTACAAACACACCTATGAGGCCAGAGGATGCATGAAAAAATTTGATAAAGTCTGGCACTCCTGGCTTAATTCCAGCACCACTGTAGGATAATAAAGTAGGGGAAATGGTCGGACTGAGGGAAATGGAGGTGGCTGCTATTGCAAACAGCTGATAATACACGGCAGTATGGGGAAACGCCCTGATGGGTACCCTGTTATTTATTAATCTATCATAGGTTTCAGACACCGAATGTATAGGTGAGAGAAGATGTGAATGGTAAAAGGGGTCCGGTCGGGCTGTGACTCTGGCTAAGGGGGGAGGGAGGGGAGGGGGGTGGGGGGATATGGTGGATTAGTTAGTCGTTGTTGTTAGTTAGAACCGGCCGATGGCCTGTGGATGTGTCCATCTGACGCGTCCAATGTTTTTGTATGTTCTGCATAAAATCAATAAACAGAATTTGATAAAAAAATTCAGAAGAACTGGTGTGTATAGGACATGTACATTCCTGGCTTGTTCTGTCTGATAATGATGTGGAGGATACAATGCCTTGAAAAAGTATTCCTACCCCTTGAAATTTTGCCATATTACAACCAAAAATGTAAATGTATTTGATTGTGATAGACAAACACAAAGTGGCATATAATTGTGAAGTGGAAGGAAAATTATAAATGATTTTCCAAATGTTTTACAAATAAATATCTGAAAAGCGTTCCTTTTGTATTCAGCCTCCTTTACTGTGACACCCCTGCTACAACTAAAATATAGTGGAACCAATTGCCTTCAGAAGTTGCCCAATTAGTAAATGGAGTCCACATTTGTGTAATTTAATCTCAGTATAAGTGCAGCTGTCCTGTGAACAAACAGCATCATAAAGGCCAAGGAACACACCAGACAGGCCAGGGATAAAGTTGTGGAGAGATTTAAAGCAGGGTTAGGTTATGAAAAAATATCCCCAAGCTTTGAACATCTCATGGAGCACTGTTCAATCCATCATCCAAAAATGGAAAGAACCACTACGGCTGGAGAGAGTGTCGTGTCAACATCAGAAGAAGGGAAGAAGAAGGTGGTGACAGCGACAAGACCGGGCCAATGCTAGTATAAGAGCTGGCCCAGCAAAAGAACCAAAGAGCGGGACAAGACCCCCGAAGTCGGAAGAAGACCCCCAGATGGCGGCAATGACTAAGGAGAAAGCCGGCTCCTCCACTAGTAAAAGAGCAGAAGATAGCAGAGGAGCCCGGCGAGACCCCCAGAGCTGTGTAATAAACTACTTTAAAAACCTGTGTTGTGTTTTTTTTTATTAATACTTTTTCCCTCAGGTGAATTGATAGGGGTGTACCCCATACTCATTCACATAGGGTGGGGGGCTGGGATCTGGGGGTCCCCTTATTAAAGGGGGCTCCCGGATTCCGATAAGCCCTATGCCCGCAGACCCCGAAAACCAACGGCCAGGGTTGTCGGGAAGAGGCCCTTGTCCTCATCAAGATGAGGACAAGGTGCTTTGGGGTGGGGGGCCGAGGGGGCCCCCCTTCCCCAAAGCACCCCCCCATGTTGAGGGCACGTGGCCTGGTACGGTTCAGGAGGGCGGGAGTGCTCGCTCATCCCAACCCCCTTTCCTGACCGGCCGGGCTGCTTGCTCGGAAAAGGGTCTGGTATGGACTTTTGGGGGACCCCCACACCGTTTTTTTCGGCGTAGGGGTTCCCCTTAAAATCCATACCAGGCGATGGGGCTCACAAGGTGTCAATCTCGCCGATGGAGGCGGCAACATTGACTTCCTTCGCTAGTCCCGTCTACCTGGAGTCACGTTCAAAATTAATGGACTTTACTCCGTGTGTGGGCAAGTCCGTTCATTTCAAAAGTCCGGTGGACTAGCAGACAGACGGGCGGATTTTGAGTCAAGACTTCTTTCAAAGTCCGCCAGAGCTCCCACACGTTCGAATAAGTCCGCAGGATAGTCCGATCTCGTGTACACGGCATAAGAGGTAGTTAGGAAATTAGATGTGTAATTTGTGCTCCAGAATACTTGATGGTGCTCCCTACATGTTGGGCCTCTGTGGCCACGCTGTGTAACAGTCTCAAATATGTGGTATTGCCATACTCGGGAGGAATAGCAGAATGTGTTTTGGGGTGTAATTTGTGGTATGTATATGCTGTGTGTGAAAAATAACCTGCTAATATGACAAATGTTTTTTTTTTTAAAAGAAGAAAAAATCTTGATTTTTGCAAAGAATTGTGGGAAAAAATGACAGCTTCAAAAAACTCACCATGCCCCTTTCTAAATACTTTGGAATGTCTACTTTCCAAAAAGGGGTCATTTGGGGGGTATTTGTACTTTCCAGGCTTGTTAGGGTCCCAAGAAATGAGATAGGCCGTCAGCACATCAGGTGTGATCAATTTTCAGAGATTGGCACCATAACTTGCGGACTCTATAATTTTCACAGAGACCAAATAATATATTATAGTAATAATAATAATACATTTGGGTTATTTTTACAAAAGATATGTCGCAGTATAAATTTTGGTCAAAATGACTAATTCGCTAAATTTTATAACAGAAACGAAGAAAAATGCATTTTTTTTACAGAATTTTTTATTTTTTTTATAGTGCAAAAAATAAAAATCCCAGTGGTGATTAAATGCCACCAAAAGAAAGCTCTATTTGTGGGAAAAAAAGGACAAAAAATTCATATGGGTGCAGTGCTGCATGACTGAGTAATTGTCATTCAAAATGTGAGGGCACCGAAAGATGAAAATTGGTCTGGTTAGGAAGGGGGTTTAAGTGCCCAGTGGGTAAGTGGTTAAAGCATATTCATGTGTTAAAATGGCCGAAAGTCCAGGCCTAAATCCAATTGAGAATCTGTGGCAAGACTTGAAAGACGCTCTCCATCCAGTTTGACAGAGCTTGCGCTATTTTGCAAAGAAGAATGGGCAAAATTTTCACTCTCTAGCTGTGCAAAGTTGGAGACATGCACAAATTCTTGCAGCTGTAATTGCAGCGAATGGAGGTTCTACAAAGTATTGAGTCCAGGGGGCTGAATAAAAATGCACATCACATTTTTCACATATTTATTTGTAAAAAATTTGGAAAACCATTTTTAATTTTCCTTCCACGACACAATTATGTGCCACTTTGTGTTGGTCTATCACATAACATGTAACATGACAAAATTTGGAAAATGTCATGGGGTATGAATACTTTTTCAAGGCACTGTATGTTTAAATTGAACAGCTAGGGCAGTGATGGCGAACCTTGGCACCCTAGATGTTTTGGAACTACATTTCCCATGATGCACTGGCACTCTGCAGTGTAGTTGAGCATCATGGGAAATGTAGTTCCAAAACATCTGGGGTACCAAGGTTCGCCATCACTGAGCTAGGGTATCCTTGAGGTATATAACCTAATTCCAGAGAATATTGAGCCCCTGGCCATGAGGGGGCATGCTATTCCAGGTAAGGTAAAACTACTTGTAATGTTCAGTGACCTTGGAAGTGGTGATTTTCAGCCTTCCAGTACCCACATTATTAGAACAAGTTGCCCTAGTTTATGTTCGTTACTGAAATCTGTTTTGAGAGCCATGAACGGGCAGGGCAATATAAAAAAATATATATATATTTTTTTTTTATACATACAGTATGTTTGTACATTATTAAAGGGATTGTAAAGTGAATTTAAAAAAATAAATAAAAATAACAAACATGTTATACTTACCTCCACTGTGCAGCTCGTTTTGCACAGAGTGGCCCCGAACCTGCTCTTCTGGGGTCCCTCGGCGGCTGTCTCGGCTTCCTCCCGCAGGTGCTTCTCACATTCATGCGAGCTCCCTCGCATGGTGAGAAGCGCTGCTTTCCATCCACTCCAGCCAATCAGCGGCCAGGCTGAACGGTGGAAAGGATGTCGGGGGATGAGCGCGGGACTTTTGAGGGGTGAGGTAAGTAAAACGGGGGGGCTGGGGGCGCAGGCACTGTCAGATGTTTTTTCACCCTAATGCATAGAATGCATTAAGGTGAAAAAACATTTACCTTTACAACCCCTTTAATTGTTAATGGCACCCCAAATGTGGGAAGCAAGCATGCATTTCAGCATGTAACAAATGTGGCAAAATGCTCAGTAAAAAGCACTCATGTTGGAATGCAGCAAAAATGCTCCATGAGCTACTGTGCCACGTTTGTCATGTATACAGCAGCCCATTCACTTGAATGATAATGTGTGTATGCTTTTAAATGTGTAATTTTAAAACTATGATCCTTTTCACTCCATTTACACCTTTGTGTTCTGGGAACCCAAGTATAAATGAGCCGTGCAATTGTCAATGGCACTCCGTGGGAACAAACATGCATTTTTCCACATGCAAAAACGCAAGACAAATGCAGCAATATGCATGGTAAAAAACACACAGACCAGAATGCGGTAAAATGTTTCATGAGCTGCATTTAACCACTTGCTTACAGGGCAATTAAACCCCCCTCCTAGCCAGACCAATTTTCAGCTTTCAGCGCTGTTGCACTTTGAATGACAATTGCGCGGTCATACAACACTGTACCCAAATTAAATTTTTATCATTTTCCCCCCCAAATAAAGCTTTTTTTTTGTGGTATTTGATCACTGATGCGATTTTTTTTTTAAATGTAAAAAGACCAAATTTTCTTTTAAAAATGTTTTTTTATTTTGTTTTAAAATTTTATAAACGGGTAATTTTTGTCTGTCATTGATGTACGCTGATGAGGCGGCACTGATGGGCAGGAATCGGTGGCAATGATGGGCACTGATCGGTTACACTGATAGGCAGCACTTCTAGCTGGCATTCATAGGTGGCACTGGTGGGCATCGATAGGTGGCACTTGTGGGCACTATTACTGTTATAAATGAGGCATAAATTCCTCAATTCCAAAACTGGCTTCAAAAAATCCATGTATCTGGCGAAGGCATAGGGACGCTTTGGGGCAGCACCAGACCCACTCCTTGCTTCACGCTGCAGTCTATGGTGTCTCTGAAGTGTGTCCTTGAGGCTCCGCAACCTAGTGCATATGAGACCTTCTGTAATAAAACAAAAAACAAAATAACTAAGTAATTTCATATTATTTTTCAGGTACCTAGCAACTGGAAATTAATTTGCCAGCTTACACTACGAGTTCAAATTGGGAAAATCTACGGTGAGCACAATTGTGCGAGACACCTGTATCACCATCTGGGAGGTCCTAAGAGATGTGGTCATGAGAAAACCAAGCAAAGAGGAATCGAACACCAAAGCTGAGTTGTTTTGGGAGCGCTGCAACTTCCCTAACTGTGTTGGTGCCATAGACGGCAAGCACATCAGAATTGTGAGGCCAGTCGTTAGTGGGACAAAATTTTTTAATTATAAAAAATATTTTTCTTTTGTTCTTCTGGCAGTGGCTGCTGCAAACTACTCTTTCACCTACATAGACATTGGTTCTTATCGGAGCAGTTCTGACTCCAGCATTTTTTCCCACTCCAGTTTCGGAAGAATGATTCGGGAGAACACACTTGACCTCCCAAATGAACGACCACCCCCTGGAACATCTGAACCCTCTCTCCCTTTAATATTTGTCGGTGATGAGGCTTTCGCTCTGTCAGAAAAAATGCTCAGGCCATATGCTAACCGGTCACTCTCTGTGGAGTAAAGGGTATTTAATTACCGGCTAACAAGAGCAAGAAGAGTTGTGGAGTGTACATTTGGAATCCTGGCAAACAAATGGCGTTTTCTTCACACCCCAATAACTCTGAGCATGGAAAACGCCGTAATTGCAGTAAAAGCTGCCTGTGCACTCCACAATTTTGTCCGTGAAAGGGATGGATACCTTTTCGAGGACTCTTTAATGGATGAGATGGAAGGCGCAGATTGGACACATACAAGGGGCAATTACAGAGGGGCCAGCCTCCGGGGGAGAAATTTACTTCTTTATGAGTCCTGCCGGTCAGGTATCATGGCAGCTTGATGCAATTCAATAAACTTTTTTGCTGCATTGTCTACTATCTGTACTTTTTCAATAAATGTGATTAAGTTTTATTGTTCAACAGTGTGTCCATCTATTTTTTGCACTTACTGTGTCAACATACTCAACTTGCAATATCATTACACAACATTACATTGGTGGTCAATGGGATTGGTGGTCAGTGGGATTGGTGGTCAGTGGGATGCATGCCCTTACATTGGTGGTCAGTGGAATTGGTGGTCAGTGGGATGCATGCCCTTACATTGTTGGTCAGTGGGATTGGTGGTCAATGGGATTGGTGGTCAGTGGGATGCATGCCCTTACATTGGTGGTCAGTGGGATTGGTGGTCAGTGGGATGCATGCCCTTACATTGGTGATCAGTGGGATTGGTGGTCAGTGGGATGCATGCCCTTACATTGGTGGTCAGTGGGATTGGTGGTTAGTGGGATTGGTGGTCAGTGGGATTGGTGGTGAGTTCGATTGGTGGTCAGTGGGAAATGGAAATATACTTACGTTTGTGTTTGCGAACCTGAGGTGTGAAGTCATCCCAGTCTGCATACAGACTCCTGCAAATCTCATCCCAGTCTCTGCTCTTCCTGGCATTATTTTTGTATTCTTCTATCCGGCTGTCCCATATATATGGCCTGTCACGGACGAGTCTGATGAGCTCCTCATTGCCCACACTGTTCCGACGCTTGGGGGCCATCTTGACTGATTACAGATGGACATGTGACAGGAAACAGGAAGTGAGGGGGCGGAACTGGAAGGAGGAGCTGGAGGTGAAGAATTCGCATATATCTGAACCAACAATGCGATTCCAGAACGATTTTACATTGATGTCTATGGAAACTAAATTCACAACGTAACGCTGTAAACTCGCACAAGACCCTTTTTTTTAACGCATCACATTCAGGAAGGAATCGCAACGCATATATGTGAACGACCGTAATGAAAAACAATTACTTTTTGGATGACATGCGAATCTAGTTTTTGTTTTAACGCATCGCATTCGTTATCAACTCGCACAAGTGTGAACCGGCACTGAATGTGTTTTTTTTTCAATTTGATTCTAACCCCATACCTTAGTTCTGTGGATTAACCTATGATCCGTTAGGCTTCTTTTACATCTGCACATTCCAGAAACATGCACAGAAATGGGCATTCCACATGTGTTCCTGGAACACACAAAAAATGCACATCACACTCCCAAGGACATATTTTTGTTAAGGGCACCCAAAATACGGGAGGCAAACATGTGGTAAAAATGAGCGAACGGAACACAGCAAAATGATCCATTAACTACTTTGCCACATGGTGTGAATGAATACATAGGGTGGGGGATGGCAGAAGAATAGCAGATTAAATTTTTTATATATATAGTATCTCACAAAAGTGAGTACACCCCTGAAGTTTTTGTAAATATTTTATTATATCTTTTCATGTGACAACAATGAAGAAATTACACTTTGCTACAATATAAAGTAATAAGTGTACAGCTTGTATAACAGTGTAAATTTGCTGTCCCCTCAAAATAACTCAACATACAGCCATTAATGTCTAAACTGCTGGCAACAAAAGTGAGTACACCTCTAAGGGAAAATGTCCAAATTGGGCCCAAAGTGTCAATATTTTGTGTGGCCACCATTATTTTCCAGCCATGCCTTAACCCTCGCAGGCATGGAGTTCACCAAAGCTTCACAGGTTTCCACTGGAGTCCTCTTCCACTCCTCCATGATGACATCACTGAGCTGGTTAATGTTGAGACTTTGTGCTCTTTCACCTTCCATTTGAGGATGCCCCACAGATTCTCAATAGGGATTAGGCCTGGAGAGGTGCTTGGCCAGTCCATCACTTTTACCCTCAGCTTCTTTAGCAAGGCAGTCGTCTTGGAGGTGTGCTTGGGGTCATTATGTTGATATACTGCCCTGTGGCCCAGTCTCCGAAGGAAGGGGATCATGCTCTGCTTCAGTATGTCACAGTACATGTTGGCATTCATGATTCCATCAATGAACTGTAACTCTCCAGTCCCGGCAGCACTCATGCAGCCCCAGACCATAAAACTCCCACCACCATGCTTGTCTGTAGGAAAGACACACTTGTCTTTGTACTCCTCCCCTGGTTGCCGCCACACATGCTTGACACCATCTGAACCAAATCAGTGTATCTTGGTCTCATCAGACCACAGAACATGGTTCCAGTAATGTCCTTAGTCTGTTTGTCTTCAGCAAACTGTTTGTGGGATTTTTTGTGCATTATCTTTAGAAGAGGCTTCCTTCTGGAACGACAGCCATGCAGACCCACCCCTTCAACCTCCTTCAGCTCATACGTCTATTTCTCAAAGACAACCTCTAGATATGATGCTGAGCACATGCACTCAACTTCTTTGGTCGACCATGGCGAGGCCTGTTCTGAGTGGAACCTGTCCTGTTAAACCGCTGTATGGTCTTGGCCACCATGCTGCAGCTCAGTTTCAGGGTCTTGGCAGGTCTTATAGCCTAGGCCATCTTTATGTAGAGCAACAATTCTTTTTTTTAGATCCCCAGAAAGTTCTTTATCAGTATGAGAGAGAGCGATAACCCCAAATTGAACACACCTGTTCCCCATTCACACCTGAGACCTTATAACACTAACTAGTCGCATGACACCGGGGAGGGAAAATGGCAAATTGGACCCAATTTGGACATTTTCACTTAGCGGTGTACTCACTTTTGTTGCCAGCGGTTTGGAGGGGACAGCAAGTTTACACTGTTATACAAGCTGTACACTCGCTACTTTACATTGTAGCAAAGTGTAATTTCTTCACTGTTGTCACATGAAAATATAGAATAAAATATTTACAAAAATGTGAGGGGTGTACTCACTTTTGTGAGATACTGTGTATGCGCATATATATATATATATATATATATATATATATATATATATATATATCACACAAACATACATTATATAGCCATTTTATTATATTCGTAAGTTTATGTTTGGTATTAGTGACAGTAATAGTGCCCCTCCATTGGTATAAGTTGCATATTATTGTTATAAGTCGCACTATTAGTTACCCTTAATTAGCAGTAATCATGCAGCAATAAGTGACAGTAATAGCGACACTGTATTGGTATTAGTGGCAGTAATAGCGCCCTCTCATTGGTATAAGTGGCAGTAGTAGTGGCACATCATTGGCAGTAGTAACAGTAATAGCCCCAAGCAATGCACATGGATTCATTTGGGAGACCACTGACCTAACAAAAGAGAAAAAAAATGACAAATCAATAAATTGGAAATTTCCCTCTGGGAATTGTTCCTTGGGTATATAGTTTGCATGCTTTGGTATTGTGATGTGGGCTCAAAGTGCATTGTTGGTGTGGGGAATAGTGATGGCCGAACGGTTCGCCCGGCGGTCGTTTCGCGGCGAATTTCGGCTGTTCGCGGTCCGCCCGTTCGGCGGACTATTGGCGCCATTCGCCCCGGCGAACTTCCGTGTTTACTGTGTAAAAGAACTTTGACCTATGATGACACATCCATCATGGGGTACAGGACAGCCAATTGAGACATTACAGCACATGGACACTTGGACATTCCCCCTAACTTATAAATACACCCGATCCGGTGAGCCATTTTACATTCTTTCTTCGGTGACTATAGGGAGAGGTTGCTGTGTGGAGCAGGGAGAGATTACAGTGACCAAAATCGCTAGCTATTTGGTACACAAAAGTTCTTTTCAGGACTGGTATAGGTGTTAGGTGTAGTTCAGGGTAGGCAGTGCTGTGCTAGTGATTGTTGCAGCAGCCTGAGTGTCTTTTGTCAGTTTAGAGACAGGGACAGGACGGTGTGTGCTGCAGGGACAGCCAGTTTAGTCATTAGCTGTTACTATCAGGTCCACAAAAGTGCTATTTCAATTATTGTTCCAGTAGCCTCTGTTTTGTCAGTTTATATAGGGACAGGCAGGAAGCAGTGTGTGAGGCAGTGAGGGTCAGTTTAATCAGTAGCTGTTACTATTAGTTCTACAAAGGTTCTTTTCAGGACTAGTATCAGTGGTATGGTAATAGGCTTGTACATGTATAATATTCTTTCTTCCAAATATAGAAAGAATATTATACTTGACTGCTGCCCTTCTGCTGCAGTCTGCTAATCATTCACAACCCACTTGTTCCACAAAGCTCCTTATAAGGACTGGTAACTTGGTCTGTCTAGGGTGCTACAGTACATAGGGTTGAGTGAGGTACAATCTGCCATTCTATAAGGACTGGTATAGGTCCACAATACATAGGGTTGAGGTGCACTACTGCTGACCGCTGCCCTATACTGCAGCAGTCCTTCATCGGTATAGGGACTGACGTACAGTCTGCTAATCACTCACACACAACCTACTTGGTCCACAAAGGTCCTTATAAGGACTGGTAAGGTATAGGGTACTACAGTACATAGGGTTGAGTGAGGTACAGTCTGCCATTCTATAAGGACTGGTGTCGGTCCACAATACATAGGGTTGAGGTGCACTACTGCTGACCGCTGCCCTATACTGCAGCAGTCATTCATCAGTATAGGGACTGAGAGTTTTGTCACAGGGTCATTTAAAAAATGACAGGCAGAGGAAGAGGCAGGCCCTTCCGCAGGGGTGGTAGGGGTAGGGCAGGAGCAACAGGCTTGAGCCAAAGTGGGAAGTTGCAGAAGGTGCATTCAATTACTTTAAAGGACGCACCAGACTTGGTTGAGTGGCTCGCTCAGCCTTACTCTTCTGCACCCTCCTCATCCTCTCGATCTGCACCCTCTTCTTCACTCTCTGCTATGTGCACCCCCAAAGACACTACCACCAACAACACCACCACCACCACCAACAACAACACCACCACCACCACCACCACATACCTTCCGCTTGAGTCATAGGAATTATTTTCCGATCCATATCAAGACATTTCTGATGTGCAGCCACTCTTGGTATTGGATCAGGAAGAGGAGGCAGCAACAACCGCTACTCAGCAGTCTGACGACAGTACCCAGATCAGCCCAAGGAGGAGGTTGGTCCCCGGTGTTGCTACCTACTCCGAGATCTCTACTTATAGCGGTGGGAAAGGTGACGTTGAAGATGACGTGTCTAGTGATGTCACGTGGGCGCCCACAAGAGAGGAAGAGGAGGGGAGTTCAGAGGGAGATATGGACCAGCAGATAGGGAGGAGAAGCAGGAATAACTTACATTGCACAGGAGGGACAAAGCAGACTGCAAATGTATCAGGAGCGAGCCATCGACCATGTACGGTTACATCTGGCGCTCCCAGGACACCGGCACATGGCTCCGCAGTGTGGGCTTTTTTTAACGTGTCCGCTGCTGACAATAGCGTTGCCATCTGCAATCTTTGCAGTCAACGCATTAGTCGCGGTAAGCCCAACACTCACCTAGGGACGACCGCCTTAAGAAGGCACATGAGCAGCCATCACCGAGCCGAGTGGGAGCAACGGAACACACAAAGCCACACTGCAGGCTCTCACCGTCCAGCCTCGTCTTCTACTTCTCCTTCTCCTCTCTCCTCACAATTGTCCTCCACTCCACCTTCCATCACGCCAAGCTCACATTTTTCTGCAAAAAGGCAGGCTTCCGTGGGCCTAATGTTCGAGCGTAAAAAAATGATGACACCGGAATAACCCTCTTGCCCAACGGTTGACGGCTGGCTTGTCAGAACTCATAGCCCACCAACTACTGCCATATAAACTGGTGGACTCGGAGGCCTTTCACAAATTTGTGGCCATTGGAACACCACAATGGAAGGTCCCACGAAGGAAGTATTTCTCAGAGAAGGGCATCCCAGAGCTATATGGCCATGTTCAGCGGCAAGTGAATGTATCTCTGGCACACAGTGTCGGTGCCAAGATACATCTGACCACAGACACGTGGTCTAGCAAACACGGGCAGGGAAGGTATATCACTTTTACTACCCACTGGGTGAACCTTCTGACGGCCGTCAAGCATGTAACCCGTGGCACCCGTGTAGATTTGGGTTTACCGCCACGGATTGCATGCAGGGCTGACTCTTCTTCTCCTCCTCCTCCTACTCCATCCTCCTCCCTCTCCTTCTCAGCTGACTCCTCCTTTTCCGCTGCTAGCGTCTCTTCCGCTACGTCGCCCAAGCTCCCCAGAACCTATTCGACATGCCAGGTGAGACATTGCCATGCCGTGCTGCGTCTGTTGTGCCTGGAAGCCAAGAGCCACACTGGCCCGGCACTCCTTTCAGCTTTGCGTTCACAGGCAGATCAGTGGCTAACACCGCTCAATTTGACAGTTGGTAAAGTGGTGTGTGACAACGGTGCCAATCTGCTTAGCGCATTGAAACAGGGCAAAATCACGCACGTGCCATGCATGGCACACGTCTTAAACTTGGTCGTGCAGCGATTCCTTGTCAAATACCCTGGGGTCCAGGACATCTTGCACTTCCAGGCCTTGCTTCGAGAAATGCTGCATTCTGCTTTTGCGTGCGCTGGCAGAGGAGCAATTCCCACTCCCAGAGAAGGAGTTGCGGGTACCAATCCAACAGCGCCTGCAAGAAGAGGCCGGTTTGAAGATGTGTTGGTGACTTCGGATATGAGGTCATTCTTTCAGCCGACCCATCGACAGATGTCATCCGGATCCAGCATCAGGGAACGTCTAGACCGTCAGGTGTCCGACTACATCGGGTTAACGGTCGATGTGGACGCTCTGAGGAGTGATGAACCCCTGGACTACTGGGTGGGCAAGCTTGGCCTCTGGCCAGAGCTTGCCAAATTTGCAATCAAACTGTTGGCTTGCCCCTCATCCAGTGTCCTGTCCGAAAGGACGTTCAGCGCAGCAGGGGGGATCCAGACCGATAAGCGTACTCGCCTAGCTCACGACAGTGTTAACTACCTAACATTTCTAAAAATGAATGAGGCATGGATCTCGGAGGAATTCAACACATGTGACCAGTAGACCATGTATATGTCTATAAACAATTTTTTTAATCGAGCACACAGATCTTCTTTCTTCATTTGGCTCACTTCCTTGTCCAAAAAAAGCACACCGTACTATATGCCCATACCCTCCTCTTTGAAGAGGTTGAGCGGTGTCATATTTCTACTGGGGCTGCTTATTATGAGGGGCTCCCACCATCCCTGTGCTGTGCTGACATCCTCCTGGGGCTGTACCTCTGCTGTGCATATTATGAGGGGCTCCCACCATCCCTGTGCTGTGCTGACTTCCTCCTGGGGCTGTACTTCTGCTGTGCATATTTTGAGGTGCTGCCACCATCCCTGTGCTATGCTCATTATGAGGGGCTCCCACCATCCCTGTGCTGTGCTGACTTCCTCCTAGGGCTGCTTATTATGAGCGGCTCCCACCATCCCTGTGCTATGCTGACATCCTCCTGGGGCTACTTATTATGAGGGGCTCCCACCATCCCTGTGCTATGCTGACATCCTCCTGGGGTTGCTTATTATGAGGGGCTCCCACCATCCCTGTGCTATGCTGACATCCTCCTGGGGCTGCTTATTATGAGGGGCTCCCACCATCCCTGTGCTATGCTCATTATGAGGGTCTCCGACCATCCCTGTGCTATGCTGACTTCCTCCTGGGGCTGCTTACGGTGCAGGTGTCAGTGCTGTATATCACGGTGCAGGTGTCAGTGCTTTATGTCACGCTGCTGATGTTAGTGCTCTCTATCACGGTGCTGCTGTCAGTGCTGTATATCACGGTGCTGGTGTGAGTGCTTTATGTCACGCTGCTGATGTCAGTGCTCTCTATCACGGTGCTGCTGTCAGTGATGTATATCACAGTGCTGGTGTGAGTGCTTTATGTCATGCTGCTGATGTCAGTGCTCTCTATCACGGTGCTGTTGTCAGATCACTCTATCACGGTGCAGGTGTCATTGCTGTATGTCACGCTGCTGATGTCAGTGCTATCTATCACGGTGCTGCTGTCAGATGACTCTATCACGGTGCAGGTATTATTGCTGTATGTCACGCTGCTGGTGATCATCTCCTACACCCTCTTCTTTGCCTACCCTGGTCCCTCACCTTCCCTCTCCTCCATTGCCTTCATGCGCTCCACAGTCCTGAATTGTCACAACAATTTCTCATATAAAAAAAGAATGCTTGTAGTTGTCGATCCCAGATTCACCTCATACATGTGTTATGTCATTGGCCATGTGGTGGGGCTATGTTTGCACAGCTATTAATTATTTTGTGGCTGCAAATTTGACCTGTAGGTTTGCGAAGTTCGCCTCCCATTGAAGTCAATGGGGCCCGCCGCAAACGTTCCGGTTCGCGAACTATCGGCCGCGTTCGCGGTCCGCGTTCGCGAAACGTCCCGTCGGAAGTTCGTCCATCACTAGTGGGGAAATCTTGGTGCATGCTATTTCTGTCCACACCTTGGCCTTATGAATCCGGTCTGCGTAGCTTGGATGTTAAGTATCTCATATTTCTGGGTGCACCTCCAATGCCGATATCAGTTGGAATTGAATGATGTCTCTGGTCATCTGGAGACACACCCACACTCCTAGCCACAGAAGATCAGCAAAAAATACTGGGAACTTCCTGTAGAAAAAGGAAATTCCTTTATTTCATAAATATGCAGAAATCGTTATTTTACACTATCCTATAAAATATAAACTAAACGCTGTAACAAGCTTTTAGCCATGTTCTTCGGCGTTTTGAATTTTTACAGCCTAACAGCATTTGCTCCAGGACACACAGGCAGCCATTTTTTTTACTGTCTCTAAATGCTTATGCCTCCAAACTCCTCTAAAAGTTATTAAACCATTTCAGATAATGAAAGAATCATGACGGTTGGGTAACCTGCATTTTATCACACTGGATGAACGCAGGTCACTGTTGTTTTCTGTGTCCTGTTCACACTGCAGCCCACCCCAGTGTTGTGGTTCAGTGAGCTGAAATAAAATGCAGACATGCTGCATTTTATCACAGCACACCAGAAGGAATCGCATATCCCTGTACAGCAGTGCAACACACCGTGTTTCTGTACAGTGAGATGAATCACTGTCATTTTTGTGTATGTCAAAGAAAGTTAGTACAAAAAAGGGATCTGTGTGATGTAATGAAACATGCATCACACCACCCTCTACTGTCAACTCACTGCAGCCGGAATGGAGAGCCACACACACACTAAACTGCAGTGTGACCAAGCCTTTAGGCATATTGAATGCCTGTAAACATCCATGTGCATGAGGTCTTACCTGAAACCAGGGGCAAATCCAGGAGGGGCAACGGGACAATCCCCCCCCCAAGAAATTAGTGATGGGCCAGCGGGTGAGCGGGCAGGCCAGTCAGCAGATGAGTGTGCGGGCAGGTTAACGAGCAGACGGTCCAGTCAGCGGGGGTCGGCAGGTGAGTGTGTGGGCTCGGCAGTCATCGGGTGAGTGGGTGGCCAGTCAGGGAGCAGAGAAATTACATCATCTCTCACTACCCACCCTATATCACTGCAGTTCCCCCCTCACTGTGCCGCCGCGGACAGCAGAGAGATTACATCATCTCTCTGCTGCCTGTCTTCACTCTGGCAAGTGACAATCAGCACCTTAGCAGGCCAATGACAACCAGCAACGTATAGGCAAGTGACAATCAGTAACATGTGGCAAGTCACGTGGCAAATTACAATCCACAACCTGTGGCAGGTGACGTTGCAAGTGACAATCAGCAACATGTGGCAAGTGACAATCCACAGCATGTGGCAGATGACATGGCAAGTGACAGTCAGCAACGTGTGGCAGGTGACTTAGCAAGTGACATTCCGCAAGGTGTGGCAGGTGACATGGCAAGTGACAATCTGCAACGTGGGCAGGTGATGTAGTGAGGGAAGATCCACAACATGTGGCAGGTGATGTGGCACGTGACTATCAGCAACATGTGGCAGGTGACGTGGTAAGTGACAATCCGCCACTTGTGGCAAGTGACAATCTGCATCTGGTGGCAGGTAAGTCACAATCCGCAACTTGTGGCAGGGACGTGGCGAGAGGCAATCTGCATCTGAAGGCAGGTCAACGTGGAAAGTGGCACTCAGGGCTCCCACTGATTCTGCATTATGGTGAGTTGAACTATTTCATTTTATATTACAATGTAATAATAGAAAAAATGTGCTTCAATCATCTTGACACCATAACAGCCATGGTGCAGTGATGATGAAAGCACTAACACCAGGCACTGCTCCGATAAATTGCCCACAAAAAATGTATTTCCTGGCAGTGCCCCTCCCGAGGCTAGTCTCTGGATCTGCCCTGCCTGTAATAAAGTATGTCCCACATCCTGCTAGACATGTGCGGTTCATTTAGTTCTGAACAATTTTTGTTATTAATACTAACGAATTTAAACTAATCTGAAATAACAAAATCAAATTCGAAAACAAGAATAAAATAAAGGAATTCAATAGTGTATAACAGAATAGAATAGAAAATAAAAGAATGGAAAAAAATATAATAGAATATAATAGAATAGAATTAAAAAGAATAGCATAAACAGGACAAAATAGAATAGAAAATAAAAAATAGAATAGTTTAAAATAGAATAGAAAACAATAGAATAGAAAATAATAGCATAGAAAATAAAATAAAAGAAAAAAACAATATAATAGAATATAAATGTCTTTTCGAATAGAATAGATTAAAATAGAATAGAAAATAACAGAACAGAATAAAAAATATAGAATAAAATAGCATATAACCGTCTTCTGAAATTTAAATTTAATACATTTGAATTGAATAAAAAATAATATTATGGAATATAAGAGAAAAAAACAATAGAACAGAATAAAACACAAAAAAACTGTCTTTTGAATTTCAAATAGAATAAATTCAAATAGAATAGGAAATAAGAAAAGAATAGAAAAGAATAGAACAAAAACAATAGACTAGCATTCAATAGAATAGAATAAAATACAATATAATCATCTTCTGAAAATCAAATTTAGAATAGAAAATAAGACCATAGAATAGAAAAAACAATAGACTAAAATAGAATAAAATAGAATATAACTGTCTTTCAAGTAGAATAGATTAAAATAGAATAAAAAAAACAATAGAATAGAAAATAGGAGAATATAAAATAACTGAATAGAAAAAACAATAGAATAGAATAAAATAGATTATAACCACCTTTCGAATAAAATAAATTTGAATGTCAGTTCAAATTGAAATGCCAATTCGAATTCAACTAGAAGAAATTAGAATAGAATAGAAAAGAACAGAAAACACAATAGACTAGTGTTCAATAGAACATAATCATCTTTCGAATAGAAAGTAAGAGAATAGAAAATAATAAAATAGAAAAAACAATAGAATATAATAAAGTCGAAAAAATATAACAAAATCCCTGATGTTATTACCTGTAAATGTTATTAACCAGTTATATTTTGTGTATTCAGCAATGCATCCAGTCCTTTTTAAAACAATCTACTGAAGTGGCCAGAACTAGTTCTTGGAGTCTTTTCCACATTTTTCACAGCTCTTACTGGGAAGAAACCTTTCTGTATATGTCTTTCCCTCAAGACGTAAATAGTGCCCTCTTGTCTTTTGTGATAACCTAACCTGAATAACTCTACGTCAAAGTGAGGAAAAAACCTGTGCAACAATTTTATGCCTTGTACAGACGATCAGATTATCTTACAAGGTATTGTTCGCATTTTTTTGCATAAAACTAATATCGAAAACAACATTGCAAAATGTGCTCTACAAAAAGTATGATTTATGATCTAGTACGATTCTAGAAAAACCTTGCGGTGTGCATAGTTACGTATCGGAAATTATGTCAAATATGTGTGACCCCTGTGTCTGCCACACCTTTTGGCTATCCATTCGTAGTCTACAGGCATATTCGTGTATTTCTCTCCGGACGTTGCTTTTCACACAATTTTTCGCTTGTTCTCTTAACGAATGAGAATGTTACAGAAAGAATGCAGGACCCAGCACTTCCAGTTGCCATGTTGGGGATATTGGCTATCCAGAATGTAATTAAAAATAAGAAACAAAAAAGCAGGACATGGTCCAAGCAATGGCTTCAGGGCCGACAGAAATACACATCCAACAATCCAGACGATTATCAAAATTTTTTAAGGATGAATGATGAAAGTTTCCAAAATCTGCTGCAAGCTGTCACACCATTGATCATCAGAAAGGATACACCAATGCGGGAATCTATTAGTCCTTAACAATGGCTAATAGCTACGCTGTTACTTGGCGTCAGGGAGAAGTCTTCAAGACCTCAAATTTTCGACAGGCATTTCTCCCCAAGCACTTGGAAAAATCATCCCAGAGATCTGCAAGGCTCTTATCGTGGCATTAAAGAAAGAATATATTAAGGTACAGTGCTTTATTATTTTTAGTGTTATTAAATAACAAATATGTCATACCTAACTGCTCTGTGAATGGGTTTTGAACAGAGTGGCCCCAATCCTCCTTTTATTTGGTGTCCCTGGGGGGCTCCTAGCTTCCATGGGAGCACTCGTGCGGATGCGATCCTCAGTTCTGCTGCTGCATTCATTGACACAGACAGCAGGACTTGGCCCCGCGTCACTGGATTTTTTTTTTCAGCAGCGGGATACAATGACTCCTGCTGCTATCATTCTATCCAATGAAATTAAGGAAATCTATCCAATGAAGACCCGAGACATTGGGTGGAGCTGCTGGGTTTGTCCTGGAAGCAGGAACGATTGGGTTCAGTTAAGAAAAAGGGGGGCTTTTGGGGGCTCGTGGGGTCTGTTCTGGTTCCAGGACCGGGGTAACCCCATGAGGGGTCCCGGTCACGGGGTGTTCGACATCCCACAACATGTTCCGGTTAGAGGCCCCTGATAGACCTGCCTGGTCTGGGGTAGGAATCCGCCTGTTCCCGAGTCCTCGGACCCTGCTGGTCCGAGGCGCAGTAACTGAGGGAGGATTCAAGGTGTCCGGCTGTGCTCTCGGCTTGGAGAGGCACCACAGCTCGTGGAAGTGACTGGGGGAAGACTCTTTGGAGGAGGGCAGGCAAGTGGCATCCTGGGAATTGCCTGGTTACTGAGTTGGGAAGGACATTGACGAATTCACGTTTTTCCAGTGCCATTGAGGAGACGGGAAACGTTCCAGGTACTGAGGAAAAAGGTTCCTGTTCACCCTTAGTTACAACTTCTATACGTTCATATGATTGCTTCAAGTTTTTAGTCAATGTGCTGCCTGCCATGATCTCTGGCGAGAGATATGTTCAGCCTTGAAGTACCCAGCTGCGAGTGGCTACTCTCTGGGTGGAATTGGAGACTTGGCTAGACCTGCAGTTCAAGGTGCCTGAGTTCTTCACCCATGCCCTCTGTTCCCATGAGAGACTGTGTTATTGGACGTTACTACTGTAAAATAAAAACTTTATTAAAGGACTTTATCCATGTCATGGTTCAAGTCGTTGGTAATCAACCCTGGGAACCCCTAGACGTGGAAGAACAGGCCAAGAGAAGGTAACTGGTAAGCCCAATAAGTCAAGGCCGCCCAGCAAGGGTAGTGGTCGCTACATAATGTTTTTTTAAGTATTGTTATGTTAGCAATAGTTGACGCCAACTACGAGTTTGTTTACTTAGATATTGGCAAGAACGGGCTGAACTCCAATGGAAGCATCATTGACCAAACTGAATTCTTCAAGCAGCTCAAGGAAGGGACACTCAACCTACCATCTCATGATGAAAGTGTTGAACGCATGAACTTTGTATTTGTTGCAGATGATGCATTTGCGCTCAGTGAACATATAATGAAATCATTCCCCATGAGAAATCTCACAAGAGAACAGAGGATCTTTAATTATTTGTTGTCTCGGGCATGCAGGGTGGTTGAAAATGCCTTCGGTATCCTTGCCAATCGTTTTCTAATCTTCCTTACCACTATAAATTTAGCGTTGTACAAAATCGACTCCAGTGTACTATGCTGTTGTGTCCTTCACAATTATCTGCAGAGAAATTCTCAGGGATACATGACATCTTTGCCCTTTGAAAGAGAATCAGATGTTTCAATAGCAATGCCAGGGAGTAGTATTTATGGAGACAGTCATGATTGTAGGGGGTACTCACTCCCCTGAACAGTGGACATCCCAGGCTTCACACACAAAACGCCCGGCAATGCCGACTGGATTACATGGATTATTTTGTTGGAATGGGGTCAATTCCCTGGCAGGATGACAACTAAAATCACCACTTGGCCCCTTTTTCAAAAATCTTTTTCTATAAAATCAATTTAAAATGCTGGTTGTATGCGTAGGGATGTGATCAGTTTGGAAATTAATGATTTCTCTCTCAATTTATCCTTTTTTTTAACATGCACATCCAGTGTTCAGTACACCCTTCCATTCAATCCCATCCGTCTTTTTTCCTTTGGTCAACAGGAAGTTTACGTTTTATGTTTTTGTTCTGTGTTATTGCATTTACCTTTATGCAGTACTACATACGCCAATATTTTACTAACATAATATATAATGTTGTTGTTATCATTATTCACTTTGGTCAAGAAATGCACCAAATTTTATAAACAATCTTTGCTTTATTAGAAAGCAGCCAATAACAGTTAACATGCAATTTTTTGCAGTATATAGCCAAAGAAATACAAGTTCTTAACTGCAACAGCAGCCAGATTCAAACTTTACAACTTTTCTGTTGTTCTATTTTTTCAAAAATAGTCATAGTGCAAAGCAAAAACAATGACATTCAGGCTTTAATCGTGATTGTTTTATTTTTTGCATTTCTGAAATTTTTTTTGTTCAGGCTGGGTTCACACTTGAACACACAGTGCCTCCCAGCAGGAGTCCGTTTCGTCTCCAAACACAAACATCTCATGTGACACTGCACTGTGGTGCCGATCACATGCGATGTCTGTGCAATGCAAGTACAGTCATACAGTTCTATTACTGAACTTGCATTGTATTAGATGGAAATAGTGCAGGTCCTTTTTGTTCCCTGCACTGGAATTTGATCACATGCGATCTGTGAACCGATCTGGGGGTGTGAAATTAATTCTAAGATAAATGGGTGTAGTTGAGGACACCTTAGGTTATAGGGACTCAAGACAATAATACATTAGGGATTGGATTCTGTGCAGCAATTCACGCCTTCTGGGGTACGAATTGAAATAAATAGTCAATTAAAATAAATTCTAAAATAAGTATTATTATCCGAGGGCGGTTACGGATTCCCTCTATTTATTCCATATATGTATACATTTGTCTATTCCTATAGTTAGCTATTATATTAAAACTCTTATAATGTTACTGTTGATAGCACAATAATATAAGGTTAGCTATGAAATGAAACACACTGCTTAATAAAACAACGTCTTATTTATTTCCCAACAAAATAGGAAAATGCTAACATGAAAATACTTAGAGCATATAACAAAAGAACATTAAAGATACTTATCAAGGCTGTCCCCCTTAGACACAGTCTCATCAGCTGGGCTCACGATGATGGTAACAGAGAGAGACATAAGGCTCAGAGAACCATCAGGCAAGAGGCAAGAGCCTTCTGTGTGCACTTTTTACACATTCATTCAGAACCACTCATAACCACATCCACTACCCTCCTGTCCAATGAGATATTGCCAAGAGGTAGTCATTTTAATATATTATATTTCTGTCCATCCTGCTGTATTGGCCTCCAGGGGCAGTTCTTAGCTTGCCCTTTGATCTTCTGTAGCAGGATATTCATCAATCATCTTGTCAGCCATGGTCCTTTTTTGAAGCTTGCTTTCAGAGCTAATCAAGGATTTCCATCACACCAGTTAGTCAGGATCCAAGCTTTTGTTCTACAAAGCTTTTATGTGCAACTCATTCCATTCCAGTCACCTGGTATCAACCAAAAAGTGAAACTCCAGAAATAATATATTAAAGCATGTTGCTTTCCAACATAAGCCACTTTGTGCCTAAAGGGTGTATATCATTCAGTCCATTACTGTGTTAATGTGTTGCACTTCCCAAAGTGTACAGTTACTGTGGCTGCCAGCTGTGTGGAGCCCTTGCCCCCTTAGATCTCGGATGCATGACACTGGGGGCAGGTCTGTGGCGACACTTTCCGCATGAGCTTCCCCCTGTGCAGGGTCTCACTTCCTGGGTTCCCCCCATTACTCCCCCATTGTAACCACACGTTAGTTGGCTTCTCTGCCCCTAGTCACGCAGCAACAAGGTATTCTTAATCTTTATTTTCCTCTCCATTATATCTTCTTCTTTTGCACTTTAGTTTCTCATTCTTTTTCTTTGTTTTACACCTTTACTAACTTTTCCACATAATTTTTTACACATACTACCCTGTTTTTTTTTCAGAGGTCCCCTCATTAGGGCCACCCCACCTTTAACACTCAATTTGTGCCATATCTTACACCTTGTAAGGTGTTGTTTGTGCTGTTTGGGAGTCGCTCGGGCGTGCTCCCTCAGCCTCGGTTTGTGGCAGTCTTAGGCCGGCCGGACTCTCAGTGTGCTGTACCGCCTCTGCGCAGATATACATGTAAGTCTGTGGGTCAAATGTACATCTGTGGGGGGTTCTCCATGTTTGTACATTTGTCCACTTTTTCCCAGTTGATTAAAATACGGTTGTTTATTTTACCCATAGGTTACCATTACAGTTTTGCTCACGACGAGTGGCTATAAGGTCACAAAACGCATAGAGCCTTCAACTGCCGTTTTGTGTATACAATTTTCAACAAAGCATGAACGTTCCTTCTTGACCTTTGTACCTTTGTTTTTGCTTTTTTCCTTAAATGACACTTCAATGTGTCATGTATCTACATATAATTTGTGTTTATTAAATATTCAGCTCTTCATGTATTTGCTATTAAGTTCTTGTTGGGATGTATATCTTGATGAAATAGAAAATACTAATATATGGCTATGTGCAATAACATGTAAATATATGACTATTTGAATTTATTCAAACTTGTTTTTTACCAAATGTTATGCTTTTGCTTCCGTGTGTCTCATATAAAGTCCCGCCTGTTGCTCCTTTTTCTTTAAATATTAAATCGGGATGGAGGAGGGGATGTGAACGCCCTCTATTACCTCATTTAAAGTCCCAAATAATTTCTTCTTTTCTCCTTTTCTTCATTGTTAACCTCATATCCCACCCTTCCCGCTCTACCCTGACCCCAACTGGTGCGGGCATTAATCCCTAACTGCCAACTGAGCATAAACAATATCCAACCTGTGAAGGAAAAGCATAGGAATATTAAGACATATGCATAGTCATTATCAACCGGTCTCTTATCAGCAAGCCATATGTTCCATCTCAGGTTGTGCATTTTAAAGCACGGGGTGAAACTTCGCTGTGCTACCTGACACATTGTAGGACTGTGCTCACCGATCTGAGTGAGTTGATTGGCGAAGTGCTTCCTTCCGCCGACAAGGAGGGAATTAAGGAGACTATTCCATAAGTAGACAACACTAGTAACATGACCCTTTGACGGGTAAATAAGGTGTTGAAGAAATCACAATTAGCATGTGGTTTAAGGCATGGTGCAACACACCTATTTGGACAAAAGGATAGTTGTTCCAATATTAAGTAAACAGACCGTGCGGTTCAGGGCAGCTCCCAAGTTATAGGGTGCAAGCCCTTCAGGGGCAGGTGTTGAACTGAATCAGAGATCAATGTCATTATGCAGTCAGATGCTACACCCATCTCGCACTGAACATACGGGTACATTAATGGTGGATGTGTATGAACTAAAAGGTGATTTAAAAGAAATGGGGGCATGGAAGCTTCATCTATTCTTCGGGTATGGTGTCCCAGGGTATTGGGCCAGAGGACAGCGGATACAGTGAGCAATGTTGGTATGCAGTTTCTGGGCCCCTCTCCTGTTGTAGATGACAAGAGTTTTTGTTCCAAAGAACCAATATAAAGGAGGGGGAACACCTAGGAGCATATAGTGCAGGTAAATGCAGAGTTACATGTATACTCATCTGCGTGCATCCCGTTGCTCAAGACACGCTATGGCTGCCTCTGGATCTTCAAAGAAATGTTCTGTCATCATCCTCCACACGTAATCGAGCCGGAAACAGCATGGCATACTTCACATTTTTGATCCGCAGACGACGTTTTACCTCTGTGAAGTGTTTGCGCGTTCTCTGCACCTCTGCTGAAAAGTCAGGGAAGACTGTGACTGTTTTGTTTCCGAATGGGATGTTGCCTTTCTCCCTACTAAGACAAAGAATAGCATCCCTGTCTCTGAAATTCAGAAACTTAGCTCTAAAAGTATGGGGGGTGCTCCAGGTGGTGGTGGTTTGCCCGACATTCAGTGTGCCCGCTCAACTACAAACATGGGGGAGAACGAGTCCATCTCATATGTATCAGAAAGAAGCATCTCAAGGTGGGTCTCTCCCCTCCACCCTCTCTGGCAGGCCTATGAAGCGTAAATTGCACCTGCGGAGTCTGTTTTCAATGTCATCTTGTTTTTGCAGGAGCTGGGTTACCTGAAGTTGCATAGCATCTGAGGAGATTTGCGGGGGGGTTCTCCACATTGCTCAGGTGAGTCTCTGCTGTCTCTGTAACTCTCTCTCTAAGTTTCTGAAAGTCCTGCCTGACTAAAGAGATATCAACTTTTACCTCTTCAATCCGCTTTGTAAGGTTGGTTTGGCAGGATGTTACAGCTTCTTGGCATGCTGTTATGGCTTCCAGGAGTCTGCCTGTGTCTGTGCTCTGAGCACTGCCCTCCTCCTGTGCAGCGGCTCCATCTTGGTCCACAGGATCTGTCTACTCATGGTGGTACTGAGCCAGCTTGGCAGCTGCCCCAGTGTTTCTTTTTGGCGGCAACATGTTCCCGGTCCGGGTGGTGTCTGTATCGGAAGGTGATCTGCGTTCTGGGTCTCAGGATATCTGAATAAGATTTTTGGCCGGTGGAGCTCTGCTTACTTGCGTCCCTATCTCATGCTGCTCCAGGCCACGCCCCCAGTGACTTTTTTTTTTACAGTTGACCTTGCTACTAATAGCAGTAGGATGGGGGGGGGGGGGGCTCACATACACAGGAACTGACAGGGAGGGGGGTGGAGAGGAGAGCTGTGGATGATGGAGTCATGTAAACTGACCACGGTAATCGGAGCTCAGCAGCCCTGATTACCGTGCTCAGTACACAGAGGGGGACACAGGAACTGGCAGGATCAGACAGGTTTTTTACAGCTTAGAGAGGGGTAGATTGGACAGCACAAGCACTGTACTGTCTAACCTGCTGTAAGGGAACAGAATTTATTTTTTTCTTTTTTTAAGGTTTCAACCACTTTAAGGGTCCTACATCTCTAACGATGCTTTTTTATTACATCCAGTTGCTAGAGCTGTTGTGGTTTGTATTTGTTGGTATAGGGTAGAAATCAGATTAGGAGAAGCCTTTGATGGGTCAAAGTTTGCATCTCCCAATCTAAACTAGATGTCAGCATTGTTGTTTAGAATATCTACTTAGTAGTAGTTTACATGTTTTACCAACATTTCTAAATTTGTGTTAAAGTGGTTCTAAAACCTAATTTTTTTTACTTTAATGCCCAATTTAAATCCAATGCCGTGCCTTAGATCAGTAGCTCTCTCAAATCTCTCCCTCCCCAAAGGGCGGACTGATAGCAGTGGATCTGCTTTTGTCAATCAAATTCTGTGATGAGAGAGCAGGGGACAGGGCTGAGCCACCCTGTCCATGTTCAGGCCCGCTCTGTGCAAAACCATTGCACATAGAAGGTAAGTATAACATGTTTGTTATTTTATTATAAAAATAAAGCTTTAAAATCACTTTAACCCCTTCTGGACCGCCCACCACACATATGTGGCAGGGTAGCCCTGCTGCTGAAAATCGTTTAGTGCATGAGATAATGTGGGCACACGCACATGTCCGCTGCAGGCCAAGGGAGCATGCCCGAGGGTTACGTTTTTGAAAATTAATATTCCTGAAACCACAGTTGGGTTTTAGGGCTAATTTTGCTAAATTATGGTTTCAGTACCAGTCTGGCTGTTCTCCTTGGCTGCAGGTGTCGCTGTCACCACCGGCAAGTGGTAGAATGCAGTTTAGCTGGGTGTATTGAGTGCCACGTTTTCTCGGAACCAGCCCAGTGGGAGTGTTCTCCTGCTGTGCACTCTGCGAGGTGGTATTTAAGGTACTGACATCACGTGCTTCGGGGTTCCGGTCCAGAAGATATTTTCTGTCTGTCTGTTTGGTCCTGGTCCTCCTGACCAGCCCCCATGGCCCTCCTGGCCTGGGGTACGGATCCATGCAATTCCAAGTCTCGGGCTGGATAGCCCAAGGTGAAGTAACTGCACGGACCGGTCTGAATGGATATTGAGGCCTGAGGGTTCGAAGGTGGTCCGGTGCCGTCTCATCTAAGGAGAGGCCCAGCAACTGGACAGGCATCCAGGGGAGAACTCTTCGGGAGAAGGCCATGCACAAGGCTGGTTTCTCTGAAGGTGCCTGGAGGCTTAGTTGAAGGACACTTCATGGATCCACACTCATACAGTATCGCCGGATTGGCTTAGAGTTACTGGTACCGTATGATAGTTCTCTAGATTTTAAACTTGGTTACGCTCAAGTCTGTGGCAGAGACTTTTCTCAAGTATTTCATATTCAAGTCTGTGGCAGAGACTTTACTTTACTTAGCACCCTGCCAGCTGCTATGCCTAGTGAGAGGAGGTCTATCTGGAGGTTGTGAGAATCCAGCTGTGAAACGGTTATTCTCTGAATTTATTCTATAAGAGACTTTCTATTTTTGCAGTCCAAAAGTACCTGAACTTCTTCCTAACCCTCTACCTAAACTGAGAGATCTTGTTCTTGTTTCAAATAAATAACCCACAAGAAGTTCCAGTGTCAGTTTCTACATTTCTTTGGGCCATTTACCATGGGAAACCCTAGACAGAGACAAGGTCAAGAAGGTTACGGTAAGCCCAATAAAATCAGCAGCTAAAAAGGAACGGAAAGGGGTAAATGGGACTGTTGCGGTGCTGATATTAGTAAGGAACATAGAATTTATTTAAAAGGGATATTTTATTGAATATGCTAAAAATGGCCCAAAAAAGGTCAATGAATACAAAATTAGAAAACAACAGATATTAATTTTCATACAGACAACGTACAACGTCCATCATTTAATTTAAATAACCAAATTCTTGGCGGTTCAGATGTTAAATTCCCGACATGTTTCGCCTACTATTAGGCTATCTTCGTTTACGCCGAAACTGTTCTCTAGACTTAGATTTCCAATCAGCCGCCAGGGATCTCACGACTCGACTTATTCAACGCGGGTATAGTAAAGCGCTACTCAAACGTACCTATAACAAAGTGTTAAAATTGAATAGAAGTGATTTAATTTACTCCAAACCCAGACCTACTTCCAACACACCTTTACGTATCATAACACAGTATTCTCGTCAACACCATCAAATGAAAGCTATGCTTGTCAAATATTGGCCCCTATTATTGGCTGATCACACAATTCATAAATATATCAAGCCCTTTCCCCAGCTCACTTACCGTAGATCTCAATCTATGAGAGACCGATTAGTTACGAGTCACTTCAATACTCGTCAATTTGTAAGACCAAACCGTACTGGTACTTATCCATGTGGCTACTGCGACATCTGTCGTTTTATCTCAGGATCTTCACAAGTCACATTGCCAAATGGTTCCATTCATACCATTAGACACAATGTGACATGTAAAACTGTGGGAATTGTTTACATTGCCACCTGTTCTTGCGGATGTTTTTACATCGGCAAGACAAAACGTCCTTTTTATAAAAGAATTAGAGATCACATGTTGCCTCTATCCAAACGACTATGCACCACAGCATTAAATACACATATAGGCAGATCTCACAATTTCAATCCCAATGGCGTTTATTTCTCAGCCCTGGAGCATGTACCCATTCATGCTCGGGGAGGGGAAATTGACACACGTTTACTTCAATTAGAAACCCAATGGATATATACTTTAGAAGCTACAAACCATCCAGGTCTAAACGAATATATTACATATAAGCATTTTCTGTAATTATTATTATTTTATATTTGATAAAATAATCAGTACGTGGAAGTTTTATTTTACAGAACTCTTCATAGGGAATCTGAACCATGTAAATAGGGCCATCAACTTTTCGCAAACTGTCAGTTTCCATACTTGGCCTTTCCCCCTCCCTTCCCCCCCCCCCCCCTTTCTCTTATTTTTTCTTCCCTCTTCCTTTTATCTCTTCATCCTTTTCCTCTCCTTTTCTTTCCTACGTGTTTGTTCGTCTGTCTGTTTGTCTGTTTGTCTGTTCGTCTGCTTGTCTCAACAACTGCATCTATGTATGAGTGTGTCTATCCTGGCCACACTTTTTTGTACAATTTCTTATAGTGTAAATTGGAGTACCATCAACCTTATCAACTATTTGATGGCACTTTTATTTGTTGAAGTACTTATACAATTCGTTAAAGCCATCTATCGTTCACATAAGGCATTTCAATCATTGCTGATCATTATTTTAATAGGAACAATGCAGTTGATCCCTGTAATACAGTTTTGATCTCTATGAATGTCCTTAAATTAATTATCACTTGTTTACTATATAATATTATTCTTACTACAAGTTTATGCATTTTTGTTGGAGTCGGCCTGACAAGCACTATCCTTCCCTTTTCCCTTAGCCCACCTGTCTCTGGAATTAATTTATATACTAGAAATAATATAACATGCCTTGAACGGCCACCTACAGGGCTATGATTTTAAAGATTAGTCCATAACGGTTTTTGTTACATATTGGCTTTTCTTTCGTTGCTTCCAAGTCCGCCCTTGTGGTGGGGAAAAACCCCCCCCCCTCTTTGGAGGGGCGAGCCTGTTCTCTCTGTCTCCGTTTGGGTGTCTGTATGGACACACAGGTCCAGCTATGTGGAAGTTGGACCTGTTAACATGCGGGCTGCTATGCCAGCGCATGCACCTTGCTGTGTCCTTCGATTGACATCTTTTTCTGGAGGGTTCGTTTGGATCCTCTTGTTGTCTCTCTTACGATACCCGTAATTGCCTGTTGCGGTGTTTAGGTTTCCTGGGCTACGGAGACGCCGCCGCAGAGCATTATGGGGGTTGTAGGCTCACTTGCTCGGCGCGCATGCGCAGTTCCGCATCTATAGTCCGCTCACATCCGGCGCCGCTGTTGTGACGCCGGATGTTGAGGGAGATAAAAGGTGCACACTCACAATGCAGGTGTATCGGCCCTGCAGAGTGTGTTTGTGACGATCCCGCCGTGAAGGTTAGTTTGTAGAAAAGCACATGGCATGTCCACACATACCATGTAGCTCTTCCAATTTCCTTTATTCCACTTATTAACTTTTGATCACTAGCTCTGGCTTTGTTCTCCTCTCATATCCTAGACCAATCTTCTTAAACCGCTCTATCAATAGCGTGACTGGCTTGACTCTGCAGCATCCTGCCACATAATGTCTCCTTGCTGACAGCTAGTCTAATATAGCAACAGCTGAGTCTGTTGCCTCCTTCTGTTTCATGGTAAGCAACTATTAATGACTTTTGTTAAACTTTTTTGAGCATTTTGCCAAGCAAAAGAAAAAATTCTCTTATTTTGCTTATCTTCAGGCATACTCCATTTATTATTTTGATATCACCCATTAGTTTTATTTGGATAAAAAACTCAAAGAACCCCCCTCCCTTTTTTTCTTTTTCTCATTTATTATAATTCAGGTTACCACACCAGTTTCAAAAACCTTTAAGGACTCCCTTTTTGCTAAACTTACAGCTATCTTTATGTGACACGCCTCATATCCAACCAATACAGGTATGACCTTTTGCCGTATATGGATTTCTTTTCTCTTAAAACAATAAATTCTTTGGAAGCCTCTTTAGGCTCCTTGTGAACTTTGCAACATATTGGACCTCTATGTTTGCTCAATTTATCTCCTGCAGTCACCTCTCGTTTTGGCGATTTTTGGGGACGGGCTCGCTTCCAACTCTGAGTGGGGTCTTCATTTCAGGGCATAGGTGAATTTGTTTAAGATTGACAGGTATTGATTTATATTTATCATTGGTTGAACTTTTTGAGACAGGAGGGCTTTGGTGGGGATCTAGGAAGTGTTTTCTCAACATGACCAGCTCCATTAACTCTTGTTATATATTTTTTCTACAGCAAATTCTCTTACTTGTTTTTACAAATAAAATATTTCTCCTTCCATCAACCATTGGCTCCCCTGAAGAAGCCTAATAGTAGGCGAAACATGTCGGGAATTTAACATCTGAACCGCCAAGAATTTGGTTATTTAAATTAAATGATGGACGTTGTACGTTGTCTGTATGAAAATTAATATCTGTTGTTTTCTAATTTTGTATTCATTGACCTTTTTTGGGCCATTTTTAGCATATTCAATAAAATATCCCTTTTAAATAAATTCTATGTTCCTTACTAATATCAGCACCGCAACAGTCCCATTTACCCCTTTCCGTTCCTTTTTAATTGCTAAAACCGGGATGAGGTGCGCTGATTATTCCTTGCCTGATTTAGTCCTTTCCATCCTTCCCAAAAGAAATCAGCAGCTCCTTCGGGAGCTACCTGCTGCTATATTGCATATTCTAAAAATAATTCTGAAATATACTTACATCGGTGCTTTTTTGCTCCAAAAATGTTTTTGTCCAAGTCTATACTCCTTGAACATTTGGAATGTTAAGACCATAAAAGAAAAAGCATAGAGAAGTGGCTCCATGGGATTGTCATCCATATCACCCATTTGTTTTTTAAATTGATTTGAACTCTTATAATGATTAAGTACATGTCTGCCTATGGCTGCTTTGCTGGATCTTTCTGTTTTGTGTTTCAGGTGACAAGCTGCCTGCTGTTGCTAGGAAGCTTTACCTCAGTTGCTGGGTAGATCTTAATTCAGTGTTGTATTGTTGACAAATTTTTTGGCGGAAAACATCTAGCTAATGAGTCTAGTTTTTCACTTGTATATCCTCTCCTGTCACTAGGTGAGAAGTCAGCATTCACCTCAGGTCTGTCAGATGGACTCAGCTCTGCATTATCTTCAGCCTTCCTTTGGACTCTTTTGAACTTCTCCCCCTTGCCCACCCTCCTCATTCCTATTTTCCCTCATCACAATCCACCTTTATGTGGGTTAATGTCTCCCACTTTGTGGGTGGACAGTGTATCCTAAACTATTATTTGTATAATATAAGGTATTGCTGCTTGAGTCTTAGTGACTAAGCATGTCGGTTTGTTAATGGTTAGCAGCGGTTCAGTTTGGTATTAAAGGCTAAAGTTTATTTCATAATTCACCTTATACCCTGGTGCTGCCGGGGTATCATGTGATACTGGGGGCACTCTGATCACTTGGATTATCATGTGATCATTATGACCAACCGTAGCGATCACATGATTACATGTAAGCAAAGTTTGAGAAAGAGTCTAAAGTTTGAGAAAGAAGTGCAGCTGTCTGATTTTAGACAGTACGTACGCTGGAAAACGCATGCTCAAACTCCTGTGGTGTTCCTTTACCAACAAGTTGCAGTCTCTCACACCAGTGATTTTATTAACCACTTGCTGACTGCGCTATAGCCGAATACAGTGCGGTCGTACAGTTCTGGGATGCCGGCATATGATGGCTTCCCACGATTGTGTGCGCCCACTGCGGGGCACAAGCAGGGCACCCAGTGATCATTGATTGAGGTAAAGCCAATCAGCGGCTCTTTACCACCTGATCAGCTGTGTTAAATCACAGCTGATTACGGAGTTAAACAGAATTTGGCCATCAGCACTCCTTTCCCCACGCTGACAGCATGAGGAGAGAAAAGAGCCGATAACTGGCTTGTGTAAAAGGGACATGTACCCTGATAATCCAGGGCACTGATTATCAGTGTCTTCATTATCAGTGTAATCCCATCAGTGCCCACCAGTGCTGCTAATTAGTGCCCACCAATGCTGCCCACCAGTGCCTCCTCATCAGTGTCACCTATCAGTGCAGCCTCATTAGTGCCTCCTCAGCAATGCTGCCTCATCAGTGCCCATCAGTGCAGCCTATCGGTGCCCATTAGTGCAGCCTCATCAGTGAACATCAGCGAAAGAGAAAAAATGACCTATTTACAAAATTTTATAACAAACTAAGCAAATGTTTTGTTTTTTTCAAAATTTTATTTATTCCTTTATATGGTAAAATTAAAAAACCCAGTGGTGATTAACTACCATCAGCTCTATTTGTGTAAACAAAGATAATTTTTTTTCGTTTGGGTACAGTGTTTCATGACCACTCAATTGTCATTCAAAGTGTGACTGCTCTGAAAACTGAAAATTGGCTTGGGCAGGAAGGGGGTAAAAGTGCCAAGTAGGCAAGTGGTTAAATGAGCCTTGTGAGTTTACACTTAGAGGCATTTTTTAATCTATTAGACCCCTTTCACACTGGGGCATTGGCGGCACAGTGTGAAAGGGGTATTAGAGAGTAATTTTCTGCTCTTAGAACAAGCCTGCCCTTAGTGGATGGACACCTAAAGACTATTTTGAAACAATTGTTGGGACTTTAATGTGAAATACATAGATTAAAGAGGTTGTGTCCCTAAAAAAACTAAAACAAAACAAAACAAAAAAAAAGATCCTGTTCCTTTAAAGCATGTTAAACTGCATAGTGCTTGTGCTGTGTCATTTGTTCCATTCTATGTTGTAATATACCTGGTTGATCCTGCCTGTTCCTGTGTCTGACCATGGTAATCATGGCTGCTGATCCATGATACCGTGGTCACTTTACATGCCATTTTCATCCCACTGCTCTCCCCCTTGCCCTGTCACTTCCTTGTGTGTGTGAGCCAGGGCAGGACTTAGGGTGGTGGGGGCCCCTGGGCTTGAGTCACTTTCGGGCCCTACCTTCTATACAGTACCGTAATTATTGGCGTATAACACGCACCCCAAGTTTAGGAGGGAATTTTAAGGAAAAAAACTTACATTTAAATGCCCATCAATGCAGCCTTATCAGTGTCCATCTGCAGCCTTGCCCATCCATCTGCAGCCTTGTCCAGTGTCATTGCAGCCTTGTCAGTGTAGCTTTGTCATTTGCAGCCTTCCCCAAGTGTCATTTGCAGCTTTGTCATTGCAGTCTTGAAGTTTAAAAATAGCGCCGCTGAGATACAGAGTCCTGTGTATCTCAGCGGCTCTTGGGTCCTCTCGGCAGCTCTCGGGTCCTCTCGCAGTCCCGAGCGGAGCCAAGAGTAGCCGAGTGTACTCGGCTGGGCTCACAGTCACGCCCAGTCCCTGTGTTATGTCCATCATAGAACGGGACTGGGCGTGACTGTGATCAGAGGGAAATCTCAGCCCCTCCCACTGTAGTCCTTAGATTGGGGATGTGAAAATAGGTATTTACCTGCCTAATTTAAAAAAAAACACACACACACGCTGTGTAGTATATCTTATTATTACAGAGGGGCTGTCAGGAAGTGGGATCCCTGGCTTTATAACCACTTTATTTTTTGGCAAACATTAAGGAAGAATACATCGCCACTGCACCTACCTCTGTACGTATTCTGTGAGGATTCCAGTGCGGAAGAATAGTGACTGTGTGTAGCTGTGTGTAGCTTTTATCTCATTTAGATTGTGCAGTGCAACCAGAAATTGTGGGGGGCCCTCAAGTTGTTTACTTGTGCAGTTCGTCAGGGTATGCCGTGCTCCCTACCCCTATCCAAGTTCATTGTTTCCAATAAAAAGAAAACAGAAATCCCTAGACCAGTGATGGCGAACCTTGGCACCCCAGATGTTTTGGAACTACATTTCCCATGATGCCCATGCACTCTGCAGTGTAGTTTTCGCATCATGGGAAATGTAGTTCCAAAACATCTTGGGTGCCAAGGTTCGCCATCACTGCCCTAGACTGTTCCTTGGAGCCAATGTAAAAGTGCTGAAAATGCGGTGTTCTCTAAGCCCTTGTACACACGGTCGGACATTCCGACAACAAAATCCGTCGGATTTTGTCGGAAACTTGTGTTGCATACACATGGTTGTGTTTCAGTGACCCATGCCCTCAACCCCCTCATGGGGCTGTGTACTGAAGTGGCAGAGTCATTCTGGATGGTGGGAGGGCAGCAATGGAGCTGGTGCTGTGTAGCAGGAGGGATCCAGCCGGGGAGCATGAGAGTTCACCTGCGGTTAGGGAAGGAGACCCGTGACTAGATATGTGTAGAATGAAAAATTTTATTTTGTTTCAATTCGCTATTTACATAAATTTGTTTCGTTTATTTCGCTTTCGGAAATTCATTTTGGTTATTCGAATTCGAATTGATTCAAATTTTCCTAATTCCAATCGATTCTAATTTTCGAATTAGGATTGATTAATTTTCCATTCAAATTGTATTCAAATTGAATTCCATTTGAAATCGAATTTACTCTATTAAAAATTTGACTTTGGGATAATGGTTATATTCTTGCAATTCCATTCTATTTTACTGTTTTTTATACTCTATTCTTTTATTTTCTATTCTTTTCTTTTCTATTCTATTTTATTCAAAATAAATTTTATTCCATTTGAATTTCAGAAAACTGATATTTTGTTATATACCTCCTATTCTATTTACAGTATTCTATTTTTTTTCTATTCTTCTCAAATGTAATTAATTCAATTAAAAATCCGAATTTTCGGAAGATGGTTATATTCTTTCTATTGTATTCTATTTTTTTATTCTATTCTTTTCTATTCTAGTCATTTCTATTCTGTTATTTTCTAGTCTATTCTAATATATTCTTTTCTTTTCAAATTTGAATTGATTCTATTTGAATTTTGAGAAATGGTTATATTTTTCTATTCTATTGTTTTTTTAATTCTATTATTTTATTTTCTATTCTATTCTTTTCTATTGTATTCAAATTTATTTTTCAAAAGATGGTTATATTCTATTTCATTATATTCTATTTTTTATGCTATTCTTTTCTGTTCAATTTTATTCTTTTCTATTTTATTCTTGTGTATTCTTTTGTATTGTATTCAAATTCATTATATTTAAAATTCAAATTTCAGAAGATGGTTACATTCTTTCTATTTTATTCTATTGTATTTTTTTGTCTTTATTTCTATTCTATTCGTTTACATTATATTGGAATTCTAATTTATTCTATTTGAAATTTGAATTTCAAAAGATGGTTTTATTCTTCAATTTTATTGTATTCAATTTTTTTATTCTATTCCTGTATGTTCTATTCTATTTTATTCCGTTCTTTTATTTTCTATTCTATTTTGTTCTGTGTTATTCTATTCTTTTATTTTCTATTCTATTTTTTTCTATTCTTTTATTTTCTATTCTGTTCTGTTTTACTATTCTATTTTTTTTCCTGTTCTATTATATTTTTATATATTCGAAAACTATTCAAACTCAATTCAAAAACTATTAGAACGATTCAAAAACGATACGAATTTAGTCCAAAATTAGTTTTCACTATTTCATACTCATTTAAATATGTTACTATTCTAAATTGTGAATTCTGCTACATCCGAATTTCCGAATAACAAAAAATGTGTCTGAATTTTAAATGAACCACACATGTCTACCCATGACCATTCTAAGCAAGCAGGAGACTCCTGCCCTGCTACATATAGCTTTTTACATTGTTGTGGAACATTAAGCTTTTTATGTCATATCACCCATATTATGCATTATCCTCACTCAGATATAATGTTGTCAATTTCCTACTAGCCTATTTTTCATTCTTATATCTTTTCCTATTCCACTGCTCCGCATCTTTCTACCTACAAAGAACAAATAAGTCTTGGGCAGTATGGTGCTGTGGACAAAGCGTAAATTCTAGCCACTTGACAACTGGGCACTTAAACCCTCCACGTGACCAGACCAATTTTCAGCTTTCGGTGCTCTCACATTTTGAATGACAATTACTCAGTCATGTAACACTGTACCCAAATTATTTTTTTTTCCTTTTTTTTCATACAAATAGAGCTTTCTTTTGGTGGTATTTGATCACCTCTGGGTTTTTTATTTTTTGCGCTATAAATGAAAAAAGACCGAAAATTGTGAAAACATTTTTTCCTGAAAGGCTCCATGGCAGCATACGTGTGGGTAGCCCCGCCTCCACGATTACCCAATAGGACCCAACTCCCATAAATCTTTGCTCCTGGCCACTATCAGTGTTCCTTTTTTGTCCTCCCCAGTAGGACCAGATGGTTTCTTTCCTGGAAATAAAACTTCACGACGATCGATTGGCTGATTGACTGAGAAATTTTCCTCCGATAGGCCCTGACTGTTAAGCAGGGTATGGAGAGTATTTGCAGAGTAGCGCTGAAGAAAGGATTTCCTACCTGAGTGCGCACGGTCTGTGTCCCGTTGTTATGGGTGACCATTATCTGCTGGAGGTATGGCGTGTGTGTTCCAGTCCGTTCGGCCAGGTGATCGTTGGTGGAGTGGTGAGCCTTTTATCTATCCATGGCAGCATTGTATTTGTGTGTATTTCTTTTGTTTGTCTTGCGGTCTCCTCCATGCCGTTTGCGTTCGCTTCCGCGTTCCAGCAAACCTCTCTCCTACTTTCGGGTTATGCAGGCGTTCTGCGTTCATGCGCGCGAGCGCCTCGCGTCTGACGTCGGCGATGACGTCACGGGCGCCAAATTTAAAAGGCTTTGGAAGCTGTCAGAACCCTGGGAATGTTTGCAGTGGTCGCAGCGACTTCCCGGGGCTGTCAGCGCGGCGGTTTAAGGTAAGAGCGTGTCCCTTAGGCTGGGGAAATGCTTTTTAAAAAAAAAAAAAAAAAAAAATGTGTGTTTTATTTTTCTCTTTGGTTGCAGTGTTTCTTAAACTGTGGGTTTATTGTGAATATGGACGCCTTACTGCCTCCTAGTGGCCAGCCCGCTCATGTTAGGTAGGTCTTTTAGTATTTATGCTTTTTATATATTGGAGAGAGTGTTTGGCATAGGTAGGATTGACTGTATATCCTTTTCTCTCTCTGTCTGTTTTACCCTTACAGCCCTTCTGGGTCTGATCCACAACCTAACACTTCTAGACGCAGTGGATCATCAAGATCACACCGCCATAAATCCTCCTCAAGATCTAGCCAGCATAGGTCAAGATCTGAACAGCATAATAAGAATTATTCTCACCCCCCTGCTGCTCACTCCAGCAAGCGTACGGAAAAATCATGCTGGGGGTGCAGGATGCCTGTTCCTTCGGACGTATCCTTATGCGATCATTGCTTCTCCAAAGCTGCAGATGAAAGGGATGGTGCAGACCAGCGTTTGGAGTCAATAGTAAGACGGATTGTGAAGGAGTCTCTGCAGGAGAGGGATGCTCTACAGCTGTGTGAATCCCCGTCAGAATTATTGGCTCCTCCACCTGGAGAGAACCCATTGCAGGAGACATGGGAATCCTCTCAGCCAAGCCGCCTATCTGCTCCCATCTCAGATAGTGAATCTGACTGTGAGGATCCTAGTTTAGGTTTTGACTATGGACTGGTGCCTTCATTGGTCAAAGCAGTGAGAGAGGCTCTGAAGTGGGAAGACCCTATTACTTCCCCACCAAAGCAGAGAAAGTTCTTTAAACAGCTCAATAAGGAGCGACAATTTTTTCCCTTCCTTTCAGAGTTGGGTGACATTATTACCGAGGAATGGAGCAAGGTGGATAAAAAGGGTTCCATGCAGTCAAAAATCCTGAAATTATATCCCTTTAAAGAAGAGGATGTGAAGCACCTGGAGTCAGCACCACTGGTGGATGCAGCGCTCATGCGTTTGGTGAGATATGTAACCCTACCCTTAGAGGATACGGTATCCTTTAAAGATCCTTTGGAAAGGCGGATCGATTCAGACCTTAAGAGGATATATCTGACTTCTGGAATGGCTTGCAAACCAGTGCTTGCAATGGCAGCGGTATCCAAGGCCATAGAATCATGGGCTGATTCTGTAGAGGAATTCCTGAGGGGTATTTCTATTGAATCAGCAAAAGACTCCCCTATTCAAGAAATCAGGATGGCGTCTGCCTTTTTGGGGGAGGCATCTATTGATGTTATCCGCCTGATATCTCGGGATATGTTAGCAGCAGTCTCAGCTCGCCGTGCGTTATGGCTCCGTCCATGGCTGGCGGATCCAGCATCCAAACAGGCCTGGTGCCGTATTCCCTTTGAGGGGTCATCTTTGTTTGGTAACAAGCTGGATACTGCCATATCCCGGGCTACAGGTGGGAAATCTGGGTTTCTTCCCCAGGACAGACGTCTTCAAAATCAAAGGCGTCCATTTCCTAGAAGACAAGGCCCTGATCGTGCCAGGGAGGCGCGGAGCTATAGACCTGGTCGAGAATTCTCAAGGTCATGGAGATCCAGGCAATCTTCTTTCAAAAATACCTCAAAAGGGGGTTCGTCCGGCAAGCAGGATTCCGCGAAATCCTTTTGAAATTGGGCCCGCTCAAACTTGTCAGGTGGGGGCTCGTCTTCTCCACTTCAGGCATGTTTGGGCGGCCTCAATTCGGGATTTTTGGACTGTAAAAACAATTTCCTCAGGTCACAAGTGGGGTTTTATCAGCACCCCAAAGCTAAGATTTATTCCCACAAATCTTCCAGAATCAAAAGAGAAGAAACAAGTCCTATTGACCTACGTGAACTCTTTACTGGATCAAGGCGCAGCCGTTCCCGTTCCAGAAGAAGAACGGGGAGAGGGCATGTATTCCCCTTTGTTTCTGGTTCAAAAGAAAAACGGCACATGGAGGCCGGTAATAGATTTGACCCATCTCAATTCCTTCATTCGCAAAGAGAAGTTCAAGATGGAATCTCTGCTTACCATCCAGCAGTCCGTGTATCTGGGGGACTGGATGATATCAGTCGATTTGAAGGACGCTTACTTCCATGTTCCCGTGGCAAAGGAGTTTCAACAATACCTCCGCTTTGCAGTAGGCATTCAACATCTTCAATTTACATGTCTTCCCTTTGGGTTAACAACGTCCCCACGGGTCTTCTCCAAAGTTCTTTTGGCAGTTGTGGCCTTTCTCAGAGTCAAAGGTGTTCGTCTCCATCACTATCTCGACGACCTTCTTCTGCTATCCCAGAACAAAGATCAGCTCTTGGAGCACAAAGACCTAGTCATCTCCACTCTACAGGAGTTCGGGTGGCTTCTGAACTTAGAAAAGAGTCACCTAGATCCAACTCAGTCTCTTGTTTTCCTAGGGGTGCAGTTCAACACAGCAGAAGGTACTATCGCCCTTCCAGAAGAGAAGGTTGGAGTCATACGAGACAGGATTCATGCAGCCCTTGCAGCATCCCATCTCTCGGCTCTCCAATGTCTGAGGGTGATTGGCACAATGTCAGCCACCATTCCCATGGTAAAGTGGGCCCAGTGGCACACTCGTCCCTTTCAGAAGGGGTTTCTACAACAGTGGGACTTATCCAGCCAGACACAGCGCATATTCCTCACTCCAGCCATGAGGACGTCTCTTCTTTGGTGGCTACAGGGGAAGAACCTGCGCAACCACCATTCAATCATTCCCATCTCATGGGTCACGGTAACTTCAGATGCCAGCAACCGAGGATGGGGCGCTCACTGCCTTTCGGAGGTCGCTCAGGGCAGGTGGACGTTTCCATCACAGAGAGTCGTCTCCAATGTTCTGGAGCTAAGAGCGGCCTTCCAGGCGCTTCGGTCATTCCATCATCTGACAGCGAATGCCTCGGTCATGCTAAGGTTGGACAACACAACCGCGGTGGCTTACGTAAAGAAGCAAGGGGGAACTCGCAGCTGGTCCCTGTTACAGGAGACGGAGCCAATAATGAATTGGGCTCAGAAGAATTTGTCCAACCTTTCTGCAGTCTACATCCCAGGGGTGCAGAATGTTCAGGCGGACTTCCTATCGCGTGTCGAGTTGGACAACAACGAGTGGTCTCTACACCGGGAAGTATTCGATTGGCTCCTGACCTTAGGATTGTCCCTGGAAGTCGACTTGTTCGCTTCCCCGTGCAATCGGAAGCTTCCGAAATATTACTCAAGGTTCAGGGATCCCCAGGCATATGGGATAGATGCCCTCACAGAACATTGGAAGTTTCAGACAGCTTACGCCTTCCCTCCAGTTCCGGTGATCCTGCAATTCCTTCGGAGACTCAGGTCAGAGAAGGCGGAGATTCTCGCAGTAATTCCTTTCTGGCCCAACAGACCTTGGTTCCCTCTACTGCTGCTCCTCAGTTATCAAGAGCCAGTTCCCCTGCCTCTCAGGTCGGATTTGCTATCTCAAGGCACAAGGTTACATCCATGCCCATCATGTCTGAACCTCAAGGTATGGTTTTTGAGAGGGAAAGGCTAGAAGCTCTTGGTTGTCCGGAAGAGGTCATCCCAACCCTTCTCAATTCCAGACGCGGGAGTACTAATAGGGTATATGAGCGTATATGGTCCAAGTTTTCGGCCCATATGTCCTCCAGAGAAAATTCTTGCAGTTCTCCAACAATACAAGACATACTAAGCTTTCTTCAAACAGGCCTTGATTTACCTCTAGCTATCAGTTCATTGAGAGTCCAAGTATCGGCTATTTCAGCCTTTACGGGTATTTCCTGGGCAAACCATGCACTGGTACAACAATTCTTCAAGGGAGCTACTAGGCTCAGACCCCAAAGAAAACCAAGGTTTCCTAAATGGGACCTCCCTTTAGTGCTGGATTTTCTCTCAAACCTTGGAAAGGATTCTACGGAGCCTCTGTCCATAAGGGATCTCACTCTCAAGACCATCTTCTTGGTAGCTATAACCTCAGCCAAGAGAGTTTCTGAGATTAGGAATCTAGGTTCGGAAGAACCCTTTCTGACTTTCTTTCCAGATAGGGCAGTATTGATTCCCATGTTGGGATCGCATCCCAAAGTAACCTCGGTCTTCCATGAGAATCAGGAAGTTGTGCTTCCCACTTTCAAAAACTCAGAGAGTCAGGATGTTCATCCTCTGGACGTAGGACACGCGCTGAAACAATATTTGGAAGTCACAGCTCCCTTTAGACAAACGAAATTTCTTTTTGTTCTCCCTCATGGCAAGAATAAAGGATTGCGAGCTTCGGCTAGATCTATCTCTACCTGGATCGTTCAGATCATTCAGAGGGCGTACAGAGCAAAGGGCTTGGCTCCTCCTGAGGCATTAACGGCTCATTCAACACGGAGTATTTCAACATCGTGGGCAGCTTCTCGCCATGTGGCGCCTGAAGTTATTTGCAGAGCGGCCTCTTGGTCTTCTATTAATACCTTTATTTCTCATTACTGTGTAGAGCCAGCGGCTCTGTCTTCTGTTAATTTTGGTTTGCAAGTTTTGTCGGTTGACAATGCTAAATAAACTTTTGTTCTTTGCTCGACATTTTGCCCACCCGGGTGTGTTTGGCGAGTTATTTCCCACACGTATGTTGCCATGGAGCCTTTCAGGAAAACGGAAAATTTATATCAAATACTTACCGTAATTTTCCTTTCCTGATAGGCTCCATGGCAGCAGGAGTTCCCTCCCAAATGTCTGGAGTCGGCTAGTTACGGAACACTGATAGTGGCCAGGAGCAAAGATTTATGGGAGTTGGGTCCTATTGGGTAATCGTGGAGGCGGGGCTACCCACACGTATGCTGCCATGGAGCCTATCAGGAAAGGAAAATTACGGTAAGTATTTGATATAAATGTTCCGTTTTTTCTTTGTTTCTGTGATAAAATTTTGCAAATTATACATTTCTCTTCATACATTTTGGCCAAAATTTATACTGCTACATATATTTGGTAAAAATAACCCAAATTAGTGGATATTATTTGGTCTTTGTTAAAGTGACCCCAACAAGCCAGGAATGCAGGGACGTCAGCAGGGGGTGGCTAGGGGGGGCTGGAGCCCCGAATGGGTCCCTGAAAAGCCCCAAGTGTCAGGAAGGCACCATCCAATTGTTAGCCCTGAGCACCGCTGGCCACCACGGAGTGGGGACCGATCTGATCCACCGAGTGACTGCGGGACATGTGACGTCCATCATAGGTGCTGCAGGCTCCAGAAGGCGGGAATTACAATGCCGCCGCTGCGCCGCACCACACCACTGAGATCTTTGCTCTGTGCTTAGAAAGATCATCATGGCAGCGGAGGATCGATCGGGCGAGATCTGTCAGTGACTGCACCAATGTATTGTTGATGAGCAGCTGTGCTGGGGGCGGGTGGCAGTGTGAAGAAGATCTCAGTGGCAAGGTCAGTGTATGTTAGGTAGGTGTATGCATGTTAGGTCAGTGTATGTAGGTGAGGTCAGTGTATGTATGTTAGGTAGGTATATGAATGTCAGGTAGGTCAGTGTATGTAGGTGAGGTCAGTGTATGTATGTTAGGTAGGTCAGTGTATGTTAGGTAGGTAGGTGTATGCATGTCAGTGCATGTTAGTTAGGTGTATGCATGTCAGATAGGTCAGTGTATGTTAGGTAGGTGTATGTTAGGTAGGTAGGTGTATGCATGTCAGGTAGGTCAGTATATGTAGGTGAGGTCAGTGTATGTATGTTAGGTAGGTTTATGCATGTCAGGTATGTCAGTGTATGTTAGGTAGGTAGGTGTATGCATGTCAGGTAGGTCAGTGTATGTAGGTGAGGTCAGTGTATGCATGTCAGGTAGGTCAGTGTATGTTAGGTAGGTGTGTGTATGCATGTCAGGTAGGTCAGTGTATGCTAGGTAGGTGTATGTTAGGTAGGTAGGTGTATGTTAGGTAGGTCAATGTATGTAGGTGAGGTCAGTGTATGTATGTTAGGTCAGTTTATGTAGGTGAGGTCAGTGTAAGTATGTTAGGTATGTCAGTGTATGGTAGGTAGGTGTATACATGTGAGGTAGGTCAGTGTATGTTAGGTAGGTGTATGCATGTCAGGTAGGTCAGTGTATGCAGGTCATGTAGGTGAGGTCAGTGTATGTAGGTCATGTAGGTGAGGTCATTGTAATGGTCAGTGTGTCAGGTAGCTGAGTGGTCAAAATTGATGGGCACTGGTAAGCCCCAGGCAGCAACCAGCAAGTGAGCTTGCCCAACCAAAAATCCCCATGTAACGACCACCCTAGACCCCCCCATCCCCCCCCCCCCCCCCGTGACAGCATCGGAATTCGGGCTGAAGCCCCTGGTCTTTTTGCCATCTAGCAACGTCCCTGCAGGAAAGTACAAATATCCCCCAAATGACCCCCTTTTTTTAAAGTAGACATTCCAAGGTATTTAGTAAGAGGCTTGGTGAGCTTTTCGATGTTGTTATTTTTTCCCACAATTCTTTGCAAAATAAAGATTTTTTTCCCCACAAAATTGTCATGGTTATTTCTCTCACATGGCATGTGTATACCACCAATGACACCCCAAAATACATTCTGCTACTCCTCCTGAGTATTATGATACCACATGTGTGAGACTTTTCCACAGCCTAGCCACTTATAGAGGCCCAACATGCAGGGAGCACCATCAGGTGTCCCATCTTGACTACTTGGTGACTTGGTGACTACTTATTACATTTTTGAAGGCCCTGGAGCACCGGGACAATGACACCTGAGATTGACATGGCACTGATGACAGAGGGCACTGATACGTGGCACTGATGACATGTGGCACTGATGACAGATGGCACTAATACGTGGCACTGATGAGAGATGCACTAATATGTGGCACTGATGACACTAATATGTGGCACTGATGACAGATGACACTAATACGTGGCACTGATAACAGATGGCACTGACAACAGATGCCATGTGATACTGACAGGTGGCACTGATGACAGATGGCGCTGATACGTGGCACTGATGACAGAGATGGCACGAATATGTGGCAGTGATGTGGCACTGATGACAGATGGCACTGGGGACAGGTGGCACTAACAGGTGGCACTGGGGACAGGTGGCTCTGACATGTAGTGTGGGCACTTTATTTTCCGTTTTTTTTACACTCACCACTGCAGCCGTTCGTCTCTCCCTCCTCAGAGGAGGGAGAGCCGGCGATGAGAGATGATCTCATATGTTTACACATGGGATCATCTCTCATTGGAAGCTCCGATCGCACTGTAAACAGCTGCCAAACAGCTGCCACGATTTGCCATTTACAGCTATCTGTCAGCTATCCCTTGGACACAGCCAGCACAGAATTTCCCCAATGCAGGCTCGCGGGAGTGCGCATCACGGAAGTAAACAGGAGGACATACAGGGACGCCCTCCCGGCAATTGGTGTCCGCGCTGTAGCCGTCTTTCGGCTATATCGCGGGCGCCTAGTGGCTAGACATGTGTGGTTTGTTTAGTTCTGAACTGAAGTTCATACCAACTTTTCCATTATTTGAATGTATACGAATTGTTACCGGTGACCCCCTGTTTAAAAAAAAAAAACAGAGCGGGGGTACCCCCAAAATCTGTATCAGGCCCTTGGGTATGGTATGGATTTGAAGGAGAACCCCATGGCAAAATGTAAAAAAATGGTTTCAACAAGTGGGCCCCCAGATCCTTTGTAAGAAATTTGGTTTTTTATATATTTTTAGGGGATGTTTATTATAGCAAAAAGTAAAAAATATTGCTTTTTTTTTTAAAACTGTCGCTTTTTTTTGTTTATAGCGCAAAAAAATTAAAACTGCAGAGGTGATCAAATACCACCAAAAGAAAGCTCTATTTGTGGGAAAAAGATACATCAATTTTGTTTGGGTACAACGTCGCACGATCGTGCAATTGTCAGGAAGTAATTCCTTCTGGGGCTGAAGTGGTTAATAATCTATTGCGGTTCTTTAGTTACACAGAATTCTAATTCAGACTAGGAATATATGGTTAGCCACAGTATGGCACATTACTTCAAATGCATTACAATATGGTTACTTTTTATAAACAAAATACTTTTTATTCTGTAGCAAGAATTTTACATGTGATCAGCCAAACAAATCCATTAATAGCTGACCAGAGTCCAAATCCAAATCCAAAATGGCAAAGTGGGGAATGTGATGCATCTGGTGTTACCTATAGTTTACAACATACAGTCCAAGACCAAAAGCGGCTTTTCATTCACTGTGTAATGTCCTTTGGTCTAATCTGGTTTTGAGCACCACCACAGGTAATAACATTTATATTAGATACAGACAGACTTAGTATAACATCAAAGATTCTCTTCAATCTTGATTGCCAAGAAAAAAAAGGTAAACTTCTAAACCTAATATTGACATTGTACTGTTGCTTTTGGGTTTATAAAGCAAAATAGTTTGTATTGCAGTAGAATACAACAGAGACGTGTGTTTTATATAAATACATTATAAAAGAGCATTCCTAAAGAATTATCATCAGATGTTGAAAATCCTACTTGAATTCTCCAATGGGCCCAGTTGTTTGGATCTTTGCAGTGGTTTGCAAATAAAACCCCTTTTTGTGTATGTAAGGTGCTGTAGCTCCAACCCAGCTTGAAGCCCAATATATAGGTGCTCCTATAGGGGAGCAACAACCAGCATTTAGACCAACATCCTCTCTGCTTTTTGCAACTTTGCCATCTAGTCTTCCAGCACTATACTTTACCTGCTCTACCCCTCCACGAGTTTTCATATGCTGAGAATACTTCCTTGTACAGAAAGAAAAGACCGAGCTAAGACCCAGCTGCCAGCTACCGGGTATTCTGGAGAGACTAGACTATAGTACTAGCTGTCAGCTTGCATTGTTGGGAATGACAGCACACTGAGTTCAGACCTGCTTGCCTCATCTCCAATCTTTCCCCCAGTGTTCAGCAGAGGGGTAGAGCAGAAGAGGCGTGGGCAGTTTAGTTGATGCGTCACTTCCCCCTGCGTTCCTAGTCATGGCGCTTGTTTTGGAAATGAGCTTGGACCCAAATATAACTGCAGTCAAAGTTACTTCTGTTCATTTCAGCTGGTCAGCTGTCCTCTTTTGTTGGGCAACTAAAGCAGTAGATGATCTACTGTAAGGACCTACAGGTAATAAAACGTTTGTAGCGCTACCCCCTTAGGAGCCACTGGATTTTTGATTCACCTTTGTCTGCACAGCCAGGCAATAAGCAATTTCAGCAGGCACGTGACAGTCAGAAAACCAGTCCAAGGGCTTTGGTTTTCTATGTTTATTAGGGGAAACATCTTAGATGGGGTTAGGGTGGTGTGAGATGACAAGAACTGAGTTAAAGTAGAACTATGAGGACAAACTGCAACAGACTCTGACTTCCCAGCAAAGAACTCCAGACTGTACCATGGGAAACTGTACAGAGTGGCAAAAAGCAACTCCAGCACCGATCCCAGCACTTGGACTCTAATGTAAATGCACCTGACTCCAAACTCAGGATTTCCGCAAGCAGAGGTAAAGGTTAACTGTAGACTGTTAACTTAGTTTACTAAATGCAAATAGACTGTTCACTTTTCAAGGAAAGTTCGCTTTTGCATGGGAATTTTCCCCAGAGCTTAGTTAATGAGGTGAAACTCTGCTAACTTTCTTCTTCCAATCATGTAAAAAAGAAAAAAATATATATTTATATTTTTTATTTACATTTTTGTTTGCACACTTATTATTTGTATTTATTATCAAGAATATTTATATGAATTATTTAGATTTTTATATATATTTATTTATTGATTCATTTCAATTCATTTGGGAATAAATTTTATTAATTTATTAATTTAATGACTTATTTATTCACCTTTATTAATGTTTAGGTTATTTGGATAATTTATGTATTAATTAGAGCCCTCGGTGGTGGGGGATAATCACTGTTAGCGCAGCTACATTTTTTTCTTTGTTTTAAAAAAGAAAAAATGTTTTTTTCCTTGCATTTGATTTGGGTATTTTCTGCAAAGTGAAATTTCCCCACACTCACTAAGCTCTTAGGAAAATACCCTTCCAAAGTGCAACTTCCCATGCAAAGTAAACAGCCTGTTTGCCTTTAGTAAATCAACCCCAGTAGGTCTCTTTTGCAATTAAAAGCCTTCCTATTCACAAATATTAAAATTTTCAGTAAAGTTCCGCTTTAACTCTTAAATTGTTATTTCCAAATTTGGGAGACAAAATGTCAGTGTGGATTAATCTTGATAAAAACTTTACTACTTATCTAAACTGTAACTAGGCTTATGCTGTAAAATTAAAAAAAATGAGACATAATATTACTTTGTATAACACGTTTATTACATTGAAATATAAAACACTTCACCAGTGGATAACAAAAGTGGAATGTAACATTCTAACAGCAGAGATACTGATGAAAGCTGTAGGCACATAAACAAGGCTGTATTTACCGTAATGACACTAATGGCCTGTGCTAGGACAGTGCTATTAGAGGGAGCATTACCAAGATTTCATATCACTTACTTGCATTCTCCCCGTCAGAGCAGACATATCAGTCTGTAAGGACACCAAGTAATAGCGTTATAATGCTTGGTAAATTGAAATGTATGTGCATATACAAATATATATAGAATATAAATTCTATACATTCTATGGAGGTATACTGTGTAAACCATTTATATGTGTCCCAGCCCTGGTGCAACTCAAGGACAATTACACAAACATATACCTACAAACTAGGGTCAGAAAAAAGTCAAGAAACATATCAGTATATTTTTACATTGTGACGGAGCACAGAAAGAACATTCTAACACAATGCAGATAGTGTAATGAAAAGAGCCTAGAACCCCAGCACTGCATGGAACTCCACTGTAATCCCCCAAAAGTGCAGCGCAACAAAAGGGAAAATTAAAATTAAATATCATAATAACATATAAATGTGATCAATGTATATTATATCATTATATATACATATCAATACCAGTCCTTGATATAATCCAAACTCCAATCTTATAAGTTCAGTTCTCCTTTAAATATCAGTGAAACAATAATCTCATGCATGTCTATCCATCATATGTGCTCTGTTACACAATTTAAACATGATCCACTGCTGTGCGCCACCATCTTTCTCTGCTGCCTCTTACCTCCAGGATATGACCTGCACACAGGTAAGGTCACCATGTGCATTCCCAGTAAAACTGGGTCAGTTTACTGCAGCAATCCTTCAGGAGAGTCTAAGGCCGCGTACACACGGGCGGACTGTCTGACGGACTTGGTCCGCTGAAACGTGTTTCAGTGGACAGTCCGCTCGTGTGTGGGCTTCAGCGGACTTTTTCAGCGGACAGTCTGGCGGACTAAGTCTTTCGGAATTTCCGTAATATTATCCGTCCAACTTTGGTTTCAGCGGACAGTCCGCTCGTGTGTAGGCAAGACGGACTAAGTATGGCGCATGCTCAGAAAGGATTTACACGGCTGAAGGTTGCATTGCAGTGTATTGGACGTCGTATTTCTAGTCCCGTCGTACGTGCTGTACACGTCATCGCGCAAGCTTTCAGCGGACTGTCTGTTCATCGTGTGTGGTCAAGTCCGTTCATTCAAAAGTAGGATAGACTGTCTGTCGGATTGTCTGACGGACTTAGTTGGCCAGACAGTCCGCCCGTGTGTACGCGGCCTGAGCCTGGTCCCCATCCACTCAGGAGCCAGCTCATTCAGCAGAAAAGAAAAAATACATAACCTGTCTTATGTCACGTATACACGATCCGAATATCGTACGACCAATCGTACGACTGTTTTCGGTTAATAATCGCAAGTAGAAATCCAATAGCTAAATAAAGTCACGAAACTTCTCATACGATAGAAAAAAAAATCGGAAGTGATGTCATGTGTTGTAATGTATTTGTATTGTATTTTCCGATGACAGCTATACTGACTAAACGAAAATCGTATAATCTGAAATCGTACGAGGAAAATTTCCGTGCATGTCTGATCGAATAATATTGGATGAACTGTCATGATCGGCTGTCAAAAGTAGTGTACACACGATCCGAAAATCGTACGATCCTTCCTTGGACAGCCGTTTTTGTATGATATTCGGATCGTGTGTATGGGCCATTCCTGTAGTATTCACCAACTATTGGCTTTATTAACTAAAATAATAAAATAGCACTCTTAAATACAGGTATAGTGCACTAAAATCCAGTACACTAGATGAAGCACCCTTTTTAACTCTTCCAAACATTTGCCATAAGCATCAATAGAATCTCACATATAAAATGGCCGACCCCAGACTTCTGGGGGCAATGACGTCACGTAGCACTGCCCCTCATGCATTTTGTCACATTATCCAGTGACTTCCTCATAGGAATTACTGATAAAAATAGCAACTGCATTTCAAGAGTTTACTCCTCTGAACTTTAATGAATGTGGAATTCTCTCCTTTTACAGCTATTATTGCTTTTCATATTGGATTGCAATCCCATTTTCATTATGCTTCCTTCTGGACGTTGAATTGTAGATCTTTCACCTAATATTACCCACATCTATTAGGTCATTAGCTGCTCCTCCATTGGGTTCTGGAATTCCCAGCTCGATACCAGTAATTTTGGGACCAACCTAAGAAAAGCTCTCCTACACTCTTCCTCTGGTTTGATGTGTCACATGACACAACCTAGGGATGGCTTAGGAGGACTCTCCACACTCCACTAGACGCTACTCTGTCTGAGGTCTGGTAGTTGTAATGGAAGGGGACTTTCTTGGAAGACAATGGTTGATGGTATTGAGTTTTGCTTGGGGAGGGGTTTTTTTTTTTTTTTGCTTGATTATATATAAAACATTCAAACGTAGCCATGGCCAGCAGCTGAGAGGGAGAAAAGCATTTGCAGTTTCACTTTGTTTGCTGCTGTTTCTGTGTGTGTGCTCACAAAGGATTTCTACACAGGCACAATTATAATAGCGACTCTTACTGTGGAACTTTTACAGCCAGCGTTACAGTAATTCCATCCTCCATCCACTAAGGGGCAATACAATAAACTGATCACCACAAAGAAAGTGCTGATCTAGAACTTGCTGAGAACTACAATTCCCAGGAGAGGGACATTAAAAAGGAGATGCTGTAATAGCTTACCAGGCTGAGAGTGAAAGAAGGCTCTCTTTCTTCAGGGACACCAGAGCTGAGACAAACTGCAAGCCACCTGAGAGTAGCACAGACTGAGAACGGATGATTTCTAATCTGATCTGTGGAGGCGGAGTGGATGCTATTCCAGAGCCTTGGAGTGCGATCTGGACCATGGGGAGCCTGCTGTTCAGTTAATCTGCATCAAAGAGAAAGGGAGAAACCTTTTGTCTGGCGCTTGGATGGAAAGGTTTTTTTTACATAGGACTGGTGAGTGGCCACTGGCCAACCATAATCTACAGTTACTATCAGAGGGACAGAATACTTCATCCTTGTATGCAAGGACACCACCATGAGCACTCCCACAAAGGGTTTTGGGCCCCAACAAGCAGGCCAGCAGAACGTTTAGAGCATGTGTATTACTGACTACTGACTGTTGCTGCGGTAATCACCTATAAGTCCTCCCTTCAGTTAAGCAACGCAGTGCAGGTTTAGGAAAGAGGTGGACTACTAAGCATCCCCTGTTTGAAGTCTGTTAATTAATTAAATTGGTTAACTGCTGCAATATTACTATTTGCTTTGTTTCACTTTGACCGCTGTGTTATATCTTTAACTGTAAATTAGGGATGAGCACATCAGGTGAACATCGGGTGTTCGCCCATTCGCCAAATTTAGAACATAATGGGGTGTTCGTGGGAAATTCTAGGCAGGGTGCCTTAGGCCAATCATGGCTCAGGGGTCAAGTCCATGCCCCACACTATGTAAGGCTGCTTACATAGCGGCCGTACATAGTGTAATGAATGAGAGCAGCAAAATTACATTTCTAAAGGAAAAATTTAATTTAAAACTGCTCGCAACTGTATGTATTGGTTTTATACATATAAATCATTGAAAAAAAAATTATGCGAGTCTGTCCCCAGTCCATTACCAGGCCCTTCAGGTCTTGTATGGATTTTAAGAGGAACCCCGCACCAAATTAAAAAAAAAAACGGTGTGGGGGGGTTCCCCCCAAAATTCATTTCAGACCCTTATCCGAGCATGCAACCTAGCAGGCCACAGGAAAAGAGGGGCGAGAGAGCCCCTCCCGAACCGTACCAGGCCACATGCCCTCTACATGAGGTGGGTGCTTTGGGGTCCCCCCAAAACACCTTGTCCCCATGTTGGGGTTCCCCTTAAAATCCATACCAGACTTCAATGATTTTTATCTATGACAGCCGCAAGCAATTTTAAATGACATATTTTCCTTTAGAAATGTATTTTTGCTGTGGTACTGTTATGAACATGGGAAACATGCGCTACTTTACAGACAGACTAAGGAGACCCCCCAGGCATGATATTTAAATGAATATTTAATTTTTATTGTTTCACTTTAAGCATTATTAAAATCACTACCCAGGGGGAAACATGGCCCCTGGGGCAGGACCCAGGTCCCCATACACTTTTCTATGGCAATAACTTGCATATAAGCCTTTAAAATTAGTACTTTCGATTTTTCACGTTCGTGTCCCATATTCTGAAATTAATGTTTCCGTTTCTGAAATTAATTTTCACATATAGAGAAGCTGCCATGTGTGCCAAATATGCTAGGTATACCACTGTTTTAAATAAACAAATGAAGCTGCGCTAGTACTAACATATATGAAAATGACAGTAAGTGAACCAAATACCACTCAGACTTGTGAACCTTCACCACATGAAATGCAAGCTTACCAGAAGCAAGCTAAATCGTGCTTGTGGCTTACAACCCAGCCAGGGCCTTTAGCCAAGGAAAGGGGATTGCCAACACATAATGGTTCTTGGTATGCAGTAAACAGGACATTAATCAGGGATAGGGTGACTCCGTTAGTTATCCATATACAAGGCAGTATCACCCAATAAAATATAACTCACCAAAGTGTAATACAAAGGTTTAATAGGTTAAAAAAATTGCACCAAGACTCTGCCCGCCCACCCCCCCACTCCCTCATCACATGCTTTGATTGAAAGTACTGGGAGCCAATGACTCCTGGTGCCCCAGCAAAGCCAGAAAACCGGACCTGAGGGAAAGAAGAGCTGCAGACATGCACAGCACTGGATTGAATGAGGGCCCAGATAAGTAAAAAGAGGGGTAAGGGGGCAATGCAAGGAATGCATTAAGGCAAAAAATGTTTAGGCTTTAGAACCACTTTAATTGTGTTTTTTTTTCTACAAATAAAAAAACATGTCATACTTACCTGCTCTGTGGTATGGTTTGGCACAGAGCAGTCCTGATTCTCCTCTTGTGCCCCCCCCCCCCCCCACAGCGGTCTTGGCTACTCTTCTTCTTCAAGTGCCCCTATAGCAAGCCACATAGGTGTACAGCATCATGGAAAAGTGAAAAACATCATTCACAGAATATAGGTTTCTACATGTTATCTGAACCAATGACAAATTAAACAAAACATCTATGGGTCACATAGTCATTAATTCAGTAGGGAATATAAAGAATGAGGACCGGCGCCAAAAATAACATCGAATTGTAAATGCTGCACCAAGGATTAGTGAAAACGAATAAAACATAAAAAGTGAACAAATGGGCGCAAAACCATGTGAATAACCTAACTAACCTAACATGAACATACCGGCCCCTGTCTCATCCTACAGCTGCGCTGCTATCATTTTGCACCTTACAGTGTATGTAAGTGATTTAAAAAAAAACTATAATACACTATATTGCCTTTCTGTGGCTCATTTTTGGGGAGCCAAAATTCCACTGATTATATGGAAGAACTTGGGGACATACACTCTAGAGTGTATTCGTTGGAAGTTTTAACATATTGATTGAAGTGGAGTTCGATTGATTCTTGGAATCCGATAATTGAAATCGCATGTGGCTTAAAAGGTCTGAGGTAAATGAGAAAGGATTCTTTCTCTCTTCATTATATGCCCGGTGGTCACTTTGTGGCCAGAGATATCTGGTGAGCACATTTGTATGTCATTTTGGGTGAAGCACCTGTTTGTTCCTTCAGGCTTCAAGCACTTTATTTTAAGAAGCACGGTGTTGGAATATTATATAGAAGATTTGGATCACCTTACTGTTTCATGCATATACTTATTTGTGCTGGACTGGTCTGGCACTTTGTATACTACTGTATTAACATTATGTTCACGTTTAGTTATTCACATGGTTTGCGCCCATTTGTTCACTTTTTATTAATTCAGTAGGCCCAAACATGCATCTAAAATAGGGTACCATATATAAACCATGGTTCACACTTGGGAAAAAGGCCTTACA